>NC_072733.1:136703290-137449435 GCF_026930045.1 Uloborus diversus | reverse complement strand
ACAATTCTGTACCTCAGAGGCAGAAGGATGTAAGTCACATTAAGATAATTTTACAGAAGAGAGAAAAAACTTTTTTTCTGGGGCATGCAAAGGATGGGATACACGCTCATTTAACCATGTTAAAAAATTGAGAATAATATTTTTTTTTAGAATTACGTTCACATGGCTCGCTGCGGAAGTCTTTATTTACAACGCATTACTAAACGGATAATCGCAGTTTTTGCACTTACGTCAGTCTGGCTCTGAAGTACAGAATTTATGACGGCATCCCAACTGGAGGGCACCTTCATCGAAGGCGAAATGCAAAATTTAGTTTTAATTTTATTCTTTCCAAGAAGTCAAAGCGTCGGAAATTATGATCGACGCGAAGGTACCTCGCTGAATTTTTAAATGCATAAAAAGCAAGTTGAAGGAAACATCACTTACACGACACTTAAGCTTGAAACAGATTTGGTACTACACAAAATCAGTCTCTTATGCGGGCGAAGATATCCCATGTTTTTTAGCTCTAAAGCATGGCATTGCCCACTTTGATCCTCGCACTTACCCAGTTAATTGGTTTATTGGTTTAAAAAGGAACGGCAGGCAATGTTAAGAGAGTCACTGAGGAATTGATGGCAGCACTCTCCACCCCTCCAATTTCGGCATAGTACTGAAAGGGAAGGAAAGTCTCTCCTATTCGGCATTCCAGGTAATTGCTGACCGATCTCTGGACATTCGGTCCCATGAATTTAGCACGAACGTAATCGGAGGGTATTTGACTACCTCGGGCTCCGAAACCGGAACGCTCCGATTCTGAGGCCAGCGATTTATCCATTAGGCTATTTATGGTTCCTCGGCTCCTAAACAACTATCGACTATCAAAGGGACTTCTGGTCCTTAAACTATGAAGGGCTGCGTGCCAGACGCGTTGCCTTCAGAAGACAACACAATAGATGGTGGAGCCCTCTATGGACAGTTTGAGAATTTAGAGCCAGGCCAGGAGCAGAATAACTTTTTGGTTTGGCACACCCAGAGGTATCGTTTAACTTGGAGGACATTGTGACCACGAGTATAATTAACGTCGCCCAGTCACCATTAATGACGACGGTGGATCTTCAAACAGCGAGGATCGAACCTGGGACCCTCCGACCCCAAGTCCAATGTCTTAACGATCAGGCCACCACTAAACAAGCAGTCGATAATTTGTATAGATTGTAACGGAAGCGGCAGTGTGCGGTCACAGGTTTCACATGGATCCAACATAACGTTTTTCCTCCACATAAATCCAAATTCACTTTTATTACAGTTAACTGGAACCCGCACACGGACGCAACAAAAGCGCTGTGCGTCGCTAAACTGTTCTACAGACACGTATTGCTAAGGTAATGCATTTACAGAATTTAGTATCTTGTTGAAAATAAATTGAGAAATGGCGAGTTTCGTTCTTCATGACCGAGAAATTTAGTCAATTGCTTGGAACATCAAGAAATAAAATTACAATCTGAACATGAACAATCAAATCGGCAATCGGTTTACTGCCGATAAATCATGGATAGAAGATGAACTGCTCTGGTAAGTGCAACGAAAAATTGTTTTTTAGTTTTCACATGCTTACTTTGGTTTTAAATAAGTTACTACGTAGCATATTTATATTATATTGATGTGGGAAAGAAATTTTTATTGATAAAAGCATCCGCAAAATATTAACGTGCTTTATTTCTGGATATGCACTGCAGTTTGGTATATTTTCATTTTAAGATTACTTAGTTTGAAAGGCATTTTCTATCAATGCGTTAATTTTTCTTCTAAAAGCGCTTATAATTACTGAACAGTGATATGTTCTGAAGGTATCGTGCGCGCCAAAGTGATAGTGATTAATGCGTAGGTTAAAATCTTTTGGCTCTATTTCTTTTACTTAAAAGATAACTTCCTTTTTCATGCAAAACATTTCATTATATTCTTTCGTATTAAGTAATTTCACTGTTTATGTATCGCTTTAAAATGTCAAAAATATATTGATGCTTATCGTGTGAAACTGTTTCCACATTTAGCGATAAGGGTATTAAATAATTTTTATTTGAAAATTTAAACATTTTTCCAGATAATTTTTCGAGTAACATACTAAATAAATACAACGTAATCACGATAGCAAACAATATCGGATTCATAACAATAGCTAATAAATTGTTTTTTTACGCAAATATGTTTGATTCGTGTTTTAGGCCTTTCGGTCATCGATCTTTTTGTTCTTTAGGGCCACATATGAGTGACAACAATTTTACACGTAACGCATCATAAAAATTAAGGAAAATGAATGTGCGTGCAGAATTCCTTAATGTTGCTGAAAATTTAACTAACATAAACATGCGGTCCTTTTCTGGGGCAAAACCAAACTGCAACTGTTTACCAGAAGGAAAAAAGGAAAAACTTTTTATGGTGATATTTTGCTGCACAAAAAAGTTTATACCATTATTTTCCAAAGCATTCTGACGCTTTTACTCACAAAAGCTCGGTGTTCCGCAATTTCAGTATTCCTGTTTCAATCCCTACGTTCTCTCTTAATTTCCATAGGGATGTCACTATACTTTATTCATTTAACTTTGGATTGATCAATATTTGGCAGTATATTATCATTAAGAAGGTCATTGAATTCTTTTTTAGTTAATAGTGAAGCACTGTTTATATTTTTTTTCATACGTTTTAATCAATTACACGTTTTTTAAATTGGTCCCTGCAAAGTCTAATACACATTAACGTACACCTATTATACGTTTTTCATTTAAGGTTTTTTCATACGGTCCCTTCAAAAACGTATAAACGGTGCTTCACTCTGATACAATAATACATAAAACTGAAAAGAGCGCCATGAAATAGTTGTTACATTACTACCGCGCATATGCAAGTATCGTATTGTACTGATGCATTATGCGTAAATTCCCAACAAATTGCGGGTAGAATTAATAAGCGAATGGTTGGTGGTTACGTTTGTGTTACACTGGTGTGAAGAATGCAGTAAAAAAAATGCTTTTTCTGTCAGCATCTTTATTTTAAAGTTTTTTACTATGTGAGAGTGAAAAATGGATCTTCAGTAATAGAGCAACATAGTAATTTCAAAAATTTAAACCAAAGTATCCATTGAAAGACAAGTGAGCGGAACTTGAATTTCAGTCTGCAGTTCGTAGTACATTTTGGGCTATTTCATACATACACTCACACACAATACATAAATATATATGTTTAAGGATATTCGAAGAACGCCAGGCAACACAAATTTGAAAAGGAAACATATACATTTTGCTCATTATAAGAAAATGACTCGACTTTAATTCCCAGTTACGCCTAAGATGTCTGTGTACATTGTTATTTATACTTAATCTGAAAAGAAAAATAGAATCACTATAAACTGAAATATTGTAGGGTAAGTGCTCCAGTATTCGGCCAGTATCCAATAGTTGGCCACAAGGACATAAAACTGCTTATAAATAAAATATGTATAACTCAAAATCGGATATGATGCATTCTCACATTCACTTACCTATTTTCAATTATCATCCAATAACAGTGAAGATGTGGGTACTTTTTATTAAGTAGTAATGAGTCATTTTATTTGTAATGGTTTGCCCATCATCTTAGTTTACGATTCTGCTTTTTTTTTTGTTAAGAAGACACATCATCTTCAAATGTTAAGTACCCTTTTTTTTTCGTTCTACTGTAAATTTGTTTTTACTTTTGTTTTAATGGATTCTACAACATAACGTTTCAATTAAAAAAACGACCCTTTCTTAGACTCTATTTTTAGAGGGGTGGCCGACCACTGGGTACTGAATTCTTATGCATTTCCAATAGTCTGCCATGGCAGATTGACCACTGGTTCTCTACTGCTTGGTTGATGTACCCGATAGTCGACTACGTACTTAATATGGAAAGTTCATAAAATAGTAGTGAAAATAAAGTATTGACACATTGGCAATTTAGCTGTTTTGAGTAAAAATTCCCCTTCTAACATTATTTCTTAAAAAAATGTTTAAATTTTGTGCCTTAACTTGTTCTGACAAATCGAGTCGTTTCATCATTTTACTGCTTCTAATTTTGGTTTTAGAGAAGAATTCTCAAAAACTGGGTTGAAAACAGGTTGTAAATTCAGTCCGTCGTTGCGTTTAGAACATAAGTTCTAATACTCAACTTGTCACTACCAAATGATAATTTATCGATTTTTTTTTTAAATCAAATAATGATGTGTTGATGAAATTAATAAAACAAATGATTTGATTGCAATAAGTAAACATTCTCATTGTAAGGAATTAAGGTGTAGTACTTCAATAGTTAGGTTAGCTCAAATTATTTCAATAAGCGTTGAACATGTGATTATTTTTTCTATTACTCATTTTGCTGCACAAAAGGTTCAAGAAACATGTATTCTATCTAGACTAATTATTCCAAATGTTGGTACCACTTCTTATTACTGCTTCTAACCAAATATCCAATTCATTGGGTTTTCTTCACGAGGAAATCAAAATTTACTTGTTTAAAAGTATGCTGAATTTGTTTCAAAATAACATGGTTTCAAAGTTGAATTACGTTGCTACCCACTCCACTTTAGTTTATTCATTGTTTACTAATGTTCTTGTTGAAAGCTGTAAGATTATCTTTATGACATCCCCCATTTCTCCATTTCAATTTACCAATACAGGCCCGTCATTTGTCAATCAGTGGCGGAGGCGGCAATCAGTGGCAGATCCAGACGATCCTGTTGGGAGGAGCGATTGAGTGATTCACTAAGGGGGGGGGGGGAGAGGGAGGACTCAGTCAAAATTAAAAAAAAAAGTTTAAGAACTGAAGCACACGTTTTTTTTTTCCTTCGAATAATGTGTATCGATCCAAGAGTTAGACTTAAAGTTATAAATGTTTCGAGTACTATATATATATATATATATATATATATATATATATATATATATATATATATATATATATATATATATATATATATATATATACATATATATATATATACACATAAGAGTAAAAAATTGGAAAAAAAAGTTTCTACTAACGTTCTGGATCTATTATCTTCATTAAACCCTTCAACTTTTGATTCGTTTGAGGACTAGTGAAGTTTTTTTTTTTCAGTAGCTATTCAGCAATGGAAAAAAACCACCATACTATGACTATACTCCTTCACAACACATGACGATGCTCACCACGCCATACCATTGCTACTACTGAAAATGGCACTTATACCAAAGACCATGCATATACTGCTTCCAATAGAACAACTTCCACCACCGTATTCCCACCAAAACTGGCCCAGCGCCCTTTCTAAATACGGGAGGTCTATATGTCGGAGCCTGTATAATGGGTATACAAGTATATTCAACAATAATATAATTATGTTTACTTCAGGTAAACGCATATTAAATCTGAAGTGCCGAACTATTGATGCTGCCATTATTTCAAACAACTTACCATTATAACTTTCACGTTTTGCCCTAAATATTGCATAACTTATAGAAATGGGTTTTATTTTACAGACAATAGTACTAATTTCTATACTTCTCATTAAATCTCCACATTTAATTCAAAATATGTAATTAAATATAAAGAACAGACATACTTTTTATAAGAAAGCTTACCTCCATAAAACATGGTATTGACAGCATTTAAGGAGGCCAAGGTCTTCAACTCGGGGGTGATCATTTTGAAAACTAATATGAAAATTAAGAATTCTCAGTTACTGTAACTATACGTTTTACGAAAAAAAATACATTTATGTACTGAATAATGGAAAAAATGTAAAATAAGCTTTAAGAGAAATGTTGCAAAATTTATTTGCTGTTAGAATAATTTTCGTAGTTTTAAAATATGAGATAATTAAAAAATAAAAATTTTAAAACAAGCATTGTTTAAACATTTTCAAAGTTAAAGTAGTTTTCTTGAGACCAAATTTTGCGCATCAAAAGAACAATGTAGCAATTTGAGATTATCAATGAAAGTTGTCAGCAAAATTTGTTTCTAAAACACACTAAAATACGAAACAGAAAATATTTAAATTTCAACCACATTTGACACTACACGGCGCTATTATTGTTCTACACTGGTGGTAAAAAAATTGCTTCACCCGCGCCGCAAAAGAGAGGAATATCATCCCGATTGCATTCAACACACAGTCGAGCATCCCGTATCCCAGATGATTTGGGGATGTATTTCTGATTAAGGAGTTGGTGGGCTTCACTTTGTGCAAGTAGTAACGCTCAGGTGTATATTGGCATTTTGGAGAAATTGCTTCCTACTCCCCGGGATCACTTTACTTCAGTTCCAAACGTCGTTTTCCAGGATGATTCTGCTCCGTGCCATAGGGCACAACTGGTAAGTAACAATTTAAAAACCTTTATCCTGCCATTAGACTTAAATTGACATGGGGTTAAGTAATTTTTTCTCTCCAAATTCACAAGCAGGTTCAGAAATGGAAAAATGAGCATGGGGTCAGCAGTTTCCCTCGGCCCGGAAACAACTTCGATCTACGTAAACAATTATTGGATTCCTGCTGTTAAATGTTTATTTCATACATTTTGAAGAATTTCACATACATTCATCGTTAATCGGTCCACCAAAACTTCTCACATAATCCCATTGTTGTGAAAATGCGAGGGTGATGCAATTTTTTTTTTACCAGCACTGTACTTTTTGAATGTACAGTAGTCTTGAAAGCTCGGACTAATGTGTACGGAAATAAAAACAGATATCGTGAACAAAAAGGATTATCGAGAATGACTCGCAAAACTGGTTTTTCACACGGGGTTTTTTCGTCCTAACAGGGTGTGCCAAAATTTCTGGATTAGGCCGGGTTATCAAGTGTCGACTTTTAGGGACTGTTGTGGTATCAAACATATTTAGCCAAGTTTAAGATTTCAACTCAACCTATGCCTAGGTTTTGTACCAGATAAGTTTTGTATAATCGTTTTAGCAAAAGACTTAAAAGTGAGGTTTTTCGTTTGATTTTCAAAACTTAGAATGAGGATTTATAAATTAATGCGATTGATTTTCAGAATATTTTTTTCAATGGTGTATATTAAGGTTTGCTTCGAAATAAATGTTTCTTCTTCAGTTTGATCGTGGACCTAAAATCGGTTTTTGCTGTTTCCCACGACTAAGGGATTTAAATTTGGCATTTTATCTATCTACTTCTTGTGTCCAAGCTTTAATGAGCATCTATCCTTGACATCTTCAAAAACTAGTAATAAAGAAATATAGTTAAAAATGTCCTCGAATATTTCAAACAATTCCATAATGAAAGATCGATAAACACGTCAGTCTTAAAGAAATCGGTATTTCAAATTTCATTTGTCTCAATATCGAGAAAGAATTTACCATTGGTGCATATATAAAAATTTCCCCTTGCTTTGAAGTTAATGAAAATGTGAATTGCACGTGCATATTTAATTTTAATAGTCTTTAAAATTGAGAATTACGTTACTCAGCTGCCCTAAAGTCATGGATTCTTCAAATCCAAATATAAGGGTGCAATTTTGGAAGATTGAGCATTAAGGTAAGTCATTTCAATAAGCAATTTAATCCTCCGAACAGGGCTGTTTATCTCTGTTGATTAGAATATTTGAAAATAATGAAAATGCCGAGAGGAGATCATTGCAGAGATAAATCCTCTATAATTTCCCTGCAGCTCCAATAAGGTGATTGGTTGGAGTCATTACTAGGTTTAATGAGTTTTATGGTAATCGTGAACTACCTTAATTTAGGGTAACTATTGCAGAACTTGTTTAATTCGAGCACGTTTAAGACGCACAAGTTTAACATGTGCGGTTAAAATAGATTTACCTCAACTATAACGGTATTTGTTTTTGATAAGCTTCAGGTTTTTAATGGAAAATAAATAGTTATTTATAAAATCTAAAAGTGATGAAAATCTACACTACTTTACATTGATAGGTACTAATTTAAAACTTGTGTACTTATGAGATTGAATTTAGGGATTCAACTTTTTTTTTTGTGAAAACTTTTATTATTTGAAAGAAGCACTTACACACACACAAAATAATAAATTAATAAAAAATATTAATAAATAAAAATGTTTTGCAATCGTCTGATCATTTACGTAAAAAAATCTTTCATTTAAGATACTAGTTAAATGTACGATTAAAAAAAATCTAGCTTTAAGCATCCAAATCCTGGCATTAATTTGAATTTTGGTACCTTGAATTCAAATTTTGTTTTTCGCAATCATGAACTGCGATAAGACCCTACTTGTTGGGCTTCTAGTTTCTAGAAATGGCTCCTATAGCAATCATAACTGCAAAAATTATAATTTGAATTCAAGGAGCCGAAATTCAAACTAAGACCAGCGACTGGATGCTACATGTGCGCTGGATGTTTTGTCGAAGACTTTTGTCTCGCTTGTCGGACGTAGTATGTTTAGCGAGGGCCGGAGTTCGGCAAGCGAAGCAAGACGGGGGGCGGAGACTTCTAGCAAGATACGGCAGTAACCTCTCTATAAATCGTAAATTTCTGGAGACAACAAAAAAGCGCGATGTATCCAAAACCGCCGATATTATTGAGGTTATGAAAAGTTTAACGCGCAGATAAATGATGTGTATTTTCAACAAAGCGTACCGTTGATTACGATTTAGGGCGACCTTTCTTTCTACACACAACAGAAAAAAAAAGTTTATAGTTGCTTTTTTAAGATATAAAATTAATTTATACCTTTATTATTATTACCTTTTGATAGAGTAAAAATCCAAATCTTCAGCTTAAACGACATCGAGCTTAGAGAAATAGAAAATCCAGTTTTGTTAATTTATTAAAAAAAAGAAGAAAACTTTGCCTGAGAAGCGCAATATTTTAATTCAGTGGTCTTAAGTTTAAAGCATGGTTTTATTTTTTTTTATCTATATGAATTAAACGTTTGGACTTTGGATAATAATTTTTTTTTTACTATTAAATCTTTTGAATATAATGACATGTAAACGTGAAAAAGTAAAATCGAAAATTTTGCATACATGTTCGAAAATAGTTACAAGTCTTAAAATGGTAGCAAAGGTGGTTTTTCCGCACTTCATGGGCCTCAGTATTTTAGTAGTGACTGTAAAAAATGACCTTTTAGGTTCTAAAAATATATCTTTACAATCCTGAAAAGCCACAAATGCTCTATTCTCTTCAGACAGGATTAATAAGCCACTTCAAATTACTCAAAATCGGCAATAGATTGTTCTCGCCCCCCCCCCCCAAATGATTTGATTGATAATAAATCGAATCCTCTTATTGCTTGTGAACTACGTCTATTGAATATTGTTGAGCTCTCACTAAATAGATACCTCGTAAAGATGGAAAATGTGCTTTCACATTTTCCAAATATAGTTGCAACGGAGTAAAAAAAAAAAAAAAAAACTAATTGCGCAAAAATTAGTGCAAGCAAAAAGTGCGAGTGTTTAACGAAAATATTGAAAAAAATCATAATGTTTTTTTTCGCTGATAAAAAGTGTATAATCTTAGTAATGCGCAGAAAAATAGTCTTATTTTCGACAAATTTTCTGTGTTCACCGTTAAAATATGCGCAAATTTTCGAAACAGCCTGAGACTAATATTTACCAGCTCTTCGATACTACTAATTACTTATGATAACTCAAGAACTAAAACCATCACCTCCACCATTATCATGAATAATTATTAATGTATCAAAGCATCAAAAACCTGAGTTTCAGGAGCAGATGGATCCTACAACGGAAATTGAGGAGGGGAAAAAAAAAAAAAAAAACACGAGAAGCAAAGAAAAAGCACAAGCAATGGCTACCATTTATACTTTTCAGGAAGGAAACGTGCACAGAATTGCATCAATGTTGGCTACAAGGGAATACGATACGTGGAAATTCAATTCGAAAAACTTAAGTGACGCTTGAGTCGCAAACGGGCGTTGTCCGCAGGAAAATGGTTTAGAATGCGAATACAGCTTAGGCATGGCAATAGAGAGTAGAAAATATTCTAGCATGTTAGCAGGAAAAGTTTAAATATTAGAGAAGTTCACTCTTCATCGAATTAAATAGAATAAAAGTTGAGACTGAAAGAAATCTGTTGAGTCATTTTACTGTTAATGCACATGTATATTTCGAAATTCTTGATTTCTTACTTTTATTTGTTTTACGCGTATAAAAAAAAAAGTCTTAAATATCTAAACAATATACGTTTATCTTGTGGGCATAACACATATTTTGTTTTTTAACTGGAAAAAAGTCTATTTCATAAAAATTAAATGTTAACCCTAGTAATGAATTCACACTCTGGATAAATAATTTGTTGGTAGTACTATAAACATGGGAACCGGTATCGCGAGCCAACCGGTTCTCATGTCTATGGTTTTTATTTATTAGTATGATTTTGCTTACAACTTTTTAATTTAGTTTAACAAAAAGAAAAAAATATTCTTAATAAAAAATAGTAGTTCTACTCATCTTTGAGCATTAGTAACATTACATTTTGCATTATATATTCGGATTCTACTTTCTGATAGTTATATTTAATTTGTTGAGATGGGGGGGGGGGGTAATTCTAAATAAAAAGATATTTGTATTTATTTAAAAACATTGTCATGTACCCTTTTCTATTTTAATTTTCTTTATAGTACTTTAATCAATATTTCTATTAAAATTTTACATTTGAAGCAATTATTTATTCCTCTTAGCGTAAGTAAAACGCCATTTTAAGCTTACTAGATTCTCAATGAATCTTCCCAAGCAGTTACTGTATTATGACTAAAAAAAATAATAAGATATGGTACATATATTTAATTTGTTTAAGCATAAATTATGTAACACATCTCCTCTTTAATTTAAGTTGCACCTCAACCTATTTTTTAAAAAATATACTCCTAATTAATGGAAAGTTCTATTATAGTGGTTAACAAACTTTCAATTAAAAATGAATATTAGCTTTGGATGTTGGAGAAAGAACAGGTTCATTAAACTTAATTATATTTTCGCGACTATTTAGCTTTTCTTTTTTGAGCTTTAATGCTGCAAATGGTATTAAATTTTTTAATGTATTTAATCCTTCTTGAGGTTTTAAATTTCAAATAATTTGACCTCTTCTTTTATAAGATTAAATATTATAAGGTAAATTACTATTTTATTTTTATTTTTTTAAAGTTTTGATTTATAACTTCATTTTGAATTCAAAATATAATTAAAGTTTAATCCGAAATTGCTGGCATTTCAATTGATAAATTTATCGAGCTTATATTTGTTTGTGATCAAATATAAAAATGTATAGCTTGAAGGACAAAATAGGTAGTTAATTCTTTATTAGAAAGCTGAACATAATGCTTTTTGTTATTTTTGATGCAGAATTTGTAGCAAACGTTGAAAGAATGTTGCATATTGAACTATTTAAGAATATCGGTAAGAGATACGTATATTAATACATCTTTCCTCTTTGTATTTCTGCATAAAACGTAAGTCTTTCAACAAACTCTAACCTATTCTCTACCTTCTTGAATTCTTTAATTTTGAACAACACCAAATAGTGGGAAGTGTAAATAACTCAGACTTAACTCTATTGATTTGGAGAGGAAACTATTTTGCCAATACTCGTTTTACAATCATCAAATAACCAGTAGTATGGCGATTTTGCAACCATAAGTGTGAAAGGCTAGATTTCTACGAGCGGATGAATTCTCCGCCGCGGTAGAAATCGACGTTTGATCAACTAACCAAAAAATATTTTCAATTTATACCAAGGTCTGATTAATACCACCACAAGGCATACTAATTTTAGTACAAGAAAAAATTTGAATTTGTTGTTGATGGACTGAAGTGAAGATTTTCAGTGAAGGTCAAATTTTTTTAGTTTCCATTTATCAAATGACAACTTCTTACTAAACTTTCAGATAAAAGGATGATGTTACTTGAATGACAATGACGGTATTTTCAAGTTAAGAAAAAAAAAATTTTAGACCGATTTTTGCAATTTATGTATATGAATTTGAAGCTGGAAGAAATTTTCAAATTCAAAACATATTTTCAGACGTGAAGAAACGTTCTTGAACTGGAGATATTTTCAAATGTCGGTTTCTCGTCAGAGAAATCGTTTTAACAAATATGTTATAAATTTTTAATTTTACCTATTGTAGTTTTGGATTACGCAAATCGTTTAAATTTTTTTAGGTTATAATGGATAGTTGAAATAAAGCTCTCAATAAAAGGTTTCGATTCTTGCTTGATCTGATAGCTTCTTTTTTCTTTTGTATGTTTCTTTTATAGTAATTTTGTTAATTGAGTCTCATTTTTGAACAATCAATTAAAATAATTAATTTTGAAGTTGAAATGAAAGAATCTTTTCAAGCAGAAGAAATTAAATTTCAGAGATAAATGCTCAAAAAATATTCATTTTAATGAATTTTAAACTGTCAACTGTATTTTAATAATAGAAATGATTAAGTTGAATTTGTCATCCTATCCAATATTAGTGTGTATATTGTACAGAAAGAAAAATCGAAAAGCAACGTTCTGTTACCTTGAACGCATTTTTAGACTTCTAACTATTTTTGCATTTTTAATTGTTTTCTTATTTAATTGCCTTTACTTGGTTTCATGTCATCTAATAGTTTAATTTTCTATCTTAATTATAATACACATGGGGTAGAATCCATGTCAATTCAACAAAACATTTCGCAACAAGTGGCCAGAAAACACTTTTAATTAAGTTATATAGCAAAAATTTCATTTTTAGTCTCTACTTTATCCAGGAGTTTTATTTTTTATGCAAACTAGAACGCCGATTCACAGTATTTCAGCACGCAACCTTTCAGCGTAGAGCCGAAAGAATCGTTAAGCGCAATGCCATCTTGTTGTCACTAAATTTCATATCCTGAATAAAATGGCGACTCAAAATGAAAGTTTTGCTGTATGACTGAACTGAAAGTGTTTTCTGGTCACTTGCTGCGAAAAAAAATTAAATTTTCATGTTTGCAATTACGTAAAGAGTTCCTTAAAAACGCTCATTTTTTTCAAATGCCTCTAAAATCTGTTAAACGAAAAAGTGGAAGCTCTCCTTTTCAAGGAACGTATTGTTCAGCGGTTCTAATACACTGTACAAAAATGAAAATTTTTGAAATTGACATATTTGAGAAAAAATCAAAAGCATTATTTTTTAGACTTTTTTTTTTCAAAGGACTGTGAAAAAAAACCCCAAAGCATATATTTCAAAACGTTGCATATGTTTTTTAACAAGAAAAAATAGCATTTTAAATAAAACAAACCGCAACAAAATATGTTCTACCGTTCCTGAGATAATGAACTTTAAAGATTTTTACGAAAATCCCAAAAGAGAAACTAGGACAGGACCGCCATCTTTGGCTGCCTGTATCTCGGGCCAGGAATTTTTTTTTGGGCAAAAAAAAAAAAAAAAGCTGTATTTAAAATTTTTTTTAAATGAATTTTAAGATATGTTAAATTCAAAAAAAATCCGAGACCATCATGTTACCGTCCTTGTTGAACTAACATGGAATTTACTATATATATATATATATATATATATATATATATATATATATATATATATATATATATATATATATATATATATATATATTTATTCAGGGGGGAGGGCGATGATATTGAGTGAAAATTCGAGGCAGAAGTCAGTAATGTATTGAATTTTTGACGAGGCCAAACATGAACATCCTTGGGTGGTAATTTTTCAACCGTAGTAAATTCTATTATTTATACCTTTTTAGTATTAAAAAAATATATATGTCGGTAACTTTTTATTTTCTGAAGCAACATCTTTTTACTTATTTATATACACTCATGTTTGTGAAAATTTCAACAACATGAAGGGCTCATATGAAAGGACTAAAATTTATTACAAATATTACTCATAGTGCTACAAATAAACGATCAAAATTGCAGATCAATGAAAGGAAAATAACAGACGCAAATTAATGTCGAATGTAGCTACCCCGCTGAGGTGTGAGAGCCTGTACACGTTTTAGTGTCGAATCATAGATGTGCTGAATGTCACGATTGGAAACAGCATCCCGTATGGTTTCATTCTGAAGCCAAAGTTCATTCGTACCAACTGCCAGACGAGACACATGGGTGAGTCTCCAACCAATGCAATCCTAAACATGCTAAATGGGCGTCATATCCGGAGAACAAGCAGGCCAAGGAAGTAGCGTAACCTGTCGTGCACGGAAGAACACTTGTACGTTACGTGCGACATATGGACGTGCATTGTCCTGCTGAAACACTGCACCAAGAATGCTCTGGAGAAAGGGTACTACCCCCGCTGTCACAGCGTCCCGAAAGTAGCGCTCGCTATTGAGGCTACCCGTAGGGGAGACCGGGTCTAGTTGATACAGGGTCAAGTTGATACAATACCAATAATTTTTAAATTTGAATGTGTATGAGAGCGGGAAGCAAAGTATAGGAGGGGCAGGCCGATAGCCAGTAACCTGTCAAGTGCCTGAGGAGGAGGTTGCTTGTTGTGCTTTTTGGAAAAAACTATTTTTGACTGAGAAAAGTAAAATTTTGCTTGATACTTTGACCTGTTTTATATTTTATGTGTGAGGTAGTAGATCAACCAAATACAGTACTTCGGATTCGTCACTTCCAGTTAAGGATATTGAGTTAAACTCGTTATTTCGGCTGCTTCCTGTTTCTCGTAAATTTAAGTTTAAAGTAATGGCGTCGTTTGGGTCAAATTGATACGCTTCTTTTGGGTCAAGTTGATACGTGTATCAACTCAACCCACAAGTAGTTTTTAATGTGGTTTTTTATTTCAGAAATGCCAAGAAACTAAAAGAAGAAAACTGAGAGAGGTGAAATACCTATTGATGTGTTTGAAAGGGCATATGATGAAATAAAAAATGGAAGGATGTCTATCAGGGAAGCAGCAAAAACATTTTCTATAGACAAAATGACGCTTTACAGATATAAAAATAAAAAGGAAAACAGCTTGAAACACCTGACGCTGTTGAAAAAGAAGTAAAAATGGGATATGCTAAGCACCGTCAAATATTAAATGATTTAGAAAACGAGCTTAGTAAATACATTTTAATAAGTGCTAAAATTTATTATGGATTAACTCCTAAAAATGTTCGAGAACTGGCTTATGAGTTGGGACTTGCAAATCAATTGGAAATGCCTGATACCTGGATAAACGCCAAAATGGCAACATCAGAGTGGTTTTACAAGTTTTTAAAAGGCACCCCACTCTTTCTTTAAGAGAGCCAGAAGTGACAAGCTTAAGTCGAGCAACTAGTTTTAATAAGCATAATGTTGGGAGCTTTTTTGAAAACTTGAAAAAGGTGTTTGAAAAATACAAATTTCAAAGCAAAGATGTGTGGAATGCGGATGAAACTGGGGTGCAGACAGTTCAGCGACCAGGCAAAGTTATTGCTGAGAAAGGAGTCCGTCAAGTTGCAAAAGCTACTTCTGCCGAGCGAGGACAAACCGTAACAATTGCAACTGCTGTTAATGCTATTGGCAATGCTCTCCTGCCACTTTTTATTTTCCCTAGAGTATTCTTTAAAGACTATTTCATAAAGGAAGGACCACAAGGGTGTATTGGCACTGCACACCCTTCCGGTTGGATGACTGGGTCATCGTTTCTCACTTTTATTAGACACTTTCATAGTCACGTAAAGTCAACACTTCATCAACCTTGCCTTTTATTGCTAGACAATCATGATTCGCACTTGTCTATACAAGTGTTAAGCTACTGTAAAGACAATGGAATAATTTTGCTATCTTTTCCTCCTCATACTTCACATCGCCTCCAGCCCCTAGATGTATCTGTTTATGGACCATTTAAACGATACTACTTCGCAGCTGTTGACAACTGGCTAGTTAGCAACCCTGGTAAAACCGTAACAATTTATGACATTCCTAACCTGTCAATTGCGCCTTTCTAAATGCTATGACACCGAACAACATAGTAGCAGGATTTAAAGCTTCCGGGATAGTCCCATACAACCCAGATGTTTTTACTGACGACGACTTCTTGTCAAGCTTTGTAAGTGATCGTCAGCTTTCTACGAACGCAGAAGATCAACAACCTTCTTTGTCAGGAGGAGACCATAAACAGCCCTCAAAAAAATTAATAACATAAAAAAAAGTAAACAGCACCATTCAAAATATTTAGATACTATTATACTTAACTAGTGAGTGCTGATCAACTTAGTTTCATTTTTACTCAAAAGAAAAGAGACATTGCATAAATCCTTTCTCAGAAAGACTTTTTGATTGATAAAATTAACTGTATCTAATTGTTACAAAAAAATTAAGTTATTAAAAAGTTTTAAACAAAACTACTTTGAAAACAAGCTGTAACAGTTATCCATAACTGCTTTTACAGTGTAACAAATTTACAAAAAAATTTGTCAATTAATTTTAATCAAACTTATTAATTGTTCTATTAATTTTAATGATATAATGTGAAATAATTTTTCAGCATCAGGAAACCATATGTGTTTATAAAAAATATCAATGTCAGTATTGGAGTTTTTAACAGGTCATGTCAAAAACAGTTTTTTTTTGTCAAAAACCCAACCTCGTCTAAGTATTATTATTTTGCTATTGAATGTACACAAAGTGTAGTTGTTAAAATAGAAATCTTTTTAGCAATACACAAAAAGTGGAATGACAAAATTTTCTACTTTTTAACCGACTTCAAAAAGGAGGCGGTTTTCAGTTCATACCGTATGTATGTTTTTTTTTATTTGTTTGTCCACTCACAGCGTCTCACCTAGTGAACCTATTTTGATGATTCTTTTTTTAATGCATAGGGGATGGCTCAACTTAGGTCCCATTACTTTTTTTGCCCATCTTTGTTCTTTAGAAAAAAAGTTATGGGCAAAAAAAAAAACAGTAAATTTCATGCAACTTCCTTATTAAATGATTAAATATGAAACCCATTGTTATAAAAGTTTGGTGCATATAACAGTAACATTAATAGTAATTATAATTTTGAATCAAGGCTTCTCTGAAGCAAGCATCAAGTTTCTTCAGTGTCATTGCTCCATAGTTGGGGTAAAGGTAACCTGGAAGCGAGGTAATGCAGCGATCAGGATCTGCTTAGCCTTCACAATACTACAAGGTTAGGTTTGCCTCAACTATACAGGGTTGCATCACAAACAACTTGTATGCTGTGAAATGCAAATTAGTTAGGGAAAGCGTAATATTTAAATGGTTGTTATTAAATTAACACACAAATGAATTCCGGAGAGAAAACAAAGATAAATTTTTAGTGCCAATCGCTTAAAGTTTAAGGCATGCTTATAGTTTTTTATTTAGTATCCCTGATGGTAACTTCTTACTTTTACTGAAATACCTACATTTACACTAAAAAGAATGAAATAAAAAAATTTTGAAAAAAAAAAAAAAAATAGAACCAACTTCAAAATTGCTCTAAAAAGTGAAAAATAATTTTATTCTTTAAGCACCATCGATAATATTTTTAAACGTAATTTTTGAAGTTGGCGTAAAAACGATAGATAAGATCATTCACAGCCATAACTCAACTACAACTATAAATTTAACCAGGCCTAGTTTCTTCACTACCACATACATTATGCATTGATGACAGCATATTTGAGTAACGATATAAATGTTTCGTTCCTAACTTTGGATGATTTTCTGAAAAAAATCTGAACGAAGCATGGTTTCCCTTTATTTTACTTTTTGTTTTTGCGTCAACTTCAAAAATTATGTTTAAAAGTATTATCGATGGTGTTTAAAGAATAAAACTATTTTCCACTTTTTAGAGCAATTTTGAAGTCGGTTCTATTTTTTTTTTTTCAAAATTTTTATATATATATATACATGCTACTGTTTTTATATGAAACCTCTGTATATGACCCATTCTATTTTATCTTTCCAACAAATGCACATGAAATTTATTACTTTAAAAAAAATCAAAACTTAAATTTTTAAATAGTGAAGAGTATAAAATACTTCTTGCATAGTTTACAAGTTACATAGAACGCAAGAATACCAACTTTTCTACTGATTTAGGCTGGTTTGTACTACTTTTTATAGTTTGAAAAATTGGACTTAAAATAGTTCGATTGATTTAGTTGAGTCATGCAGGTACATTCAATTAAGTAAGAAATTGTGAGTTGTTTTACTTTTGTTCTCTAAGAAGAACAATGCTTCATAGATGTTTTTACAGAGCATACTGAAAGAACTTTATCTTTTATAATATATACAAAGAAAGAAAAAAAAATTAAAAAATAGTTCATTTTTTCTAGTATTCTTTAGAGAAACTGACACATAAAATTTATACATAAACTTTATTTACAATAAGTTCCATACACACACTCATATGTATTAATACATAATTTCAATTACATTTCAAAGTTCAACAATAATTAATTTCGCCCTGGAACGAAGTTTTTGACTGCAACCTCTATAACTGCATCTGTACACAATAACTTGAAATTCTTTCTCACATAATCTAAAATTATGAAAACAAATTAGACAAGTATATATAACATGAATATTATACAGGGAGGGGGACAGGCAAAGTACCCCCTAGCTTTTATGAAATGTAAAATCAATGTATTTCCGTAAAGTATCGGCATGGTGTGTGTGCTGTTTTTAAACAATCCACATGTTATACCAGACAGCCCGGTTATCATATCCAGAGACTACAGTTTCGTTCTTATAAGAACTCATCAGTCCGGAAGAGCGAATAACCGAGCTGGAGGCAGATGTCATCTCAGCGATAACATCTGCCTCCAGCCTCTGAATGTGATAACCGAGTGTCTGGTATTTTATATGCAGAAGAAAACTTAAGTAAAAGATGATAAATTGTAGCAAAAAAAAAAAAAATGTGTTATTAATAACAATTGATTTATAATGTGTATGTACTTAAATGTTTAGGACAAAGGAGCTAAACATTTATTTTATTTATTCATTTGTTTATTTTTTGTGCATAATTATATTGCATGAATTTAATTTATTAAAGAAGATGAACTTTTGTTGCTATTAAATGTTTGGAAAGTGAAGCTTATCTATGAATTAATATTTAACTTTGTGTATGTGTAATGCAATATTTGGCCAACTTTGATGCACTATAACTCTGACACCAGTTGAATCTCAGTCACCAAATTGTAATCATAGGTTCATATAATAAAAAGGTGCTACCTGTATCAATTTCATTGTTTTTCACTCAGTCCCTCTTGAAATAGTTTGCTTTAAACTTTGCGAAAATGCAATATTTGGCCAACTTTAATGCTCTATAACTCTAGTACCAGTTGAGTCTCAGTCATCAAATTGTAATCATATTTTCATGTCATAAAAAAGGTGTTACTTGTATGAATTTCATAATTTTTCACCAGTCCCTTTTGAGATATTTGACTTTAAACTTAGCCAAAATTCGATTTTTTCCACTTTTGAAAAAGTTTGCAAAAAAAAAAAAAGGACAAAGTTCTCAAGTTTAAAATTCCTACAACAAGTAGTCCTACATTATATCTACACAAGAAAAAAATATAGCTGAGACTCTCCTCCTTTTACTAATTTTGTTGCACTAAAACTCGTATTTTATGCTAATTTTCAGTTTGTAATTGTTAATTTTTTTATTCACCTTTCTCACCATTTAAATAATATTTTGCAAGCAAATCGTATCTGGGGCATCCTTCTGGTGATGTAGGATTTGGTTTTGTCCTGATAACTGTAAAATTAACCGAGTTAGATGCATTTACGTAAAACTTGTTTTTGGTCCAAAAACGGCAACTAAGCAAACTTAAAATGGTGGGTAAAAAAAAGTATGAGCCTAAAAAATTTTCTTTTAACACTTTTGAACTCACCTAGTAGTGAGAATTAAGTAGTAAAAAAATTAGGAAAATCAAAAATGTCGAGCAACACGGCCTGGGTGATTTCTACGGATTGACCCATTACCGTTGCTCCTTGCTTCAGATTGTTTACAAACATTCATTGATTTGGCAAGATTGCACACTACGAGATTGGCGAATTTGGCAAGGAAATTCTTACGTCGACTTTGAACTAGAAATTGACCTTTTAACACAATAATAAGGTGGAGGTTTACGAAGTATTATGTTTTATATTTGTTTTTGACGAAAATATAGTAATAATAACTCACCTGAAGTTATTCTAGCAGTTTATTCCATTCCTTGCACACGCTGTTGATGTTGTTACAGGCGGCCATGTTGTATTTTGACGTAACTGGTCAAAGGATTGCTTCCTCCTGATTGGCTGAAGGTTGAGGGTGATCCAACTTTTTTGCCGAGAAGATAAAAAGCTGAATGGAATACGTTCAACCTCGGAAAGCATAGCACACGGGGATTTTCCGGTCGGAATTCGCTCTCGCGGTTGAGTCGAACCTAAATCGTCAGGTTGAACGAATTTCGCTACGTGTGACATGGCCTTAAAGTACACACGGGTGAGCCAAGGATATTAAAACGGAAGGGATGGGCACGGAGGCAATCGTGCACAGTCAAAGGTCTAAAATTGCCGTGCGAAAGAAAAAGGCTTATACAGCTCGACAGAAAGTTGTAGCAGATTTCGTGTGTTGCCCCCCCCCCCCCCCTTCGTTTCGCTGAATATTGCTGCATGCAATTTTTTTTACCACAATATCCAAATTCAATAGTTCTAAATGCTTGAAGAACAAAAGCCTCGGATGCAGAGTCAAAATGCGATCAATATTCCATTCAAAAGTTTGAAATATGATTCTGACAATAGTTAATAGAAAAGTCTTCATTACACTGTAGGCACTATACTCGAATATTTTTATTCTTAGTGGTATACGCACGGTGCTTCCCGTGATAATATTCTTAAAAAAATCCCTTGATGCTTCAAAGGAACAAATCATAGAAACAATAAGAAATCTAGCTCTCAAGCAGTGTAAAGTAAACGTAGTTTTGTCGATGCAATACCAACTGTGAATGCAATAACAGCTATTCACATTTTTCAAACACATTTTATCATTTTCACAAAGATATTTTTTTTTCTTTATAGTGTTTTGGAAAGTGGGATCGCACTTTTTAATACCATGTAAACCAGAAACAAACGACTCTTGCGCCGTTGAAACTAGTTAAAGCGACAAATCAAAAATAAAATTAATAAAAAAATAAATGCATTTAATTACGAAACCTTCATTAATGGTAGTATGCCTCTTATTTACCATGGCACCAGGACACGTTTAACGTAAAAAGCGTTCCTAATTTATATCGCTCCCCCTTCAGCACATACTAATGAAATATTGTTTCAAACATTTCTTACATAAAATAAATTAAAACTTACGATTTGTTTCTGTAACTGCAGATTGTTTAAATTATATGTTTATAGGTTACTGGATAGCAAAAAAGTAATTATATTCGAGAGGGATGACAGCTTTCATTACCACAGCAGAGAACACTATTTGATATTTTACTTAATTTTTTTTAACAGTAAAAACAGTGCATAGTGTTTATCTGACTCTCTCTCTCTCTCTCTCTATATATATATATATATATATAAAGAGAGAGAGATAAAGGAGAAATTTTAAAGCAAGGCAATAGAGCAGGCAATATTTTTTATCGTGAATGAAGCATCAGTCAAAAAACGAAAATCTGAAATGCATTACAAATATCGTCGCTTCAGAGCAATAGTAAGACGCCTAATCCTAGGAATAATAGTAAGATATTCTAATCTTGCTCTGATGCGACGATATGTATCCATGAATAATAAACTAGGATACAAAATCTAACACTGGAAATCATATTGTACCATATGAAACAATATAGGCGGTAACAATTACAGTAGTTGGATACTACAATAAGTTAATTAGTTAATTACTTTTTTTTGTCTAATTTATTTGCGAACTGTCTTGCGCTCTTAAAGATGATTTCAACGTTTCTGTTTTTTTTCCCTATTGATTCGTTTATAACAGAGTCCTCGGGCATAACCCAATAGGATTTTGCTCTCTCCATTGAAAGCAAAAGTGTATTTCAGATTTGAACAGTATAAAGGAAATTAGTGCCGGGAAAAAAATCTTTACATTTAGTTGGCAATTAAAAACCTTACATGCAAACTTCTTGTCATGATTTTATTCTGCATACTCCCAAGTTATTTGGCCGAATACCGAATATTATGCCCGAATGTGGCCAAATATAAATTTTTCGGGCAATTCACAAGGGAGCATGCCATGTAAAATCATGACAAGAAATGGTTATGTAAAGTTTTAAAGTGCCAACCAAATGTAAAGATTTTTTTTTTTTTTTTTTTGCCAGCACTGTACAATCTATATAGAATTTATTTTTATACTTTTGTGAATATCCACGGAGATATAGGCATTTCTTTCAAAAATGCAAATTTATTTTAAGATTTTCGGCTCATAGCACGCAAAGTTTTCCGTCAACCGTTACTAAACTTTCAGAATATATGACAGCGTACAAGAGAAACAAAAAAATAGAATTTGAAATTAAAATGTTGAAAATTTGTTGAAATATGAACGTTTAATGCAGTTGAATTTTTACTGCGCGTGCGCGAAAGGTGTATATTGATAACCTTCGTAATCCAAAGCCCAGGTAGATTCTATACCTCGTGATAAAATTCCAGCTCGATATCTTTAAAGTTCAAAAAGTTATCAGTGATCTAATGAGCCGAATTTCAATAATTCTCGGATAGGCGACGAACCGCAAGGGGTCGTTCGCAAACTGGTAACACTTGCCTGCCGTCATTCAGTGTGTTTCATAATAAAAACAGATTATTTACGAACGATCCCTCACGAGTCGTCACCTATCAATGAATTATTGAAATTCGGCTTATTAGATCGCTCACAACTTTTTGAATTTTTAAGATATGGAGCTGGAATTTTATCACGAGGTGTAGGATTTATCTGGCTTTGGATTATGAAGGTTATAAATTGCTAACTTTCACGCATGCGCAGTGAAAATTCAATTGCTTTAAACGTTCATATTTCATTAAATTTTGATTATTTTAAACTCAAATTTTGGTATGTTTTTCTTTTATGCTGTCAAATATTTTGAAAGGTTGGTAACGTTTGACGGAAAATTTCGTGTGTTATGAGCTAAAAATCTTTTAAAAAATCGTATTTTTGAAAGAAATTTTTATATTTCCGTGGGTATAAGAGATACTTTCAAAAAAAAATAAAAAATAAAATAAATTCTACATAGTTTGCACAGCGCCATTTAAAAAAAATCTTTAAATTTGGTTAGCAATTAAAAACTTTACACAACTTTTTCTTGCCATGATTTTACTTGGCATGCTCCCTTGTGAATTGGCCGATTACCGAATATTCGGCCACAATCTGGACGATTATTCGGTATTCGGTCAAATCACTAGGGAGCATGCCAGGTAGAATCATGAAAAGAAGTTTGCATGTAAAGTTTTTAATTGCCAAAGAAATGTTAAGATTTTTTTTGCCTGCATTGTATACTTAAACATTAAAATAATCTCTGTAACATCGTAGAATCGGGCTGATATCAAATTGGATTTGAAACACCGTCTGTATTTATAAGAAAATTTTTAAATAAAGGAGGGGAGGCAGTAGTAGAAATGAAAAACGGAACATGGAATTAAAATCTCAATTTAGATATTTGCTAATGTATCTCAAACACGAACATTTCATGCGTAACGGATAGGGGAAACTAGGGAGACTTGACCCAATTTTTTGTTTTTTATTTTCCATTTCTATTTATTTATTTATTTATTTATTATGATTTTTTTTTGTAGAATAGTTAGAACGAAATAAAAAATATACATAAATTGTTTGCCATTTTGTGTATTATTATGGTTAAAAATAATAGCATAATTCTAAGGGAAAATGGTACAAAAAAATTATATTCTTCAAGTCAGCAAATGGGTCAAGTGTCCCTAGATCTAAGGAGACTTGACCCACCACACCTAGGGAGACATGACACCCCTCATAAATGTAAGAAGACTCATAGATATTGAAATCAAAAACGCAGGTTTGATGGTGTTTTTTGTTTAAATAAGTGATACTTGAAGTGAATATACAAAACGTTCACTCTTCAGGTGAAGTGTTACATATTTATTTAAAAATTGTTATTATTAATCTTAATTCATATCAGTAGGAAAGCAGAAATCGAATTCAAAACTGTATCAGATCAGACCTAAGCAATATGTCAGGTATTTTACTAAGTAACAACTCATTGGGCTCAAAGATTGTTAGTATTTTAGTCTTTGTCAAATAAAAACCTTTCTTTAGACAAAATTATGTCATAGATGTTCATGAAAAATAAAATAATAATAATAATAAAAAAAAACTGACTTTCATATTCACAATATTAGAGTTATTGCTTGAATAAAATTAAATCATTAGGATTAAATCCCAATATTTTATCTATTAAAAAATAAAAATTTATTGGAAAAAACATCAAATCAAACAAAACCATCAAATTAGTCTTTGGGTCAAGTCTCCCAAGTTAACTTATGCGTAATATTGTTATGGTCTATACGCATATGCGTAAAGACCAGCTTTGTACAGTGGAGACCATAATTGAGGTCACTTTTTAAATTTGCTGTTTTTTACTTTGTATGCTTACATTCTTACATAAAATGTTACGGAGCGCAAAATGCAAAGTCGTACATTTAATGCTAAAGAAAATTTAAAACTTAACTCAGTACAAGTAACAAAATTCAAATACTTGTAACACAAAAAAAAGTTATACGTAATTTAATCTAAAAATTAAACATCGTTATGAAGTGTTTGTAATATCTAACTTTTCTGACCTATTACTGTTCGCATTCCAGAAATGTTAATAACTATCAGTACAGCTGACCCCATGTTTATAGCTGGAACAAGTTATCACTGTGCTTTGTGCACCAAAAGGAAAATTGTTTCTCACGTAATCAAATTACAGTTAGTATCGCAGAACTTTTTTTTTAATTATAAGTATTTAATTTTGTATTGAACTCAATGTTAAATTATCTTAAAAAGAATACACGAGTTTGCCTCAGATTAAACGTAACATTTTCTATAAGCATACAAAGTTTTAATATTTTCAAAAGTGTGCCCCATTTTAGCCATAAATGCACATTTTATGCTTTAAAAAATGTATTTATTAGGACATTAAAAATATTCTTCATAATGGATATAGATTGGGATATTCTATGTTTTAACTTTTTTTTAATCCTGCGTTTCAAAAAAAAAAAAAGATATATTTCATAGCAATCTGTCCACTACATTTATATTATGTTTCTGCATATAATATTTAAGGGATTTTGAGCCTTATCATTTTCCCTTTCCCATTTTTGAAAGTAAACATAAAACTGCTATGCTCACATTTCATGGGGCATTTACGCTAACAAGGTCTGCTTCTACTTTCCCGAAGCATTAATTTCAAGCTAAGTAGTTTAAAAAAGAGCCTAATTAGGGGATTCATTATTCCTCACTGTCACATATATTTCTCGGCAATTTTACTGCCTTGATAACATAGAACTTTTCCATTTATGGGGGGGGGGAGGGTAGAGAGAGTAGAATTTTTACCCTTTTAGGGATATTTACTCTGAACTTAATCGGTAAAAAAATAGTTTTGAAACTTGTGTCATATTTACGTCCCTTCTGTCAAAAACTTGCGATAAAAAATTAAATAAACGGATGTGTTGTACGCAAAATACGAATCTGCTATCGAAGCTTTCTTTTCCAATAAAATGCCTGCAGATTCCAATTAAATGTAGCACTTATTTCTCACATGTCTAGTCACTTGTTTCGTACAGAAATATTAGTATCCGGTTTTACTTTTTCTTTCTTTAAGGTTCAAAATTACATAATATGACGCAATCGCTATTTAGGGTCCACGTAGCCTTCGTAAGATGGTAATGTATGTGTTCAGTTAACAAACTCAATCAGGAAACCAAACACAATGCATAAAATATCTTCAACTTACCTGCCTGTCCAGTTTATTTTGCAGAAAATCTTGAAGTGGGATTCGAAAAGGCCGGTTTTCGCCACTGGTGGTGGTTTTGTTGTGTGACAGTTGAAAAAGCACCATCGGAGCGTCTGCCATCGAACTGGAACCGGTTTGTCTCAAGACCGAAGGTCAGTTCATTATACGTTTCAATACAAAGTGGAAAGCTTGAGGAGTATGAGAACGGACTGCGCTTTGGTCATCGGGCGCTATCAGACGATGAAACTGCCTTCACAGGTAGGGGAGGTGGAGGAGCAGGGATGGATTGTTGTGGGGCATTTAGAGGAATGTTTCAGTCACCCTGGCTCTTTTTTTTTACGTAGGCGTTGACATGCAGTGGAGAACCACTTCTAGATTTTAGCCCATGTGATACAGTAGTGCAAAGGGAAGAAGGTGAAAGGTTTTTTTTTTCTTTGAGAGCTACTTAATGTTGCTGGTACTATTTCGTTTCATTGTTCCAAAAAAATAAAAAAATACACTAATGAACAATGTGTGTGTGACTCTCCAGGGGAAGCGTGGCTTGTAAAACCGTAAATGCAATGAAAAGTTAAAATTCACTGAAATTTATGAATTATAAAGCAAAGATGTTTATAGCGAAGCCGTATATAGCGAATTTAGGGCTGTGGCGCAATAGCTTCAATTTTACTTCCCGTTTTACTGTGTATCATTCAGTTTTATAACGAAAAGTTTATTTACTTGGCCCTTTTGACTTCTACAAACTGGCACGATCGTTTTTTTTTTTTTTTTCTGTTGATTTTTTTTTCCTCGATCATAACTTGCAAGTGTTTATGAATCTTGAATAAGAGTTTATATTACAGGCACCTAAGAGAAAATAAAAATATTATTTGAAGTTAGGCAATTAAAATGATTTGCAGTCGTAAAAGTAGCAAAGTTACATAAGTTAACAACTGTACTTTGTTGAGGAAGTTTGTTGAGGAATCAAATATTTTTCGATTCCTCATGAACCCTCAAATTTTCGGTTTAGAGCATCATTCTTGAATTTTCGTTACTGATTTTTTATTTTCATTTTTTCTATTTTCAATATACCCTAGTGTAGAAAACTTGTGTAATGGGAGCAAAAAAAAAAAAAAAAAAAAAAGAGAACAATCTAATATTTTACGGTTTCTCACGTGCTCCGAAACATTCCATTTTGAACATAAATTACGAATTTTCGCTAGTGATTCCCCCCCTCTTTTCTATTGTGAAAAATTGTGCATTGGTAGGTAAAAAATGAAAAAAAAAAAAAAAATGCAGGAAAGTCAAATCTTTAAAAGTAGCAAAATGTTAGCAGCCCAGAAACTTTTTTTTTTTATCGAAGAAAAAATGTTCAGAAATTATATCGTATTACTGTGGAGAAAAATTACTGAAATCAAGCTATACTTTCAGTGATTTAAAAAATATATTTATGTTTTTATATTGCTATGTATATGAAAAGGGATGTAAGAATGTGGGATGAAGTGGAATCGAAAAGAAATAGTAAAATGTTTCCACATTTTGCAGCGCAACCTGTAAATAATAATTTTAAAAAGATAGTAAATAAGTAAATAAATAGTTCTAAAGATTAAGGAAAAATATAATGCAAGTCATTTTCAAAATTTGGTACACATATTCCGATATTTTGTGGTTTCTCAAAAACATGTTTTTTATCATGAAATAATACAGTTTTTGTTATTAACATTTTTAGCATTAATTGAGATCTACTGATGTTCAGTACAGTACTTATTTAATTTAATATTAGGCATGTTTCGGTTTTAAATGTTTAATTCAATTTGTCAAGGACACGTATTTATTTATTCGTTTATTGTTCCAATATTTGTAATTTATTCATTCATTCATTCATGTATCTATACATTCATTTGATTAAAAAATATTTATTATAATAAAATAGAAAATATTTAATTAGATTTTTTTTCACTCTGCCCCATGCAAAGAAAAAATCAAATAAATGAAAATTTTCTACTTTTTTTTGAGCGCACGAATATACTCCCAAATTTAAATAATATCCCAATGCAAGTTTATAATAAAATTCGTTGTCCTTTCTTTACATGCTGTCTTTAAAAAAAAAGTCCATTTCGTTCATTTTGAAAAAAGTTATCACTAAACTATCACTTAAAAAAGTAAACTATCACTTTTGCCCTTCTAGACTTGTAGGATACAATTCTCAATTAAATATTTAAGAAGCTATTTTGGTTTGTAATCATTTATTTCTATATTTGTAGGTTACAGATTATTAGAGCAAGCACCGAATAGTGCATGTTTTGCTTATTTCTTTGAAATTATAATAATTTTTTTGTAAACAACATCGCTAGCAGGATCTTATTAGTAGTACATGATTTTCCAATCAAGGAAAAAAAACTGAAACTATTACAACTTATCAATTGCAAAGTGTGCTGCAAAAAAAAAAAGTTTTTAAAATTTGAACTTTGCGACTCAGTTTTCAGAAACCCAATTCATAACTGTTCTTCGTCGTAATGAAGTTTGCAGGGATATTTAAATAACTGGAAAAAGTCATCAGGTAAGCAAAATAATGATTGATAGTTATTGTAACACCTTTCCAACAAAACAACTTTCTTTAGAAAGGAAAAATATTTTAATGAACAGTATGTATAGGTTCTGTTGTAGTAGATGGAAACAAACAAAATTACAATAATACTTGTGGTGGTCTTTGAAACCAAATTATTGTTGAGAGATAACTAGCTAACAGACGTAAAACATTCTGAGAGTTCCTCCCTTTTCCAATCAACTATATTATGTAAACATAAGTTTTTATTTATCTCCTAGAATCTGAAGTAAATAAAAACATGAATTCACTATCTTATAAGCAGTCATGAAGTCGAATTTTGCAGTAAGTTACTGCCTCTACTGTTTGCAAAATACCTAACTTTGCCTTCAATCTTTGAGTTGAACCGCTCCATTGCTGTGGTTACTCGTCTGGTGTGTTAATTCAACATTAGCTACCAGTTAATTTGGCTCTCTTGGCTTCTTTAAGTGGTTTTCCGCCTCCAGCTCATTTACTTCCTATTCCGGTCTGATGAGTGCTAAAAAGCACGAAACTGCAGTCCTCGGATGGAATACTGAGCTGGCGGTGTATTTTATGTATAACGTCAAATGTTTAATACCCAGTAACTCTCAGCAAGTACAGACTTGGATGCAATGCAAAGTTCTCACTCTATTCTACCAAATGAACAATAAAGATATCCAGTTATTATAGTTGAGATTTTGTTTCATCTATCCAAATTAATAAAGCTATTACCGATCAAAAAATATTTTTTTAAAGATATAGTTGAGAGTAAGAAACGCACACCTACATATGCATACAGACATTTATTTTCAAATATTTTACTGTGAGGTCAAAAATCAATATTTAATTTTTTTTTTCAATGTGGCCTCATTGTAAGCTCAAAACGCTATTTTCTACAGTTGTAAAATAAAATTTAGAAGTTTTCTCTACTTCACAATATTTCTATTTTCAGAGGTTAAAATCAATTTCATTACTGTCCTCTAAAGCTTTTAAGATTCGGGACCAACCGAAATCTTTTTCTAAGGAAGGAACTTAAGACTTTTAAAATAATATAATAGTCCTCATAGTACATTATGCTTTCTTGTCGGCAACTTTAGATTACTTAGAAGAAATTCATATTGAAACGGTAAAGTTCTGAACGAATTCGTAAGAGAAATTCCCGAACCTTTTAACCTTCGAGGCGTGCTTTCTGCAGTATAAACACCTGCTCTAACAAGAGAGTGACTTCTTAATCGTGACGTTTCGCACATGTCTTTGTGAGCGGTTTCTTATGAGTCACTGGGAAACTACTGCACTTTATTTGGTCGTGATTTCTATTAGAAATGATTTTATATCGTATTACATGATTTAATGATAGAAAATTTACGTAACGATTTGGGAACTGAAAAAAAAATAAAATATCGTGAATGATAAATTTCTTGCTGTACGTGGGAAGGATTCACGAAATTCACCATGGAAAACTCCCAGTAATGTTACGGTTTTTTTTTTAAAAAACTTTTAGCTCAAAATGTTTTTAATTTTTTCTTATTAACGTTTAAAAAATGTTTTAATAATGAAGAAAATATCTCATTAATCTAAAACCTGAGCGTAACTTTCTCACCTTGTTGAAAATATGACGATAATTCTATTGGCGTTATTACTGTATTACGCTTCTGATAACTTTTTGAATTTATTGACGAGGTTAAAATGAGAGTGGCATAAGTCATCCAAACATAATTTCAAAAAAAAAAAAAGAGGGTTTTGTATAAATATCTGCAAAAACATCAGGATTGCGTAAATTTTAGCTTCACGAGAAGCCTTTAAAAAGCGTAGGTTTTCTTTCTTTCTTTTTTTTTATAACGCATCAATTTGTTAGAGAAATGACTTGTAACTTGTTGCAATGTAATTTTAAATAAATTACACCACGGTCGTACTACATTGATGGGGCTATTGAAAGAAAATTGAATACATAGGACAGTTATGCGTGAGTGTTGCTCCCTCTAGCAGAAAAGTCCGACTTCTGGTCCAATCAGTTTCATGAGAACTAAGCTTTCATCACTGTCAGTCTCGCCTAATGAGTAGAAGTTTGTAAATTAACATATTTCATGTGCTCCTAGGGACGATATATTTTAGCATTTTGTTGTGAAATTGGTACTTTAATAGAGGAACTAAAGAGGGGAACCCAAATCCATGATTCACTCTATTTGTAAAATAGTGACTTACGCCACTATCATTCTAACCTTCAGTATTGTGTTGCAACTGAAATACTATTTTCTAAAAAAAGTTTACATACGTTTCTTGATGTTGATATTTAAACAAATTCTCTGTCTTACGTTAATAGACGAAACATGATTTGTCATTTTTTTTCAAGCTCTTAAGAGAAAACATCTTGGGTTTTCTATTTGGGCAGAAAAATTATGATTCCCATTTATAACTTAGTTTTGAAAAATTTCTCAACGCATAAATATATACATATTTTCAAAATAAATACATTAAACCAACTCATCGTATTACCCAAATTAATTTCATCTTTTTACTTTTATAAAAGATACTGCTTCAATATAATCATTAATTAAGATTAACGTAGCTTACATGATAATGAATAAAATGAGATTGTTTTGTTAATTAGTATGAATATTTTTTTGCACAATTTTGCACAGTCTGCTTTGAAGAATTAGGAATTTTGATTTTTTTTTTCTTTTCCTGACAGCAAAATTAAAATTTTCATATGGTTGTTTTGATTATTAAGTGCATGAATTTATTTGTTTATTAATTTTTAAAATAATTTGGGTCGAAGAGAAATAATAAGTAGGAGTTCTACACTTTCATTTAGTTTGAAGATGAAATCGGTAAGTTTCATCACTAACGCAATTGAAAATGTGGGAAAATAATCTTGTTGAGTGCAATTTTATCTAAATATTAATACCCCGAGTAATTATTTCCGAAACAAGATAAAATCATATTAGATTTGTTTCTTGCGAGACAGGGACGGTAAAGCAATTGTTAAAAATGAACGCTTAAGGTGTTAATATGATAAAAATATTCTTTTGACATGCAACTTAATAGCTGATCTATTTAGATATTATCGTCTTAGAGCTCAGAAATACTTTAATGATATTTACATCTGATATTGTGTGGATGAACACATGGCTTTCAAATTATATAATTACTGGTATTTGGTATTTAAATTTCTGAATAATATTGATGGTATTAATCAAAAAATTTACGATTAAATTAGTTTCATCCATTTTCGAAGCGGAAATTTTAGTTCTTCAAGCGTGTATGTTTCTAAATAACTGATATAACTAAATTACTAGATTAAAACTTTTCCGCGGTTTCACAATTTAAGAAACGCTGTTCTAGATAAGTTTTTATGTTTATTATGTTCAGATTTTGTAGCTTATGCACTGCATATTTAAAAAAAACTTCGTCTTGGTGGGCACGACCTGCGCACAGATAGAGAAAATTTAAGATTTTTCGCTTTCAGTAAAATAGAGTATTTGATTTCGGATGCTGTTTAATTCTACGTCCGCTACTATTGATTATATGAAATAACATAAAGTACTGAAGTAATATAAAATTGCTTCTCATAAATATGACTCTTCATATGAATACAGGTGGCAGAATGTGGCATGCCAGTTTTGAAGCAATATACAAAATAAAATGTTTGTTTTGTTTTAATATTTGTAATCTAAATATTCTGTTCTTTAATATAATAACCTTTATGTAAAATTTCTGGCATTTTCGATAACACAAGGTAATTATTTTGTGTTTTTGCAATTTTCAATATTGATATTTGTTTGGAAATTGCAGGAGTTGTTTTTTTATCCTCCAAAGTTTCACATTAAAAAAACAAAACTTTTTTTTTTGCTTTTGACTTCAGATCATGGTGTATTTCCTTTGCATCGGAACGGAGTCAACAATGAACTGAGTTTTAAATTCCAATATACATGCTCTAAAAAACTTTTTATATTTTACTTTCGTCTTTCAATGATTTCAGCAATGAATTTGAGAATTATTACATTATTAACTTAGTAAAAACCTTCTCTTATAAGGTATTAAAAAGTTCACTGTATAATATTTTGAAGAAATTCGGTTTAAAATCTCTTTGTTCTGATGTACTGTGGAATTACTCCAAAAAGAAAAAAGGTACCTTAATCCGGCCTAAGATGCAGTAGGATATAGTCAAGCAGTCCAAAATACATCAAAGGTAGTTAAAGCTAATTTTAAAGTTTAATTGTTTTGAGCTTCAATAAAGCAAGCCAGAAGTTTCTTTATGTGAATGATAATTTACGTAAAGCAATATTAACTATTTCTGAAGAGAAATATCAAGTTTTCTACTAAATTCTAGTTTTCAGTCTCTTAAGAGAAGGACTGAGTGCAATTATTTGTCATTTAAAGAAATGCGGAATCACACAGTTGCTGTAGATTTGTCAGGGTCTCATGTACAATAAGAAATTCATGTACAATTAATGAACAATAAGAAATTAATTGGGCAGTGTTTTTCTATAAAAGCTTGTGTTTAAGAAACTTCAAAGTCTGAAAATTTAACATGTCATTTATACAAAAAATTGAAATGAAGTGAACAAGTAGAGTGAGTTGTGGATAACGCTAAAAAATACTCTTAAATTTCATTAACAATTTTGTCAAATCTCTTAATATTTTAACAAAAAAGGGGTAAGTAAATTTTTAATTTTTATATTTGATACGCAGATACTCCTGACACAGTTAAAACCTCAAAAATATGCGTATATTCGGCGTTCCAAGCATTTTATGTTATGATATAAATTAAGCGTTTTCATAACATTTTTTATTGATGTGGCTCATAATCGCCACAGCTTAATGTTATATAGCCTTTCTCAATAAATGGATTATTCAACACAAAAATAATTTTTCAATTCGAACCATTAGTTCCTGAGATTAGCGCGTTCAAATAAAAAAACTTTAGCTTTACATTATTAGTTAATTACTTCATTAATAAGAAAAATAAGACAATGATACGTATTTTTTTTACAACTCATTTTTAGTATCGTTTAGGATTTTCTCTGAAATTCAGGCAGATTTTAGCACGGTTTTGAGGAACCTCGAGATTTGCCTCATAGCTGACTCGAACCTACGCGAACTGGGTCACGAAGCCCGAACTTTCAGGTCGCGTCACTGCGAATACATTTATTAGGCATTCAAAACATTTTATAATATGATATAAATTTTCCCGTTTCATAACGTGTTTTATTCCTTCTCCACTCCTATTAGTTCATACATGATGTTATATAGCCTATAGCATTCCTCAGTCGAAGGACTATTCAACACAAAAATAATTTTTCAATTCGAACCAGTAGTTCTTGCGGTTAGCGCGTACAAACTCTTCAGCTTTATATTACAGTAAACTCTCGATTATCCGCGAGTCACTCGACTATCGCAAGCATATATTTTCTCAGCAAAAAGCAAATACCAATAGCTGTTTTTGCCAAAAAATTGTAAATTTAAATTCAGCTGGAATTTTATTTATTTTTTGTTATTTCTTCATCGTACATACTTGTTCTTTTTATTGATGTTAAGTTCTGTTGTACAAAAATACAAAACTTTTTTACTGAACTGTATATATTTTTACTGTTTGTAGAAAGTATTACGCAACAATACACTTAAGTTTTTCAGGAAGGACAATTTTGTCTTATTTGTCACTCATTTTAGCCTTTTTGCGGTTTATCCGCGATTTTTACTATCCGCGGCACTTGTGCCACCCAATTAAGCGGATAGTCGGGAGTTTACTTTATTAGTATAGATTAAACAATTTTGATATTTAAAATTTAATTTATTTTCATGTGGCAAATCTAGAGATGCAAAATTTCCGGACACCTTGAAGTGGTGGAAAAAAACCGGGTTTTTTACCGGTTTTTGTCGGGACAAATTGGAAAAAATGGAAAATTTGATTTTTGTATAAATAAAATTAGGGTTTCTTAATGGCTCTGTGTTTCTTGGAACGTATAAGGGTTAAGAGGACAAGGGACCTTATACATTCGGAAAATCAACCAAATTTCACAAAAATTGTTTTTGCGCCAAAAAAATAGAGCTTAGTACCAGCTTTGATAATCCATTTTCATTTTTGCGATATTATGATTTTTACGCATTTTATTTACATTTTTAAAAAAGGGGGCGTGGTATTTAAAGGGATAAAAGTATCAGCTGATTTTTGTTTACACGTTTTTAATCATCATTTTTGGCTCGAAATGCTCCCACTGCATTATTTTTCACTGTATCGCTTCAAAATTTTTTGAGCACATTAACAGTCTTATACTTCATAAAACTGGGCATTACTTTACCCAAATACAAAAATTTACAATTTATCCGCTGTTAGCAAAGTAGCATACGTATTAAAAAAACGTAAAATTCTATTCATAATTTGCTTTTTTTTTTCTAGTTTATATACGCACATAGATTGAATTCAATGCCCATTTATGTTCATACGGATAAACTACATCTGGAAAAAAAATATTGTTGGTTTTCGTTTACATGAATTGCGCCTGGAGTGTTTTCAATTCTGCCCATGTTGCGTTCCATATGCCTCACAAAACACCTTTTTAACCCTAAAATTTTTAAATTAACATTTAAAATGTCTAATATTGATATGAAAATATTATTTTTGTTCTATTACTTCAAATACATGGTGTAAAATTATAAAATTGAAAAGTAAAATTCAAAAGTCCCTTGTTCCCTTAAGCATTAAAAAATATATACTATCCACATATCTTTTTCTGCCTAACAGAAATACACATAAAGCTAAGATTAATTGGAAAAAAAAAAAAAAAACTTTTTGTTTTGTAACTGAGAGCTTTCATGGTCAAACACCAGAAATAAGTCAAGTCGTCATTCAACCAATAACATTGGGTAATGTGTGTCTAACCATAACAATTACATTTTCTATTTTAGATTTCCTTTGAAACTTGAAATATTAATAGAAATTTTCGACTTTCAAACATGATTGATACTTTTTTTGAAAGAAAAATAATACAATGTAACTTTACTGCCTGAAAATGAAAGCTATTGAGTTTTGTTTTTTTCTTATTCAGTCTAAGTCCAAATCAAAACTAAATTGGTTTTTCTTAAGCTGAACCAAAACTTAAACTGGAGTTTCAGTTTATTCATACGGCCGTGCTAAGCACAGTAGTAAAATTAGTCATAATAGCACTTTTGAACAAAATTGAGCTATTATAACCAAGTTGTTCTGTTTCGTATTTTATTTAATAAAATGTTTTAAGGTCATTTGATCAAGAACTATTATTTTGAAACATTCTAAAAGAAAAAAAAAGAGACATCTGAATCAAATATATGGAAGGGCCAAACTTTAAAACACAATATCTCAGCTTGAACCCAAATGCAGATTCCACTTTTTTTGCTTATCACGGCAGTATACAGGGTGCGGCAAAAAAAAAAAAAAAAAAAAAAAAAGTCGGAAAAAATTGTATTATCGAATGGAAGAAAGGTAATTTCATTTTAATGAAAGCCGTATTTATTTTTGTCTCTCACTTTACTAGAAAATAATTTGCAATCTATTTCCTAGTTTATGTATTGTTTTTCGGTTTTCTTACAATTTGAAGCAAAATACCTGCTATTTTAAGTTGTTTAACCAAGTAGAACGGCAGTTCGTTTGCTTGTGCCTCAGCAAACAGTATTTGAAACGGTATGCCGTTTCAAGTGGCTTGGAGATTATAGTCGATGTCCGAAAAGTGTACAAAAACGAACAGTGAGCATTTCAGTTAATTGTCAGATCATCCAAAAGTGAGTTCAATGAAATCCTTAGGTTTCCACGAGAGAAGTCGTTCGTAAGTTGCGAATTTGTGACCGATAAGTGCGACTAAGAAAACAAAAACAGCTCGAACAGAAGTTTTACGAGTTCCAAAAAGTTAAGGCATTCGTGTGACTCCAAAGATGCCAGAAACGTTTGAGACGGACCGCAAGTCCACGCTGGAAGAGATACCTTTCACTGATTCACCGTTCAACCAGCTCATATCCCCTAGAACAATAGGATTTGGTCTGTAGACACGCCAAGCACCATAGAAAATGTTAAAATCACCAAAATCCGAAGTCAGGCTTCGTCTGTGATGGAATCGGCACAAGCGACAAAAAATCTCTACTTTTTTGTGGATAAGGGCCGTAAAATGAATCAATAAGTGAACCAGAAGGACGTTTTAGAAGTTATTGTACTGCTGTGGGCCTAAGAGCACTTCAGAAATGTAGACTGGATATTTTTCTTAATCATTCATATGTTCAAAAAGACGAGTGGTGAAAGGCGTTTTGTTTTTGACTTGATATCATCTTTTGAGTGGACGCTCTATTCGCTAGACCTCAATCCCATTTATTACACTGTATGGCCTATTTTAGAGTCAAAGGTCTATCCTAAACTACACATAAGTTTGAACTCTCTAAACCAATTGCTTTATAGGGAATAGGATTGATTAAAGGACTTGCGGCCCTTGTATGAAAATTTCATTAAGCAGTTTCATCTCTGTATTACTGCAAAAGGCTGCCAGTTTGAAACCAACTAAATTTATTGATTGCTAAAGGTCTTCTCATATTATTTTTTCTGCTTTGTTTATTTATTTTTAATAAAGTTTCATGCAAAATTGCTTGCCCGAGGTTTTTTTCCTCGGTTGGGTACGCACAGTCAGCAGAAACATAGTTTTGTGATTTAAGTTATGCTTGTTTGTTTTATGAAGAAGGAAAATAAATTCTTCACTAAGGATATTGTTTTAAGCTTTTTTGAAAAAATTATTATTAAACGTTTTTCGATTTATATGCAAATTATATTATCCTTCAACAACTTGCATTAAAGTTAGATAGTATTTTATCATAAAGGGGGGGGGGGGGACTGTATCGGAATTTAAGTGTAAGAAATTTATAATCACTCTTTGCTGAAAATTTCAATTAAAACTTTCTGAAAAGCTGAAAAAATTCATTTTTTCAATTTTTTCGGAGTGGAAATAAACCCCTTCGAAAAAAAACATTTTTTTTTCGAAATTTTCCGTTTTTTTTCTATTGTTTTCATTTCTAGGGACATGCAAAGTCAACTTCTTGTAACTTGCTTATGAATTAGTTAATAATTTTGCTCTATTAATATATTAATGTTAAAATAAATTGTAGATATTGAGATAAAAGGTTCCAATGTAGGGGAAACATCTCATTTGTTGAGAAACAATAATTTTAACCGTTGGAAAAAAAATGTATTGGACCATTCCACGAAAAGTAGACACTTTGTCCTGCATGTGACGGTTCATACATTTGATTAAAAAGTAATTATTTAAAAAAAGTAAGGACAAAAACTTTTTTTTAAGGAATCACACATTCGTTTGTAATTCGTTAAGCAATAAAATTTTTTATCATCATTACCCTTTAAAATTCATATGTTCAATGAAATGTACGAGGCGTCACGTGCAGAACAAAATTATCCTTTTCCTTGGAATGGCCCTTAAACACTTTCATAAAAGTGCAAGTATCTATAGAAAACATAGAAGTTGACCATTATTTATTTTTACGCACTTCATGCGATATCAGTAGCTATTAAGTTCATTAAAAATTATATGTACTCTCGTAACTGTCTTATATCTGCTGTGAAGCGCGGCTTAAAGTAAAACGCTATCTTTTTGGTTATTCTCATTCATTAACATGACTTTAATTGCGTTGATATTAAGCGATACTAACATCTGCACTTACAGTTAACAGCTTTGCTTGGCAAGAGACAATTTATCTTTGCAGTAAATATTTTTCAATACATTAATTAATTGGACATGATGTATCGATTTTTGTCTCAAAATAATTATTAGAAGTAAAGAAACTACTAATTTATCTTTCGCTAACTCTGCTACTTCATTGGAAATGTTCAATCCAGATATCATATTCTTTAATCGAATATAATTATTGATCTTATTTTACTCTTTGATGATATTGCGGTTCTTTAAAGAATCATTTACCATATCATTATGGGATTCGTAGCTTTCGAAACCGTACGGTGAAATTCAATAACATCGATATCGAGTTGAACTGCCGCCTTTTCTTGTGAAAAGTAATTAACTTTCTAAGGAGACAACGATTTATTTTGTATAGATATTATTTCAATAGCTAGAGCATTTGGACGTTAATTTGCTATCAATTAGTAGTGCTATTAATTAGTATATTCTCATTTCACTCAAAATTGAAAAAAAAAAAAAAAAAGGAAAACAAACGTACCGTAACCTATTTGCATCCACCGATTTTATTTTCAGAATATTTTCCCTCTTATTTCAACTGACTTTATCTTCGTTTCACAGTTTTAAACTCGCTAAACTATGTTTGCCTTTGTAAACTATTTTCTACATGGTTTCCTCAGATTTTTTTTTTACACACTAAGAAATGTTTCTGAATTGTTAGTAGATAAATGTTATGATTTTTTAACACTAACTAAGAATGCTTAACTTACTTCTATTATATGATTCATTGGTACCGAAAGCTTTTGGCTTAGGGGGCAAAGTTTGCATGAAACGGTAAAATTTCCGCTTCATACATTTCTATGACACAGTAATATTTATTGTAGGCCCGGCCCCGGCCAGGGCAGTTCAATAGAGTCCTCTTATATAAAATTTACAGTAGTTCCATATTTGAAGAATAATGGAACAATAATTCCCATTGAAATTTAAAACGTTCCACGGGAATACTCTCGGCCACGAGATTCACGGGATACTCTCGGTTTCCAGAAAACACTAACTTGTTAGTAAATTGACTGTCGTTTATTCTTTTCTTTGTAAACCACGCTCCATTCAATGTTAATATTGGCGAAACATAAAATCTACGATGCCAAACAAACTAATAGCGTCAAACTGTCAAACAGATTGAACGTATGACTTAACATCATCTGTCTGAGGTCTACTTGAATTTTTCTGAGTCTTATTTATCATTGCATCCGCTGATGTACCGTAAAGTGGGGCTACTTGGACCCGAAAATTTATTTTTTTGCGAGTTTTACTCGGAATGTTTGGTTAAACCCATAATGTGAACTGATAACCTTGTTTTTACCACTTTTCAGACGTTCTGCTACCACCTTAAACCTTTTTTAAACAATTTTAACTATTTATATTTTTTTCCCTATTTTTAAAAATTGGGTTCAAGTAGCCCCGCTCTGGGGCTACTTGGTCCCACTCAGCAAATCCATTAGAAAAAGCTGTAAGACAGGGGGACCAATCAAGAAGGACCAATGGTTTTGAAAAAAAAAAACTGAAAACGTACATTCTAGTTAGCAAACTATTTATATAAATTGCAAATCATTTATATAAATTAATGTAAAATCAACGTATACATAAAAACATATTTTTAGGTCAACATAATTTCTCAAATAGAAATATTATCTAACTACAGCTAAAACCAATTGAAATGCTCATCATTAAACATTAGAAAGAATGAAAACTCCTCAATTTAATGTCTTGGGTGGATTTATTTTCTCTGATATTATTTAATACCCGTTCTTCCTCGTTACTAAATGCTACAGGATGCCCAGGCTTGTTTTGTGAACAATCTTTTAGTTTTCTTTTTAGAGTTGATATACTTAAGTCAAAATGGGCTGATGCCACTCTCTGAGACATTTCTCCGGAGTTAGTTGAATCTGGACATAATTGTAGTTTTTCCTCTTAATAATTCACATTATTTCCTACTTCAAGGGGTTCTCTTTTACTTTCGCATCATTTTTACCCCCAAATCTGCAAATAGGTATAAATAGTAACTAATCTATCTATTGTAAAAGATTACAATACTTATTTAACATAATTTAGTGATGAAATGTGGTCTGGGGGATACATGAACCATGGGTTCAAGTAGCCCCGTTTTAAGGCAACCAGTGCGTTTTTTACTAACTTATATTAGTTACTGTGTTAATTTTATAGCTATAACCTTAAAACTTTATTATTTTATCAAGAAATAGAATGCAAACATAAAACTATCTTCATCTTGATGATATCAGATGTTTCCATGTACTTACATGTGAAAGTTTGCAGACACTAAAAACAACCGTTTAAACAGCTTGCAATCATAACCTTAATCAGAAAAAGGCGGGAATAGCAGAAACTTTGCTTCATTACCCAGCCTTTGCCCAATACTGCTACATGTCCTGGAGAAAGTTTTTGAAGTCTATACGTTGAGTTTTATAGGACCAGGACGGATTTTAAACACTTTTTTCATGGGTTCAAGTATAGCTCCTAGAGGCTCAAGTACGGTACTTGCTTAAGATTTGCACCATTTAGATTAGATTGAATCTTGCTTCCTTTTCTTTTTACTTTATTTAAAAGTAGTTTTTAGAAATCGCTTTCCACTACTATTTCATTGCATCGTAGTGTTCATAACTCTATTTTTTTTTTAATAAAGTAGAGAGCTACACTACAAACTCATAAAAATTTAGCCACTATAGGAGCATTGATGCTTTTAGTGCACCATTTCTGACCACTGGCCTCTGGACTGAGGCAGATATACACGCAAAGTGTGTATGCAGTGTGTTTAGCAGAAAGTAACAAAATCGCTTCCACTTATGTATAAAAAAAAAAAAATTCTACCTGGAGATGGAGGGGGGGGGAATAGACTCCCCTCTGCAGGATGGTGTGTAGAAGTTTGTTTTGGGTAGGGTCCAAACTAAGTACTATGAAAAAATTTGAAATTTAGGGTTAAAAATATTTAATTCATATTCGGGTCATTTCACGTCAAATCACCTAATGCCATGTGCCGTCATGCCTCCGATTTTGCTCATCATTTTTTTACAAATAGAAATCTATGAGATAAGCCCAAATTATTTTTTTTAGCGTGCTTGAATAAAAATTAATTTTTGGAGAATTTTTTCAAAATTCAATTTTTTATCATTTTCGGAGTCACTGTATTGGCATAAATTTAGAAAAATCGCTAATTTCTTTATTTTTCAACTATTTAAGCTCAATTTGGTATCATTTTTCAAGAAAAGAATTTTCTCTTTCAGTGTAAATAACAAAGTATTCTGTGAATAGTTGGGTGTTGCCACTAAAGTCAGTTTTTATGCTTTTCAATCGGGAGATTAAATAAGTTATATCTCTGGAGTACCAACTATGATCTGCTTAATTTTTTTTTTTTTTTGTAGAATATTTAAATCATTCTCTTGCTATGTAGAAAAGACTAGAAGGGTGTTTTTTGTTGTTTTGAAATAAAAAAACAAAGTTTGTTTTGCAGAAAATACAAGTTTTCTATTACTTTAAAAAAGCCTCTTTAAGCTTAAAGAAGCCCAAAAATGTTTCAGAACAATTAATACTGGATTGTCAAAGAATAAGAAATTCATTTGTATCAATGGTTACCTAATCTCTAAAATGTTGTTAACTTTGGAAAAGAATTGTGCAAAAAAAAAACTTTTGGTTGAAAGTATACTAAATATTAAGAACAATAACTTAAAGAATAGTGCAAAAAATATTTCTAATGCCATTATTTTGCATTCTTTTGACATTAAAAGAGAAAAAAAAAATGTATACTAATAATATAAAGCTGTAGCGTTTGTTCGATGGCGCTAATCTCAGGAACTACTGGTTCAAATTGAAAAATTATTTTTGTGTTGAATAGTCCAATTATTGAGGAAGGCTATAGGCTATTTTTAAAATCAGATTGACTGAAATATTTGTAATTGCAAATTAAATGTTTAATTGTTTAGTTCTGTGAATTCCTAATAGATGGCGGGGTAAGTTAACTCTTCGAGAGGGCGCTGGCCGACAGTGTCGATAGCTACGAGGAACCATGCCCATGCTACGCTGTTGTGATCAGCGAACGGATTTTTGAATGCGTTTTCTTTTCGATGTTCAAGAACATAATTTGATTTTGTAGGATTTTTCTATTGGGTTTTGATTACCTTATTTCTCCAACGTTTGTTTTTGTTCTTATAGTGGAAGATAGTTACTTATCTAAGCAAATAATTTGATTTTATCGTATTATTCAATTCTGAATTCGAGTCCTTAATAACGTTTAAGTTATAGCATTGTTTATTCGGCACAAAACTTTAAATTGCAGGGAAAAAAGCGCTTCACTCACTAAAGGGCGATGTTACGGTAGCGTGGTTGCTTGGCACGTTAAGCGATGAACAAATGTAGTTGAATGATTATTTTGAGTTTTAAAGCTACTGTTGATATTTTTATGAGTTTTGGCGAATAGTTTTAAATTCCAAAGAGACTTTAATAGGTCTTTTGAAAAGGTGTGTACGCATTTTATTTGAAGAAAAATGATCATTTCACATCAGAAGGGCATGGATTTTTTTGTTCAAAGCACTTCCTTTAATTTCTTAGCACGGGCGTTGCCATGCGGGTACTGATAGTAAATAAATAAAGAATGACTATTGAAAAGTTTTCATAGCATGAACTTGTTTGGACTACGTAACACCTGACAATGATCCTCCACTCTTACAATACGTAGGCAGCACAACTCTAGATTTCTCTGAAGAAGATTATTTCTGCTGATTGAAATCTATTTTGAAACCTCTTTGAAACTTATTCATAGAAATTCTAAATTTTCTCATCTTTTTATATAAGAAAATCAGAATTTTTATCATTTTTTAAACAAGTTTCAAAGAGATATTAAAATATACTTCAATCAGCAAAAATAATCTTCTTCAGAGAAACCTAGAGTTGTACTGCATGAGTACTGCAAGTGTAGAGGATCATTGTCAGGTGTTTCGTAATCCAAAAGAAATCTATGCTATGAAAACTTTTCAATAGTAATTCTTTTTTTCAAAATTTTAATCTCGAAAAAATGCAAAATAATGCCATTAGAAATATTTCTTGCACTATTCCTCTAATTATTACTCTTAATATTTAGTATACTTTCAATCAAAAATGTTTATTTCCCCTTTTTTTTCTGAAGTCTGAAACGGAGGTTTTAGCACAATTCTTTTCCGAAGTGAACAATTTTTTAGCAATTAACTACTGATACTACAAAATTTTTATCTTTTGACATTCTAGCATTAATTGTTTTGAAAAGTTTTGGGGTTTTGTTAAGCTCAAAAGGGCTTTAAAGTAACAGAAAACTTGTATTTTCTGCAAAACAAACTTAATTTTTTTATTTCAAAACAACAAAAAAACACCCTTCTACACTGTAAAAAAAATCCGGAAACGTTTCTGAGTATATCGTGCAGCTGGTGGTTCATGAAAGTTTCAAAAACGTTTCTGAGTATTTCGCAATCCTCTTTCTGTAATGTCCAGAAACGTGTCTGAGTATTTCGGAATCCTCTTTCTGTAATTTTCAGAAATGTTTCTGAGTATTCTGTGCAGCTGTGGTTCATGAGAGTTTCGAAAACGTTTCCGAGAATTTCGAAATTCTCCAAACAATTTTCAAAAACGTTTCTGAGAATTTCGGAATCCTTTTTCCGTGATTTTATCTAAAAAATAATTCTTTACTATAGTATTGCATGCCATATCAGTTTCAATTCTTTCATATCTGAGAGCAATGAAACAAGCAATTTTAGAATCATTCGTGGTTTTTTTTTTCTTCTGAATTTCTAATGACAAATAGCATGGTTAACAGCATAACATATGCACAGTTATAAATTTTTGAAAATTTATGAAATAATATAGTAGTTTCATTCATAATCACAAAATCGTCGGGGGAGGGAAGGGGAGTACTTTCTCAAAAGTGGGATTGTTTGTTAAACAATATTAAACTTCAGTTTTTCTCTCAATATTTTCAAGACAAAATTATCAACATATTGTATTTTTAATGCAGAACTTAAAAACATATCTTGTATCAAACTTGATAGCTTTTATTTTCGGATAAAATTTGACAGAACTTACCTACACTTTGCGTTCCGAAATTTGTTCACGTCAAGTCAATTTCTTTGACGAACAAAGTGTACCGAAAAGTACCAACAGAGAAATTGATGAATTTAAATATGACACCAAAGTCCCCCTGCTGGAACCATTCGGGTTTATTCTTCTGTTCTTGCCCTTTTCCAGTTTATCACAAATATAGATACTTAATCAAAATAGGTTACTGATTTTATTTTTAGAGTGTGCTCAAAATGCATTATATATTTTATTTATTAAAACATTGAACTCTATTACATGATTATTCCATTTCATATATACGAGAGTCCCCCCCCCCACACCATAAGAGTGATGGTGCACCCATAAAATGATATAAAGCGCCCCCCCTTAAAAAAGCAACCCCTTGAAAATGTCAATGGCACAGTCTGCGTGGTGAACGCCCCTCGTCTTCTCCCCATATGTGCATCGCATATTAATAACATAGTATTTAAAAAATGATCACTTTTAAAACGATGACATGAAATAATATTACTTTTTATTTCGGCATGTAAATGCAGCTGTTCCATTTTTGCCCCTGACTCATTCCTCCTGACTGCCCTACATTAAACTAGTATATCCATGGGCGGATTTATGGGGGGGCAGAGGGGGGCAATGCCCCCCCAGTTTTGGGAGGACTTTATGTAGTAACAACACATCTTCCAAAAATTTAAAACAAAAATATTATTTTTTCTTTTTTGAATAGTTCTGAAGGGCATGGGTGGATTTATGAGGGCGGGGGGAGGCATAGGGGGCAATGTCCCCCAGTTTTGGGAGGACTTTATATAGTAACAACACATCTTCCAAAATCTTAAATCAAAAAAATCATGACTTTTTCTTTTTTGAATAGTTTAATGAAAATGAAGAGAAAAGCGAATGTCCTTTTCTGATGGGAGAAAAGAAAAGGAAAAAAAAAACGAACATTAAATACAAATAGTACAGCTGTCACTGGGGTGCTGAAAATGTGTCTAAATTCACTATTTTGGACTGAAAATCATTTGGGCAAGTATATGAATGAAAATATAGGCTAAACGAGCTATACATTAAGCTGCAACACTTATAATAACTGACGATTATTTTAACAAATTAGAACCTACAGTAAAGGGGGGAAAACTCCCCCCCCCCTTTGCGCTAACAGAACGATCCACTCGTTATGATTTGTGTCCACATTTAAAGTATATTTGTGCATAATATTTATGTTCTTAGTAGATTAATTGGCCTTTTGAGAAATTCTAAAAAACCTAGTTTTTTTCCCTTCTCTCTCTCTCTCTCTTTTAAAAAGAGAGAGAGAGAGAGAGAAAATAAATACCATCGCAAACTGAATAAATTTCAGTTATCTGAGTATTCTGAATAAATAAATCTTTTTACTTAGAGGGAGAGTACAATTTTACTTACTTTATAAATACTGTTTAAAAAGTAAGGTAGTCATAATCATCTAAGTCTGAGTCAGTCCTTGTCATTATTGAAATCTAAATAATTGAGTCATCAAAAGTTTTGGAAAAATTTACTGAAATTTTGTAAAAGTCTATAAAAACCTAACAAAGATTGGTAAAATCGTAAAAATCCTTTAACCGTAAAAACTGACGAATTTTCATAAAAGTTACAAAAAATCAAGCAAAAATCTGCAGGTAAGAGTGAATTACAAACAGGGCTGAATTTTCCTATAAGATAAAGAAGTTATTGCTTAGGACCCCTGCTTTGAAGTGGGTCCCTAACTCCCAAAAAAAATTTATGATTCGTTCCTTAAAAAATCGAAATTGCTTGAAAAACCTAATTTCATTTTTAAGTGCTTGAAAACCTTAAATATTTGGAAACGTGTGCCTACAAACCTTAAATTTTAAAATTTCTAACAAATGGTAGAGGGGGAGGAGTGCCAAAATGTGTCAAATTCAGCTCCTTGCCACATCCTGTATTAAAAATGTAAAAATCATGTTTCTCACGTTTGTAACATATTATTTGAAATAAATTTTTGTGACTCACATGTTTCATATCTTGCTATTTATTCAATCCCGAATGCAGTACTTTGGAAATTCTTTTGTATTGGTTGCTTTTATCTTACTTCTTCTGCATATTGTTTATCTGTTTAGCACGGAAAAAATACACACTACTTCTATTTCTTTTCGTTTTCTGCCCCACTTGCAAGTGAAGAAAAGTTATCATGAGAAATCTATGGTTTCTTTTATCTTTTAAATTTAAAATAGCTATTTCTTACAAAGCTAGAACAGGACTGTAAAAATTTACAATCAAGTACTAAAATATCAGAAACTGGAAGGTACAAATGAAGTGCGTTAAATAATTTTATTCTAGAGTCCTTGAAAATAATTAGATAAGTCTTTGAAAATCCTAAGTAAAATGCGTTCCAATTACTTCTACACCATATTGTTAATCTGATTAGCCAGGAAAAAAAAATTATACACTACCTCTATTCCTTTTGGTTTTCTGTACTTCTTATAATTGAAAAAAGGTTGTTGTAATGAGAAATCTATAGTTTATTTTTTCTTTCAAACTTAAAATGGCTGTTTCTTACAAAGTTTGAACAATACTGTACAACTGTATCTTTGTCTATTCCAATTAACCAATTAACCTACCCAATAAGGGTTCAAAATGCAGAATTTCATATCCATTTTACAAAATTTCCTCCGGGGGAGAAACCCCCGGTCCCCTAAAATTGGTGATATTCTATTTCCCACTTAAAAGAGAGCCCTGCGTCATTCTCTTGATACCAGCTCCCTCTCTTAAGGTCAATTCAAAAAGGACAGCATGAAAACACACATTAATGCAAATGACACACAAAAAAGTAAAGCATGGACTTATGCATTACAGCAAACAGACAAAAACATGGGAGTGGGGGGCAATAAAAATGTTGCTCCAAAAAAAAAAAAAAAAAAAAAGAAAAATTCTGCCCCCCAGGAACTCAGTCCTAAATCCGCCTATGAGTATATCCACGAAGGAAATGTTATTTTCGGAACAACTAATGTCAAGGAATTTTTTTATTGTTAACCACATTTAACAAAATGAATAAGCAGATGAATTAATTGCATAACTATGTTCTTACTAATAGATAACATGGTCCTTTTCTAATGGTATAAATATTTTTAAATGAATGAATAAATTATAATAAAAAAAAGATAAATAATACTTGCACATTTTTTGTGAAGCATATTACAATACTAGAAAATATTTGCATTACCATATTTTTAATGAATTAAACAATTGATTTTTTTTTCTTTTTGAACCAAAATGTATGTACATCCAAGTATTTCGAAATAACTTTTTTGCGATTGCTTCTTAAACATAAATCTTATTTCTTTTGCGTAATTAATCAGTTTCAGTTGGTTACAACAAATAGTACACCGCGCACATAGGTATGTAGGATAACTTTAAATTAATTCGATAAACCCAAAACCAGTTACAATTGGAGCCTCATCAAATGCAAATCAACAAAAATATAAATGTATATAACAACATGTTTTAAAATATTCATTAATACTTACAAGTGAACATGAGCGGAAAAAAATCTAAGTACCTCCATTACAACTGAATAAGTAATCCAAAGGGTTTCGTTTCATTAAGTATAAACACGGGTGTTGAAACTATTCACGCTTGAACACACAATATATATCTAATTATGGTCGCATTGGAAATTGTAAAGAAGCAAATGGTTATTAACTGACTTAATAGCTGCGTACGTCGTCTAAAAAATCAAGGGCAGTCCAAAATGCAAAGGCGTAAAATTAGTTTCGACACATTTTACTACTCTCTAGACATGAAATAACAAGCAATCCAATGCTAAACAGTTGCTGACTGCAGCAACCATAGATAAGAAAAAAAATAAGTTCTCGTTATTTCCGACTCATTGGCGCCCGTGTTGGAAGGATGAAATAGGCTTCGAAGCGTTGCGTCATCACTTCCGCCTCTAGATTTCTTGAAATAACAAAAAGCTTTCTGAATATTGAGGAGTTCGCTATTGGATGAAGGATTCCTACTATTTCGGAAACGTTTCCGATATATCCAGAAACGTTTCCGAATTTTGTTACAGTGTATTTTTTTTTTTTAATGTCAAGAGAATGATTTAAATATGTTACGGTTTGCTAAATTGTTTGGAAAATAAGGAAATTAAGGAGAGATTTTTACAAATTATGCTAAAAACGGCGACTCCGAAAAATGATCAAAAATCGAATTTTTAAAAAAATTCTCCAAAGCGTAATTTTTATTCAAAAAATCTATAAAAAAATAATAATTTGAGCTCATCGCATACATATCTATTTCTAAAAAAATAACGGACTAAATCGGAGACATGACGGCACGGCCGACTATTTAATTTAGTCGATTTGACTTGGAATGATCCATTCATAATAAGTGGTTTTAAATTTGTTCTGGCAGGGGCAAATGCCACTTCGGCTCCCCCCAATGGCAGATACAGAAAAATCTTTTGGTGGGGGCCTGAGAAATTGAATAGCACCCCCCTCCCCGTCATACAATGTTTTCATGACTTTTATTTTTAAATGTGGGTTTTTTAGGATCCTTTCAGGCCAACGAATCTACTTTTGAGTACATAAATAGTGTGCACAAATATACTTTGAAAGTGGACATAAAATATCTTTAACCTTTCATGCCAATTAAATACTAAACCCAATTTGATACAAGGTTCCCAGCAGTTTAAAAAAATAGGGCCTTTATGTGGCATTTTCCGTCACATTTTTACCGATATAGGACCACTTCACGCCAATGGTGCAATAAGAAATTTTTCATGGTGGGAAGAGTTTCGCTTATAAACATACGTAGACACATATATACGTATAGGTATACAGTCGGATCTCGTTATACACGGTTGCTCTTTGCTACTTTGTGAAAGAGATATTATAAGCGGGTTGTCCTTATAACCAATTCATATGCATTTATTAATAAATAAGCATAAATATAAATAAATTCTTTGTCAAATCTAATATGTTCCAAATTATCAGTTTATTAAGTTGTAGTTTTTTAATAAATGCCTTTGCCAGTTTATTGAAAGTCGAAGGGTTCGTCAAATCCTAAAAAATAGAACCTTTTGTTAATGTTGATTGCTTTTGATTACTAAATGTCGATATTAGGGGATCCTCCTACAAACAATACTTGAAAATAGGGCTTATATTACTTTTGAGGGCTCGTGAGAACCCTGTAAGATTACTGAGATGCTGTACAATGAGAAGTTTTTTTTTTTTTTGGAGCATTGTCATAATGATTATATCACGAGGGCAAGGTTATTAAATGAATCCATACCTCATTTGAGTTTTTATAAATTAATTTATATTTTAACTGTAAAATATTAGGATTCAGAAAATCATAGCTTCACAACACATAAGTTTTTTTGAAGAATTCAGAAACTTACTGTGGGAATTTCAAAGCAGTTCCCTATTTGTTCTTAAAATCATGGTACAGTTGAGATAACATTTTGATACTACATGGCAATTGGATTAGTATCATGGTTTTGCCAAATCTTCCAATATGATTTCTTTCGTTTTGCATTTTTTATAATCTGAAAAGGAAATCTCATATTTCTCAAATATCTTCTTGGATCAAACTGACGCTTTTAGGCACGCCTATACATTAAAAAAAAAAGTTAGTTATTGGTTCTATCAAAGCAGAATTAATGGACGAATTGCGATACGTTTCCTTGAATTCGAATCCAGTGAGATGTATTCTGTCGCTTTGGCCTCTGACTCCAGTATTACTTCTTTAGCAAACAAAAATGCATTTGTTAAAAATATGCTGTGTGTGGTGTGTTTTTTGTTCCTGTAAAACAACTATAAAAAATATGCTATAGAGAAATTAATATAAAATTAATTATATCGTTAAATTAATCCATCCTTTTAGGGGGAGGCACGGCTTCCTGGGTCCCCCATTAAATCCGCTACTGGCTCCCCCTATATACGCCCTTGCCTCCCTGACCCCCTAAATTTCGGGCTTGCCAAGAGTTACTTATGAAAATATGACACAGCACACATCGACACATCTTATGGTAGTAAAAGAAAACAACCTGCATATTTTATTAAGAGGCACAGTGCTGCCATCTTTCAGCGTTGTTGAGAACTAAGTTAAACATGCTGAAAACAAAAACTTCTAATAAGGAATCAAAATTTTTTTTGTAAACTTTTTTTATGTTGTGTGGCTGATAATCACGACCAGTAGCATACCAAATAGAAAGCGTGTTCTATTGTAATATGAAGAAAAGCTCTTGATTTTTAAATTGACTAAAATTTTGAATATTGAATCGCTTACTTTTAGAGAAAAGAGATGGTTGAGGGGGGTCTGGACTTCTAACGTAGTGGTATAGAGGAGACATTTTTGAACAAAATTTCCTCAGTTTTCTAAGGTCTTCTCTTTAAAATAAATGATAGTTTAATGCCAAGTGAATTGCTGAATAAAAATTGTGAACTGATTTTTGCGTTTATTTTTATTTATCTAATTCTTTCGAAATTTATTCGACAAGTGTTATTTTTTTCCGATGCAGAAACGAACTAAAAACTTTTCCAACTGATCGAAATTCATAGTTCTGCTTCTTGCCGTTCCAGTGGTTCCGTTCTTTTAAACTGCTGAGAGAAAATTAAGTAAAAACAAATAACAACGAAACTATTAATAAATTAAAATGTAATCGTCAGCTCTAATTTAAAAGAAGAAAAAAAGCCAGGAAAAGTTATTTTTTAGAACTGCAGAAGTACACAGCTAAAAAAAACAACTAAATGTATAAAATCTTTTTATATGATGCCTTAGTTTTAAAACGCAACAACACGAGGACTGTTAGAAAAGTATGTAACCTTTTTTTTTTTTTTGTGAAAACCTGATGGATCTGAATCAAATGCACTTACATTTGCGTATTTTGAGCCTTTCAACACGTGTTGAATTTTTTCCCGTCTGTGAATAGCGTCAGTCGTTCGCAAACTATGTTCGACCGACATAAAGTGCAGTTCCGTCGTCGGAGTTTTTAATTTGAAGTTAAATGATAAAAAGAATGGCGCAGCACAAGTCTTTTAATCGCCTCTTGAGTTTTGGGAACAGCCAGAAGTCGTAAGTAGCCATTTCAGTAAAGAAGCCCGTGTATCTACAGGAGGTGTCAAGGTGTCAAAATTTCGAAATTAAGTGAGAAAAATGTGTTTAGCAATCGTCACCGAAAGCCGCCTGCTCCTTTTGAATGGTTTCCACTTGCCTGTAGCCCAGATTCTGGCTCAATTTGATACAGCAGCGCTGCTCCAGTCATTCCGTTACTCTTTTTTCTAAATTAGAAGTCCATCGAGAGTCCTGTACACGAATTCAGTCACTCTGTTTACTATAGCGACTGAACGCCCTTTTATTAATTTTATCGCAGTGTAATTAATTTTAACAGCAATCACAATTCACAGAAATGTATATTATTGTCCCCCCCCCCAAAAAAAAAGCCACAAGAATCCAGAATAGTGTTAAAAAAATTTTTTTTTTCGTTGCTTTTTCCCCTTACAATCAAAATTCATTGATATAGTCATTTTTTTTTCAAATTCACATCATTATACAGCATTGGCTCACCGTGTGAAAAATAGGAGTTAAGAACAAAAAAAAAAAAAAAAAAAGTACAGTTAACTGGAATTGAAGCATGCTATACATCTCGTCTGTTAGTCTATTTTGAAAACAAGATAGAGGAGGGTAGCCCAAATCGGGCAGACATTCGTATGCCGCCGCATGGTGTGCAAGCTGTGATGTATGCTTATGTCATGTTTACCCGAACATCCCCGAGTTTCAATCAGTCAGAGCGAAGCTGGATTGCGTAACCAGGTTAAAACCAAGAAAAATAATACATATCTACAAAAAAAATTAAAGACATGTAACTTGTGATTAGTGGAAGACCAGTTTATATTTTTAAATATCAATAATTTTACGTTATTTGGACACCATCTACCTACAATGGTTATTTCGTTTGTTTCTTTTTTTAAATTTAAGTTTATAATTATTGAAATAAGAATCCTGCCTTCGGGCAAAGCGGGTATAAGATTTAATCATATATGTATTTATAATTTCTTGACACATTTGCTGACTTAGATTTTCTATTTTAATAGGATAAGTTCAATTTTAAAAAGTTATTTTTTTATCATGGCAATTAGTTAGTCTATTACTTTAATCAGTTATTTCTTTGTTTTATAAACAAGTATGCTGCCTTAGATTTTCTATTTAAATTGGATGAGTATAACTTTTATGTGTTTTTTGTAATGGCAGTTAGCTGGTTAATTGATTTAATCATTAATAACTTCATATTTGATTGGCAAATGTACCAAATCACAATTAGTTAAGCTTACCCACTTTACCCGAACGGTTTACCCGCTTTAGGTCCCCTGGCAGGGCAAAGCGGGTTTTTCAAGTGTTTATAAATTTTGATAATAAATAAATATTGGATTAGAGATAATGCAAAAATCCATCTTTATTTTGAAGATCAAGAGCCATGCTAGGAAATGAAACCGAAATTGTTGTGATAAAAATCCTAAAACTACAACATTCTACCACACGAAGAACTCAGTCCTTCGTTAATCTACCCGCTTTGGGCCACCCTCCCCTATATTTAATTATAAGATGTCGACCGCATCAACTCTCCAGTTCCCCAACATTGATTATATAGGTTCTTTTTCCAACGATGAAGCAATCCGAGGAATTTTTTGATGAGCAGTCATTAAATGATCGCTGTCCATCTCAAAATTTCAATTTTTTAAAAATGCACAAGAAACTTAAGTTGTTACATACACTGGTGTGCAAAACTTAAGCAACAAGTGGTTTTTTCGGTCACAGCTCCCCAACAAAGTATAAGATAGTCATGAAATTGCAGAATAATATGCACGTAATTCAGTAGAAAGGCTATTTGTATGCAAATTTTAGAAATAAAACGTCGTAGGTGATGTAAGTGTACGTAAACCTTGTGGGTCGGCGCGCGCAGGTCAAAGCTGTGATAAAAGGATGAAGAGCACCGTAGTTAGGACATTCACTGAAAGTGCAAGTGATTTGTTTTGTGAAACATGTCTTTAAGAAATCATTTAGACGATTTTACTCGAGGAAGAATGATTGGGGAGCTTGAGGAGGGGCGTAGTGTGACCAGTGTCGTCGAAGAGTTCGGGATCAACAAAAGTGTTGTTTCTCGTGCTTGGAATGTCTTTAAAACTACTGGTACAGCTGTTCGGAAGGTTGGTGGTGGCCGTCCAAAGAAAACAACACCAAGAGATGACCGTTACATTGTCGTACAGGCGAAAAGAAACCGTTTTCAGTCAGTGAGTGCCATATCTCAGCAACTGTGCACAGCCACAGGACGACAAGTAACAAGATTTACAGTGGCCAGACGCCTCCACAAAGGTGGCTTATTTGCTAGACGTCCTGAACGCTGCATACCTTTAAAAGTTAGCCATCGGCGGCACCGTTTATGGTGGTGCAGAGAACACGAAACATGGACACCTCATCAGTGGATTCGTGTCCTCTTCACAGATGAGTCGTTTTAGTGCTACAAGCGATTCTACGCGTCAGTTGATCTGGAGAGAGGTCGGAGCTCGATTTCATCCCAATAACATGAACATGAACATATGACTGTTTCTGGAACGCCTGGCGCTTAGAGTTCCTAAATTCCCTGTATAATAAGTCTAGTAGAAAGTTTAAAAATGAAAAACGGCTAAAAATTTTAAAAATTAAAAATAAAAGCGCGGAAAGAGATCGTTACGGTGGCCCTGGAGTTCTCGTCTGAGGGGGCATTATGTTGAACGGGCGGACTGAGCTTCAGATCTTCGACCGAGGTTCTGTAACTGGAGATCGCTACTGCAATGAGGTAATCCTACCCCATGTGCGTCTGTTCCGAGGGGCCATTGGACCAGACTTCATTTTTATGGATGACAATGCCCGGCCACACCGTACTGCTAATGTTCAAGAGCTACTGGAAAGTGAAGATATCAGACGAATGGATTGGCCAACTTACTCTCCAGATCTAAATCCCATAGAGCATGTGTGTGATGCATTAGGGAGACGTCTTGCGACACGACAGTATCTTCCTGGTAACACCCATTAGCTGAAAGCTGCGTTAAAGGAGGAATGGAGACGTTTACCCCAAAAACTCCTGGATAATCTGTTGCTTAGCATGGAGAGACGATGCCAAGCAACAATTGCAGCAAGGGGAGGGCATATCCCATGCTAGGGAACATCTGCCAGTTGTACTTATGCTTCTTCAGGCAATCATGTGTAACGCCACTATATGTTAAATAAAGCCTTTTTTGTTCCATACCCTACTTTAAGTTTTATATTCATTTCTCCGCCATTATTCTTTTACCATCGTTTTAGTACAAAATAATGTACATCATCTTCAAATTTCATGTCAATTGGATGATTTCTTGTAGACTTATGACAAAAAACGCACTTGTTGCTTAAGTTTTGCACACCAGTGTATATGCCAATCGGTGAAGGTGTTGTTCCAAACAATCGTATTCGTTCTTACAAGGGTCTATAATTAAAAAGAAACTTAACAGATTATTCAACTTCTCACTCTAAATTTCTTCTTTCAGTTTAAAAGCATAATTTCCTTAATCACACTTCTTATGATTCCTTAGATTGGTGTCGATCGTACTTCACTCTCATTTAACCAAAGAACTTCATCTTTCTTTTAAATTTTGTTTATCAACTCAATCGTTTCTGGCTATTCAAACGTGAGCTGAAATCCACTGTAGGAAGACAAGGTAAGAAATTTTTTTCATAACGGTTGAGTGAGGCATACCATTTTATTTTGCTAAACCGTACAAATATTTTAAACAGAGAACAAAAATAACAGGTAACGTATTTTTATTAGTAAAAAAAATTTTTTTTTAAAATATACTTTCTAATTTTAATTTTATTTAAAATTACTTTCAAGTTTCAATGTTTTAAAATTCAATTACTTTTACTATGGGTTTACTTCTCGACGATTCAGTTAGTTTTACTGCTCATAAATATGAAAATAATGCAGTAAAAGTTTAAAATGTTTTCATCCTAATGCCCAGAAAACTTTGACATTCATGAAAATGAAGAAAAATATGTTCTGAAATCTAGGCAAGAAGCAGAAAAACATTTATATTATGCATTTTCACTGTCACATTTAAATAGTGTTTATTGTGTAGTTCATATGAAGCAGAGAGAAGCAAGGGGATGTAAGTGGACATTTTCAAGTTTTGACTTAAACGCATTTAAAGTTGCGGTCCTAGGAAGTCCTTCATTGAAAAGTTTTTATAAATCATTGTACAACAGCACCAACCACGGATACTAGTACTATCTCTTGCCCTAAGACAGATGAACCTACCATTTGTACTGGTTATCTCCAAATTTTTAATTTTGGCACATCTTTTTGCTTCTCAGTGCCTCATATGGGCTTAAAACCTCTGCCTAAAAGGCACGATGGCTTCGTTTGAAGCCACTTTTTTTGAATACAGTCGAGCCCGCTTATTAGAATATCGGTTAAAAGAATATTCCTCTAAGAGTGTGATACACTTTCTGTACCAAACAGTTGATGTCTATTATTTTAATCTCGTTAATGGAATATTCCAAAGAAATGTTTTCCTCACACGAATCTACCGTGCGTCAATATGTTACAATAATAAAATAATGAAAAGGTAAAGCTGTAATTACAGTCTGAGTAAAAACTTTAGGGCCAGTGCACTTTTTTGAGAAATTGGACACACCTTAATCTTAGGATTAAAAAGTCATATGAGTGATAATTATTAACCTTAAATACAAGTAAAAAAGACAAAAAAATTTAATTGTAAGTGTTTCATTATCAGAAAATATTACAGATCAATATTTGAACCTGAGTAAAATCTTTAAGGCCAGCATAGAAAAAAGCATAATAGGACAAAATTTCAAATATTTATAAGCTTGTGTGGGGACCATTCCTTCAAATTACTTCAAATATTCTTGTTTTCATGAATGGAAATAGTATTTGACAAAATTCGGGATGTATTTTTTACCATTCATCTTCGATGGTAGATTTCAGCTCTATTGATAAAGTAAAATGTCTCTCCTTTGCATAAACTCTTCTTTCTAAGTCACCCAATAAGTTCTCTATTGGGTTAAGATGTGGATACTTAGTTGGTCCTTAAAACGTTTCGACTTTTTTTACTTGGAGCCTATTTTTTGCACTATTACTTGGATGGATAGATGCATTGTTTTGCTAATATTTTAAATTTTCTGCAGCAATAAATTCAACATTTGGTAAAAGATGACATGGGAGGACATTTTGATATGCTTGTGAGTTCATTTTACCTGAAACAAACGCAACTGAGCACACACCATTGTAAGCAAAGCACTCTCAAGTTCTGACAGAGCCTCCATCTAATTGGCGCTTGTAGAATATTTCTTTTTCTTTTCGTAAATCATGCAAATAGTACCTCCGTCCGTTTGGTCCATCCAAACTCCACTTCTTTTTGTTAGAAAAAATTATTTGTATTCATTGGTTATCCCAGGTCATGATTTCCTAGCTAAAGTTGAAACGCTCTATTTCGTGCATTTTCAATAAATGAGGTTTAAGCAATTTTTCAGCATTAATAAAATTTCCACACCTAATTGTGTTGTATATCGTTTTTGACAAACACTTAAACCTATCGTCTTAATAAATTTCCTGGTTGAGTACTTTTCAGGTAATGTAACAATTTAAAAACTCTTCTTCCATGACGCTAGGACAAAGCTTTAAGTTTTCCCGAGTTTTCTTTTTACCCTAATTGTGTTTAAATCAAACAAAAATGTTGACTTCAGTATTCGATCTTCCTATTTTTTCGCAATAGTACGCTTACTTATCCTTGTTGAAGAAGAAGCTTCAATCAGCCCTCTTTCTTCAACAGTTAATTTTTACCTTACAATATCGTCACAAGTAGGACAAAAACTTTGAAGAAATTAATCACAAAACTGCAAGTTGAAGGGTTTCCACAATCTTGTTAACTGAGGTGACATTTATTATAGTATATGTACTTGCAGTTTTTTAAAAATATTAGTGGCCTTAAAGTTTTTACTCAAACTGAAATGCTAACTTTGAATAAACCACTGCTTTTCTGGTTATTGCATGCTTTACAAATCCTATTTGTTGTTTTATTTCTTACCAATGAACGTTAATAATTAATAATACAATAATATTAAAATCCCTTTAGCTTCATTTTCTTTTTTTCAAAGAAAATTATACTGGCCTTAAAGTTTTTACTCAGGCTGTATTTTCATTAAATGTTAGTGAATGTATCGTTAATTTTGTTTAAAATTGATAACAAAATCCGAGAAATACACCCCATAAATCGCTTTGATGTGAACTTGAGCATGTTATTAAGTATTATTGTAATACATTCTATGAAGATCATTCAAACAACCGTGGAATATCACTTAGTCTTATTAGTAAAGTTGAGTTTTGTTTTCAAAACCCTTACAATCTTTAATTTACACTTGCCCTCTAACTTAATTTCGTTTTCTGTAAGTTTAAATTATCACTTAGAATAAGTTTCATAAAAATTCAAGTAAGTGTGAAGCAAGAAAATAATTTAAAATAAACAAGCCCCAATTTAATTCCACAGTGTATTTAATTTTGTTTCGGGCAAAGTAGTGAAATTTTATTAATCTTTACTTTTTAACAACACCTTATCAAAATACTATTGGACTTTTTGAATAAGACATTTTGCCTCACCTGTTAAAAAATAACATCTCTCTGATTGTTCGGAAATGCAATTGAGATTTTATGTATCAAATCGAAACTGAACATTTACTTCCATTTGTTTTTATGCAGGAGTGAAGAAGGCAGTAAATGAGTGAAATCGTTGCCAGTTGCTTAAACCAAAGGTAATAAAAGACCCCTAAGTACGGGAAAAAAAATGAATCGATTTTTTCTCACACAGGGATCGAAGTTAAAATTTTGTAATCGATTGAATTTTTTATGTCGTTCTTGAGTTAGAGCAATTTAACGAAGCGAAAACTACCCATTCGAAGCATACTTTAAAAGGAAAATCTCATGCCTTTTTTTTCTAAAATGGATTCCGAATCAATCTTTTAAACATAAATGGTTTAAAAATGCTATTATGTGCGAAACGTATTTTTGAATTTGTTTTACAAGAAACTAAAGCTGTTTCTTCGAAAATTAAAAAGAGCTCTTAGGTATAAAAAAAAACCTAAATGGTGCAGACAAATCAAAATTTTGTTTTAGGACATAAAGCAGCAATATTCTAGGTTTTCAGCAAAGTTTGGAGTAAAAAATGGCACAAAAATAATATTTCTTGAGCTTTTGCAAGCATTATCAAAGCCAACGCTAACTAAGCTTTTCATGGATATTCTTTGTAAAATGATTTTATAGTTTATTCTTAGTTACTAAATATAACTAATTTTCTTGTTTATCAATTATGCTGTGTACTCTTACCTAATTTACATCTGTTTTCTTTTAAACTGTTTAGATTTTTTTTATATAATTGTTACTAATGCTCAAAATTATTAAATCGGATGCAGTTAGGGTGTGAATGGCTTAGCTAAAGTGCAAAAAATAATGATATATTGTATGTGCTAATAAATTTGGATAAACGATAAATGTTGGTAATAAAGAAAAAAACCTCGAGCCTCTATCATAATATTTTAAATAGGTATAATTAAAAAATAACCCCCTCCCCCACAAAATGCAGTTAATTATAATTAGCTAAATTTTTCAGTGATATTTGTTATAAAATGAGTTTATAGTTATCTCTTAGTTACTAAATATAACTCATTTTCTTGTTTAAAAAGTATGCTGTGTTACTCTCATCTAATTTCCCTCTCTCCACCTGCTTTCTTTTATTCTGTTTTGAAATTTTTATTTAATAACTATTACTAATTGTCAACAATTAAAAAATTGGATACAGTAAGAGTGCGAATGCCTTAGCTGAAGTGCAAAACAATAATAAATATTGAATGTGTAGAATAATTTGGAGGGATTATAAAAGTTGACAGTAAATAATTTTTTTTAGAGTGTTTATCATAGTATGTTAAAGTAACAAAAGTAATTAAAAAAAAAAAAAAACGCGCACACACACACAAAATGTAGTTTATCTTGTAGCAGGCAACAGTTACTAATTTTAGTCTTTTTTTAAAGGCTATTAATTAAAAAATATTCTTGGGGGGAAAAAAAACCTTTATTGTCTTGTGTTACTGAAAAACTTTTCGTAATAGAGAGCAAGATCTTAAATTCATGCTGCATTCTTTGATTTTAAATAATCACTCGTTTTTTCAAAAACTTTATCTCTAAAGAATGTAAGCTTTTATATACATATATCATTTAAGTGAGTCAGCAGGTGTTAAAACTTTACAGCGATAAAAGGACAATTTGTTTTCTATAAATATTATTCCTTCCAGATAAAAAAAAATTCAGGTACATGATTTCATTGTTTTTAATTAGATCGTACTTTCTAATGTAACTATAGTAACTAAATATTTACGATAAACTCACTGCACACACACTTACTGCAGAACTAAAAACGCAGAAAATACATACATTTTAGCGTTTCGTGGTATTGTGTATTTTAATTTAGAATCAAATTGTAGATGCGTTTTTTTTTAATTTAAGAAAGTTGTTTAATATGTTTTGAAATTGTGTTTTTAAAAAGTTTAATTGAGCTTAGATTCTGAACATGTTCGACTGATTGACACTTTTGTAGAAATGATATATAGCTATTTTGGGTGATTTTTGAACCTTGTAGATAAACTTACAACATGACTTCTATGCTGTCACGGTTTTACCTTAACTGGGAAAAAATAAAATTATAATAGCGGAACAATGTGTATTGTTGAAAAAAAAAATAATATAATGAAGTGGGACAACGAAAATAACCTTACCCCAATAGTTTAGATTTTTTTCTCGAATTGACCACATTTTAAGAACATGCTGGTCCTAATTTTGTACGACAAAAAAAAAAAAAAAAAAAAAAAAAAAGAAAAAAAAAAAAAAAAAAAAAAAAACCGGCTAAATTTATTTGATTTAAGGTGGATTAAAGAAAATGTGAGAAAAGAGAAAGAAATATTTTTTTCTCTCCGAAAACGTATCTAGATTCTAAATTTTGACAACTTAAACATTTGTAAATCAAAATACATTTTTACGTAGAAATTAGAACTACTCCTCCTCAAGAGAGAAATAATTGTGTAGTATGCTGTCGTGCTAAGCACAAGTCGTATTTACACTTTTTATGATAATTGAGTTACTGCCATCAGGAGGTTCTTTGTCATATGTTTCACTTAAATGCAATGTGTTATAGTCATTTGACAATGGGAAGTATTTTTCGAAAAATTCTGAAAAAGTTGCATATGGATCAAATACACGGAGGCGCATGACTTTAAACGGTAATTACTCATTTTGAACTCAGCTGCAGAAACGACTTTTGCGCTTAGCACGGCAGTATGGCGACACATCACGATAACCTCTTCAGCCATTTGAGCTGCAGTTACAAATTTTACAATTTAGAACCACCGTTTTGTGATAAAAAGTAAAATTGTACTTTTTGTGGGTGGTCTGTCTTAAGTATATCGGTCATCTTTGACTCACCTAGCATACAGTATGATAAATTAAAGGCAACTAATATTGCTGTGAAGCAAAAATGGCGAGTTTTTCAACATTTGGAAGCATCACTTTTCTGGTTCAAGCTTGCACTGATGTAAATCAAATAATTTTCATTTTCATTTCATATTTGAATGGTTCAAAGTAAATTTCTCTTTAAAAGCATTTTATCAATATTCTTTCTAAATTTTAAATAACTATATATATCCCGTTAGAAATTTTTCTTCAGTTTATACCTATACATGCAATAACATCCATTAAAATGTGTACAAGGTAGTTAAAACTATAGAAATTGTGAATTAGTTACCCTGAATTATACACGGAGAAAGATATTCCATTATTAATGGAAACATTCCCCCCCCCCTCCCAAAAGGATTCTTGGACTACAAGATTTATTTGTAAACGGAACCAGATAAATGATTATTTAAATATCTATTCATATTGCTCTGAAACTTTTATGTTTAGTGAAAATGACATCGAAAAGATATAAAAGCCGATTTCTCTTCATATCAAATAAGGAGATGTATTTTAGTAAAGGCTAAAAATAAATTTCAGCTGTAGGCTTTACGCATTTAATAATTGAATTCTTGCAAGGTAAAAAAAAAATGCTAAATTGAGGTTAAAGTTGTTCCGTAGAGCATAATCTCATATGTCCCTTTTCTAAAATGATATTTATAATAGTGTAATTTGCATCACTTATGCCTTCCTTTTATTCGTGGTTTTTCAGCTTAAAAAATGAGATTTTTTTAAGAATAACTTTTCATTGCCATATGTTTTCTGGTGCATCCCAATGGTTGCATTTTACTAGGAGTTCATTTTAACATGGCCACTTTTCCATGCATCCTGAAAATTTCAACAATTTTCTTTTTAACACAATTTTATTCCATTACCATATGCTTTTTGGTGCTTTTAAACGGTTGTTTTTTATTCACAAAGCCACTTAACAAAGCAATTCGTGGGAAAGATAAATTGTATATTTTTAAATGGGGTTTTAAAATATTTCTTTTATAATTCTCAAGTAGAAGAATATCTAACCTTCAGTTCTAAATTTAGAAAAAAACAACATAGAAATTCATTATAAAGCACCTGTTTTTGTTGCATTCAACGTTTTGTTGTCTTGGTACACGAAGTTTTAACTCACTATCTGAAATTGTAATTAATGTATTGATATTTAAAAAAAATAAAAATAACTATAAGTTAAATAATTAAATTTCTTTCTCGACGAAATTATAATATTGGAAGAGAAATGAGATAAAAATAAAACTGATTTCCTTATAAAAATTTCACTAGTGTCATATATAAAATAAATTAGGATACTTTAGCAACTTAAATTCTTTACTAATTTAGTATAAGAAGAGGCTAATTTATTTGGGATTCAAAGGTTTTCAGTTTTTCTTTAAAATTTAAAACAAAACACTTAGGCTGGTATCATTAAGAAACAACAGAAATAAAAGTGAGCCTTGAGTTTGTGTGTAATTAACTCTTTTCTTTTGAAACTAAATAAAAAAGGTGGTTAAGGAAAAGCTAAGCGCTTTCTATTTCCCATCATTTAAAAACAATTGCTTAAAATCTCGCCTAATTCCTCAATCTCATGAATAATATAACCATCAAAATTTCTTTCTTCAGATATTTCTTCAAAATAATGGATAAATTTTGAATTCTATTACATTTGCTTAAGATTCCTTAAAAAACGTAACTTTTTGCTTTTGACAAGTGTAAACTTATTTTATCTCAGAAGCAAAATAGTATACAAAACGCAAATGCCAAAAATGCAATTTAGTAACAAAAATACATTCAAGTAATAAAAATGTTGTTCAAATACGAAGTAGACGATGTAATAAAGGAAAGATAAGTACCTTGTGTCTTTATAGTACCGTTTTATTTTTAAAAGGAGAGAGAAGGCTTATTTTTTCAAAATTACATTGGAAAAAAATTTAAAATCCAAAATAAATTATTTTTCATCTTGCTGATATTAAGTCTTTACTAAATGAAAGGCAAAATAAATAAATTAATAAATACATAAAAGGCTGGGACATTCTTTAAACATAAATAAGGAATGCTAAAATTCTTAAATCATAAGGTAAAAAGAGAGAAGAAATATTTTTGCGGTTATGAAACACATTAAACAATTTGAAAAACTATTTAAACGCAGAACGCTTCAACGCTGTTTTCTTTCCTTTTAGTTATATCTTCACATTATATGTTAGAAATATCACAACATATCGTTAAAGCTAAACTTTAAATGAAATTAAGCGTACAAGTACATCACTTAGCGCTTAAGTAAACAATTAATGCTGAAAGTGCGTTTTTCTTTTTTTATAGTTTAAATTTACTCAACTGAAAATTCAATTGTTTAAAAAAAAAGTAGTATTTTATCAAATTAAAATGACTTTTTGCATTCTGCAACGATTATCTAAGAAACTATTGATTAAACGAACTGATGTGTGCATCACATGACTTTCTTTTACACCAATTTAATGTTATTTCCCCATTATTGGCAATTTTAAGGTGATTCAATTGTTAACTCTCTAAATATCAACAACAGTGGCCAAATTAAAACCAGATTAAAAAAAAAGCCAAATTTACCGCCAAGTTGGCGACAAAACTTGGCGACCAAAAGACTGGTAATATATTGTCAAGTGTCCTCCAAATTATAACACCACTTTGTTTGAATCGAAATTAACAATGACTTCTCCCTAAAAAGGAGCAAAAGCCCCTTTAGAAACACCCGAATGCAACCAAAAAGGGAGGTGCACAACTAGACCCCAATTATCTACGTACCAAATTTCAACTTTCTAGGACATACCGTTTTTGAGTTATGCGACATACATACGCACATACATATACGTGCATACAGACGTCACAAGAAAACGCGTTGTAATTAACTCGGGAATCGTTAAAATGGATGTTTCGGGCGTCTATACGATCTAAGGTATATACGCACAAGTGGTCGGGTCGAAAAAAAAAACTCAACATTCATTCGGGGGGTAAGCAAAATGGAAATTAAGGTCAATTTTTGAGTGAAATTTATTTTGCGAATACAATACTTCCTTTTTACTTCCTTTTACAAAAAAGGAAGTATTGTATTCGCGAAAAAATTTTCACTCAAAAAATCGGCCTTAATTTCTATGCTCAACCCCGAATGAATGTTGGGTTTTTTCGACTCGACCACAAGTGGATATATGCCTAGAAACGTATAGACCCACGAAATATCCATTTTGACGATCCCCGAGTTAATTATAACGAGTTTTTTCGTGACGTCTGTGTGTACGTGCGTATGTGTGTATGTATATCGCATAACTCAAGAACGGAATGTCCTAGAAAGTTGAAATTTGGTACGTAGACTCCTAGTGGGGCCTAGTTGTGCACCTCCCTTTTTGGTTGCATTCATATGCTCCAAAGGGGGTCTTTTGCCCATTTTTGGGGGAAATCATTGTTGATTTCGATGTAAACTCAAGTGGTGTTATAATTTAACGGACACTAGGCGATATATCGCAAGTCTTTTGGTCGCCAAGTTTTGTTGCCAACTTGGCGACAAATTAGGCGATTTTTATTTTTTATTTTTTTTAAATCTGGTTTCAATTTGGCCACTGTTGGTGATATTTAGAGAGTAAACTATTGAATCACATTAAAACTGCCAATAATCCAATAATGAGAAAATGACATTAAATTGGAGTAAAATTAAGTCATATGATGCACACATCAGCTCGTTTGTAAAAGGAAGTAAAAAATTGTGCGTGGATGAATAATAAACTGAAACTAGTTTACTTCATTGACTCATCCGGTTCGGAAGAGTAATGTTGTACTTTGTTAACAGATTTAAGAGGATGCAACTACTGCAGAAGATTTCTTCCCTTTCAGTTGATGCAATTGCTGTTCAAAACTTTTTCCTTCGCGAGAAAAAATGCCGAAAATCTCTTTCAGACATTTTTCGGCTGGCTTCTATTTTTCTCAAAGTTAATGAAACACGGTTCAAAGCGTTTGAAAACAACATGATTTGTTTCATATCACAAGAGAAAATGTTTCATTGGCAAAGACGGGGGCTCTCAAACATTTTCGACTCCCGGCACCCTAGTCTATATCTATTACATAAGCAGCTGATAATCAGTTTTTTCTGCCCCCTTCCCCTTCCTGCTCAAAGCTCGTGCACATATGAGGCAGTGAGAAGCAAAAGGATGTAAGTGGCAAAATTAAAAATTTGGAGATAACCAGTACACATGATAGGTGAACCTCTCCTCTGTCTTGAGGCTAGAGTTGGTACTAGTAACCCTGGTAGTTGCTGCTATACAGCATGATTTAGAAAAAAAATTCAACGAAAGCCTACCTAGGATGTTATCTTTAAACGCGTTTTACTCGAAACTTGAAAATGTTCACTTACATCCTTTGCTTCTCACTGCCTCTTATGTGCAACTTATGCAGCACTGCATCATGTTTTCTACTCAATACTCCGGTGTCATTATAAGGACCCTAGAGTGTTAATAAGGCGAACCATAGCCTTATTAGATAACAACCTACTGTTCTAGGTTATCAAATCTCGGGAGGTAAATGACGATACACAACGATTGTTTTTTTCTGAATTCATCAACCACATAAATTATGTTTCAAGAACAACTTTTTTTTATAAGCTACATTGATTCAAATACCCTACCGTAAAATAAGATCAGTTAGTTTTCACTTCAACCATCTGTAATAACATTTGTTATACTGGTGCCTAAAACTGCTTTTTGATAACAGATTATCATCAGTTAGGCTTTCTAATTATAGATGAAGTGACGATTTAGCGAATTTTAGTCGTGCTACATCAAATTAAAAAAAAAAGTCAATGTCCTTATTAGTCTACATGACATTATTTGGCTCACTCACCTTACATATACCTCGAAAGAGGACCCTTTCACGGCACTCATTGCCTCTTCCTACGGCACGACAGGGTGCCACGGCACACAACTTGGGATTCCCTGGTGGACTCGATAACTGGCAATTTGGGGTACGCTTCTTCATTCTTGTACCTATACTATAAATTGGTGTGAAGCCCGACTTCCATAGTACACATATGCCATAAAGACCCGTTCATAGGGTAGGAAACCATTCACAGCACAACACATTCACGCAAAGAAAGGGCATGGGCATTAAAGAGAAAATACATCCTTGTCCAACCTGGTATTCGACCCCCCCCCCCCCATCTGCAGTCAGATTTCTCTGACAATTGAACAAAGTGGGCGGGTTGATATATAGCGCCTGTAGAGTAACAGGGCCATTCTTTTTTGATGTTATAATTCTTGTTGCTTCAGTCTAGTTGTCTGAACCCCTTATTAAACAATGAATTTAATTGAGCTTGGAGTGTATAGAAGATAGCTATTCTACCAAGTCCTATGTCTATTGGACAAACTTTTTTATATAGACTTCTTTGGCTGCATGAAACGTTTACGAAGTACAATCAAATATGAGGTGGTTGCAAAAAGATTAAAAAATAACCTGTAAAAAAACCATAAGTATATCCCACCTTATAAAAATAATTTGATATTTAAGCTCATTTTTTTCTTTCAAAGTTAAATTAAAATTTTATTGAGTCATTTTAATTTTTAATATTTTAGTTGATTAATACCCCTTTAATTGATTATGATATGTTTTGTGATATTTCAAGTGAGGCAAATAACCTTATGGGATGGGGGGCTAATTGCCTGAACGTCGGGGGAATTGGCCGTTTCAATCTTCTTTTTTCATAATAAATGAGCTTTAATAACAGCCCAAAGACGAATTTTATCGCTTACGATACGGTTTGTGTTTCAAGCTAGCTCCTTTAATCCACTTGGTCTAACTCTTAAGTAGGTAGAACATCAAATATGGCCAAGTTCACCTTTTATCTTAATTCCTTCACTGTAAAGCCACAGTAGGGGAGACTGGGATACATGATCCCATGGCCAAAAATGTACCAAAATCATTAACATAATTCTCAGGTTTCAAATCTCCATTTAAAGTTATACTTGTACATAAAATCTGGCAATACTTTGTTTTTTTTTCTCAGCTATTTTGATTTAGCTCAAGAAATGATTGTCTGAATGTGTCAAGGAAAACTTTTCTCAGGAAAGCATTCTGAAGTTTACATTATCCAATGTATGCAAATTAAAAAAATACTGAAGTGTAATGTTAAAGTATAGTCAGTCTTTTATAATTGAGGCATATTTTTAGTAAATTGCCACTGATTGTTAATAATATAGCAAGTATGTTTGTAAAAATCGCATATTGAGGATACTTGATCCCTTTGTTTAAAGGGATACATGATCCCAGGTATCAAGTATCCGTATGACAATATAAACACAATGAAAACAATATAACTGCTGTTTACTTTGTTGACATTAACTTTAAACATTCAAAACCATGTTAATGTGATAATATGTATGATAGTATGAGTGATAGATTTTAATAATCATTGCAGTAAATATGCTAAACAATAAAAATATTAGTTTGCACTTGTAACCCACATAAAACCTCAAACATCTAAACATAAACTAACTCTACTGATGAGTTATGTTTTGATCAGCCAAATAAGCTTGAACAAGTTGAAATAGATGTCAAATCCTTGTTTGAATGAAAAAAAAAATATTTTGCTATCGTTAGATTTACATCAAAAATGTTAGTTGCTCATTATGTAGACCCAATAGCAGATAGAATGCTAAGTTGGATTTCTAGAGTTTGAAATAAGTTTCCTAAAGCGAAAAGGTAACATGTTTAATCAATCTATTTTTCCTGAAAAATTGACAAAAGTGTATTAAATGAGAATGAATGTGTTAAGTTGCACACATCCTGAAGAGTTGAGCTAAACTTTAATAAATTGCTGATCAAAAGCATCATAAGGTCCTTTAAGTTGTTAAGTTCCGTTAAATGTCCAAGTAGAATTTAAAACAATGTTATTTTGTGTTCAATTTATTTTAATTAAATAAAAAAAAGTAGAACTAGTGTTATTTTTTCAAATGATTATGTAGAAAACGAAAATCCATATATAAAGTTGATCTAAGGAAAAGTTTATGTATTTTCTCAGTGGGATCAAGTATCCCCCATGAAGGGATCATGTATCCCTTGATGTGGGGATACATGATCCCTTTATAAAGTTATTGAAAAAAACTATTTTATCAAAACCATCTGTTTAATTTCAACTAAAAAAAATGCTGTCAGATAGAGGAAAAAATTATCTTTCTTCACGTACTGTTTTTGAAGGGAAAAAAAACTGCTAATTTGCAGCCGAAAAAAAAATTGAAAACTAAAGTGGGGATCAAGTATCCCCAGTTTCCCCTATAGTCCATGGCATTTCTCAAAGACGCCAAACTTCATCAATATTCTCAAGGGTAAAATATCCTGTTGTTCATATATACATCTCTTCGATATATTTACCAGATTCATTAGGACTAACTAACTCATATACATGAGTAAAAATGAATTAGCTAAGAATTATGATTGAAGAAACCAGATGAACTAAAATTTTTACAATCAATTCTCACTTTGAAACGTTTAATGAAAATGCTCCTCCAATCAACCTTAAAACACAGAAACTAATTCATTTCAAGCAGTAAATACTACAGGAATATGGGTGTCAGTCAAACGGACCGTCATGTCACCGCTGCAGTAACTGCAAACAAGATTATCCAGCATCACATTAGCTGTATTCACGAGAAGATTTTAATTTTTAATTCTGTGTTTTTAACTTCACGTGAAAATGAGAAACACATGAAAAATAAAGCATTTTATATAGCGCCGAAGAAAATTTTGATTAGATATTAACGAAATTATGTTCACAACAAATGTTTAGTTAGTAATAACGGTGAACATGTTGTAGTTTTTAAATTGTTGTTTTTTTTCTTCCTTTTTTATAATCCTGAACATTGAAAATTAATGATTCCGGACTTGAATAAGTCTTTTTTTACACAAACTTTCTTGTTTTGACTCTTTGAAAAAAAAAAAAAAAACCCTATTAACAGCGTAGGAAAACTTCTTATATGTTATAACTCAGAAAAAGTTACTGAGAAAATACAGAAAATAACTTGAGTGAGCCTCAAATACAACATTTGAAGGCCTTCTTAAGATCATGTAGTTAAAATTTATTTCTATAATGCGTAGGCACGTTCAGCAAACCTTGCGCAACTATAAATAGTTTGCATTAGTAAGTTATAAATGCATCCTGCTCTGCTGAGAATCCCCCTCGAATGCCTACATCTGAATTTGATAGTCAACATCGAATGCGAATCATAAGCAGGATGAAAGTTTAAACTGCAAATATCTGGAAATCTCTTTAACATATGAATAAGTAATTAGATCCAGGTTTGATGCATTTCGTGAACGTACTACTTTGTGTATTTAGTTTTTTAAATTAAATTTTAAGATGTTTTTTATGGAAATGAAAAAAAAAATGCTTTTAATCTTCAGATTTATAAAAGCATAGTCTCGTAAATCTTAAAGGAAAGAGTGTTGGTATCTCTCGTTTTGGTGGTTATCGGGACTAAAATTATAGTAACTTTCATTATTCTTTTTTTTAAACTTAGTAAATCAATAAAACCTATAAATAGCATAATGAAATATTATGCAGTGCCTACTTTTTAAGTTCTAATTTGACATTTGAAGTTGATAATTTAGTTTACAGTTAAATTATCCTATTAATTTACACTTTAGCTTAGATATTTGAAATTTATTAAAAAGCTTATTTACAAGGTCGTCCATTTATTTCCAATTTTCTAAACATCTTATTCACAAACTCGTTCATTTATTTGAAAATTACTAATTAACTTATTTACAATATAGTCTTGTTATTTCTAATTTACTAATTTCTGCACTTATAATTAACGCATTTAAGACTTATATTCTCTAAGTTCTTTAAAATTAGTTTACTTGTTTTTACTCCACTTAACTTATTAAATTTACCATACGAGTTAGCACAAAATAATGACAGGAGTTTAAGAATTAATGTTTACAATTACAATTACAGTTAATTACAATTTTATAAAGCAATCAATATGTGATATTATATTTAAGTATAAAATATTTTTTTTCAGCGGCAAATTAATGTTTTTATATTTAATGGTTATTAATGTGATTTCTTTTACAAGACAAACAACTAATCAGTGTGTGGGGAACGAAACGAATTACATCCTAGTTTGTGCCGTGTGATTTTCGTATATTGGGTAAAGTCAAAAGACTTTATCAACTAACAATGCTGAAATCGCTATAGTACTGCTCTGATAAATTGAACTCTGACATTGGCAATGTTTACCTCTTTATCGGGAAACGGGAAAGGATACTTGACGCTGAATTGAATTGGGTTACTTTCATAGTCGTTTTGCAAAGGTATTCCAAGTCAAATATGCTGCAATTACCCGTTCCTATTCCCCGAAAAAGAGGTAAACATCTTCCAAGTCGGAGATCAACTTACCAGAGCAGCACTATACAAGAGCTTCAAGTACGCTTTTATGTCGCATTAAGTATCATTTTCGGGGGAATTTGTGCATCATTACAACCTTCTAACAGTATGATACTATTAAACTTTTGAACCAAACAGGATTACAGATCCCACTTAAGGAACACAGTTCCGACCAATTTAAAAACAAAATTGAAATAACGCTTTATGCACTATAAATGATACATAAAAATCAAGATGAACATTCCAAGTTTTTTTAACGTTAACGTGATTACTTAAACGTACACGTTCCGCAGCGCTGGATTGGCGTACAGGTGATGATTTGCCCTTTATGTGTTGGTCGGCCAGATCCCCACGGATCCAACCTCATATGATTTTTTAAATGGATTCGTCAAAGACAGTGTTTATACACCACCATAGCCTACAACATTGCAAGAACTGAAAGATCGCATATGTGTAGCATTGCGAAAAATTGTCAATAAAACACTCCGAAATGTATGGAACGAACTATGATACATGTTAGATGTGCGTCACGTTACGGAAGGCATCGAACATTGGTGAGTGAAAAGATACTTGGAATGTTTATCTTCATTTTTATACATGATTTATACTGCCAAGTGTAATTGTTTGTGAAATATAAATTTTTTACATCGGGAGATATTCTTTTACGCTAACCCTATATTTCAAATGAATTTTTAGCCGAGTTCAACAAGAATAACTCACTCGAAACCTTATTACATGAATTTAATACGATTTGTTTAATGTGTAATTGTAACACTCCAAGTTTAAGCAAACACTAAGAAAACCTTATCTGATTAGTTAAAAGACGAGAATAGCTTTCCACGACTAGAGATTAGTTAATATTTTATTTTTGAAACCAAAAAAATGATCATCTTCAGCTTAAGCTTGACTAGTAACACAACGTAATGGGTATAGTACTATAAGAAAAACCTGAGAAGTTTTTGCCAATTAACCGAATAAATGGGAAATCAAGTAAAACATGGAAAACATAAAAATAATACAAAACTCATAAAATCAGAGATTTCTCCCGTTACTCCTTTCATTTTCCGATATTTCCCCCAAGTGTCTTTATGGGTTAGCTATTTTGAGATTCTCCGTGTAATTTCCGGAACCTTTATTGGCATTATCACCTGATTCTAGGAGAAACTTTTTTTCATTGCCCAAAGGGCCAAATATTCCTAAATAAGTTTTCTAATTTCTTACTTCTTCTATAGTACCTTATTTTTAGTAAAACAACTAAAATCGTGCTCTCTCTTTCTTTTTTTAAGTAATTGAAACCGAATATATTTTCATGAAAATATCATGAAAATAACTAGGTACGTAATATTATATGTTGACAAAATAAGTTTAAATTTGTAACAATTGATATTACACCCAATATTTCGCTTAGCCTTTTAGTTTGGACCGTAGTATTAAAGTAGAATATTTTATGACTATGGTTTCTAAACGTGTCTATTAAGTATTTCAATCAACAAATTAAAACATTTATTTAAAAAAAAGTTGAAGTTAAGGTTGCAAAGTTTTTTTTTTTTTTTTTGACTTGCTATCGTTTTAATATCGAAGCAGCTACTTTCAATTTGTGGGCGTTAAATAGTAATTTAGGATTCAGTTTTTTTGTAAGCGACATAAATTTCCTGTATAAGTGATAGATGACATTTTTGGTCTTTATAAAATATCATGATAAATGCAGTTTTATTGTGTTGCAGTTGCGATATGGGAAATGTAAGTTTCAATCTCTATTCCCGTTTCGCTTATAGATTAATACTGTGAAAATTCAGCTAAGATAATTTCATGGCTCCTCATGTTTTCTATATCCCAGAAAGTTAACCCTTTAACATTTGTGTTTCGTGAACAGTTCGAGGCTTAAATTTTGCTGGCTTAAGTCAATTACCAACACTTTTATTGTACATTATGGTTCAGCACCATGTTAAGACTATTCTTGCCCAGAAATAATCATGGCAGCTGTAAGCGATTTTCCAGAAATTTTATTTAAAAGGTAAGTTTTGGTAATTAAAATTTTTTTGAAACTAATTATTCGAAAACTTCAGAGCCCCAGATTTATTATCTTTATCCCAGAAGGCAACATAATTGTCACACGACACGCATCTATTATTGGTTATCCCCCTCATGAGTTTTTTAAATGAATTTCCTGCTAACAAAGTGTTAAAAAAATCATCTTCATTAAGTTTTGCATTTGAAATCGTTTTTAATTTAGTTTACTGCTACTAAATTGTCTATTTATTTAAAAACTTAAGTAAATTGTTATTATATATTTATTATTAAGTTTCACTTATCAATTTAATTTGCAATTTGTTTATAACATTTTTATTTACATGAAAACATAAAAAATTTCCTTTACTCTATAATGTAAAACACCTTATTAGTACCTTAACTTAAATATTTGTTACGTAATACACTAAAAAAATTTAGAAACGTCACAGGTTATGACCTGGTTAATTTCTGAGAATTCACGCATTTCTGAAAGTTTTCTGTGAAAAACTAGTATTTTGGCCAAAAGTTTTCTGAAATGCTACCGTTGCCGGCTGCTCTCTGTTGGAAAACTATTTTAAGCTTCTTTGCAAAGATATGATCATCTTCTGAATTTAGGTTTTCACTTTTAGCTCAGTTATGGAAGACCCTTCCAGATTGACCGAACCCCACACGAAAGCGAAATGCAGTCTCTGGATACTCTATCTTTACAAGACGTGTAACCAATATGCTGCTGGGTATTTGCTTGCTGTTTTGACTTTGGTTAGGACATATACACTAATGTACTCTAGGAACCTTCCTAATAAATCAGTAAGGTTTGTTAATCAGTTTAAGGCCGAATTTTCGGCCCCAACTTCAGAAAATTGTTTAGGAAATGCTCCTTTTAGGGTCCACTTAAGGGAAATTTCAGACAGGTGCCGAGAAATAATCACTTCATAATAAACTTCAAGGTATCATTCTAAAACCAAAATGTAATAAAAATATACTTTGGACGCTATTTTAAGTTTACCAAAAATTTAAGTCTCATTTTTTCATAATTGGCTTGACACGAGAAATTACTTTCAATCTAAAAAAAAAAAAAAAAAACTCTTTGCATCGAAATGTTTTTTATTTTCAATGAATGCAGATTCACACTTATTGCTATGATAGTATCATCTGTTATGAATTTTAACCGAATCAAGAATATGAATTATCGCAAATGTATCTCTCTGTAGCAAAAAAAAAATTTTAAATTGTTTTCACACTTATAATTATTGGTTACCAGCAAAAAAGTCTCTTTTACTGCATCTATACAATTTTTCCATTTCTGTTATTGCTCTTCACAGGAAAAATCCTAAATTAAAATCGAATTTCCTATTCTATTCTCTTTTGTGTCTTGCTGTTACTTATAATGTAAGGGGAAGCGGGCAGTTTATTTAATTTCTTCTTAGGTATTTAAAGGTAAGCACTCATAATTTAATTATTTTTTGTCTTTTTATGTATAATAACTGCATTACATTTCAGCATTTTCTTTTGCTTTGTTATTTGGGATTTGAAATTTTGAATACATATGTCTTTGTAACATTTTTTTTTGTTGCTAATTTTTCTTCTCCTTTTTGAGATTTTTCTGTATCTTTTATTTCCATGTTGTAAATATAAATGTGTAATCCTACATTCGGCTTTAAATTTCGGAACGATTGAGGAATTTATTTAGCAGCAGCGTAAATTAAAACTGCAGCGCATTAATGCATAATGCCCGAAGAAAGCAAGACGAAGAATCGAATATCATTGATACAAAATCGATAAAACAAATTCGCTGTCTAAAAGGAAATGCAAATTCCTCTAAACAGAATTCTAGATTTCGCAGCATTCACCCTTTGGCTGAATTATTTTCAATAAAACTTTGCAGTAACACAAACAGTTTTTAAGCAATTCATAATTGCATTATAAATTTTGTCAGAATTTTTACGTTATTGTGTTCTTTTGATTTTCCTGCAATGGTTCTAGGTATTGGAAATTCCAGATTTTATTATCAAATCCTTATTATTACATTAGACACTTGAAGTTTTAGTTCAAAATAGCCGAAAGTGTTTATTTTATTCCAGTGGTTTTGGCTAAACCGTTTCGTTATTCAACTCCGAAATGAAAGGATATAATAACAAAAATAGTTTTTTTTCATTATCTAAAAATAATTGTTCTACATGTTTAAAAGTTGAAAATAAGCTATAAATTTCAAACTAGTTGTACAAACTATGTGCAATTATATCATATTTATAGAAATCTAACCTATGTTTACGAAGATATAAGTATTTCTTTCAAAAAATCGAACAACGTTTAATGCGAATAAGTTTTTGTCTTCTATCACACATATTTCTTTCCTATTCCACCAAACATTCAGAGACTTAATAGCATGCAAAAGAAACAGTCTATCGAAACTTGAATTATAAACATTTGATATCTTCAATTCGAGCATAGAAATGAATTTAATTTTTTCTAACGCATGGGCAGGATTTGCATCTTCCATAGTTTCATGAAACTTACAAAAACATTCTTGTTGAGTATCCCAAAAACTTGGAAAGATATCATTAATCTAATGAAGTAATTGTATTTTAACAATTGTTTAGGCGACAAATCTTATGAGTTTGTTCAAAAATCAGTAATACTTGATGACGATCCCTCAGTGTTATATTAATGCTGTGATTCATGATACAAATCGATTATTTGTGGACAATCCCTTATGATCCACTTACTATCTGAGAATCATTTAAATTTTCAATAATCATTTAAATAATCATTAAATCGTTGATATCTTTTAAAATGTTTACATTATTCAAATGGAATTTTTAATAAGGTGCCGCATGCTCCTGGCTACAAAATTAAATGGGTTGCATTTTACTATGTTTCGCGCATGTTTAGTGTGAAATGGATTTCTTTAAAATCGTATAGCTTATCAAATTCAACAATTTCAATTTGAATTGCGGTATAACACTTCTCTTATTTGCTGTCAAGTTTTTGGAAAGCAACTCGTTTGTCTTTCTAAAGATAAGAGATATTTCTCAGATTTTTTTTTTTTTTTAAATATTAGCACATAGAAAGTCAAAACTTATTTTACATTAACAGCCTTTTCTAGCTTTTTACATTCCAAAATGATCACAAAAACATTTTTGTTTCTTCAATTTGTTTTTGATTCCGAAATACATGCGTGATTAAATTTTTAGTGGTAGCTGAATAGGTTAAATCATATCACAAAAGTTAGAAGACTATGCAGTAAAAAAAAAAAAAAAAATCAACATTTCTGTAAAAAAAAAAAAAATACGCAGCTATGTGCCTAATTTTTACCAGTAACATATCTGGCAAAAACCATAAAAGGTTCCCTGCAAAAGTCTGTAACCATGCTGAAATATTCTTGAAATCTGTGTAAATAATTCGAAAACTTCCCTATGAAACTAAGACACACTTACGAAAATAAGACACAATTGCAAGCAAATACAACAGCTTATTACACAAATACTAACAGCTTATTTTACTGCTACTCCAGCAAAGCTACAGTATCCAGAATTTGCACTTATAATGCGGGGGGGGGGGGTGCTCAGTAAATCTTGAAGGGCCATGAAATATTTGTAGGTGAAACAAATAATGAAAATATTAGAACAAATTCACACCATTACAATTCAAATTAAAAATAATAGAATACTTCTCACTTTTTGGAAAAAAGTTTATTCTAACCAAATATGAGTGCAAATTAGGTATTTAGATGAACTTTCCACCTCTATTAGACCTTAAAGTGTGCATTTCATTTCAAATATACTCGATTTAAATTAATCTTAGACAGAATAATCCAAAAGTTTATAGTGATAAAGGTTTACATTGAGTCAAAAAATTAGAATATTCAAATTAAATTGGGAAAAACACTTTCAAAAGAAACCATATCAGTACTAGAATGCATTTTTTTTACTGGATTCAATGCTTGAATCCTTACACAAACGGATTCTATCGCCCGTTTAGCGTTTACATCAATAGTTTCTGACGGTTTCCACACCCTCTTCAATGCGGCAACGAGCAATTTTATTGGCGGGCATCAGGTCTAGAACCACTTTCTTTAGATCTGTTGGTACCAGCACAAATTCTTGATTTTATTGAAATTGGCAGAGTTGCTTGAACAGTTTAATACCGAAATTCCTCTTTCTGTTTAAAACCTATGAGTCGATTTAGAGACATGACACGGAGTAGAATTTTGCTGAAAGATAAAATGTCACTAAATGTGTAACTGCTGTGCTTCAGATGAAGTATCATGCAAAATTATTGATAAACAACGGAAGTCCCGCATTGTTTTATTTTAAGATATACATAATTTCCCAATTCCAGCAGTCCTTGTGCACCCACAAACCAAAAAAGGATGTGTTCAAATTGGAGAGAACGTATTGCACAAGATTTCTCATACACTTTTCTTTTTAAACGTTAAACCCGAACACTTTGTTTTTTGTTCTCAAATATTTCAAAAAAAGATTAATCCCTGAATATAATACTTTTCCAACCTTGTTGCCCCTGTATGAGCTTCTCTTTGCTCCAGGAGAGTCGTGCACGTTTCTACTTCATGTTTATCTCTGGTGTTACTTCGTAGATCCGCAATCAAAACTGCAGTTTATGCAACCGTCAGAGTGTAGTTGGCGTAGAAAAGATAACTATATATTTTTTCCAACATTTATGGACGTAAGAAGCATTTTCAACGATTATTTTGGACGATTCAATTTGGGTTCGTCTCTACCAGGTGCTACAATTTTTCTACCTCGCTTAATTCCGTTACTTTTCAGTTTGTCAGTCCTTCGATATTCCTTTAAAATCTTACATACCATAGATTGTAAAACGTTCATTTTAATTGAGTTGGATAGTTTTTTTCTAACTTTAAGAAATGATACAATATGTCACTTTGTTTTTTTTCTATTTATCACCTTGACGACCCATTTTGAGCAATAAAAGGCTTTTAAAAGATTGTCACATATATGGAGCTTGGTACCCTGATAATTTTACAAAGTATCGGTTAACAGGTATGCAAATATTTTCGCTACTTCTTAAAATTCACATTAAGTGAACGGATTATTCTAATTTTTTAACCCATATAAAAATCTCTTTTTTCAAATGTGTTAATGATCCATAAGTTGTTAAAATAATGTCTGAAAAGTTGTTTAAATTGATTTATCCATTCATGATTAACGAGTTTTACTCATTTTAATTTGAATGCGCTCATTTTTTCCCGACTCAGGGATAAGTTTTGTTCAAACAGTTCTGATATTCTATTATTTTGAATTTGGGTTGTAGATGAAATATTTTCTACTAAGGTAAAAAGTCTGCATTCATGTAACTTGTAGCAATTCAGGAAATATTTTGCAAAAAGAAGAAAAAAAAACAACTTGTTTTTCAAAGGAAACTGGAAGAAACTCGTGGAATTCCGGAACTTCATCTGGAACTAATCAGTGACTTTTTTTCCTCTACGGGTACTTCTCCAGAAATTCCCAAAAAAAAAAAAAAAAAAAAAGTCAATAACAAAATGTGCCCGGTTATTTTTCATATCTTTAACATAAGGGAAAACGATCCACCGCCGCTTTTGAAACGCTAGATATGAAATATTAATTCAATTAATTTCTTTTTTTTTTCTTTACATCTTCCCATCTCTTACTCTAGTACGTTTTTTTTTTTAAATTTCTGATTTGAAATATATGTCTGTTTCAAGAATATCTCTCTCATTTTTTCTGTTAATTGTTTTCTACGTCTTAATTGGTTTGAAAAATATGTTATGGTGCCGTATTTTCATTTCATATTCGAAAAAAATATTAACAACACACATTTAATTAACGAAAAGTTAGAAACAAGCTTAGACTTGACTAATAAAAAGGCATAAAAAGTGATGCGTAGCTTGAATTATTTACTAACGATTTCAAAAGAGTTTTCTAGAAAGTCGAATTAACAATTCAGTTTCAAGTGACTGTTCACTTTTTAATAATTCAAACAACGAAACAAAGCATGACATTTTGCTACGACCTTTTAGAAGACTTCACAATGGAATATTAAAATGCACATGATTGAATATTTTTTAATTAAACTGTTTCCTTAGTAAGGTCTATGTAAGGTCCATTTATTATTTGTTTAATGCTTAAGTTTAATTAAATTCATTTTAATATTTTCACTATTTTTTTACTTTTTCAGATGTTGAAGCTCATTAAGTATTAAAAAAAAAGTTTCAATGCATTGCGTTATTTATTCATTCTCATTTCATATAGATTCATTATATTTATTAACCTTAAATTTCAAAGTATTCTTGATTAAATATAATCACATAGTCTTAGTTTTGCAATAAATATTTAAAAGCAAAATAAATATGATATATATATATATATGCTTATAACATTTGCTTTTACAGATCGTAAAGAATTCGCTTGAACTTTATGCTTAAGATATAAATATTTAATTCACAATTTAATAATTTAATACATAAATATGTGAAGTATACTCTTTATTTTTTCAACTTGAATGAAACTGCTATGAAGCCCGTTAATATTTCAGCACATATTATATTCGTATAAGGTAACAAGTTTAGAGTAAGACTTTGAATTAATAAAAATATATAAATACATGTTTTTTAAACTCGTTAATTGTTTGTTTCCAATGTATTTTAGATCATCTTTGATCTTCTATTATTAGGCGAATAATAACTGAAATTGTTTTTATTTGCAATTTGCCTTCAAAAAGATATGTGTGCATCAGTAACTAATGGAATGTTTTTTTTTAGAAATTAAGTGCTTTTTTTAATAGTTAATAATATGACTAATTCTATTTAAAGAATTTTTGAAAAAAGACATTGATAATAAAAGTTAGCTACTTAAAGAGAGTAGAAACAAAACATTTTCTCGATATTCAAGTTTAAGATAAAAATCGCGAAATAAATTTAAAAATAAGTAGATTTTGGTGCGTAAAAAATAAATACAAAATGGCTAACAAATGAAATTACGCAAATGAAAATTAACGTAAAGAGATATATATTCCAATAATCAAAAATATGATAAAATTGATTGACTAAACTAAATTATTAAGCAGTAATGTATAAGGAAAAGTACAACAAATAATCTTGAGTTAATCTAATTTTGTCGATTAAGAACAGAGGATTCAATTAATGCAACTACTTTTGAAAAAGATGAGTTTATCTATAATAAGATTTCAAAGTTTGAATGTTAGAAGTACTATTGCCAGAGTAAGTAACAGATGATTGATGATTAGAAACGATGCTTTGCGCAGAAAACACCTTCTAAATGTAACAAGAAAAGTTATTTATTTATTTGTTTTAAGAAAAAAGGGCGAGTAGGAAGTTTTAAGTAAAAGTGTCATTTAGATGTTGAGGTGTTTTTTTAAAACCAATTAAGGTAAACACACCAGTGGCGTGCCGCCCATGGACCAGAGGGACTAGGCTGGTTCCTTAAATATTTGCCCCTTCAAAAAAAAAAAAAAATACCTTGCAGAATAATTTATTAAGAAAAAACGTGAGCAGAAAAACAAGTTTATTTAGAAAGCGCTACTTCTTTTACTGCTCCTCCCTCCCTTTCTCCCCTGTGTGCGATGTCTTAAATGGACTTGTCCGAGGGACTAGCTCTTAAGAACCTGTTCCCCAGATCTCATATAGCTTTGTTAGATCCTTGGCGTTCGCTCGAAAGCTTATTTGATTATTTCACGCATTTCTTAATCCAACGGATAAAATTTTGTCTCCGTACCTAGTGTACAAGTTTCGATGTGAGCTTCAGGAAACAACAAATTCACTAGTCAAAGTTATTTTCCTGCGTCCATTGTGTTTTTCTTTTGTAATGGAAGGAGACTCGGTCGAAAAAACAAGTCCCCAGCTGGACGTAGTTGAGGAGCATGCGCAACAGTACATACTGCCCCCGAGCTCGGAAGAGAATTGCTGCCTGCTGGACGTTCTCGCAACAAACCGTTCGTTCGGAGCTTTGACTTTCCAAGAGAAAGCTCAAATAATTTCACAGAGCAGGCCTACTCCTGACCTAGTAGCAATATCTACGAAGCTAAAAAATTACAATCGGCATCTTAAGAAAGATTACTTTGAGACTGTTAAATGGCTGACTGCTTGTAAGTCAAGAAAAAAATTATTTTGCTGGCACTGCGTTCTTTTTGAAAAGGAAAAAGGCGTCTGGAATGGCAATGGATTTTCAAATATGAGCAATTTCCACAAGGCAACGATTCGTCACGAGAAAACCCAAGGACACTACCAAGCCATTACTCAGTTGAAAACTTTTGGTAAAACTCAAATAGATTTTCATCTTAGTGGGCAATGTCACTCATCAACTTTGTAGCATAACACTGAAGTTGATAATAATAGGGAAGATAATATATCTATAAATCTTTTTACTTTTGTGTATCGTAATTTACCGTAACCAACTGGTCCCCTAAAAAATATTGATCCGCACGCCACTGAAACACACCAGTAGTGGCCAGTGCTTTACAGTGCTTCAGTAGTAGCCACTTCAAGGTTTATATTTGAAAAAAATAGGGCTCCAGGTTTTCCAATGGATTTACACATGCAGGAGGTAATACCAAAGATATTTCACACGCAAAGATGTCCCACTTCGGTAGAAACGTATGTAACCTTCCTTTCGACCCCTGACGGAATAGTGGTTCGACCAAAAAGCCGACATCCAGGAACAGATTGGCGAGACAAGTTTGGGAAAAAGCGTGCTTGAATGATCGAAAAGGCACTAAATCGCCAATGCTGATGTCGCTGCATTTGCAATGCGAATCCGGAGGTGAAGATGTTTTCTCTATTCTCTCCCCTCTGCGAAAGCGCTGAAAGGGAGGTAATTAAGCCTCATTTGTACGATGGTTCATTGCTAAAGGGTAGTAAAAAAGTCATTGTAGAATCGTCAAGCGTAAGTTATTACGTTAGCGACACGTGATTTAAAAGAAATGGGGCGAAATTAGAATGGCGCAAAAGTATGAAACGAGTAAAAATTTTGAATCCTTAAAATAAATTAATTTTGCAGGAAAAAAGAAAACATGCGTTGTTTTTCACTTCCAAATTTTTTTTTCTTTTGTCCTTTTTTTAAATCACAATTTGCTTAACACCAGGGGGCCTGTCATCAGTCGGTGGACCCTGGTATCAGATATTATAAAGAAACCGCTTGTGAACCCCCCCCCCTTTCACTTATTAATTTTTACGCGACATTTTTTACCTCTTACATATCCCCCCCTCTCTTAATTCTAAAAAGAGAGTACTAGTGGTTTGGTAAGATAACTTTATATCAAAAGTACTAAATAAACGATCAGCAAACTTCAACATATTAATTAATTAGCATACTAATTTACATCAGAACTAAACATCCGAAATCTAAATATTTTATTTTAGTTACTGGAAAAACCAAAGCATACTTTTTCATTGTGTTCGTGTGTTTTTCACTGTGGATTTTTGCAGTCACAATGTTCTAGACTTTTGATAAACGCTAAACACGTCTGTTATTTGTTCCCAAACGTGCTAAATACCCCTTATGTTGTTGTAAAACACAATTGTTAGAAGATCTTCGAAAAAAAAATCATCATTTATTGAATTACCTTCTCAAATCAATTTGGCCAGCCTGAAAAATTAAGACGGATGGACATTCTCCCTATCCAATTCTAAGTTCCGCAGTAACTCTTAAAGCACGTGAATCAATTATATCACTGATATAGTAGATATAGGCAATTTGCAATTATTCAAGTACATATGCATTTTCTTAAAATCTGAGCTCCCGTTATATGTGTGTATCTGTCTGTCGCACTCTAGCGCCAAAATGGACGGACAGCTTTATTTTAAAAAAAAATTTCGAAAGGAGAGTTGATCGAGAGTGTTTTTAGCTAGGTTGCGTCTTTGGATGACATTAATTAACGAAGATATTAATTAAAAACCTTTAAATGTTTTTCGCGATTTTTGCAGTGAGAACATAGTTAAAAATTTCAAAATTTAATACCAAAATAAAGAGAATTTTTTTCCGCGTCTGATAAAATGTGTTTGGAGCTTCTATCTTTCATAAAATTCGAATTATGACGTTTTTTAAAGCAGATTTTAATAACGGCTAAGCCTTTATTCACGATTGAAAACCGAATGGGGTTGTTTCCTTCAGTCAAAAGTACTACTTTTAGTCACTAAAATTGATAGAATAAGCAAAAAAATAAATAAATAAATAACTTAACACAGAAAATTCTTCATTTTCCCAACAGTTATTTTTTAATTAATTTTTTAATATGTCCGATTTTTCAAACAAGGCGCGGTCTTGGTGACGTCACAAATGATGCTCTTTGACGCATCTTTGTACCGCGTTTCCACGTTATGATAATCAAGAAGCGAATTAAAATTGCGCTCTGCGCTTGCTATTAACCATATCGTTGCCAATACACGTGAGTAAAGATGCGAATTAAATATTTTGCTCTGTGAATGGTAACACAGAATGGCATTTCATCATTTGTGATGTCATAGGCAAGAAATGTAAACAATGAAATCGCGCAGATTTTAGCATTTTTTTAAAATATTAAACTTAAACAAATTATTTAAAAAATGGTCAGATCCTGTGTTTTTAAGCATGCTCTTTCAGAAAAAAATACTTTTAAAATTTTGGAAACGACCCCATTCATTGTTGGCCAACAAGGAAATTAAAAGCAGTGATTCAAAGTTTTTATCTGTTGCCAGTTTCTACTTAATAGCAAAAAAAAAAAAAAAAAAAAAAAAAAAACATACTTGACTTTGATTTTTAATAATATAAGACTTTTAAAAGGATTTTCAATTTTCCCTCTTGATTCTCCAGTTGCGACTCAATCGGGGTTTTTTAAAATTTTTAATTTTATCGTTCCTTGTCAATATACGCATTTGCGTTTTATTCCGCAATTTTAACTTTAGGACAATAAAAGTCTTCAGATTTCAAGCGATAAATGTTCGCATTGTATCCTTATCAACTAGAAATCAGTCCGCAGACCTTTTCCACGACACATATATAGTGACCTTTATAACTTTTTCCTGAAAATCACCTTTTCGGACAGCGTTTTTATATGAAGAAGGTTTTCCAAAAAAGTACAGAGATAAGTGTTACATGACGTTCTGTATTTAAGAGGTTTTTTTTTTTTTTTTGGAACTACTAAAGCTTACCAAAGAGTAAATATTAGGTTTATTTTGCATTCAATATTATAATGCTTCTTGAGAACACAAAAAGCGTTTCCCCAATAAGAAAAATATGCATGTTTGAACACTCAAAGTTATGATTGAAAGCTAGATATAATAAGAAATTCTCTTCATGATTTGAGCCGCACTTTTCTTCGTTTGTGGTGTCATTTTCTTGGAATTTTCGAAAACTATAGGAATGCTTAAATTGTCCTTTCTGACCCAGAAAGGTTATTTTGTCCTTTTGAGTGCGTTATGAAAAGTGCTTAGTATTTTTTAAAAAAAATTCTGTTATTTAAGCGCTTTTATTATACTTGGCCTGATTGTCTCGGAGAAATCTGAGGCCTGGTTTTGCTTATATCTCTTCTATTAGACCACTTAGAGACTTCGGGATTTCACTATATGATTTGCTTAATCTTAAGGTACAACTTAGCGCTGAAAAAATAAAATTCCAAAATACAATAATTATTTCAGTTAAGATGGAAAACAGCAAGTTTCATGTAATTTCACCATTAAATATTTAAGTATAAAACCCATTGTTACAAATTTCGTTGCCTTACAACACTAATGTTAAAAGCAATCATAATGAAAATTTTGAATCAAGGCTCCTCTGAAGCAAGCATGAAATTAGCTAACATAAATCCAAGAGAAGAACAAGGATTAAATTTTAGTGCCTACTGCTTAAAGTTTTATACACGTACATAGGTTTTTTCCCTTTTAGTGGGGAGCATTTATATTAAAAACGTGAGGGTAAAATTATTCTATTTCTGAAATACATTTACACTAAAAAGAATAAAAGAACAGAATGTTTTTAAAAATACCAAGCACTTTTCACAATGCACTCAAAAGGACAAAATAACTTTTCTGGATCAGAAAGGACAATTTAAGAATTCTTGTATTTTTTCGAAAATTCTAAGAAAATGACACCACAAACGAAAAAAAGTGCGGTTCTAGTCCTTTCAAACCAAACTTTCCCAATAAGAAAAATATGCATGTTTCAACACTCAAAGTTATGATTGAAAGCTAGATAATAATAAATCCTCTTCATGACGTGAGCCGCACTTTTCTTCGTTTGTGGTGTCATTTTCGAAAACTACAGGAATTCTTAAATTGTCCTTTGTGACCCAGAAATATTATTTTGTACATCTGAGTTCATTATGAAAAGTTCTTGGTATTTTTAAAAAAATTCTGTTATTTGTTTGTTTACAAAATAAGTCAATTTTTGTTATGCGCACTTGGTTTGCAATGGAAACACAATGTTGTAAGCCCCGCTTAGTCTTGTAACGAGAACCCCGCTTATACGATTAAAATCTCCAGGAACCGAATGTTAGGGATCCCGCTTAATCGAACAATTTCCCACACTATTATTGATATATACTATGATTTGAATAATATTTGATCACTATTATTCGATTAACGCGGTTAATCGAATAATAGTGATCAGCTTTCGCATATGTTTTAGTGGAGAAAATTTTCGAATACATTAAAAATTAATTAAGAGCAATTACTGACGCAAAAATTAAAAATTGTATTTTTCGGCAAACAACCGGCGGGGAAAAAACATTCATAATCTATCAAAGCATATCCACTATTCTATTTATTTTCTTTTATCGCTGCCATTACCAACAGACAGTTGATAATTAAATTAAAAAACACAACGAAATATAAACATTGCAGAAGATAAGAAATTGATAGATATTAATTGCGTAAAACACGGTAATTGAAGTTAGAAAGGTGTTCTCAAAATACCTTGAGCAAGGAATTCACTATTATGGACTGTCTCCAAAAAATATTAACTGAAAAAAGGTGTCGAAACAAAGATTCACTACCCACAGTTGTATGCGACATATAATTTTCATACGTACTTTTATTTACTTAGCTTATTTAAAACGCTTTTTAATAAAAAACATGTTTCTTCTATTACTTAGAAATTGATTTATTATAACGTTTTAAGACAAACGTTGTCAATCAGGAAAAATAAATAAAATTTCCCCGCTTAATCGAATAATATTTCTTGGAACTCACGGTATTCGTTTAAGCGGGGCCGAGTAGTATTGCACCATTGATATCCTTAGACCTCATTAACAATTTCACTGATGATCTCCCGGGGGGGGGGGACTAACCTTACGGACATAGTTTTTTCTTCCGTGCCTCTGGGGGTGATGGGGTAGTTAGTGATTGGTGTTTTCGGAGGAAAGGAAGAGAAGAGAGAACTAATAAGAAGAGAGATGGGGAAGGGGGGAAGCCCGGTAAATGTATCTTTACAGAGTTTCCTAAAAAGTATCAGCGGCTAGGATAATTCAGCAGTTTTCCAAAAATCATTAGTGGGTCCCCTTATTAAGCGTGCAAGTTACTCCGATATTCGATAAAGTTCGATAATTTTCCATGATCAGTAAAAGGGGAATTTAGGGCGAATTCATACTGATTAGTAGATGCATCAGTTCGCACACGCTCAGGGGTCGAACGGCGCGATGACACTTCTTCCAGGCTCACTCAAAGCGAAAAATCGCGGTATCAGTTGCGATTTTTCAACAGTAGCAAATGAGTACATTAGTTAAAAGAGAAGAACGATTGAACATCTGGAATTCTTCAAATCTTCGGATACAAATGGCTTTAGAATCTCCATGGGGGGCGTGTCTCCCCGACTCCCGCGAGGAAATGGCAACCCTCCGCCAAGCCAGTTCACCGTTGGCGACGAATCTGTTCCTAAATGTCGACTTTCGTCTCAAATCATGTTTCCGTTAGTATTTTTTTTCTCTGCGGAGCTTACAAACTGGTCTCGAAGTGGAACTTCTCCCTTTATCTATATTCTTTGGTAATACCTCCTGCACGTTTGATGCAGTTAAGAATTCATTGGGACCTTTGGAATTCTGTTTCTTCAAATATAAACCTTGAAGTGGCCACAACTGAAGCATTGGCCATCACTGGTGTGTTTACCCTAGGCATTAAATTGCAGTTTATGAACAGGTACTTGGAATTAATTTTGTACAGGATCCGGCATATAAAACTTATTTAGAGATGGCATTGTCTGAGTTGTGGAAGGGATAAGGTGGTGGAGCGGCATCGAGAGATAGCAGTATATGAGCCTAGAGGTGCGACATCAATTGCAAAACATCGATGTTTCAAAACATCGATGTCAGAAATTAAAACATCGATGGTATCGATACATCGACCAAAAAAACATCGATGTTTCCAAACATCGATGTTTTAAACATCGATCTTTTTATCAATCTATAATATAAACTTTTGAATATACTACACTAATTTAAGCAATACAAAAGAATACGTATCTGACGAATATATTGAAAATACTGAACTTCAAATCATGAATATAATTTAATAAGAATAATTTCACAGCATCTTGGTATTATAGTAGGACAAAAATTGATAATATAAAGCTCCGATTAATACAAACTAGTTATAGTAATAAGGAAATGAAACTAAAATTAAATTTACATCAAAAAAGAATCTAAGAAAAAATTCATCATAGCACTTACCGTGATGAGAAAAAGTTGTGCTCATTAATTTAAAGATACAAAATTAATTCTAACAATTTTTTTTAAGAGCAAGAAATATGTGTTGTACTGTTGATTAATGATTAAACACACATTGCAAGTAATAGCGGGACGGCTTGTTGGGGTAAATCAATAAGTAACCCCAAATATTGGTGTCGACAGTTTGTAGGTAAAGAAGTTTGTTTACTTTGTCCCCCAGAAGCGCATTTCTCTTTTCGCAGACTGTCCCACTAGTCAGAGAAGCATCTCTTTCCGATGGAACAGAAGTTGCCATTACTATCAAATACTTAAAAACAACTTTTACCAGCTCTGAATTTTTAAAGCTATAATTTTCACTGTAGTAACGTATGGGATTTTATTTTAGTTTAAGAACTGGAGCCATGAAATAGACTGCATGGTCTCGCATCAGACTAAGTTCTTCCAATAGCTTTGACCTCTTCCTTACTATCTAGTTAATCTTCTACTATCTTGTGTAGTGATTTTCCCAAAAATCATTCTCTCCACAGAAAAATTGATTTCACCTAAAGCTGAACAATAGTATCACAATACCCGACAATATTCGTCAAGCTCTTTCGCACCCATCTGGTTCAAATTCCATCCATAATTTAATTAGCGAACTGACTACCCGCAACTACGAGTTCCAAGAAGGTAGCTGATTTTCCAATCTGTTTTCAACTCTTCCAGGTGTATTTTGGTAAAGGATGTGGACTTGCGTTTCTGTTCAAGCTGAACCCACTAAGACGTTTCCTTTTCATTGCTTTACATGATTGTGTGTCTCAAAAATGCGTGCTATCAAGCACTCTAGCTAGGGTATCCTATTATTAACCTCGATTTTTTTAAAATTGTATATATATAATGTATATATTTTATTTTATTACTGTTATTACTATTATATTACAAAGAAAAGGGAGAAAAAGAGAAAGCCCGTCGTAGTATCTCGAGTACTCTTGCTACAACCGGTTTGCTCTTTTACATAATATGCCTTTTAATATAACTTTTTTCGTCACTATTATATTATATTATTCCTGTTTTTGTACTTAATTTTCCAAAATGAAAGCCGATTTTTGGCCCTTCTTCTCATTCTCTCCTGTAAACATCGGAGGAAGAAACAGATACGCGTATTAGGATTCACTAAGCCGTTTCTTCCTCTTTTTTTTTTTTTCGAAAATGTTGTTACTGGGGATGTTTACAGTGGGCCGTTACCAGGCATTTCAACTTGGATGTATACAACCTTTTAACCAAGAGTCTTTTCACTATAAGTATTTTTGTATATTTGCTTTTTAGTTAATATTTTTATTTTATACGAGGATATATATGTAACAGCATTCTCTCTCATTTATTCCTAGTAACTCGGTTGCAATATAGCACCTCGAGCCTACTAACTTTTTTCAAGCTTTTTCCCCCTTATATATATATATACATGTTTTTTTTCTATGTATATGCGTATGTGTATGTATATGTATGTATATATATGTGTGTATGTGTGTGTGTATATATATTTGTATATATATGTGTGTATGTGTGTGTATATATATGTATATATATATATGTATGTATATGTATGTATGTGTGTATATGTATGTGTGTATATGTATGTATGTGTGTATAGGTATGTGCGTATGTACAATATGTATATGTATTTCAAGAGTTTTCCCTTCAGTTTCTTTCCCTCCCCCTCAACCACCATGGTACCCTTCACCGGTAAAGCTAGAAATGGCAGGTACGAAGGTATCATTGGTTTAAAATAAAATAAAAAATAAAAATATGGGTGCAAAAAAAATGATTTTTTTTCGTAAGTAAACTTAATTACCTAGCGAGAGAATTGGAGCAAATTTTATGATAATTTTCAAATAAAATGTAAAAACATCAACATCGAAAAAACATCGAAACCAAAACATCGATGGTCCAAAAACATCGAAAGTAAAACTTCGATGTTAAAAACATCGATGTTTTGACAAAAACATCGATGTTTCCAAAACATCGACATAGATGTCGCACCCCTAGTATGAGATATTAGTGGTAATAGCGCGGTAAACATCGTCATGTGTTATGGAGGTGGATCAAACTGGTGGTATTTCGATTACTACACAGCAAGAATATTAAATTTGGTTCCAACATGATCCTGTTCCGGTGGAAACAGCTTTTATCAAACATTATTATTTTTTCTCCTTGTCCAGTGGTCGGGGAAGTTGGAGACTGCGATAGGAAGGTCCCGGGTTTGAACCCCGGTTCGGTCATGGATGTACTTTCTCTCTCCTGTCGCTGTCCTTCTCTTTTTGTGTGTGTGTGTGAATGTGTTGTTATGCTGTGAATGGTTGCCTACCCTAATAACGGGTCCTTATGACATGTGTGTACTATGGAAGTCGGACTTCACACCAAATTCCGGTGCAGTTGGAAAAGTGAAGCAGCGCACCCCAAATTGCCAACCTAGCTGGCACAAGACAACAACAACAGTAACAACAAATGTTGGTAAATCTTTGCTGCTTTAAAATGCAATAGTTGAATTATATTTAGACTATAATTATTTTTAATTTCTTAATTTGAGTTTAGTGTGAATGTAGTTGTGTAACTAAGAGATTCGCAACCGGAATTTAAATGTTAAAATGCCATTGAACAGAACAAGTCCAGATTTTATCTATCCTTTTAAACATTATTTCCTGCTAAAAAGAAACCCTGCGGGCAATGCATTTTTTTTTTTCGCTTCTGCAGTTTAATCACGTAGTTATCTTTTTAACGACTTTATAGAGTTGAATTCTTAAGAAATTTGTATTTCGACGTTGACATTGCTGAAGGCAGTCGCTTCTTTTGTAAGTAATAAAATTAACTGTATATTTCTTATCATGCTGCTTTTATACACAACAACAGCTATGAGCATTTTCAAGACTTCTCTTTAATATTAAAACTCGATGCACTAGAAATAACAATAAATAATTTTCTTGTTTCAGAAAATTTTTTTATGATTACATCGGGGTTTTTCGAAACGTATGCTTAAATATCAGGTTTTCAAGTAAAAAAACAAAATGATTGGAAAATATAGTCAGCTTAAAAAAAAATGTCAATTTTGAGCACCAGGTGTTTTTAGCTGAAGATAATGGAAAATATGTATACTGTTTTTGAGCATAGTTCTTACTAAACGTCAGAAAAATTGATTCTTACTCCGGTGAATGGATCTTACTTTCTTTGGGAACTTTTCTTCGCGTACCTACAAATGTAATCTAATTTTTGAAGTATATCAGTTCCTGCTTTTGTCAGATCAGGCATCTCCCATTTTCCCAATCCCAACAACAGAAGGAAGATTTTTTTTCCCATCTGTGTTGTTGCTATGGCAACGGTTGGCGGAGTTTTGAGCAGATAAACTTTATGTAAGAAATAAAATGCCAAACTATCGCTAAATTGCTTCGACTGCCGTATGAACGGAGAAAAGAAAAGAAGTATTTTTAGAGAGAAAATATTTTTAGCGCGAAAATTTGATGCGTTATTTTTGCGAGATCCTTGATTTTTTTCGTTACGATTATGTAGAGAATGCAATCCGATGCATTTCTACGGATGGCAATTTTAGGTATGTGATACATCAAGCATGAAATTTAAGGATAATTGCAGAAAAGAAAGAGGCATTTCTAACTTAAGAGGACGTGATGTTATATAAACGAAGGACTTGCAAGAAAAACAGAGATCCATTTTTGGCTCTTTGAGTTTTGTTCGGATCTAAATAAAAACTTCCAACGGAAGGATTACTATAACATGCAAATGATAACAAATCATGCAGAAAGACTTGAAAAATATGGAACAAAAATAAAATTTACGGAATTTCAAAAATTACATGTATGTTTCAAAACTTTTTTTTTCAACTTTCAAATTCTTCAAAAATGAAGTTCATTTTTGCTGCTAAGTCTTCAAATATTTGTTGTTGTAAAAGGCATAATCTACTCTGAAGAGTACTTCTGCATTTTTTGTGCTACGTTTCAGTTAGAAACCTGTCATTTCTTTCACAAGTTTTCTTACCATGGGTGAATGAATTTTTTTTTTACCTTTGGGAAAAAAATGTAGAAGAATGAAGATAAAGGATTCAAAAAATGTAGTAAAGTAGTAATTTTGTGCATTACTTTAAGTGATGAATTTACCTATTTTTAAGAAAACCTAATTACTGTAGTATAGCTTCACAGCATTATTAGATAGTTCTTTTGCTGCAAAAACGACATATAATGTATAAAAAAATCGGCAACTCCGCAAATATATAATTTTCAGTCAATCATTATCAACTTTTGGTAACATTTAATGGAATTTATTGGGGGGAGGAGGGTATATTTTCACTTAGCTGTTGAATGAACTAAAGAACTAATCAAAGACATCGAAGAAAATTTAGCATACAGAGGATGAAAAACATGATGCAATATAATTTCACGTCACATATTACTAAGTCACTTAATGGCACTAAAAGGAAATGAAGTATTAATAAAAGTAGTTAAATACATTTTGTAAACCAGCTAAGCTAAGTTTGAAAGTATATATTCCCGTGAACACTCGCAGTGAAGAGAAATATAATTTTAAAGGGCTTTTATCAGTTTTTTTTTATATTTTTAATGGAAAGATTGTAAGGCAGCTACAGATAGTACAGAAAAAAACTTGAATAATTAAATAGAAGGATAACGAAACAGTGAAAAAAATACGAAAAGCAGCTGTTGCAGTAGTGTATGAATGTAAAAGGCCCCTGGCCTCCCAGTAGCGGGACGCAATAGAGCGTTTGGAAGTGATTGGGTAAAGGACGAGATGGGTGGCATCGATGATCCGCCCTAGATCAGAGACTGAATAAAGGACTTTAAAAAAAATATGCAAACGGTACAGGTGTTTTAGGTGACAGTCATTGCCAGTGACAAATAAAAAACCAGCCACCATTTTATGTTTGGACCATTTTGTAGCTTATGACATATTATCTTTCGAAGACTTTTGAATCGTTATCAGAGCGAGATTCTTTTTGAACTCTGTTATTTTATTTCTAAATAATAGCTTTTAATTGTTTCAGAGGATATACTAGCACGATATGATGGTAGCATTGAGGCACTCTTTTTGGCCTGTGAATCAGCAATCCCATTGGCATGGATTCCACAATGTCCATGGAGCGTCTGTAAAACGATATCCTTATCACTAGCATACAAGCTTTGCAACCGTCTCTGACATTCAGTGACTAAAGAGGACAGACAGCTCGAAGTTGACATGAAAGTTTGAAAAGGGGCCCCAGGAACTCCTTTTTCAATGTCAAAGAAATGAGCTTATGGATTCGGATGTCTTTTCATCCATAAGCTCATTTCTTTTGCATTGAAAAAGGCGTTCCTTGTAATACCGAAATACGTGTCTGCAGTAATCTGCAAATTTGTGCTTTTTGGCGTCGTCATTTCTTTCTTTACTTTTCAGCACAAAGGTATTTATTTACCTCAGAAGCGATGGCTCGACAAGCTTAGGCAGTGTCAATACTTTGGGCTAAAATAGAGACTGTAGGTATTATAAACACTCATGAAGTATTTCTATCTTGATTTTTTTTTCGAGAGCATTTCAGCTTAAATGTACTTGATATTACAGAAAGTCCGTACGCATTAATATTGAAACTAATTTACGATTTAAAGCTGTTTTATATAAATACTAAATACTAAAAAATTAAACTTGACTGTTAATGTCACTACCCTTCTAAACAAGAAAGGCGTTTCTCAAAATATTAATTTTTAATTCTGCTCATTTTTCGAAGAATTTGCGGTGGAGTCTTATTAACTAGTTCTTTGGTTCCTGCATGAGACATTTTTTTTTGATATTATCCATCCAAAACTACTATGATGTCTTAGAATCGTTTTACACGGCAAATCATCTTTACCAGTAAACCATACGATACTGTAAAAATGAAAAAAAAAAAAAAAATAAGTAGCAATAGAAAAAGCATAGTACAGAAAAATAATTCTGAACGCAAAACTTTTTGCCCTCTTGTCCCAGTATCAAATTCAAATATTAGGTCATGAAGTATGCTGAAATTTAAAGGAAAGTCATTAAAATTTAGCAAGTTTTGAAGAGTGTGGAAAACATCTTTCACTCGCTTTGAATATGGATTTCCCGCGTCATGCGGATGGTGAAATCTGGCACCTTCCATTTCTCGCATAGTTTTTATAATTTTAAGGTTTTTAAAAATAATTTTGGCAGACTTTAAGACCTTTTATCGTCATGACAGGGCCCGAGGACGAATAACACTGGTAAACAAAGGTTTTTGTTACATGAAACATTTATAATGTTCCTAGGATAGTTTTTGACGCTGATTTCAAATATCTACTTAGATTTTTTTCCATCAATAAGAGTTTGTGTAATCATAGGTTTCAAGTTTTTTCCCCATGTTTTCCTATAACCAATGATAAAAACAAATCGACTTTTAAACAAATACTTTATTAAATGAAACACTTATGGTTTTTCTTGGGTAATTTTTGACATTGATTTCAAATATTTAATCAGAATTTTTCCATCACCCACAGTTTTTGCATAATCATAGGTTTTAAGTGATTTATTTTTCCCGGTGTTTTCCTATTCTGATTCCTATTCCGTAATGATAAAAACTCAAAATGAACAATTAAAATTTTATAAAGACAAGAAATGTGGAGATAGATAATCAGATTTTTTGGTAATGCAGTGGTAATATGGTATTCAGTCTTAATGACACATCATTAATGTGGTATACGTTACCTGAATTGAATGATTTTCTGTGCTTTTAAATTTGAATGCAAACATAAAGAATTTATTTACATTACATACATTACATAGAATACATTAGTATACTAAAATAGTATTGACTCTGTAATGGATATATTTGTATTTTAATATCAAACAGATGAGACTTGGTATTAATTCTTTCAAAACTAGCTTAAAAGCTATACTATTGTATGATTGAAGCACGTTGCCTTGGCAAGCATATTCAATCGAAATGAATGAAACAGATGGAGATTTGTAAGTCTTTTTTAGATAAAATTTAGTAAAACACATATTATGTGACAATTATTTCTTGAAACAAGTTTTATTAACTGCTAAATTTTATTAATACAATGCTGTTTTCTCCTATGCGAATGGGATGGCAATGGCAAGAAGAAATTAAAAAATAAGACTGGACCTGTTATTTTACTAGCATTTCATATTAACTTAGGTCTTTTTAAAAACTTTAAGTCTTTGTAACACTAGTACTGAATTTGAATATTTAAACCAGAATGTCTACGTATTATTAAAGTAAAGCTAAAAAATCGCATCTTTGGAGAGGTCCACATGCTCAAAGTAAATAAATTCTCGCTGATTAATGCTAGACATTTAAAAGGCAAGTTCCTGATGCCAAAAAAGAAGGAAAAGAACAATAGCTAAGTTTTTTTAATCAATATTTTAGTGTTAGTCATGCATGTGAATTTGCGCATTTCTTTCAAACATCAGTCTAATGTTACAAAAAATCTGTTGGTGATGGAGAAAAACTGTTTGCATATTTGAATTCAGCGCATCATTTTGCATTAAGATCAGGTATTTTTCTCCGTGTAACAGAAAAAAAGTTTTTTTTTTGTAGACTAGTGTAATTTTCGGGTCAAATTTGGGTTTCAATATGTTCTTTTGATTGCTACCTATTTAAACTATGGTCATTCTTCATGTGACTCCCTGATCAGGCAAAAAAATAAATAGGAATCTAACTTTAAAAAAATGCTGCAATATGTTCCTTTTGCTGAGAAAGGAAGCATAATGTTACACAACTTTTACAAGACCAAAAAAAAAAAAAAAAAAGCTCTTTCTCACTTGTTTTCTTGTGCCAGCGTCGATGGCAATTTAGTCCAAATTCCACTGTACACATATGACATAAAGTCCCGTTTATAGGGTAGGCAACCATTCACAGCACAACACATTCGCACTAAGAAAGGACAAGAATAGGAGAGAGAAAGTACATCCATGCCCGAGCCGGGATTTGGCCCTGGGACCTCCCCATCGCAGTCAGACTTCACTGATCAAATAGACGTAATGAGAAAGTGCTTAGAGTTTGTGCACATACTGTTATGAAGTATTTTCGAACCTGAAATCATAAATTTTTAGAATTTCTAACATATTTGTGGATGAACAAAAAAAAAGCGTGGTTCTCAAGCCAGTTTAGTACTGTAGCGGAATATGTTCTTTGCATTACGAATGCATTTTAAACGCATTTGGAAACAACGTCGTAACAGAGACCTAAAACAGAGCATATCATTTTCATTTTCTTATGCAGCCTTTTACTTGAAGCAGTTAAAAACACCAAGCATCATTACCTTCTTTTATTTAACCTCCTATTTGTAACAACTGCCAACTATTTTTTCAATGCGCCATTTATTCTCAAACCTTGTGAGTGTGTTACGTGTGTTCTCGATCAAGTGGAAATGTATCCCAGTATTGGACTCAAAGATTAGCAATAAGGAGACTAATGGCTTTATAATAGATGCATATTGGCTGCTATAGAAAAAAAAATCACATCTGTCAATGCACTCAAAAAAACCTGGAGCTCGAATTTTTACCTCAATCTCAACTACATCCTTCCTAAAAGCTGAACAAATGATGCAGAGCAGAGACACTCAGGCCTTCATGCCCCGTATATTTGTATCAATGGTCACCGTAGAACTTGGTCAAAAAAAAAAAAAGTTTGTTTATATAATTCAATTTTTTAACCGACTTCAAAAAGGAGGCGGTTATCAGTTCATACCGTATGCATGTTTTTTTTGTTTGTCCACTCACAGCGTCTCACCTAGTGAACCGATTTTGATGATTCTTTTTTTAATGGATAGGGGATGGCTCAACTTAGGTCCCATTACTTTGTTTGACCATATTTGTTCTTTAGAAAAAAAAAAGTTATGGGCAAAAAATAGTAAATTTCATGCAATTTCCCTATTAAATGATTAAATATGAAATCCATTGTTATAAAAGTTCGGTGCCACATAACAGTAACATTAATAGTAATTGTAATGATAATTTTGAATAAAAGTTCTCTGAAGTAAGCATCAAGTTTCTTCAGTGTCATTGCTCTATAGTGGTGGTAAACAGGCTTGGAGTAATCGCTGATTACGTAATCGTAATCTGAGTAATCGATAACGTTTTTGTGTAATCATAATCATAATCTGTTGATGGGATACTGCCGTAATTGTAATCAAAATCATAATCAGGATTTTCATGCGTAATCGTAACTGTAATCTAAGTAAAATAATCCGTAATTTCCCCTTGTAATCGTGTAATCTTGACTTTCTAAAAGAGAAAACGTTTAAGCCTCCCTTTTATTAATGTATGGAAAGATAACATAGTTCAATAGTAACATTGAAAACAACTTCTTTCTTTAAACGACTATTCAGTGCTCGTCCCTAAAGCTCTTTGAGGGCTTTACTCGTCCCCACTCGTCCCTGTTTGCAAACGAGAATCATAAATCGAGCCCCATCTTAATGTTTAGTACAATTAGTACCCTGTGGGCGCTTTTGCATTTCAGGGCTCCTTGGGAATGTCTTCTTAAATCCTTACAATTGGTCATTCATCAGTTTCCCTTTCATCTGTCAATGGTAGGCAATCAAGCGAAGCACATCGCCGCCTCAAAATTGTATTTTAGCAGAAAAGGACAATGATATCGAAAGTACAACTAAGTTTTGCGCAACAAAAAGCTTTTGGTTTTTTTATACTTTTATGAGAAAGTAGTGAATGACTGAAAAAAGATTTTGTCAAAAGAAAACCGAATTCGCATTTATGTTTCAGTGATTCTTTAAGTATTCTTCCTTTACACGTATTGCATTTATTTTTTTCTACGTGACATCTAATCTAAACCCTGGTGAATAAGGTCCTCGCATAGTCTCATCTTAAATGTATGTTTATATGTTTACAACTGATATTATCTCTAATTAATGAGTATGTATGAAAGTAAAAAGTTTGCATTGACAGATTTTATAAAATTTGTTTTCGTTTTATTGTATCAAGGAATTAATTCAAATTTTGAACTTTAATTATCTTTTAAGCCACATTTTTAAAGTGAGAAAAATTGCACTTCACTGTTGCATTAAAATTGTGATGTATAAATATCATTATAAAATACTCATTTATGCAAAAAAAAAAAAAAACGAAGCTTTATGAAAAAAAAAAAAGTGGAAATCATAGCAAAACATGTTATGTCCAATCTTATTTTTTATGAGTTTTAAATTGAAACCTTTTAGCACTTGTAAAAGAGCAATTTATATCGTACGTGAGTGATTCAAAAATGAAATCAAAGCATAAGCAAAAAGCTTATCAAATGATCATAAAATTGATCCTGTAAAAGAGTTGTAGGGGTTAAACACTCATAAGTATCCTTTTGCTAAAAATAATTCTACCCAAGTATTTCTTCACCTCTGTGTTATCTGCTCCAGTTCAACAATTGTTTAGCATTGCTGGAATTTTTTTACTTCTCAAAGAATGAGAGAGAGGAAAAAAAAAAAACAGACATCTTTGAAGTATTAATTACACTTAAATGCATTTAATTCCTTTTTTTTTTTAATTTTCATTTGTTTAGTTCCGTATTTTAGTTACACTTTCTGAGTATTTTATTACATTGCAGTTTTTCTGCATAAAGACCCATATGAGGTTCTTTTTTTTCTTAAATAACTGCGTATTAAATTAACTGATAATATACTAAATAATTGAGAATACAATGCTGAAATATACCACACAATTTTCAGAAATAATAAGCTATAAAATGTTGAGTAGTTTAGCAGTAAGTTATTGCTCTTAAGTCAGGGCTAAGGCAGAACTACTGCAATGGCAAAATAATAATGAACAGCCGAGTCAAAAACAATATGCACTGTGTATCCATTTGAATAAGAATGTGCCTATACCTGTACAGTAGGGTGGTCACAAAAAATCGATTTTCGAATTTCGTCCGCGGCACCCCCCTAAAATGTGCCAATGGACTAGAAAACATGATTTGCAAAGTTTCCGCTCAATCCGATAATATTAACACGTGTCGCAAAGAGGCTAAAGTTACAAAAAACAGTGATTTTTAGCAAAAAATTGTAGTTTTTCTTTTTTAAAACCAAAACTTGTCATCCTAGAATCTTCGTTCTGGTCTCAATTTATAGGAAAATTTATTCTCGTGATTAGTTATCTTATCCATTTTTTAAACAAAATTTATAGAACGGTACTTGGCATTTTTCATATCAGGTCGTGGAAGATATCATCAATAAGGAATTTTTATGCAAATACCTAAAAGCATTACAATATTCAATTACATTTATTTGCTCTTTGTTGATTTTAATTTATCCATTAAAAAAGCTTCATTTGGAAGTACCTTAAAAATTAAGTGCAACAAATTGCTGATTTAAAATAAAAGATCTAAGTAGTTCAGAAGAGAAAACAGTGTTAATCGAAAACATTCCCCCGTAATTGACTCCAAGCCTGGTGGTACAGCTAACCTGGCAGTGAGGTGATGCAGTGATCAGGATCTGCTGAGCCTTCACAATATTACCAGGTTATGTTTGCCTCAACTATACAGGACTGCATCACAAGCAACTGGTATGCTGTGAAATGCAAATTAGTTAGGGATATTTAAATGGTTATAATTAAATTAACACACAAATGAATTCCAGAGAGGAACAAAGATAAATTTTCAGTGCCAATCGCTTAAAGTTTAAGGCTTGCTTATAGTTTTTTTTTTTTAGTATGGAGCATTTGTATGAAAAAAATAAGGTAAAGTTTTGTGATGGTAACTTCTTACTTTTACTGAAATATCTACATTTACACTAAAAATAATGAAATAAAATTTTGGAAAAAAAATAGAACCGACTTCAAAATTGCTCTAAAAAGGGAAAAATAATTTTATTCTTTAATCACCATCGATAATACTTTTAAACATAATTTTTGAAGTTGGCGCAAAAACGATAGATAAAATCATTCACAGCCATAACTCAACTACAACTATAAATTTAACCAGGCCAAGTTTCTTCACTACCACACACATTAAGCATTGATAACAGCATATTTGAGTAACGATATAAATGTTTCGTTCCTAACTTTTATGATTTTCTGAAAAAAATATGAACGAAGCATAGTTACACTGGATTTTACTTTTTGTTTTTGCGTCAACTTCAAAAATTATGTTTAAAAGTATTATCGATGGTGATTAAAGAATAAAATTATTTTTCCCTTTTTAGAGCAATTTTGAAGTCGGTTCTGTTTTTTTCCAAAATTTTTTTATTAAACATATGATGGTTGTAACGATGTGTATAATAAATGTATTTTCTGTGCAACAAGCTGTACGCTAAAGTACTTGCATAATTTCAAATTTTCTTTTCAAGCCACTGCTAAGATCAGCTGACAACTAAAAATTATCTAGGATAGTTATAAAAACCAGAGAAAGTGCAGCCTAAACATTCAGCTTTGGAGGATTTTATATGAATAATCGAAAGAAGAAATTAGTAATGAATAAACGAATGCAAATAGTGTATGTTTTTTAAGGACAAATGTTTGAAAGCTACGTGAAAGATAAAATTCGCTATATTTTTTGCGTTTTTGTTTTTATTTAGACACCGTACGAACTCAAGAAAGCTAGAGAGGGACACTTAGTTTCATTATTATTTTATTTTTACTTTATAAGTAGTTTTGTGAACATGCAAGTACGAAGCTATAAGCAACTACAAAGCCGAGATATACAATTTATAATTTTTAATGCACGGGAGATTACAGCACTTTTATAGAAGCAGTATTTAAAATTTTAGCTGCAAAATAACGTTCACAGTGATTTCTAAAAAGGGTAAAATACTTTCTCGAGAACTTGTACATTTCGCATCACATTAGAAAATAATATATTTTTTTGAGATACTAAATTACATAAAACAAAAATGCTGTGCTCAATCTGTCTAAAAGCTAACGTCATCGTAAGTTTCATTCAAAGTTCAACGCACAGACAATCTAAAATGAATGAGTATTGGCATTTTGACTAATTTCAACCGGATTCTTCTTCTTTAGCGAAAGCCGAATCAAGAATTCCCCCCCCCCTTATTATTAATTTGATTGCTTTCTTTGTTAGCATTCCATTAACTTTTACTCACGGCGTTCATAACATTGAAAAATATAGATATTCAAAAATTTTTTTTTCTGAAATTATTCTTTGTTAAAGCATATTTCGTTTCAAAATGAAAAAGAGTATTAATCATTTTTCATATTAACTCTTAAATAAGAGATATAATAGACAATGAATCATGGTGGCGAAGTTGCAGCTTTTTCTTTTGAAGAGCGATTACTTCCGAAAAGAAGTTTATTTCAACATATCCTGCATTGTGCTCCGTTCTTTAACCTTGCTTTAGTCGGGACAGTTCCTCTATGTCGTTTAGCTGCACACTTTCGTCTTCTAATAATATTAAGATTTTTTTTTTTTTTTTGAATCTGTAACGAACTTTTTCATGCTGATTCCATAGAATGGATTCTATGGAAGTAATTAAAAAACGCTATTCAACAATTGAAGCAATTCAGAGTGAATTTTTTTTCCAAATATTTTTCAGACTTTTGATTAAAAAAAAAAAATGCCTTTTCTATGCTCTAATTAATTAATAGGAAATGAAAGTTTACGTGTGTTGAGAAAAGTTCAGCTGCGTTTTTTAAATTTATAGCGAATGAAATAGTTTAATAAATTAATTACACAGAACATTCGTACGGTTTTCACTCAATCAGTTTACTCTTTCAATGAAAAATCGATCGATTTTTCAACTTACAATAAAAGATGCAAATTATAATACTTACATAAATTAAGATGTAACTTGGCTTTAAAATAATATGAGAGTTTCAAAATCGACTTCACTCTTTTTTTTTTCTTTAATAGACTAGTTAATATAATGTTTCTCAAATTTTATAGTGCACTCCCCAGAGGTCAGAATTTACCAAATTAGGGGCACGAGTATAAAAAACAATTATTATAAAAATATTAAATAATTTGTTGAAATGAAAGCAAAACAAAATACATAATGAAATAGTAAAAAAAAAAGGAGACTGGGGATTGATTTGAAAATGGTAGGGTAGTTGTGGGCATTAGAGAGGGTTGAAAAAAACGAAGTTCAGATCTTGATTTGGAATTCCCACTAAAAGTTGAGTGTTTGTAAATGTAATGGACGTATAAAATATTATCAGGTTTAAAAATATCCTTGATGCGTCTACCAAGGCTTGAATTTCTGCAGAAATAGGAAAAATGGTAAATTGTCAAAAATGGTTATGAAAATGCAAATGTGAAATTTATTTGTTTAATACCATTTAAAGCTTTCGTTTAACACCCGTTTCATACATCCGTAAAATTAAGTACATTCTTCAGTTTTTAGTTCGCACATAAGAGGTAAATAAGACGTTTCGCGAAATTATATCAAAATTTACTTCAATTTTAGCTTTTTTTTTGCACATAGCAAGATATTTTTACTATAGTCGAGTTTTTTTTTTTTTGCACTGAATGTGCAAATTGCAGCTTTTAGTTTTAAATACAGTTATATTTCACTAAATTAACAGGCCAGAGCCTATCACATGGAACTGGCTATCTTTCGTTTTCAGTTCCGCCCTTCCCATCCACCCAGACACATTATTAACATATTTTTTAGATATATGTAACACATACGTTATATACATCTAGAAGGTTGCATCCTTTTTAGAAATGACAAAATATCCTTACTTCTCACATTGTCATTAATGGGGAGGAAAGTGAGCACGTTGACCAGTCAATTTCATTTTATAATTCGAGGCTTTAAACTTTCATATTGGCGGAAGAAATGTTCTTATACACTGGTCATCATAAATTAAGGAAAAATCACAAAAATAGCGATAACTCTCTCAAAAATAAGCCAAACCGTGTAAAATTTGAATATGCTGCCGAATAAGAATTGCTCAATAAAAGTGCAATATGCAAATTAGTGGCGCAGAAATCGGAGTGCATCATCTGTGAGGAGCATAAAAAGTCCATGTTTGAGAGCAAGCCTACAAACTTCGCTGTGATACTGCCATAAGAAATCCGAGATAGCCATTTTGTAACAATGACTTCCAGGCATCAATTTACTGTAGAACTACAATGGAGAGCCATTGGGAGACTAGAGGCAGGGCAAAGTCAAACAGAAGTTGCCAGATGGCTAAATGTGAGTCCTTCCGTGGTTCATCGACTTTGGAGCCAACTTGTAACGACAGATTCGGCATCTAAGAGGTTCAGCAAAGGCCGACCAGCGCCGATGACCGATTTTTGAGGTTATGTGCACGCACGAATAGAGCCGCTACTACGACTCATCTCAGAACATCCCTTAGCGCAGCCACCGAAAGATTGGTGTCAACGTCAACTGTACGTAGAAGGCTTCACAAAGGTGATCTGTATGCGAGGCGACCAGCCATTTGTGTGCCACTCGCACTTCGCCATAAAAGGGACGTTTACACTGGGCACGACAACATGTCCACTGGATACCTGATCAATGGAGGACGTTTCTCTTTAACGGATGAGTGTTTATTTAGTCTAGAAAGCGATAGTAGGCGTTATTTGATATGGAGAGAACCTAGAACCCGTTATCATCCGTTAAACATCCGCGAAAGAGATGGATACGAAAGAGCAGTGTTGTGTTTGGGGTGGCATCTCTCTAGGTGGACGCACAGACCTTTATGTCTTTCCAAGGGGAACCATGGATGCTCAGGTTTATAGAGATGACATCTTTGATGCTTATGTGCCCCCATATGCCGGGGCAATAGGTGATGCTTTCCTGTTATCGACGATATCGCAAGACTACACAGAGCTCGCATCATAGATGATTATCTACAACAGGCTACAATTCTCCACATTGAGTGGCCAGCTCATTCCCCGGACTTGAGTCCTATCGAGCACGTTTGGGATGCTTTCGGGAGACGTTTAGTTGCTCTCAACCCGTCCCCTCAGATCCTTGCCGCGCTTGATACTGCTTTGCAAGAGCAATGGCTCCCTCTTCCTGCGGAACTGATAGACCGCATATTTGACAGCATCACACATCGCTGTATGTGCTGTATTGCTTCTAGAGGGGAACATATTCTATATTTGAGGTAATTTTTCTGTAGCAAAGTGACACTTTCGATTTGTTCATTTTAGGTAAGCGTTAATTTTTATACTGCCATAATTGTCTGATAATTTCTTTTTATGTTATTTTATATCTTACTATGTGTTGCATATTGTGGGTAAGTTTCAAACAATTCTACATGTAACTTTTTGAGCAATCGTCATTTATTTGATTTTTCCTTAATTTATAATAAACCGTGTACTACTGATGGATAAAATTTTGCCTTGTATGCTCGTCTGTAATCCAACTCCTTTGATATTTTGACTGTCGCTAACTGCTATGACTAATTACAATTTCTTAAAATTGGATCAGTGCACTCAAAAATTGTGTAACTTTCCTCCAAAAAAATCGGTGGTAGCATAGCTGCCTCCACTGCTCTGGAGTAACTTAATTAATATAACTGGTGTAAAGTCACACATCGTTTGTGGATGGTTACACCATGGTTATGTAAGTATAGCGTAACGTCTCTCTAATTTCTGCGTAAGGTTACGCCAGAATTTTTGGTTGCACCTTCTCTCTGCACCTTCAAGGGAAATTCGGTAGGTTTAATGTAATTGATCAGAAGCTTCCTCAGTGACTAAGAAAGCTCCAGAAGCATCAATGGATTGATGACCAAAGCTAAAACAGAATTGCCTACAATTCTGCAGCTATTCAAGGCTTAATTGCTCTCACTGGGAGCTAAGTCAACCTGGATGGGCCGTAATCGATTTAAAGCCAATATACTTATTAAACACGCTCAGTCAATCTTTAAACCGGTAGCTAAAAACATTTTCCACGACCGTAAAAAGTCTGCAGACATGCAACTTGTAGCAATTCAGGAAACATTTTTGCAAAGATACTTGGTTTTATCGGGAAATAGGTAAAAACCCGTAAGTCCCAAAACGCTCCACGAAAATACGCAAAGCAAGGGTTATTTCCGCTTGGCCACGCAGGCCGGTTTTCGTTTGGCTAATAAGAGTTAACTAGCTCTGTGCCGATGCTGATCTCTACGCATGCGCTTTGAATTCTACTGGTTGCAGATGAGAGCCATAGTGCAAGGTTCCTCCAACAGTTTTAAGTTTTTAAAACTATGATACTACACAGTCCAGAATTCGTGTAACGTTACATCCGTTAATACTGGCAACGTTACACAATTTTTTTTACAGTGTAGGCACTTCTTCGAATCACCGGTTCCCCGAGGTTTAGAATATTATCAAAAAAATAAATTGTAGATTATCTTACATCTTGTACGTCTTACAGGTTCATACTTCTTGGAAGCATTTCATATATTTTAAATTTTTTTTATTTTCTCGAAACATACTGAAGCATAATTTATTAAGCTAAAATTTACGAGTATTTTCATCTCGTTAGTAGTTCAATTTAAAAATAATACAGATCTTTAATTCTATTGGCACATGTTAACGAACGTTAGTGACTGAAAGGTGATTTTGGACAGCGAGAGGAGTGTCACATTTTCCTTTCATCATTACATTGGCAATATCCGTCGATTCTTTTGCTCGCTTTTAAAGTCAGTTTTTAGAACTTCGATATATTTCGATTCAAATCTTGCAAAGGATCGATTTTTCAAAAACAGTTTAAACTTTAGGGGATGCTGCTGTACCCATGGACAAAATTTACTTCTTAATTTTTACTTCTCAATTTTTGCTGGTCTCTGGGAATAGATAATTAGTTGTAAAAATTTTCTGGCAAAATCTGCAACTTATCCTCGAATTTGGCAGTTTTTGTCAGGTGAAAATCTCAAAAGCTTTCAATTTCAAATTTTTTTTCTTAAAAACCATCTTTTTTGTCCGTGGGTACAACACCCCATCACCCCACGGACAGGTGCCTTTGTACCTACGGACAAATAAATAAATAAATAAATAGATAGATAGATATTTAATTTATTTAAAATAAATAAATAAATATTTAATTTATTTAAAATAAATAAATAAATAAATAAATATTTAATTTATTTAAAATAAATAAATAAATAAATAAATATTTAATTTATTTAAAATAAATAAATAAATAAATAAGTATTTAATTGATTTAAAATAAATAAATAAATAAATAAGTATTTAATTTATTTAAAATAAATAAATAAATAAATAAATATTTAATTTATTTAAAATAAATAAATAAATAAATAAATATTTAATTTATTTAAAATAAATAAATAAATAAATAAATATTTAATTTATTTAAAATAAATAAATTAAATCTGAGAAACTCAATTATACTCGATACATTTTCATAAGTAATTTTATATTGAAATACTTCAAACATCCATTGAAAATAACATTAAATAAAATATCCAACAGAAGTTAAACTTAGAAAATTAATCGAAGGTTTTTTTTCCTTTTTTTTAAAATAAAATTTCCTTACTTTTTAACATCAGTGAACTCTTTAAAAAAGTTTTTATTCTTAAGAGAGTTAATGATGTTATGAATAAAATTAATGTTTTTAAACAAAAATATAACTAGATTCATGATACTATGGCTCTCTATGTACCTACATAATAACCTCAATTTATATGCAAATTGAAACCTCTAACCAAAATTAACCCATTACAAAAAAAAAAAAAAAAAAAAACCTCGGTTTAGATTAAACCAATAAAAATCTATAAAAGTCGATTTCAAATGAAAACAGGTGGGATTGACGGTCTTCAGATCCTACAACAGGTGAGGGTTACTTCAACACTATATCTTCAAGTCCTACTTCAGATCCATCATCATTGTTGAAAGCAAATTTCGGACGTTGATGACAAGGTACCATTTTGAGGTACTTCACGTTGTAAGAAGACTGACGTGTGACCCAAGGAGACTAAAAATTGCCGGTACAAAGGTGCGTCATTTTGGTTTTGCAAGCCAGTCATATCGACAGGACCAGTTTTAAAACGTTAAAAATCAGAAACAAAACCTTCAAAATATAGGGTTATCATGATACCTACAACAAAAATGAATAATACAATCCACGACGGATGAAATAAAAAGAAATTGCTCATGTTTTCTTTTTACTTAGATCCTACTAAAACCGAAAAAATGTGATAGAATCTTAAACGTTTGTTTGATGGCGTTGAAACTTCCTGGGGTAGTGGAGAGGGCTGTGACACATACGTTGAGCCCCAAATAGGATCTCTCTCAACGATATCCGGAATTTCCCGACCAACGTCCGTAGGTACAACCGTCCGTGGGTACAGTAGCTTCCCCTACCAATAATTCATTTAATTGTTTCTCTTTTGCTCTTCGACTGTTGAAAGACGTTTAAAACTTGTTAAAGAGACAGTAGATTGGTATTTAGGGAAGAGGTAAGATAAGGGAGAGGGAGTGCTTTGTCACAAATTTCTCTTTTGTATTTTTAACCAGGATTCGGTTAGTACTTCAGAAAAAAATACGTAAATAAATAATGCATACCTTTGTGAAAGTTGCTTAAAATAATCAGCTTTCTAGCATATGTCTAAGTATGGATTACTTTGTTTTTCCCTAAGGACTTCAAGTGTGACAAAGTGCCCCTGGCAAGATACTTAGTCACTTGTAATTGTAAAGGAAAAATTAGTTTTTTTAAATCTTTTAAAATTATTTTTATTAAATTATTTAAATCAAAGGTTGCATTTGCAATTGATAACATAATAAACAGTACTGCCTACTGCATTGCAAGCATGTAATCAAATAAAAAGTTACTCAGTAACCTAGGCAGACAAACAGGATTAGATATTTAATATTTTAATAATCATCTGTTTCACAGTTTTTAAAAACGTAAAAGAAAGAGTCACGTCCATATTTCCTGTGTTCCCACTTTTTGCACATCTTACATTGTATCCATATTTGTAACAAAATGCCCCAAACAAACTGACAAACTGGACTATGAAAGATGGAATATTGCAATGTGCAAATATAGCTTAAATAAGTCAATTTGTGGTTAATGCAGCAAAACTTTACGGCTTATGTGCCAAGTAAATTTCAAAGATATGTTACAAGAGTGTTGAAAAGAAGCATTTGAATGGTATTAGAACAAAAAATTTAAGCAATTGAATTTTCACATACAATATTTCACATACATAAAATTTACCATATTTTCTTAATTTTGGAGAGAACGAAGTCTGAAGACGCCACCGTTGCAGTTTATATATATATATATATATATATATATATATATATATATATATATATATATATATATATATTAGGGTGGTCCTTATTTATATGGGAAAAAAAATTTCGGAATTCAACAAGTGACGCCCCCTAGTTTTGTGACACTATAATAAAAAGTAATCGGTGCAAAATTTGAACTCGATCGGTCAATAATAACACGTGCCCCTAGGACGTTGAACTTTAGCACTTTTGATAATTTTCCTACAAATCTTCGAGTTTTTGCTTCAGACCCCGTACATCGTTTCTCCTATGTTTGCAAAATAATTTTACAGCGAGGTAGCACTAAAATTATTCTTTTTAATTACTTCATATCGTCTAAAGATTTTACATTGAATAGGAATGAAATATTGCTTTAGAAACTTTACCTTATTCGTACGCTTTTCTCAATGTATCTCAATCGTGTGCATTTTTTCCCGATAGTCTTGGAGTGTCTGTAAAATACTAAATTGCTTTTGTGACTCGTATTTGGTAAATTGATTGTGAAATTCTTCGATTAATTGCGCTCCTCTTTCAGTTGTATCATTCACAACTTTCAGCATTTTAACGATATCTCTTCCCTTTAAATAGCTTCCTTCATTTTGCCATGAATCAGGATCAAATAGGAAAACATCTTTTGGTGTTTGTAACTTATCAAACAGTTTTATTGACTTGTAATTGATTCTATAAAGAGGAAGATATTTACTAAGAAAGTATTCCAAATCATCTACTGTTATTTGAAATTTTTTATACAGTCATCAGACACGTCTTCCTATTCAGCAAGCATTTTTACTTCCTTTTACAAAAAAGGAAGTATTGTATTCGCGAAAAAATTTTCACTCAAAAATCGCCCTTAATTTCCATTTTGCTCACCCCCAAATGAATGTTGAGTTTTTTTTTCGATTCGATCACATGCGGAAAAGTGCCTAAGAATGTATAGACACGCGAAATATCCATTTTGACCATCACCGAGGTAATTACAACGACTTTTCTCGTGACGTCTGTATGTATGTGCGTATGTGTGTATGTGCGTATGTGCGTATGTATCTCGCATAACTCAAAAATGGTATGTCCTAGAAAGTTGAAATTTGGTACATAGACTCGTAGTGGGGTCTAGTTGTGCACCTCCTATTTTGGTTGCATTCGGGTGTTTCTAAAGGGGTCTTTTGCACCTTTTTGGGGGGAAATCATTGTTAATTTCGATGCAAACTCAAGTGGTGTTATAATTTGGCGGTCACTTGGCGATATATCGCCAGTCTTTTGGTTGCCAAGTTTTGTCGCCAACTTGGCGAAAAATTTGGCGATTTTTTTTTTTTTTTAAAAATCTGCTTTCAATGTGGCCATTGCTAGTGATATTTAAAGAGTTAGAGAGAGAATCCCATTAAAATTGCAATAATAGGGAAATAGCATTAAATTGGTGTAAAAGGAAGTCATGTGATGCACACATCAGCTCGTTTTGAAATAGTCTTTTCCTATCTTCAAAGTTAATTCCTTCATCCAATACGGACAAAGCTACTAGTTCATCCCCTAAGTACCATAAATGATTTATGAATTTTTCAATCACTGCTTCTGCTGCATGTTTGTCATCATTTTGTACGCTGCAGGTGCCCACCACTTAGCTGTAAGCCCAAGGTTCCACCGTCCGGGGGGTCCGCGTAGCGGGCCCCCTCGCACGGCTGGGTGCGACGGTTGATATCGTCTGGGCCACGGATGGTCTTGGTGCTTATTGCGCCGGGGAAGGTCCCCGTGCTGGGGGTCAGCCCAGCTGGGAGTTTGCCCCTTAATGTGTGAACCTTGCTCGCCATGAGATATGGGATATCTCCCCGTACTTCTTTGACGTGCCATGGCTCCCTGATTTTTTAGACACTAGACTTTATATTACTTTAAAAGGCCTAGAATAGGTTGCTGCGAAAAACTATATCTTCATACAACATTTAACTGTAAAACAGCATTTACGGGCAATCTCTTTATGTAGTGTCAATTTAAATTGCTTCCTAAATATATAAATTTTCAAACGAGATGTTCCTTTTGCCACCCTTCTGGGTCAGGAATAAGCTCCAGGTTGCCGAAAACATATCCCTGTAGAAGGGAGGACTTCACCAAGAAATATTATTACACGTTATGAGAATTCTCTGTAATATTTCTTATTTCCGCTTTCTATGAACAATAATATGTCATCAAATTCTTCTTTTAGAATTTAAGTGGTATGTGTAATTTTTGAATTTTGAAGCGCTTAAATAATGGAATATCGAGTCTAGAACTAAGAAAGGCAAGAACTTCTTTAAAGACACTCTGCAGTACGATTTCAAGTGTTTTTTTTTTTTTTTTTTTGTATTGTTTCTCTTACTTAAAATGACTTCTACTTAACATGCACAACATTTCAAGCGTATTTCAGATACGACAAGATATTTTTTACTTTCTTCTTTTCTGCATAAAGGGCAAAAACATCATAAGTTAAATGCAGCTTTTTTTATTTCAATATCGCTGCTGTTTCCAAAATCAATCGTTAGATTTTGTGGCTTTCAAAAAGTTCAATATATTAAGATTAAATTCTGGGTTCTCTCAACTTCTTGAAAATAAAAAAGGAGCATAAGTATGTGCTCCAAAAACTAAACAATAGACATCTTATAAGATGTAAGGAAGAAAGAACCTTCCTACCCCATTCTAGTTCTTTCTTTATCGATATATCTTAAAAATTGTGCGAAGAGTTTTCATGTACAAGAAGTATTACTTTTGTGCTAGATTAAATAAATGCGTTCGTCTTTCTTCAAACAAAATTTTGTTCAATGCACATTATGCAATGAACATGAAATATGCTGCCATGGGCATATGCCGGATATTAGGGGCTGTCCCAAAGTACCGTAAAAGAAAACTTCGTATAGTGAAGAAGCAATAGTGTAGAACTACTTTTAGGCAAAGAAATGTGCTTTATGACTTTTTTTCGTTCTTACTATTTAACTAAATGTTACGAGAATTATGCTTCCGATGTAATAATGTAGGACATAGGAGTCATTTGCTAAAAAAAATTAATAAGTGCTTGGGCCATTTCATGTGACCGAACGGAACAGTCGAAGTACCTTTTTTTTGTATATTTTCTTCTGTAAGTACAAATAAAACAGTTAAGGAAGTTTTTAATAATATTAGTTAATTTCCCTCCTGTCCTTAACATAAAACATAACAATGTAACGTAAACTTATTAGAGAAAAATTATGTGATGAACTCTGTGATGGAACGGGATTCAAAAAAAAAAAAAAAAGCATTTTCTGGTTGCATAAAAATGAAAAATCAAAACATTCTCCCGTATTTAAATATAGGTTCTCACATTTTTTTCAGAGCTAAATAACTATAAATCAAATAAATAATGTGTGCATAGGCGTTAAGATATATTTTTAGATTATTTCTATAAAAACCGATGCAAAATTTCAGACTGGAAGAATAAATTTCGGCCGTAAAAATAGCCCTATTTTTTTTACTGGGATTTTCATGTTTAAACAACTGGTATGCCTCGTTTATCGTGATGAACATAAATTGTTTTTTAAACTTTTTTTCTCCATATGATCTTTTGAGTCGCAACAACCTCCTTTCCATCAGCTCGAAGAGATATATCCATTCCTTAGAAAGACATTTTTAACTGCTTAATCATTGATTTGACACAATGTATGGCTTTTCTGCTCGTGTTCCGTTTTTGAGAGCAAGTGTTTATTAACCAGTTCTGGACAATGCAGCGAAACTTGCTTTTAGGAAGAGGCTTTAGGAAGTGGCTTAAGGCCATGTCACACGTAACGAAATTCGCTCAACCTACCCGTTCAACTTCAAACTTTCATTCAACTTTCTCTTGGAGAAGTTGAACAGGGTTGCCAGGCTCTCAAACGAAGGGTTGATCCTAAACGTGGCTTCTGTCTACCATTTTAGGTGAGTTAGCACAATGTACTCTGAGCAATGTTTTTTGGATTTAATGGGTTTTTTTTTCTCAATTTATTTCAAAGCTGTAAATAAATTACAGTTTTGAAAGTTGCAATCTTTCAAAATTATAAAAAAGGGATTTATAAACATCTTGATTTTACTAGCTCAATGCAGCGATAACAGCCCTTTTACCTAATAACTATGAGTAAAAGCAGGCCTGGATCTATAAATTTTGATCCCCCCTCCCCCGATAAGAATTGAATAAAAACATGGAAGCTTTTCTTCACTTTTTTTTAAATTCAATATTATTATTTATTTATGTTTTACCTCGCTATTTTAATTTTCATACAAAGGTTTTTTCTTTTTTTGACGTATTTTGCTTTTGAGGGAGTTTGAAATTCTTCACTCCTGATTTTTCTTTTTCTCATTTTACGTATAAGTTCATTACAAAATCAATGGATTATAAAAAAAAATTACATTAAAAAATGTAAAGATGTGAAAAAAATGTAAAGATACAGAAAGATGAATATGTTTTATTCATCTTTCTGGATCCAATAGTACGGTTTTTTTTTTTTTTTGCAAATGTAGGTAACTCTTATGTGTTTTTTACACTTTGATTAGTCTTGCTGCTTTTCATAATGTATTTAAAGGTGTTTTTGAATAATTTTATTTGAAACGGACATTTTCGTGGCTCATGTTAAGGTAATTCTATGTATTATTTCACATTTGCTGATTTTCCAAAATATTTTTTTTTTTAATTATCCTGATACTTTACAAAAATGTCCCAAATGTGTTTGCAACGTTGAAGGTTTAAGTGTATTCGTTTATTTAAAAAGTTTTCCAATTTCTTGGGTCCTTGCCCCCCCCCCCCCCACCTGCGGGCATGCAGATCTGGACCTGAGTAAGAGTCGATATTTATAAATAACTTGTCTATTAATGTAAAAGTTGTGATTTTTAAACCATTAAACTTGTCTACCACTTTAAAATATGTGACAAAAATTTAATAACAGCAATTATAGATCAAGTAAATGGACATTTCTAAGTTATTACTTTTGAACACTTATCTGCCAAAAAACCTGACTAAAAAAATTGTATTTACTATAAAATTACTACAACAAATGATTCTCAGTTTAAAATACTTTGATTTCATACACTAAAGGAAAATTTTTGACTGTTTTAGATAAAAAAAATATATGTATAGTAAAAAATAACAAACTGAATGTTGATTCAACAAGCTGCGTGTCTGTAGAATGAGAGAGATGAATAAAAGAGCTACTATTAGTATAGGATAAAAAGTTTTGCAAATAGCAGTATATTGAATAGTAATAATAATAATGACTATTTATTCCTTAAAGTTTTTAAAGCTGAAAGTGCAAGGCAATGCATACATTTTTCTAGTTTAATTTGCAAACTTTAATAAAATTTGCATCTTTATTCAACATTTACATTTATTTCCACTCTAAATCTTTTCTCCTCAATGCATACAGTGTGAAAATACTAATTTCAAACCCTTTTGCACACTTTGTCCATTTCTAAGTTTGGAATGGATCAATTGAAAACTGGAGAATATCCTCTCTATTGATGCTGAACAGGGGTATATTGTTTTGTCTAAAACTTTCCCATCATACTTTTTCTGGGACATCCTGAATTTAGAGATAACTGCTACAAAAGCTATTAGAGTTGGTATTTAAGTTTTTGACACTTATGTCTTTGGTTGTATCAAGCAACTATTAGTTCCTCTATAAACAGAGAATATTTATATTAGAGAAAAAATTAAGAACATAAAAAAATGTAAATAGCACTATTCTAAATATTTAGATATTAATATACTTAACTATTGAGTGATGATCAACTTAGTTTCACTTTTACTCAAAAGAAAAGAGACATTTCATAAATCCTTTCCCAGTAAGACTGTTGATTGATAAAATTAATTGTATCTAATTGCTACAAATAAATTAAGTTATTAAAAAGTTTAAAACAAAACTACGTTGAAAACAAGATGTAACAGTTTTAATATCTATAACTACTTTTACAGTGTAACAAATGTCATGTCAAACACAGTTTTTTTTTTTGTCAAAAACTCAACCTTGTCTAAGTATTATTATTTTGCTATTGAATGTAGACCAAGTGTAGTTGTTAAAATAGAAATCTTTTTAGCAATGCACAAAAAGTGAAACAACAAAATTTTCTACTTTTATATATACATGCTATTGTTTTATGTGAAACCTCTGTACATGACCCATTCTATTTTATCTTTCCAACACATGCACATGAAATTTATTACTTTAAAAAAATCAAAACTTAAATTTTTAAATAGTGAAGAGTATAAATTACTTATTGCATAGTTTATAAGTTACATAGAACGTAAGAATACTAACTTTTCTACTGATTTCGGCAGGTTTGTACTACTTTTCATAAATTGAAACATTGGACTTAAAATGGTTCTATTGATTAAATTGAGTCATGCATGTACATTCAATTAAGTAAGAAATTGTGAGTTGTTTTATTTTTGTTCTCTGAGAAGAACAATGCTTCATAGATGTTTTTACAGAGCATACTGAAAAAACATTATCTTTTATAATCTATACCAAGAAAGGAAAAAAAATAGTTCATTTTTCTTAGTATTCAATTCTTTAGAGAAACTGACACATAAAATTTATACATAAACTTTATTTACAATAAGTTACATACTTATACACTCATACGTATTAATATATAATTTCAATTACATTTCAAAGTTCAACAATAATTAACTTCGGCCTGGTACAAACAGTTTTTGACTGCAACCTCTACAACTGCATCTGTACACAATAACATGAAATTCTTTCTCCCATAATCTAAAATTATGAAAACAAATTAGACAAGTATATATAACATGAATATTATACAGGGAGGAGGACAAGCAAAGTACCCCTAGCTTTTATGAAATCAATGTATTACCGTAAAGTATAGGCATGGTATGTGTGCTGTTTTAAAAAATCAACCAATTGCTTCACTTGAACGCAGTTGATGGATGTTTTGATTTTCCGACCCAGGATCATGTGAGTTCACGCCACCGCCCAGGAGGAGGAACATGCTCGCAGAGGTTAATTATGTAAAATAGAGAGGGTCGGATATAAATAAAGTTGATTTCGGGAACCAGTAGTAGAAGCAAAAAACCCAACGAGTAGGGTCCTAACACAGCTCGTCTTTGCGAAAAGCATAATTTGAATTCAATATGTCAAAATGCAATTTTTCATTTTATTTATTCATTTTGATGAAATATGCATACAATATGCGTTTACCTCTTCTAGGGGCAGGGGAGGCAAATTTACTAAATCAATATTAAAAGTAATATTCTAAAGATGATTTGCAATAACAGATCACTGTGTCTGCGATATAAAGAAATACCTTCAAGTTAAAAAAAAAAGCTACATTTTAAAGAACAAGCATTAATGCAGATGTATTACATTAGTTGAAAAGCTTTTTTAAAGGTTTTGTTTCAAGCATAAGTAGCTATTCAACCAATTTCAACTAAAAGTTTCTTCTCTGATTACTGTTCTTAGGAACATCAAGTAAAATCAAGTAAACATTTCAAGTCAGAAGAAAACTTATCAGCAGTAAGTTACCCCGCCCCCTAACCCAGAGCTAAGTCAGAACCACATGTAATCTACCAGACAGCCCGGTTATTATATCCAGAGACTGCAGTTTCGTTCTTATAAGAACTCATCAGTCCGGAGGAGCCAATAACCGAGCTGGAGGCAGATGTCATCTCAACGATAACATCTGCCTCCAGTCTCTGGATGTGATAACCGGGTGTTTGGTATTTTACATGCAGAAGAAAACTTAAGCAAAAGATGATAAATTGTAGCACAAAAATTGTGTTATTATTAATAACACTTGATCTATGATGTTTATATATTTAAATGTTTCGGACACAGGAGCTAAACATTTATTTCATTTATTCATTTGTTTGTTTTTTGTGCATATTTCTATTGCATAAATTTGATTTATTAAAGACGAGGAACTTTTGTTGCTGTTAAATGTTTGGAAAGTGAAGCTTATCTATGAATTAATTTTTAACTTTGTGTATGTGCAATGCAATATATCAACTTTGATGCACTGTAACTCTCACTGTAACACTGTAACTCAGTTGAATCTCAGTCACCAAATTGTAATCACAGGTTCATATCATAAAAAGGTGCTACCTGTATTAATTTTATTTTTTTTCCACTCGGTCCCTCTTGAAATATTTCGCTTTAAACTTTGCGAAAATGCAATATTTGACCAACTTTAATGCCCTATAACTCTAGTACCAGTTCAGTCTCAGTCATCAAACTGTAATCATATTTTCATGTCAAAAGTGTTACCTGTATCAGTTTCATAATTTTTCACTCAGTCTCTTTTGAGATATTTGACTTTAAACTTTGCCAAAATTCGATTTTTTCCATTTTTGAAAAAGTTTGCAAAAAAAAAAAAAAAAAGGACGAAGTTCTCAAGTTTAAAATTTCTACAACAAGTAGTCCTATATTATATCTAAACAATGAAAAAAATTAGAGCTGCGACTCTCCTCCTTTTACTAATTTTGTAGCATTAAAACTCGTATTTAATGATAATTTTCAGTTTGTAATTGTTAATTTTTTGCTTCACCTTTCTCACCATTTAAATAATATTTTGCAAGCAAATCGTATCTGGAGCATTCTTCTGGTTATGTAGGATTTTGTTTTGTCCTGATAGCTGTAAAATTAACCGTGTTAGATGCATTTACGTAAAACTTGTTTATGGTCCAAAAAACGGCAACTAAACAAACTTAAAATGGCGGGTTGACAAAAAAGTATGAGCGTAAAAAATTTTCTTTCAACACTTTTGAACTCACCTAGTAGTGAGAATTAACTAATAAAAAAATTAGGAAAATCAAAAATGCTGAGCAACATGGCCTGGGTGATTTCTACTGGATTGACCATTACCGTTGCTCTTGCTTCAGATTGTTTACAAACATTCATTGATTTGGCAAGATTACACACTACGAGATTGGCGAATTTGGCAAGGAAATTCTTACGACGACTGTAAACTAGAAATCGACCTTTTAACACAATAATAAGGTGGAGGTTTATGATATATTACGTTTTATATTTGTTTTTAACAAAAATATAGTAATAATAACTCACCTGAAGTTATTCAGCAGTTTATTCCATTCCTTGCAAGCGTTGTTGATGTTGTTACAGGAGGCCATGCTGTATTTTGATGTCACAGGTCAGAGGATTGCTTCCTCCTGATTGGCTGAAAGTTGAGGTTGATCCAACTTTTTTGTCGAGAAGATAAAAAGTTGAACGGAATACGTTCAACCTCGGAAAGCATAGCACACGGGGAATTTTCCGGTCGGAATTCGCTCTCGCGGTTGAGTCGAACCGAAGTTGATCGTCAGGTTGAACGAATTTCGCTACGTGTGACATGGCCTTTAGATTCAGGAAGTTAGCGAAGGGGCAAAGCCTTATTGGCAGCATTTGATTGAGGTATGATACGTAAGTGAATTTTTTATTTGGTTAATTAAGTCTTGCAGCTTCCCTTCACATTGTAAAAGTTTTGTTTCTGTATGCTCTCTTGTAATTTCCTTCTATTTCACTAGCAATTTCCATTTTGTTCTTTTTGCGAGTTTCCTTTTCCTTCTCGGTTTGAAACATTTTCTTTGCTCATCCTTCTCCTTGTACCTTTCATATTCTTGAGGATTTTTTTTTCAAACGTTTCTTTCTTTCTCACTGTCTTTCTGCTGCGGTTTTACCCATTATTTATTTTGTGAACATCTGGAAATATATAAATCTCAAAGGCATCCCTGTAAGTAATTTTGAGTTTAGAAAAAATAAAGACTGGTTTGTTTTGAATGTTTGCCGAAATGATTCTTTGTGTAATTCAGCACTGAACTCTTAACTAAGTCAATTCTCTATTTTTGAACAATTTTCATAATTCGATTTTTAATATGTTCAGTTAAATTCTTCCTCTCTTCTAATGATGTTTAAATTTTTATGGAGTGTATTGTTTAATTTTAACAGCATCTACATTCTTCTACTGTTTGTAATTATCATCAAAACCTTTGTACTGATATATAAGAAGCAAAATGACTCGACTAGGTTATAAAGCAACAAATGAAAATAATGAAAAATACTTGAAACTCGTTAGCAGCTGCTTCAAGACTAATAAAGCGAGTATCTTCCTCTGATTAAGAAAAAAATATTTTTCAGAGCTATAAAAATTGGCAAATGAAATTTAAAAAAAAAAAGGACCAAACAGAACGTATATAGGGTAACGGCACCAGTAACAGACAATAGACCAGTAACACAGTCATATGTTTGGATTTAAATAATTAGACATTTAGGCAGGTAAAACTGATGTTGCTGTGTCCCATGAATACGGTGCAACCATCGAGTGTTATGAGAGTGAATTTTATGAGCCAGTTGGTATTTACAAGGCAGTGGTGTGAGGTTATGTACATACACCATGATGTCAGCTGGTCTTTTATGTTCATTTGAATTAAATAAGGCTTTAGTTCTAAAAATAAAGATCGCATTTTGAATAGAAAAAGGGAATTTTGTCCATTACTTATCCTTTCATCATCCTATCTATTAGTGGGTATCATCCGAGTTTTCGGTGTCTGTTACTAGGGGGTCGAACTTTTTTTTTTTCGAAAATGAGTACAAAAAAATATAATTAACTAATTCAGAGGATCCAGAGTCAGCCAAACGTTACATGATACAGTGAAATCCCGTTACAAACGAACTTCAAAGGACCGCAAATTTTGTTCGGTGTAGCGGGAATTTCCCTATAATGGAATTCAAACACCATGCTAGAAATTAAATCTGGACTGAAATTTTATTTCGTTGAAAACGGAAATTTCGTTGTATTGGTATTCGCTGTAACGAGATTCCACTGTATGTAGGTAGGTGCATGACAGAAAAATACTTTAAAAATTCTAAATGTTTATTAAAAGGCTCAGAAAATTGAGTTAATTTCAAAGCGATGTCTTATGCATGTCTGTTACTGCTGCCGTTACCCTACTGCCGTGCTAAGCACAAAAGTCGTATCTGCACTTTTTGTCACATATTTCACATAAATATAACGCTTTATTGGAATTTGTGAATGGGAAATATTTAAAAAAAAAATCCTGTAAAAGTTGCATCTCGATCAAACACAACTTTGAATGGCATTTTCTCATTTCGAACTCAGATGTAGATACGACTTTTGCGCTTAGCCTGGCAGAATAGCTATAGGTAATCAAAAAGTAGAAAAGTTACGTCAGCCGAAAAGAGGGAAGGACGTCAGGAAAACGACCCTCAGGGAATGACGTCAGACAAGAGAAAACGCTAAAGCAAATATTTCCAAACAATAGGATGCGAAAGGGTTTTTGATAACAAAATAAATTTTCTTGTGAATTTTCTTCTCAATGAGATGTTCTAACAAATATGGACAAAAATGAATGGAAGTAGTTTAAATGATTTTTCCAAAAGAAAACCCCCCAAAACGCAATAAAAAACAAACATTGCACGGAAATTTAAAGTCTGAAATCCGGATGTTTAATGTTATTTTTAGTTTTTTTTTTATTGGAGTTAAAATTTATGCTTATTTGACCTATTTAAGATAGAAACCATTCACAAAAAAATGCAGTAGATATCCTGTTTGCTGACCAACTCCCAAAGGGATGCTTCTAGTGTGAAAATTGTAATGTTCTAATTTGAGAAAAAATGATGCAATGTTAATTTTTTTATAAGTTAGGCGATCTGATTAATTTTGTTTGTAAAAAGGTATGTTACAAGAATAAATCAAAATGTTAGAAGTATTTTTTAATTTGTGGGAACGGACCCCAATTACAATAAGTGAAATCACTATCAGATCTACTCCCAATCTTCTCAAATAATCTAATTAAAAAAACAAATGTGGAGAAGAAAATTAGTGAAGTACGAAAGCAAAAATCTCTGAAAACTGATGATTTTTGTTCGAGAGGATAAGAATTTCTGCGAGGTAGGAAAAACTGATAGAAAAATGTATATGATACACCGTAGTGAGAAAAATATTCTTCAAAGGAAAAAAAAAACCACAATAGAAGAACGGGGGGGGGGGGGGGGCGATAAAAGAAAAGAAAAAAAAAAGCATGCGCTGAAGCTTTAAAATGTTCCTTTTTATTAAAATGATCGTATAATTTGTAATGTAACACAAAAAGCCTACTCTTACGGGATTTGACATCCAATTTATGAATTTTTATTTTTTATGAAATCATAACTCTTTCCAGTTTTTATGCAATTATGGTCACGTGTTCCTGGCACGTTCTTAATGGCACGAGTGGAACCTCAAGATATTTTTTGCTGTCAAAATCTTTTGGCATAACCAAATATCCCTACCAAAGGCATATTTTCCTCCCTATTACTCAGCACCTATCAGATTTTTATTTTTTCCACTCCACCTTAGTTCACAGCCAATGCGCTCCTAAATAATTTTATTGCAATCAATTTCATGAAAATCAACCGAACGGTTATGAATCTAGGCGAGTCACAGACAGACACAAAAACATACACATCAGGAAAAAATTACTGATTCATCATTACTAGAGTAATATCCTTCAGTATGTTACTTACCATTATTTGTTGTACCCATGAAAAACTTTCCTAACTCAATATCAAAGACAAAGAATACTCTAGGGAAATAAAATTTGGTAAGCAACTCATTTCTTTCCCAGATGAAAGTAGTGCAAAAAATAGGAAATTTCGCTATTTGACTTGAACCTAGAAAGAAATCCCTCAAGAATATAAATGTAGTTGATGCCTTAGGATCTAATTCTAAGGGGAACTACTAAACGAAACATCAAAAGAACAATGTCTTTAACTTCCTGCCGGAAATTTTCTTTCAACGGAGACTCACAGGTGGAACAACCTCGGATTTTTGAAAGCAGTGGCGATCTATGAATTGTAAAACTCATTTTGACTTTTTATTTCATGTTTTTCATTATACTAGTACTTAGAGCTTCATATTAATCAACAGTACAAAAAATTTAAGCTGATGTGCGCGGCCTATTTCCTTGATATTGGTTGTTTTAATAGATTTCTCCTATTTAAATCGTATTAAAATGATTAGTATTTATGTTTACTTTATTCTAAAAAACAACACAAATAAATTAATCATTAAAAAATAGTTATTTTACGAATTATACTTTTTTGTGTGATAAATGGTGAAATGTCCCTTTAGCTTAAAAGGAGCAGATTAAGCTGTCCAAACGCTGCTTGAATTACATTTTTAAAATGATCTCCGCAGCGGATTGAGAGGCAAATATTTTGTATTTTTGTATTTGCTTTGTCTAAAGTAGACATATAGCGTACACTATTAAAAATTCAGGACTCTTTTACGGTAAATATTACTGTGAAATGGAGTGTTTACAATACGCAAAAAATTTACAGTAAATTGTACCAAAAAAAAAAATGCAGCGTCAATTGATACATCACGTGACTTACATTGCGGAGCAGATAGCACCATATTTCCCCTCTCTCGTTGCGTCCTAACTCGTATGGTGGGCAGCAAAGCCGCCTGCCAATCCGAAGTTGCCGAGATCGAAACTGCTGCTTGCATTTTGCGTTTTTTAATTCTCGTTTATTAATTCTACTGTAAAATTTTACAGAAAAATAGGATTTTACGTTAAAAGTTACTGCCAACATGGATGCTAGTAACTTTTACCGTAAAATTTAAGGATTTTTTTAAACAGTGTAGAAACAGCACTTTGTCATCATAATAAAAATTTTCTTTTTTTTTTTTTCATTTTCTACATGTTTCAGTGTTGAAGGGGCGCAGCTAAATATTCTACGAAATGCACAAAAGTCTTTGAGGGTTACAACTGATTCACTGACTGATACTTCTACTGTTTACTGGAACTAATAAAAAAATTTTTTTAGACCCCCCCCCCTTTTTTTTGGAAAAAAAAAATATGTTTTTGCCCTTTTTTTTCACTTTTCAAGGCCAAATAAGGTCGGCTAAAGATTAAACAAAGTTAGCGATTTTTTTTTTGAGGGTGATAACAGATCCATATAGCAGCATTTACACACTATCCAAAAACAGATTTCCAAAATAGGTTTTTCGGTCCACCCTACTGGGTAATTACTATTAAGTTGTATCAGCAAACATTCTCTTCTTAAAATTTAGATCATTTTAAAGCAACACCAAAATATTGCTGCCAAAAGTGTAAAATGTAAGGTAAAAACTGCAAACGTTAAACAAAACTACAACAAGACTGTGTACAAAGTTACTTTGAAACTCCTCTTCAGTCATAAGCATTTTATTTACGGGGAACTCAATTTTAAATTTTGCATTGGGATCGTTGTCATTTTTGCTGAAATGTCGAAAAATAAAATTCTTCAACTATTTTTAGGCTTCTCGAGCATATTTTAAGGAATAATGTCCTCACAGCAATGATATTTTTTAGGAACTGTTGTGATTACTGTGAAAGGACATTTTACTTTATGTTTTACCTCTTCTACTCATGTGTGGGTGTTGAACATGTGTCTATTGACCTCGTTTCTATTTTCGAGGCAAGGACGACGACACAGATAGTAGTTTATAAAATCAATGCATTGAAGTAAGTGAAAAATCCTAAAAGTTTTCATTTTCGCGGAATTGTAATTATGGTAACTATGTCATTACCTTTTAATTAAATTCTTTTTTTCCCCACGAATTTTCATTTTGTTCTAATTGTGAAAAGTATATCAATTATAATTATTTATTCTTTGGGTAGAGGAATTTTCACTCGATTCTTATCCTTTCGCTGACCAATAAAACTATTTCACTCAAATGAAATATTATCTGCTTTTATTGCATATCTAATATCCTTTTTATTTTTATTGACTATTTTTACTTCCTTTTACAAATAAGGAAGTATTGTATTCGCGAAAAATTTTCAATGAAAAATCCACCTTTAATTTCCATTTTACTCACCCCCGATTGAATGTTGAGTTTTTTTTCCGACTCGACCACACGTGGATAAGTGCCTAAGAATGTACAGACCCGTGAAACATCCATTTGACGATTACCGAGTTAATTACAGCGAGTTTTCTCCTGAGGTCTGTATGTACGTATGTATGTCGCATAACTCAAGAACGGTATGTCCTAGAAAGTTGAAATTTCGTACGTAGACTCCTAGTAGGGTCTAGCTGTGCAACTCCGCTTTTTGGTTGCATTCGGGTGTTTCTAAAGGGGTCTTTTGCCCCTTTTTTTGGGAAATCATTGTTAATTTCGATGTAAACTCAAGTGGTTTTATAATTTGGTGGACCACTTGGCGATATATCGCCAGTATTTTGGTCGCCAAGTTTTGTCGCCAACTTGGCTATTTTTTTCTCTCTCTAAATCTGGTTTCAATTTGGCCACTGTTGGTGATATTTAGAGACTAAACTATTGAATCACATTAAAAATGCCAGTAATGAAGAAATGACATTAAATTGGAGTAAAAGGAAGTCATGTGATGCACACATCAGCTCGTTTCTTTTACTTATTATCATTTTTTAGACAATAAATCTAAACTTAATGATATATATTTTTATTTTTGTTCTTTTTTATTGGCCATTTTTTTCGGATTGGATACTTGCAAGTTATTGTCTTTTTATTTAGCTTTAAAAGCTAAGCTGCGATTGTTATGAATGATTTTTAAGGTTTAATCTAGATGCTTTTTGCCTTTGAAAGTGGTAGTTTTGACTGACAGTTAACGTTATTCTAGCAGGTTTTTTTTTTTTAATTCATGGAATATGCTTTGAGCTTAAGTAAAGTTATTTGTGGACGCACGAGCGCAGCCAGCCGTGCGGGTACAATTATTAAAAGTAATAAATTACTCTTAGGCTAATTTGGCCTACTTTCCCGTATGCCAAGAATGATTTTTAAACATGGCTAAGCGTAATTCATACCAAAAAGTAAGTAAGTAAAAATGAATAAATAAATTAAATCATCTCTGAAAGTTGTTTAAGGTACTTGACAGGAGCAATAAAAATAATAAGTTTTGAATATGTTAAATACTGTAATACCTTTTTATCTGGAAATTTCGCTCAACATGTAACTGATTTCAAAAATCAAACTGATTTCCTCTTTATTTAACACGTTTTGGTTATTTGTTTTGGTTAAAAATCATTTTGTAGAGAATTTCTTCTCAAAAAGTTAAAACAAGAACATTTGCATCTTGTGGTTTGTTGAGGGTGATGAAAATACCACTTAAGTGGAAATAGATAGATAAACTGAAAAATAACAAAATTTGGAAAGGATCAAGTTTTAAAAGTCGTTTAAAAATATGGCATTTTTTTTTACTGATGGCTCAAAATTATCATTTATAAGTATGATTCCACAACTTGTACTAAAGAATTTAATAACTCATTTAGAAGCATTACTATTTTGAGAAAAAATAATGGAGTGTTACTTGTGGTAGTCACACACGCAGTGGTAACATTCATTATCTCCCTTCTTTTATCATCGTTACAGCTACAGTTAAGTTTCCTTAAAAGTTTGCTTCATTGTAGGTTTCGATGGGTCTTTTTTTACCCGTTAAACTTTTGCCTGTCGGTTATCTGAATTTACGTAGTGTACTTTGCACCTCGACATGCCATTTTGGAATAAATTTGCACTAAAATCTGCAGGAACTGCAAAATAAATAAAATAAAATAAAAAACAGATAAAAGAAGAGAGAGAATGCTTTACAACAACAACCATTTTTATAGGTTCACAGGTCTTATAGATGTATTTTATGAGTGATATTCACTAAACATAATTCATAAAATAAACGTAATTCAGATTCAATGTAGGATCTTAGAAATAGAAGTTTTTGTAAAATACAAGCTCTAAACTTTAAAAACGTTGATGTATCGTTCAAAGCTTAAAATGCAGCTGCATTTTTTACAAAACAAAACACTCTAAAGCATAATAAATTATACCACTCCCGTGTTTAGAATTTATTCTTTTATATTATCTTAAATGGCTCCCATTTGATTTTAAAACATTAACAGTTTTCTTTTGGAATTCGTTCTAGCAGATTTTAAAAATAACTTTAACAAAGTACAAAGATTAGAAAGTATTAAGAGATATTTTTTAAGAACCGTATTGAAATAGAGGTGTATTTATATGCATCATTTATAACTTTTTATTATGATTTCTTCTAACGGTTCTTAAAAAATACTTAATTTTTTCCTTCCATTTATTATTTTTTTTACCCTTAAAAATGTTTTAGAGTACTTTTTTTAGATTTTTACTAAAATAGAAAATTTTCAATATTTTATTTTCTCTGAATAAGACACCATTCGAAGTAATTGTTGGAATAACATTAATTTAGCTTTAAATTAAACTAGGGATGCGTCGTTCATGAACGAACGGGTCAAAAAGAACGAATCCTTAAAATGAACGGATCCGTTCGTTCACCCAAAAAATGAATGACCGTTCTTTTGAACGGTGAGCAGTTTGGAACGTTGTATTGATGTACTTGTGACAAAATCGCATTTTTTTTCTTTTGAATTACAATTCATTTTCAAATTTTTAACTCTCAATCAATCTCCAATTTCCCTTTTCTCAGTGCAGAACAATATATTCATTTCAAACATTTTTAATTTCTACTTTATTCCTCATTTTTCTTTAACCGTTGCCGTTCATTTGCGATTTTCCATTGTATCCATTAGTAATGTTCTGTGTAACTTGTTTGGGCTACTAACAAAATGTTTGTCCTTACCCCTTCTTAACTCACGCACCTGCTAAATATCTTTCTCAAGCTTTCTGTCGCCAAAATTATTTCTAAAAATACCTTTTAACACTTTTCTGGCAATATTTTTGTCTTCTATAATATCCTTCCTATTAGCCACCATCTACATTGATTTGGCTTTATTTTTTAAGTTGTTTGACGACTTACAAGTCGCTAATTTTACATTCAGTATCCAGAGGTTTTTAATAAAGGTTATTACTGTCTGATGTTTACTCCCATTAAAAAAAAGTGCTGAGGGCTTTTTTTCTGCTCCCATTGGTAATGTGGAATAATTATGAAGCTCTATAATATTTAGGCGAGTTTTTTTTTTAAATTAAACTATCCGGTACTCCGGCTGAACTACAACTATACTTGTTACTTTTTTCGCAAGTACTCTATATATGTATGCATACTAGGATGGGTCACTGCCCTATGGTAAAAAAGAAAATGTTTCCGATTTTCATCGGGCAGGGCAAGAAAAAGGTGCCAAATGACGTTTTAAGATTATATATGAAATTTCATTCGATTGGGAGATCCTTTTCTGCCTCCGAATTGAGTTTGAAAAACCCGTATTTAAGGAAAAAAATCTGTTTATATTAAAAAACTGAAAAACAAAATTACAAATAAAAACAACTTAATTTTGTCTAAGTATTAATCATTTGTTTACAAAAACGTTAATGAAAATCATTAATTTACAAAATTAAAAATATTCCACTTTAAATACTAGCTTGTAAGTCCTTACTATCAAGCTTTGGCATTAGTTTCCGGGGCTCCAGTTGGTTCTTTATTAAAGCTTCTCTTTCAGATTTTTGCACAATGCAGGTGAAACTTTCAGTCCCTAAGGGCGATGGCGCACCCCCTCAAATGCCGGGGAGTACCCCCTTCTCCCCCCAAAAAATCAAAACCCCTGTCAAATCAACCCCCCTAAAATTTCAGATGCGCAATCAGCGCTATGGACCTCTCTGGTGTGCAAACACGATTTTTAAGAGTTTTCTAAGTTATATTTTTTAATATTTCAATTAAATTTGTTAAACAAAACATACTTTATTTGACAGTTCTTTTTTTCTGCTGTTTCAGCATTTACATCATTGCATGTAAAATTATTTTCTCTGAAGTAGGCTACCATAAATGCAAACAATGGCAATATTGTTATTTTGTGCTGAAAATAAATGTAACTTTGGTGAGAAAGTATGAGTATTCCAATGAATAGTCTCTTATATATCAAAAAATTACCGTGAAATATAGTGTATAATTATGTGTTTCACAGCTGGTTGGAAATTCATTAACATGGATCTCGTTTCAACGTTTTGATGCAAGCTTTAAATGCTTGTATAACTATTAACTATAGCTCTGTCAATTGCCTGTTTTCCTTTCCGTTACACATTCAAGCGAGTAAATCTTGATGATTACTGTTTGTTTTCCTAAGCCGAGACTTAGCGCCTATTTGTGCATGCGTCAGGTCTGCTGCGATTTTATCAAAATAGGGAGGGAAACCCGGAGGTAAAAGGTGCAAAATAACGTGTTCAAAGACAGCAAGTGCGAGCGGTAAGTGCCCATCCTTAACCTATCGCCCCCTTTTTGAAATGGAATCTGTCCTGAGTGGTAGTCTTCGCTTTCGAGAATGGACAGTACCACTGACGCAAAAACTAAATAAACAGCTATGTACTGTTGTAATTAAAAAAATATATTCGCAAAACTTTAAAATAGGACACAATGGTAGAGAGGCAGAGAGAAAGAGAGAAAGAAAGAGAGGTAGAGAGAGAGAAGGTGGAAATCACTGTGATGAAGAGATAAAAGTCGTTGTAAATAAGAAAGAACGTTTAGTGAAGACGAAGAAACCATAGCGTAGCAAAAAGAGTCACACAGCAATTTACAGCAATTTAAAATAAGAAAATGTTTATGTACAGCTATCAGGTTGACATTCTCCAGGTCAAGAAACAAATCCAAACTTTTCACTACCATTAAAGATTTACTTCATTCTTAGCTACGGTTTTCTCTACTAACATCGAAAAGAGTCCAACAAGATTTTATTTCGACACAAAGAAAAGATTCCGAAAAGGGTGGATGCAATTTGGAAGAGTAAAGAGAACAATAGCTTTTCGGAATGTCATAGATAAGTGGTCGTGCCTTTCAGGCAAGTTCATTGGCCCGCGAGAGAATGGAAAACTCGGGTTTTATTTATATTATATTTTATTTAATTGAATATAACTAAAAAAAATTATGTTCTTTCTTTAAGGTTTTGTTTAAAACTCGAATATTTCACATATTTTTAGACTGCAATTATTTCATAAAAATAACATTTTCATTTAGATTTATTTATTTGTTGGCAGATGTTTGTGATAACCAAAGTGGAAAAGTTAAAGTAATTATTTTGAATAGTAAAATACTTTCAGTTTGCTACTGTGAGAAAGTATAAAAGTAGAAAATTTCGATTTAAAAAAGAATATATTGTATATGTAGTGGTATAATGCTTTAAAGTTAGTAGTAATATTTAAGGAGATGATACGGAAACAAAAGTGGAGGGGGGGGGGAGGCTTCGGTGTCAAAAAATGAATAAAATTGTTCTTGTGCAAAGCCTTCATATGCTTTTAAAGATACTGTGCACTACTTTTGCAGTTTTAAAGTTAGAACGATGACGTGAAAGTCCTCACTTGAGAGTATTGTCCGTTTTTCACGAGAAGGCACTTGACTCCTCCTTCGTCACGTGGTATCCAATGATTCTATTTCGCTGTTTTCGGCAAAAGGTATATTCGGATCATAGCATTTTGTTGTAAAAGCAGCAGTTTTTAAAATGTAAGAATAACTAAAATGACAACAGGCAAGCGATGTAAAAGACTATTAAGACTTTTTTGCACATTAAATGTATAAAAACACAAGTTAAGGCTGTCTGGTTGTCTCATTAAGAAGCGCGTGGATTGATTACCGATCTCCCCCCCCCCCCGTAAAATGGAACTCTGCGTTCGAGGAGGCGAGGCGAGGCGAAGTGCCTTCTCATGAAAAACGGACAATAGTAAACTAGATTTTTTTAGAAAAAAAACTGTTCTATAAAGTTTTAACAATATTATCTTTATTACCTGTCGTTAACCACTCAATGTAAAAAAATGTGCTTTTGAAAAGATGTCTTGATGTTTAACGTACATGGGAAATTTGACCCGCTGTCATTCACTAGTCATTCAAGTTTTCAGTGTTGGGGATTCACTTTTGCATAAATGCGTTGTTATTTTGCTTCTTTGAAGTTTTAAACCATCAGAAATCGTTCCACTGGTCATCAATTTTTAAAACCTCGTTTATTGAAAAAACATTATCTCACCGTCTGACAAAAAAAATAAATAAATAAATAAATAAAAATAAAGATAAGTAAATCTAACTACATTGTTTAATCTTACATATTAATTCTGAAGGGTGTTTTTTGTGAGTAAACCATTACGTCATTAGTAGGGGAATGTGGACCAAAGTGAAATGGTGAAAAATTTTTTGTGCTTTTAGTGCCACCTGCCTAATAATATTTTACCTATGTAGTAACGCATGTAGTCTATTCCAGTCAAGAAAGAAAATGATAATACAGGCAATTTTTCAAATATTGATACTCATATTGTAATATTTTGTTGCAATTCAAAAATTATTTTTGTTATTATTAAATGATTAAGGTTTTATAATTAACATTTTAAACATTAATTGTGACCTAATAATATTCGGTGCGGTATTTATTTGTTTAATATTAAGCTTATTAGTATTTCAAATGCTTTGTATAGTTAGTCAAGTGCATGCGGCGTAAAGTGGATGTGGCAAAGTGAATTAGTCCATTTCAATTACTTATTCAATCCTTTATAAAATCACTTATGTATTTATTAATTAGTTACTTCATTTATTTTTTCATTTTAAAATTCCCTTTTTTATTCATTCCTTCATTTATTTAGTTAGTCATTTACTATTTTATTCATTCATTTAACTTTTCTCATATATATACTTATTTATCCATTTTTTTAAATCAAAAATATCTTTAACAATCGAATAGGAAATATTTCATTAGAAAAATATTTTATTTTTCACTTTGCCCATGAAAAAATAAGGGAAAAAATATCCACCCTTTTTTGATGGTGAAAATTTGCTGTCAAAAATAAAAACAATGTTTCAATGCAAATTTTATTATAAAATATTTCGTTCTTTCTGTATATACCCTAATTTTCCAAGTTCCTAATTTTCCAATAACTTTCCAAGTTGTTCATTTTGAAAAAAAATAAGTAATATTAACTATTTCACTTTGCCCCACATTCCCCTACTTCAGAAGTAGCGAGTTTTTCCACCGCTAACGGTGGAAAATGAACAATGCATATTTTGGCTGTTTTTCAAAAAACTAAACTTTAGAAAACTCGTTCCGTTGGAATGCAAACTTTTGCTAGCATTGTTAAAAGGCGGATCTGTGCTGGCATCTCTAGAAAACAATAACTGGAAAAGTAATATTGCTGTGGAGATGGCTATAAATTTTACAGAAAAAAACATAATAACATTTTATATAAAAAAAAAAAGCAGTGTCAATGGTTTACATATACTCTTTCGTGCTGATATCTTAATTGGTTAATTTATAGTCTTGTAATACCTCTTTCATTAAGGTTTCTTTATTTCCCTGTTGAATAGCAAAAATAAATTTTTAATGATTCAAGCTATCCGAGTTGGTGATCCAGAGAGCTATGTTTGACAATTTAAATTAAATTTATCAAAAGGTCCTAGCAGAATTTCTCAGTTTAATTGAAGATTTTTTTCAGTACGTTTACATATGCATTAGAACTGAATTCATACATAACAATATGTTACCAAGTCAGTACCCTCAAAGTTAAATTGCTTTAAATTACAAAAAACATTAAAGGCAAATGCCAAGTAATGGCACATAAGGTCAACTAAATCTATTCTGCTAAAAATTTGGAAATACGTGTGACCAGTTCTAAGTCTCTTCTTTCTTCACCTTTATAACATGAGTAACTGAGTATTCCCTTTTCTTAAGTGTTTACCTAAGTCCCTTGTTTGTTATTGGTGCACTAAGCTATGAATTTGTATTGCGCAACTAATCATTCCTCAAGTATGAATCAACCCTTTGGTAAAAACAACAACGAGTCGTAAACTACTTCAAAAGTAAGAATTTTCTTTTTTTCACATAAAAAAAAAAAAAAAAAAAAAAAACCAATTTTCCTAATAATTTTCAAGGTTATACTAACTAAGGGAATCAAAGTGATAAAGATTTTTTTTTTATAAAACTTGTTTTTAAATGTAATTTTTGGTCTTGGCAGTAAATTTGAACTTCAGAAAAAAAAGTGAAATTTTTACTTTGGCGGAGCAAAGTGCATAGCGTTTTAGCAGAGTAGATTAAGAGTTAAAATAATTTTTCAATCATATATTTTCTGTTTGTTTATTTAAAATAAATTTCATTCAAAGAATTTACAAATATATGAATATATAAATAAAAAAATAAAATAATTAATGAATGAATAAATTAATGAATAATTGAATGAATTTAATTATATTCATTAAGGGTTGATGCCTGAACAATTAAAAAAAATTAACATATAAATGAAATAAACTATTTTACTTCGCCTCACTTTAGTTGACTGATTAATACTAAACCTTTTAAGTCGAAAAATACCCAAATTTATTTCAATACGTTGACCAATGATCATCAGTGAGTCACATTTAAAATCTAAATATTCATAAGCAGAATTTTACATCTTATGATTGCGAAAAATAGTTTAGATATTCAGTGTTCCCCACCATATATTGCAATATGAGTACAAAGTTTTGAAAGTTTGCGTTACCCTACACCTTGGTTATAGAGGTAACTATTTTTTGACTGAAACTGAAACTATATATTGAAAATACTATTAATATAATTTAATAATTCACTTATAGAATATAGCCAACCATATGCGGCTTGCAAACTGTAAATTATTTTACCAAATCTTTTTGCTTTCTCTTTGCCTCACTATTTCATTCTGCCTCACAATTTCATTTTACCGTACATTACCCAAATTTGCCGTACATTACCCAAATCCTTTGCTCTTTCATCGCAGAAAGAGACATTCTCTTATCTTTGATAAGGGTGAATGATCTTTTTTTTGCTAGATTGGAATTCTAGGTATGCAAGAGGCAAAGTTGTAGCTCGTTCTTCTCTATTGACTTCCGCCGTGAAACTTGTTAAGAAAGAATGCAGTAATAATGGAATATAATATCTTAGTCATCAGATACACTTTTCGGAGGTATGAATGATTGTCAGTAAAGCATGTAAAAGCAAAATAAGGAAAAAATATTTGAAAATTTTAAACTATTGCTGCTAATCACTTTATTCTTATTAGGAAGAAAGTAGAAAAGAAAATGAATTTTAAAAATAATCGATTGTGATTGTGTGGTCTAAAATAAATTTCAATTTAATACTTTCCGCTTAGATAAAATTAATTGAAAATAGGGTGGAGTTAGTAAGTTTTAAGAAAAACAAATTGCTATATGAATAATGAAAATAACTTATACAATTGATAATTTAATGCAAATGCTTCATATGATGTAATGAACATGATAGTTCTCTTACCCTCAAAAAGTAACATAAACGTGAACTTAGTTCCTTATAACATGATTTCGCTTACTATTCTTACATTATTAAAAATGCAGAATTAAAGGTTCAAATTATTCTGGTGTTGGATCTTAAGCTGGCACTCTTTCTTTTTCATATCTTAAAATATGGCTTCCGGATACGAATCGAAAATGAGGACTTTTTTATTCATTTTTTTTTCTATTTTTATCTTTTGTAAATTGTTTTAATCTCCTATTTTATAGCATCCGAACACTATATTATTTATGCTTGTATGTCATATTAAAGTCTTCGCTTAAACATAAAATTTTCATCAGTATTCTATTGAAGCAACGACAGCTGAAAAAACAGCACGTGATTTTAATGTAGTAAGCTCCTAGTTGAGCTCCTCTTCTTGAAAAGACGAAATTGAATTTATTAATAATTTATTCATGAATCATTCAGTATTTTTGATTATATATAACTTAAATGTAGCAAGCAAATTTTATCTCACCTTCCTGGATTTTAACCGTATTCAAAGAAATTATTGCCCAGAGTAAAGCAAATTTGATACAGTGTGGAACTTAAAATCCAGAATCCTCGGGACCACGATCTTTCCGGTTTTGAAAATTTTCCGGATTTTGGACTCAAAAAGTAGTGAAAACTCGCCTGTTGTTCTGTATTCGTCACGTTTTTCCTGGTTTCGCAAATGTTTGCTCTCAGTTTTTTTATTTTTTTATCAATCTGAATAAAATAACTTTTTTATGGTAAAACAAAAGTCGAAGATAATTTTCCGTAAATGTTGCTTTTTATTTATATACTATGTGCATATCGATACAACAAGTAAGTAGTATTTTTACTAAAAAATAATTTTGTAATTTTGTTCAACAGGCTTTGTATTGCATACTTATGAGAAGAAAAAAATAATTATCGTTAACTAAAATTTGATGATAAAAGATTGCTGCACAAAACACTTATTTATTAAGAATTAATAGTATTATTATTATAAGCACTTATAACGCTTTTCTTATTACGTGGCAAAAAAAAAAAAAATATTAAAAGATGAACTGAAAGCACTGTGTTTTCAACTAGTACTTGCCGAACGTTAACAATTTTGAACTTATAAAACTAAAAATAAAAGGAAAAATTTAAATTAAAAAAAAATATTTATGTGAAAAAGTTCCGGATTTTGGGATTTCAGACTTGGGGTCTCATACTATATTCTCAATGTTCCAATCCTGTTTTGTTTGAAATATTTTTGGAAATTATCCTAGACATTTAAATTACCTTTGTAAAATCTTTAAAAGCAAATAAATAAGAAAACAATGTTACATACATATATAGTATATATAATTATTAGTTTTATAATTTCAGTAACATATCTTTGTTGCGAAGTCAAACTGGTTATTTTGATTCGCTTTAAAAAGAGAGAAAAGAGAAATCTATTACTTTTACGAACTTTCATCAATGTTTATTAAAGCGAAAGGAAATTTCGCACAGGATTCATTAATAAGCTATGAAATTAATGTCTTTTAGCATCATTTCTGATGATTCTATAAAGCAGTTTCGGAAAGGGATCACATTAAATCAGTAACGACAGAAAGAACAATAAGTGATTTTATTGCAGTAATCAACATCAATTATTTTCTTTCTGAAATGGCTAAAATCACAATAGTTACTAGTTTATTTTAATCGCATAACAAAATTTGCTTCCTGAATATTAATCGCATAAAAATAGGTATAAAAAAAGAAAACATGGTATTTTTCATAAACTAGAAACGTGTGCTAGAGATTTAAGTTGCCTTTTGAAAGCCTTTCAACACTTAAAATTATAGAAATAATGTTGAGCATGTGCAACGTGATAAATATATGTTTGAAAAGTTTTACTAAAAACATACCACTTTGTTGCGAAATAATATTAAAAGATTTTGAGTTGCTGTGAAATAAAAGGAAGAATAATTAATTAGAGTAACAAACTTTCATGATCATTTCTTAAGGAGAAATAAAATATCGAAGAGTAGAAATTAATAAGCTTTTAGAAAGAATTTTAATGGAAAACTCCGACGCTTCTTTAAAGCAATTTCGTATTTCCTTTCCTTAGAAAAGTGTCAAAGAAATTCTTAAAATTCCGTAAATCTTTTTCTAATTTTGGGACGATGAAGAGTTAGAAATTCTTGCTACACCATTGTCACTTGTAATGATAAAGATACTTGTTATTTGGTTCAACTCGTTTTAGGATGTTGCGTATTCATATTGTCCTGGATTACGGAAATAATTCAAATTCGGTTTTAGTAGAGATAACTACAATACTAACAAACTACTTAGTAAAGATAACATATGTTGTGGTAGAATCTTTTTTTCTGTTACATAGAAGTTTAACTACTGTTTTTTTTTTTTTTTTTTTTTTTGGAATTTTGCAAGAGTTTCTCTGTCTCAACGGTTGGTACTATCAATACTTATGGATATAAAGATAACAAATTATATTATGTAAATTTATTCTGCTGCACTATATATCAATAAAAGTAAACTTGATCAAGTAAAGAGATATTTTATTTAAATGGTTGATGCCAAATGAAATTTCTTTGAAGATCCTCACTAATTCCGCTTGTATCATTTCGAGTTGTACATAGTTGAACTTTCCCTGGTGTGTGTGTGTATTAGTACTAAAGTGAACAAGATGGTTGAACATAACTTTTACAACGATACAGTAATTTTTAAGCACATATTGTATCTGATTCCCATATGATTTTTGAGCCGTTAAAATAAAAGGAAGAGAAAAATTGACGGAAAGTTTTTCAAGTAGCAGGAGTTATTTTGTCTTCAGCAAATAGTCAGCGCAGAATAGCAGTAATTAAAACGGAAGCAGTTAAAGGATAGCTCTGTGAAATTTCAAAAACCAATGATTTTTTAAGTGAAAGAAAATACTGACGTTAGTTTCAGTTTTAGTGTTACTTAAATTTAGTTAGGGTCTGTAGCAGTTGACAATGATTCTACAAATTGGTAGAAATGAAAAGTCTTGTTATAAAACTCTTCCGTATTATACAGTTCTGCTAAGTGCAAAAGTCGTAACTGCATCTGAGTTCAAAATGCGAAATTTTCGCTTCAAGTTTTGCGCCTCCGTGTATTTGAATCAAACGAAACTTTTTCAGACTTTTTTTAAAATCCTCTTTCACAAAAGAGGCAGTGAGAAGCAAAGGGGTGTAAGAAGTTTTCAAGTTTTTAGAAAAACATGTCGTTGAAAAGTTTTTCTAAATCATGCTGTATAGCAGCACCTATCAGGGCTATTATTACTATCTCTTGCCCCAAGGCAAAGGAAAGTTTCACCCACTATTTGAACTGGTTGCCTGAAATGACCATAGAATATTGTGTTTAGGTGAAATGTGTAACGAAGAACCATCTGGTGACCGTAACTCAATTTTGATAAAAAGAGCAGATACGACTTTTGTGCTTAGCTCGGCAGTATACATCACAGTAAATTACACAACGTGAAGTCCTGCTTACTACGGAATACCTTTGACCTGTTAGTGGACGAACAAGAAGAGAAAATTTGTTGTAAAAATCTCCTAGGCATGGAGAGAAATTACATTGACTACTCTGAAGTAGAATACGGGGCAGAATTTTACAAGATAGTACTTTTAAATTCTTTGTTTCGGTGAAAACAAATTATAGAGCTTGTTGGAAGCAGAATTAGAAACAAATTTAGTAAGAACCCCTGCAGGGCTTTATGGCGTGAAAACACTTGCTCATACGTCAAACTATTTGATTAATTGCGATAAGTTGCCTGTTATTTAAAAACTACGAGAAGTCGACATATGTACTTCCAAGTGTAAGCTCAAAGTCAAAACCTACCGGTCATTTGCTGTAAGTTGTAAATAACTTATACATCTCTTGAAGATTTCAGCATTGTGTGAATTCCAAATATTCGATAAAGGAATGCAATCCTACATCTGCCACATGAATAGAAGAAAATAGAACAGGAGTTGCGTAACCATATGCCTAAAGAGGGTCCAAAATCTTGCATCTTCTCTCAGAAATGGTATGGATTATATTAATAACACATCAACCTTGCTGCACATGGTGGAGTGAAGAAGCATTCATTTCGCCCATTGTCTCTCATGGCAGTTGTATTTATTTTGTTTCGTAGTCATAGCTTCTTTTATTCGTGAAATTGTATTCTATTAAATTGTAAGATAAATTAACAAGTTACTCTAAAAGGACGGTTAATTTTCGTTGTATTGATGATGTTACATTATTTATGCGCTTAAAATTTGAAAAAAAGATTCATGCTTGCTTTTTAAGGAATTGTTTTAAGGGATCTAAGGACCTTTAACCTTCAAAATTTTCGCCTTTCTGGAAAAAATATATGTTATGCATAATTTAATTCTGAAGAATTTGATACCTTATTTATTACCATAATAAAAAAAACTTTTCAAGTTATCGTAAAAATGCGTAAACTTTCCCCTTAGTGATTTATGTTAACAGCAGCTGTTTAAGCCCCTGTTTTTCTCAGGTGTCGGTTTCTCGTTTCGCGTGGGTGATATCTAAGAATGTTTCTTATATATTTCCATAAAACTTTTCATGCATATTTATCTGCTTTTTTTTTATGAATTATTAAAAAAAAAAAGGTTCATATCCCATAAAAATAAACGAGACAAATATGCATGAAAAATTTTACGGATATATATACGAAACTTTCTGAAATATCACACATGCAAAATGAGAAACCGGCACCTGAGAAAAAGCGACTTAAACAGCTGTTGTTAACATAAATCTCTATGGGGAAAGTTGACGCATTTTTACCATAACTTGAAAAGTTTTTTGCGCATGGTATTATGTAAGGAATAAAATTGTTCAGAATTAAATCATATTTTTTAAAGAAAATCGAACATTTTGAAGGTTAAACAACCTTAGACCCCTTAACTGGTGTGTACATAGCTTTGTACAACCTGTTATTACACTTCGCAAGTCATTATCGGATGCATTTATTGTTATGGTCAATAGACACTTCTTCCAAAGCTCCCAGAGCTTGGGTCCTTGGGATTTTGCTTCAAATTCTTTTGTTTTCGGCTTGATTGTTTTTATCAATCTATTTCATTAAATGTGTCTATGTAATTTTCTAAGTAATGTCTTTAAACTTCAGCGCACATGAGTCGAATGTGGCGAATCAGATGACTGTGTGTGAAAGGGTACAGGCAATTACTTCACAGTTACTTCACTACCTGACTACAGTCCCCGTAGTTTTATAAACTTGATTCAACTAACCTCTTTGTGAGAGAGGTCCTATATTTATTTGCTCTTCTAGCAGCCATGAATGTCCTCCAAATTGTTCAATTTTTATTACTGGACAACTTCAGTGAACGCAAAGTTCGTTACTAAATCAAACGGCTAATTGAATTTTACCGGTCAGTTATCTTTACACAAAATAGTATCTCAAGTTACGTAAGTTTCAAATCTTCATCTAAACGAGCTAATGTGTGCATCACATGACTTCCTTTTATTCCAATTTAATGTCATTTCTTCATTACTGGCAATTTTAATGTCATTTAATAGTTTACTCTCTAAATATCACCAACAGTGGCCAAATTGAAACCAGATTTAAAAAAATAAAAATAAAAATAAAAATCACCAAATTTGTCGCCAAGTTGAAGACAAAACTTGGCGACTAAAAGATTGGCGATCTATCGCCAAGTGTAGGTCAAATTATAGCACCACTTAAGTTTACATCGAAATTAACAATGATTTCCCCCCAAAAAGGGGCAAAAGACACCCGAATGCAACCAAAAGAGGAGGCGCACAACTAGACCTCACTAGAAGTCTACGTACCAAATTTTAACTTTCTAGGACATACCGTTCTTAAGTTATGCGGCATACATATGCACTTCCGCACATACTCGCATACGCACATACATACAGGGTTTGTCCGGAAAGTAATGAGCCTTATTTTGTTGTGACGCGACCGTACACCGCCGAGCGGCGCGACCGCTTGGAAGTGGTGGGGGGAACCCTAAGCTTTCCAGCGAGCCATGCCTCAGTCGCCTCCGAGCTCTGAAACGGTGAGGACGTCATTTTAAGGAGACCCCTGTTTCGCGCCCTTGTCATACTAAAAATGGAAATAACGATTGAACAACGCTACGCGATAAAATTTTGTGTCAAAGTGAACAAAACTGCCAAGGAAACCTTCGATATGCTTCAGGAGGGTTATGGGGAGGCTTGCATGTCCTATTCGCAGGCAAAAAAGTGGCACAAAGCTTTCAAAGAGGGTCGTGAGGATGTCACCGACGAGGCCCGGTCCGGACGCCCTTTAACCTCGAAAACGGACAACAATGTGAGTTGTGTGCGCGAATTGTTGAACTCAGACCGCCGAATGAGTGTTCGTTTGTTGTCAGACTCGTTGAACTTGCCGAAAACAATTGTCCATGAGATTGTGTCGGAAGAATTGGGCATGCGAAAGATTTGCGCAAAACTTGTGCCCATAGTTTTGCCCGATGCTCAAAAAACGCATCGCTTGGAAGTCTCCAAGGAGATGAAAAAAATGTGTAGGGACAACCCTAATTTTTTGGACAACGTCATCACTGGAGATGAGTCATGGATATTCGAGTACGACCCAGAAACGAAAAGACAGAGTGCGGAATGGCACACCACGGCGTCGCCTCGCCAGAAAAAAGCTCGAATGAGCAAGTCACGCGTGAAATCAATGCTCATTGTCTTCTTCGATGTTAAAGGAGTAGTGCATCACGAGTTCGTCCCACCTGGCAAGACTGTTACGGGTCAGTTCTACAAAAAAGTGCTTCAACGGCTGAATAACCGCGTCACCCGCGTCCGAAAGCAGATCAAAAATTGTTGGAAACTCCATCATGACAATGCACTGCCTCACACCAGCTTTGTTGTGACCTCCTACTTGACCAAAATTCGCGTCGACGCGCTTTCCCAGCCACCCTACAGTCCCGACTTGGCCCCGCCCGACTTTTTTTTGTTTCCTAAACTGAAACGAGAGCTGAAGGGGAAACATTGGGACACCGTGGAAACTATCCAGTCTACTACGACGTCACTTCTAAAGAGCTTATCGGTCGAGGACTTCCAGGGAGCCTTCAATTCATGGAAATCGCGCTGGCAAAAGTGTATCGACGCAGAAGGGTCGTACTTTGAAGATTTTTAAGTATTTGTAAGAATCTGATCATTAAAAGTATTTTTTAAAAAATGAGGCTCATTACTTTCCGGACAAACCCTGTACGTACATACAGACGTCACGAGAAAACTCGTTGTAATTAACTCGGGAATCGTCAAAATGGATATTTTGCGTGTCTATACGTTCTTAGGCACTTATCCACGAGTGGTCGAGTCGAAAAAAAAAAACTCAACGTTCATTCGGGGGTGAGCAAAATGAAAATTGAGGAGGATTTTTGAGTGAAAATTCTTCCGCAATTACAATACTTCCTTTTTTGTAAAAGGAAGTAAAAACACTAAATAATCGTGTTAAATATACAACATGATAAGCCAAACCAAACGAATATTAAATTTTCTCTATCAATAAAGCTCTCAAAACTACATTTGACGAATTATTTTTCACTTAAATAGCAGAAAACATTGGGTCTGGTGGGGTAAAGTGGTCATAAAATCGTAGGTTTTCAACTTTGGTGGATAATAAATACAACAAATAATTTAAACATCTCAACTTTTTTTGTTGTTATTTTACATTGCATTATTAAAGAACACAGTACACTGAAGTTTAGAAAAAAAAATATTGATTTAATTAGTTTTATAACACTTTCTTTTCCCTTAGTATTTATGACCACTTTACCCCATGGGATGGGGGAAAGTGGTCATAGCGTGGGGTAAAGTGGTCATAGTTAAAAATAAATGCAAAACTGTATTAAATAACCCTAATATTTGTATATTTCAGTTATTTTATGGTTACAAGTATATGCACTAATATATGCGTGTATTCACGAGTATATACGTGTCGTGTAAACATGAGTAATCACGTTCATATATGAGTAGATACCGTGCATACCTGAGTATATACATGTATAGTAGACGTATATACGCATATATGTACAAGTGTACATGTGGGTATATACATTACTGTACATAAATGTATATACGGGTATACACGAGTTAATTCGTGGATGCATCCAGTGCGTGTTTGTACGTGTCTACTCACGTATATACACGTATATATGGAAGCACGAGTATATACGTATGTATACGTGTAAACACAATTATATACCTGAAAAAACGTATATACGTACATTTATGTGTCCGTACATACTCGTCAACCAGTACATATATGTATTCACGAGTATATACGCTTACATACATGTATGCCTACAGAGTGAATCCAAGCTCTTGAGCAAAAATCTAAGGGGTGTGAGAGGTGAGGATAAAAAGCAAAGAACAATAAGGAGTTTATGGTCGTTGACGCGCTATATGCACACAAAGCCAGAAACTGATGGATGCAAAACAGGTCACAAATTTTTTACACAAAGATGATTTTACTCAAAATTTAGTTTTTAAGAAATATTTAGAGCACTTTTTAAAAGTTACGGCCCGTAGTAGTTCTAATACACGCATCGCAACAAAGGCGCAGCGACGGATGAAAGTTTTTCAAAAGTCTCGTTATTAAAACAGAGAGTGCTTTGTGATTGCGACGCATGCATTACAGCTGCAGGCCGCAAATTTCTTCAATCGCTTTAAAACCTTCTTACAACCTAAAATGTTGTGCAAAATTGTCTTAGTGTAACAAATTTGTGACCTGTTTTGCATCCACCAGTCTTTGGCTTTGCGTGCATGTAGCGCGTCAGCATTGTGTTTGTGACCATATGTTCCTTGTGATTCTTACTTCTTATCCTCCCCTCTAACACCTGGTAAAAATTTTCCCAAGAGTTTAAACTAACCCTGTATACTTGTATGTCATATGCTTGTATGTAAGTATCTACTCGAGTACATACGTGTACATACGTGTCTACCTGATTATATAGGTGTTCGTATACATACGAGTAAAAGCAAGTAGATACTTGTATAGTCGAATGTATATCTGCATAGATAAAAAATACCCATATCGCAGATACCCATATACGTATTTATTGGTGCATTTATGTGAATACATTTGTATACGTGCCTACACGAGTATATGCGTATGCATACATATGTACTCGTATATTTAACCCCATTTACGGTAAAAACAATACATATTAAGTGAAATTAATATTTAATTCATATCTGCCTTATACATAACTCTTAAGTGACATTAGAAGAACAATATTCGTTAAGCCTAATATTATGACCACTTTACCCCATCTTACTGAAATTGTTCTAAAAAATGATCTAAAATATATTCAGCTAACTGCTAATGAGTAAGCGATCTTAAGACATGTAGGAAGCTTCCTGTGCCGTCAATCTGTTCATAATTCTAACAAACAAAATTTCCTAAAAAAGTTAAAAGAGGTGTTTAGATTTTTAAAATTTTCATATTTACACAAAATATTTTTTTTACAAAATAAAATTTTGCCAGGTTTGGAAATTTCGTATTCAAAATGTAGTTTCTAACTCCCTGAACCTAAAATAAAATTTTCACATTCATTCGAACATTTATTTCCAAGCTATAGTCATTTATTTGACGTATGACCACTTTACCCCATTGACCACTTTCCCCCCACCAGACCCTATAATTACTAACAGGACCAAATGGTAGTCGTGAGGGGAAAAACACGTTGGCTCCATTAAGATTCTAAATGTCTGGTAATTCTGATGCACACATTCTTTTCTTATTTGGGTGTCATTTGTCTGCGAAATAAACCTTTCTTTGCCTTGAAATAAATTTTTCAATACATCTTCTCTACAGTTGTCATCACTCGCAAGTGTCGTAGTGAATTATCTTGCAGTTTTCGTGATTTTCAGGTAGTTTTAGCATAAACTTACAAAAACATCTAAATATGTTGACTTGTTTACTTCAAATTGCGGCATTGGAAAAGGTTCAACTTTTTTTTTGTGACTTATTTAGGCATAGGTAAATACTTCATTCCTTTATTTCAAATTTTATGCTTTATTACAACATTCGAAAATCATCTTCGGAAAATGAATGTCAAAATTTCGATATTTTGATTCGCTATAATACTTAGTAATTCATATTTCTGGATGTTGTACAACAAATGGTTTAACTCTTTACTTTTTATTAAAAAATAATTAAGCTTTGAATTTACCTTTTTTTTTTAACAGCTGAAACAAGCTTTTAAGTGTTATATTTCTTTCAATTCCAAATACTATTAATTTTTTTATTTTCATAACATTTTAGCAGTCTTGCAATTCATTTAAGATCTATAAGCACACAACTAATGGGGAAACACTTTATATTGTGAGACTCTGAGAAGTTTAGCTCCGACTCTGACAATGTTTACCTCTGTTTCGGAAAATAAGGAGGGATAATTGGCGCTAAGTTGAGTTGAGAAACTTTCTTAGTAGTTCTTAAAAAAATATTCCAACTAAAATCTGAGCCAGTAACACGTCTAGTTTTCACTAAACTCCCCTAAAACAGGTAAACATAGTCAAGGTCACAGCTCAACTAGCCAGAGCTGCACTGTAGAATTAAATTAAAAAATTGAGAGGAAGAAGGAAGAAAGGCCTGGGCATTAATGGTCCCATGAAGGATCTCCCGGCAGAATTGAATGTTAGTTATGTTTTTGAGATCTAATGGTGCACTTATTTATTTTTTCATTGACATAATTTGTTTTAGTAAGAGATTTTCTGCCCAGAGTAACGTAAACGTTTGCAAACCTTCAACCCACAAACGGGTGCAACTTCTCACCCTCCTTATTCTCAGTGACTTACGTGTCATAACAGCAGCAAGTACGAATCGATATTTTTTTAAATCAAAAATATTTTTCAGGAAGTTGATATTTTATATCAAAATACATAATTGTTCCTTTTATGCAAATATATAAGAATAACATACCAAATTTTAAAATTCGTGGAACAAAGTGCAAAAATATACGTAAAAATGTGACTCCTGCAACAATGGATTGAGCAGATATCCGAAGTGTCTAACATTTAAAACAATCCCTGATTTATAAACTTACTAAAAACACTGTAAAACAAAAAATCCTCTAATATGGCAACAGTCTCACTGGAATACTTCATTCAATGGAAGGTGCAAAGCGCTGAAATATCTGAAGGGAAAAAAAAACATCAATCAGTCACCATTATCGGAACTGGAAAATCAATTATATTGTCTCCAAGAAATTGTCCAAGATGAGTGAGTTAGGCAAAGAAAAAACCTTACTTTCAGAATCTCGGAAATGTTTAATTTACAGGATGTCCCAAAAAGTCGTTTACAAACTAAACATGCAGGTCTGTCATATCATGATGAACAAGATTTACATAGGAACATGTGCTTGCAAACGCAATGTTGGCGCACTACATGCACTAAAGCCAGACACTAACGGATACACGACATGTCGCATATCTCTTACATAAAGACGATTTTACACAACATTTTAGTTTTTATGGAAAGCTTGAAGCAATTGCTAAAATTTGCGTCCCGCCAGCTCTCAAATTCACGTTGCAATGACAACGCAGCTATCGGTGAAATCTTCTCGGAATGGATCGTTATTACGACGTCGCTTACTAAGATTCGTTGCGACTCGTGTATGGCAGCTAATGGCAACAAATTTCAACAACAGTTATAAGCCTTCCTTGACAACTAAAATGTTGTGTAAAATCGTTTTTGTGTAATAAATATGCGACATGTTGTGCATCCGTTAGTGTCTGACTTTGTGTGTATGTAGTGCGCCAGCATTGTGTTTGCGAACGTATGTTCCTATGTAAATCTTGTTAATCATGATATGACAGACAAGCATGTTAAGTTTGTAAACGACCTTTTGGGACACCCTGTATAATATCGTCGCCTCAGAGCCACAGTAAGTTATCTAATCCCAGGAATAACACTAAGATGGCCTACTGGCTCTCTGAGGCGACGATATGTTAAAATTAAAAAAAAAAAGTAAGCTACATGCATATTTTTTATTTTACCAAAAAAATTCCTGACTCGTTTATTTAAATGTTTTTATTCGGAACGGGTGCACGATATTCTGTTGTGGCTTAAGGTAATAATTGTTTCTTCAAAACAATATGCACCATTAAGAACTATGTATTCAGTGTTTCTTTATCTACTTTAAAAAAAAAAAAGTTATTTACGTCACAACCACTTACGGAACATAACCTACAACTAATATTCAAATTCATATCTAAATGATACTTCAAGTAAATAATAACGAGCTGATGTGTGCATCAGATGACTTCCTTTTACACCAATTTAAAGTTATTTCCCCATTATTGGCAATATTAATGTGATTCAATAGTTGACTCTTTAAATATCTCAAACAATGACCAAATAGAAACCAGATTTAAAATAAAATCACCAAATTTGTTGCCAAGTTGATGAAAAAACTTGACGACCAAGAGACTGGCGATATATCGCCAAGTGTATCGCCAAATTATAACACCACTTGAGTTTACATCGACATTAGCAATGATTTTCCCGCAAAAAGGGGCAAAAGACCCCTTTAGAAACACTTGAATGCAACCAAAACGGGAGGTGCACAACTAGTCCCTACTAGGAGTCTACGTACCAAATTTCAACTTTCTAGGACATACCGTTCTTGAGTTATGCGACATATCTACGTACATACGGACGTCACGAGAAAAGTTGTTGTAATTAACTCGGGGAATGTCAAAATGGATATTTCGGGTGCCTATACATTCTTAGGCTTTTATCCGCGTGTGGTCGGGTTGAAAAAAAAATTTAACATTAATTCGGGGGTGAGCAAAATGGTAATTAAGGCCGAATTTTGAGTGAAGATTTTTTTCGCGAATACAATACCTCCTTTTTTGTAAAAGGAAGTAAAAAAGGAAAAAAAAATAGCTTACTATTAGGAAATTCAACTTTGAAGTTCTATTCTATTCTATTCTATTCAAGAGTCACAACTGACTACAACTGTATTTATGTCGAGGTCTGCATACTAGTGCCTTGCCTCCATTATTTTATATACCGATAGATGGCAGCACCATCACCGGATCGAACAGTTAATGAGAATTTAGAACTAGTCCAAGAGCTAATAGCTACCTGGTACTAGCACCCCCAGAGGTATCGTTAACTTTGAAGTTGTAGTTTAATTTCAATCTTCTTTACTTTCGAATCTTCTTATTTGCATAATAGCTTCGTTTTTTCTTTTCTTTTTCCCGCTTCGTTCACAAAAACCTTTTGAATAATTTTCGATTTCAGTGACGTGTTTCACAATGATTTATTTTCTTTCTACGCTTTTTTTTGCAGTTTGCAATAAAATTGTTACTTTATCCGTTTTAAAAAAGAAATCCCTCAATTGTTCGTCATCACTCACAGCTGCTGCTTAAGATTTTCTGTTTTTGTCCTATCACTGCTGTGCTTTCTTTTGACAGCCAATATTGCTAATTTTGTATGCAGTAACTTAATTACTGACTCGGCTATTTTCTTTTCGTAACAAAAACACTTTCAGGAAAACAAAAAGGCTATATTATTGTTGGAAATTATTTTATGTAATAGGACAGTAACTACAGGACAGTATTAACTTTTTTTCTTTTTGAAAAACTTGAAAATGCTCAATATTTCAATTCAATATAATTATTTGTACATCTACCAGGGGTGAAATATTTGCTAATATTTACATTTATTATTTGTCTTTATTCTAAATTCTGTACCTCAGAGCCAGAGTAACGTAAGTCCAAAAATTGTGATTTTCCGTTTATTAGTGCATTGTATGTAGAAGCTTATTCCGCATCGAGCCATGTGAACGTAATTATTTAAAACAAATCTTTTCAATTTTTTACGAGGGATAAGAGAGCCTGCGTTCCATTCTTTGCATGCACCAGAGAAAAGTTTTTCGCTTCTCCTGTAAAATGATCATAATGTAACTTACGTCCTTCTGGTTTATGGGTACAGAATAGCTGATACGAAACAAATGTTCTCCGAGAATTATATTTCTCAGATATGAAAATGAAATTCCCGAAAAGGATTCTCAAATTTGCAAATGATAATAGTAAAAAATAATAATAAATTGAGCTGATGTGTGCATCACATGACTTCCTTTTACACCAATTTCATGTTATTTCCCCATTATTGCCAATTTTAATGTGATTCAATATGAAACTTTCAAATATCACCAACAGTGACCAAATTGAAAAAAAAAAAAAATGCAAAATTTGACGACAAAACTTGGTGACCAAAAGACAGACGATATATCGCCAAGTTCCCGTCAAATAACACCACTTAAGTTTGCATCGAAATAACCAATGAGTCCCCCCCTAAAAGGTGCAAAAGACCCATTTAGAAACACCTGAATGCAACCAAACGGGAACGTGCACAACTAGACCCCACTAGGAGTCTACGTACCATATTTCAACTTTTTAAGAGGTACCGTTCTTGAGTTATGCGACATACATACGCATATCCGCACATACGGACGTCATGAGAAAACTCGCTGTAATTAACTCGGGAATTGTCAAAATGGATATTTCAGGTATCTATACGTTCTTAGGCACTTATCCACATGTGGTCGGGTTGCAAAAAAAAAAAAAAAAAAAAAAATTGAATTCTGAAATTTTGAATTCAAATTATGTTTTTCGGAATCACGAACTGAGACAGGACCCTACTCATTGGAGTTATTGTTTCTAGAAACGGCTCCTGTCCCCCCCAAGTCTGCCTCTCCTCCTGGGCGGTTACTTGTGCATGGTTGTGTGTGTGCGTAGACCTGTGTGTATGCACGTAGGCGTGTGTGAATTCGTGTGTGTGTATGTGTGTGAATTCGTGTGTGTGTATGTGTGTGAACGTGCGTGTGTGTAGGACATGGACGCCTCCGACCAGGAGATGCGGATAGCTCAAAAGTGGAGCAGTTGCGCCGTGCCGCGCCGCCAGCAGAGGACGGTGGGCGGTGGTGCTGCAAAGGCTTCTGGTTCAAGTTGAAAAAGGCACGGACACCAAAAACAGTCAAATGAGAACAATAAGCAATCGTGATTGCTCAAAAAAAAAAAAAACTTTGGTTCGGGAGTGAGCAAAATGGAAATTAGGGCCGATTTTTGAGTGAAATTTTTTTCGCGAATACAATACTTCCTTTTTTTGTAAAAGGAAGTAAAAAAGTGTGCGTGGGTGAATAATAAACTGAAACTAATTTACTTCATTGACTCAACCGGTTCGGAAGAGTAATGTTGTACTTTGTTAACAGATTTAAGAGGATACAATTACTTCAAAAGATTTCTTTTCTTTCAGTTGATGCAATTCTGTTCAAAACGTTTTCCTTCGCGAGAAAAAATGCCAAAAATCTCTTTTAGACATTTTTGGGCTGACTTCTATTTTTCTCAAAGTTAATGAAACACGGTTTTAAAGCGTTTGGAAACAACATTATTGGTTTTATATCACAAGAGAAAATGTTTCATTGGCAAAGACGAAGGCCCCCAAACATTTTCGACCTAAGTTCTGTAGTGAAATGTAGATTTTTAGTAGGTGGAGTGATAGATAATTATTTTTAATGCTTAAGAGCTCAATAACAGCGGTGGTTTTATTTCGTAATTATGGCCCAGTGTCATTGATATTTTTTCTTCCTTTTACAAAAAGTATTGTATTCGCAAAAACATTTTCACTAAAAAATCGACCTTAATTTCCATTTTACTCACCCCCGAATGAATATTGAGTTTTTTTCGACTCGGGCCACATGTGGATAAGTGCCTAACGTATAGACACGCGAAATATCCATATTAACGATTCCCCAGTTAATTACAACGAATTTTCTCGTGACATATGTATGTGCGGATGTGCGTATGTGCGTCGCATAACTCAAGAACGGTAAGTCCTATAAAGTTGAAATTTGGTACGTAAACTCCGAGTGGGGTCTAGCTGTGCACCTCCTGTTTTGGTTGCATTCGGGAGTTTCTAAAGGGGTCTTTTGCTCCTTTTTTGGAGGAAATCATTGTTAATTTCGATGTAAACTCAAGTGGTGTTATTATTTGGCGGGCACTTGGCAATATATCGCCAGTCTTTTAGTCGCCAAATTTTGTCACCAACTTGGCGACAAATTTGGCGGTTTAAAAAAATCTGTTTCAGTTTGGCCACTGTTGGTGATATTTAGAGAAAAAACTATTGAATCACATTAAAATTGCCAGTAATGCGGAAATGATATTAAATTGGAGTAAAAGGAAGTCATGTGATGCACACATCAGCTCGTTTTTGTAAATGAAGAGGTCGAAACCTGAGTTTGTTAAAACACGAATCAAAGAGGAATTTAAAATAGATTTATTGCATTTCTTCAGAAATAAGTGGAAACATGCTCTTTTGATATGCTGTTTCATACATTAATGTATAGTTTAAGTAAACTCTGTATAAAAATATGTATATATGTTCTTTACACTTCTGTTTATTCACTGTACAGTGAAACTTATATGAGTTGACCACTTGCGGTGCACTACTTTAGTGGTCAACCCAAACAGGTGGTTAACTTATAGATGTTGATTTATATGATGCAGTAAGACCTCTAAAGTTAACCACCCTTGTAAGTTGACCACCTGTCGACGTTGACCGTTTTTTCAGGTACAGAATTAGTCCTATATCATATAAATCAACCATAAAGTTGACCAGCTGTTTAAGTTGACTACTAAAGTAGTGCACTGCAAGTGATCAACTTACGCAGGTTTCACTGTATATAACTAATTTTGTACCTGAAAAAAAAAAAAAAAACGGTCGACCCCGACAGGTGGTCAACTTACAAGGGTGGTCAACTTCACAGGTTTTACTGTAATCAATAATTCAAAAGAAATATGCAATAACAAATTGAAAGATTAGATTGCACATTTAGGTTTTATCTAAACTGAATTTTTTATAATAGACAGATTTGGTGAATACTTGTCTTAAGAATAACATTATTAAAAAAAAAATATGTCTTCCCAAACTACTACTGCTAATAGTTTTATTCGTCAAATATTAAGACACTTTTTATTTTCTGAGGCATGTTTTTTATTGTTAATTGCTATTGCTTTTTTTTATTCAAGAAGCCTAAAATCAATAAAATAAAGCAAAGTTAGTTAAAGCCAAAGCTAAGCAGATATTTTGACTCAAAACTATTCAGGTTTTCAGAATGTAAACATGCTCTTTGGATTTATATTTTGGTTTTCGTGTTAATGTGTAGATGACACAAATGTTGTCTTAAAAATTTTAGATATCAGATCATGCTTTCAGGTTCAAGTAAACTAAGGGGTTTTATGTGAACTCGTTTAATGAGGATTTGTTTTAGAAGTTTCGCTTTAATGGCTTCTCCTTATTTATAGAAAACATGCGAATCAAAAGCCCCATAATGCTGTAAAATGTTAATTTGTTGTCGATTTTTCACTTTTCTTTCAAAAAATGGTAAATTTATTTATATTTTCTGTGCATTTAGTAGCATAAAAATCTGAGTAAATATTACGATCATTTGACGAAAAAACACTGACTTTTGTCATCAATTTAACTATGAATATGAAAACAATAAATCATAAATCTTTCATTTTGTGACAATTTTCCAGGATATTTTTCGGTCGTCTATCAGTAGATCTGCATGGCTTTCAATGTAGATTGTGTTTGATGTTGTGTTAGCGTGATCAGTTCTTTAAGAATATTAGTCGTTTCAGTTCAGTTACCTTCAAAACGAAACGGAATCAACGAATTGGTTAGATGTAGTTGAAAATATTTCTAGTCTGAAAACTTTGTTAAATTTGCAACCGATATTAGTCTAGTTTTCTATATCTAAAAGCAATGTAATAAAAATAATTGAATGCCCACATTTCAAATTAGCGGACATCCATGAAATTAGTAAAAATATACAATACTTAGTTGTCCAGTGATTAACTGAACCGTTTATTTCAAAAACCAGTCAAGCGACCAACTTTAAAATTTCGAAAAAGCATTTTTACCTTCGTATTAAAAAATTCTATTAGGATTACAATGCTTTAAACTGAAAGGGATACATATTTTGCAATATACTTCAATAAACAATGTTGTAATCATCATTGAATAATTTAATATGGTGATATAGATGTTTTCCAATTGTCAAGCGACAAAATTAGTAATTTTGTCGCTTGACTGGTTTTTGAAATAAACGATTCAATTCAGCTCCGTTGCAAGCCACAACCTGAATGCACTGATTAAACTCCTCATTCAAAACACTCTAAGTAGCTTCTTCTTCTAGTTAGCAAGTGATTGTTTTTAAGCTGTAAAATTCTCGTAGTCTTTCAACCTAGCTTTAATACGCGATTCCTTTATGTCGAGCTACTTCACTTATGTTTTTGTAGTGATATTTCATTTGCTAATGTAAAACTAGAGAACATTTTATAAAAAAAAATATACATTTATCCAAAATTATAAGAAATAATAATTGCTAAAGCCATTTAAAATGAATAACTCACCTAGTTCAATGTCATTCTGCCGCTTCGGGTAACTTTGAAACTTCAATGAGAAAAATGAAGTTTTCAAAAATGAGTACATTATTGCTTTCAAGTTTTCTTGAAATCTTTTGTTTCAAATATGAGTGTCCATGCTTTCAAATAATGTGCTGAATTATTTCATACTCAAAAATGAGAACATAATACTCAGTTTTGAAATTGTTACACATTCAAAAATGAGCACAAATACCTCAAAAAATTAGCACACATGTTGATTTTAGTATTTGATGAGCATTTGAATGTTTCAAATTTGAATACCACGTAGTCGGAGCCAGTTTGACTTTAGATATGTTCAAATTTGAGTACTTTTTCGTCGATTTTGAAATTTTTGTTTTTAGAGTGTTCGGAGAAATGATACGTAAAATATTTATTTTCGATAAGAGAAGTTTGAAAATAAAAAAAAAGTAATTATCTAAATAATTTTAAACTCCCCATTTTAATTTCACAGTATAGAAAAAATTATTACATTGATAGAATATTACAATGTAGGGGATTATATGTTTCAGACTCTTCAAATCAGCATTTGCTTATAGTGTCCTATCAATTACTTCAGAATTAATGGATTACATAACTAGCAGTGACTAGTGTCAGGAACTTATTCTTAAAGTGAATTCTAGAAGTCTGATATCGTAACACTGCCATAAGAAATGAGCAGTGGGCCTACTTCGGTTCCGTTTGAAGCAGCATATAATAAAAAAGATATGAAATGGTGCTAAGTTGATTGAAAGTAACTCTAAATGACTGCATTAAGTTATCAATTTTACTGTCCTATTATGTAAAAAAAAATCTTAAATTGGTATGGAATAACAAACTAGAAAGTAAATTAAGAATGCAAGAGAACAATATAGGGGGAAAGTGGTTGAATTATGCACGCTAGTATTCCCGTCTGCACGAAAGAACGCGGTGTGCGCTACAGTCATTTGCAAGAAAACTTGAAAACTTACTTCTGAAAAAGACAACGACATTTTATTTTGTCTGAGTATGTCACATTATGGCAGTGATCCAAAAGTCGGTAAACGTTTCAAAACCATATTATTATTAAATTATTAACAATAAAACTGTTTCGTTTGCTCGAGAATGCTCAGAAACAGCTTATTTCTTCTAAATCTTGACGGCCATTTTTGAGGAATGTTCATTTTTGTAAAAACGCAAAAATTGCTTCTTCAAAAACAATTCTTTAAGCAATACGAAAAAAAAAAAACAAACGTGATAAAATTTTTCTCCTCATAAAACTCTAGCATCACCTTGTATTAAAAAATATAAATAATAGCTTTTTTTCATGAAAAAGAAAAATTCCTCGTGTTTTTGGGACTTCCTGTGCAAACCGCATCGTTTAAATTGTTCAATAAGTAGAAGGTTTTGAAAAATATACTGACTTTTGGATTACTATTAATTTTTACCTCTCGTTTTCTATAACAGTGAATTTGAAGGTGAACTTCTGAAATGAAGCAAATAGAATCATTCAATACAAAACAGCATAACAATTTCTAATGTAGTAAGACGCGTTTTCTGTGTATGAAAAAGTCTAAAGAGTAAATACCAGTACATTTAATAGTTAATAATATTAGTTGCATTTCAGTTTCGTATTTTGTTTCGTATGCAGATGAGGTGCGAAGAAGAGTCCCGATTGGGTAGCTTAATTCTGCTCAGAGAACGGTTTCACTGTTACCTTATAAATTTATTACAATGAACGAAATTACTCAGATGCTTTGGGTAAAAAAAGTTGGATATCTATGTTTCATATGTTGAGACAAATCACACAGATCTTGGTTATATTTAAGGTATTAAAACTTAGTGAAGTTAAAAACTCTACCACTTTCTCCTAATGACACACAACAGCAAAAAAAAAAAAAAAAAAAAAAAATTAGTAGTATTCTTTTTTTTCCTTGAGGTTTTTAAGATTTAAGTAGTCACTAAAAACAATCTCGTTGGGTTAAGTTTTTCTTTCGAGTTTTTTCCCTCCAAGTAAACACTAACAGATCATCATTTTACTCTCGTAGGAACAAAAAGATTGCGTTTTGTTTTGAGTTTTTGTGTGATGAAAGCGGTTTTAATTGTGCATCCATATTAGTTATTTGTGTAATAGAATATTAGGCTTTTTTGTCTTAAACTAATAGCACAATAGCCATTTTTGTTACTATTGTTGATAAGACAGTTAGCCAGTTAGCTGTTTTAGCTGTTAGCAGTATTTAGGCTATATAAGAACAATAATTAAAAACAAACCTGGTTGTTAATATTTTTTCTTTGTGGTTTACTGACACTAGTGTCCTGAAACAAATTTTGAGTTTGTTCATTTGCAATGATAGTTTTTAAAAATGCAGTGAATAATTACAAAATAAAATGTATGAATAATTCAGTTCGCTAATTTTACTGTTATGAAAATCAAAGGAAAAAAAACATTCTTAGAAGATGAAATATATTCTGACTATTCTATGAAATTCTACATTTTTACTGGCATGTTCTCGTCTTCCTATTTGGGGGGGGGGGGAATACATAAACGGAAACAAAAATCGACCTTTCCGAAATAATATCATGTCATGCGAAATTTCTGAAAAAAAAAAAAAAAAAAAACTAATGAATAACTGAAACATTTTCAAAGATTTATTTTTGGCAATGCAAACTTTTTGCTATAGTACATATAAAAATCTTGGTAATGCTGTTGATATTATATTACATTTCTGTGAAATTTGTGAGATATCAAGTCTTAGAAATGTTTTATGTGTGTGTGTGTTGTGGCTTATCGTAGATGTTTTGCGAATCAATAACACTCCCCAATCAATGAGCATTTTGATGCATCATTCAAATTTAATTCATTTATATTTAAAGTCAATTATATTTAAACCTTACGTCAACGTACTGAAACTGCGTGTCGTTCAATAATCGTTCCACAAAATATGTAATTAAAGTCAAAATTAAGCTTAAAACTATCCAGTACTACATAAAAGGCAGTACTTACGTTTTGTAACTATAAATTGTTAAGTTTTTAATTAGCGTGAAAGGGTTTCGAATTCTGATATTTTTCTAATTCATACGAAGGTAACTATTTTTTTCCCGTAAAATCAGTTCTGCAAATTAATTAACTAATTTTCACTTTCGTTTGTGTCTTTGTACTTTAATGAAGCAAACTCATTAATGACTAAGATCATAAAATGTTTCAAATAGATTATTTAAAGTTATGAAAAGAAACTTACCTTTATCCCTCATTATTATAATTATCCGTCTTTGATTAAAATTAGAAACATGCGTGACCTATTAATTGGTATATTATTGATAGATCAATTAATAACTCCGCCGATAGCCAATGCGGGTCGTTTTTCAGTTTGTTTCCTGAGCCCCTCACCCCACCTCTCCAAGTTTCTACTACGTTCCGAGCTCTCCCCAATCAAGTGCTGAGCACCTACACTGCAAAAAAAAAGCTGTTGTTTTTACAGTAAAATACTGGCAGCTCGCATTCCAAAGAAAAACTGCAAAAATTACAATTCTAAACTGTAAAATTTGCAGTAATATACTGTTTTATAGCAGACTTTTACTGTGAAATTTACAGCGATAAACTGTAAAATTAGCAGTAATATACTGCTTTTTAATAGAACTGCCCTGTAAAACTTACAGTATCAAACTGTAAAATTAGCAGTAACATACTGCTTTTTAATAAAACTGCCCTATAAAACTTACAGTATCAAACTGTAAAATTAGCAGTAATATACTGCTTTTTAATAAAACTGCCCTGTAAAACTTACAGTATCAAACTGTAAAATCAGCAGTAATATACTGTTTTAGGAATGATTTGACCTGTAAATTTAACAGAGATAATATGTAAAATTAACAGTTATATACTGTTTTGTAACGGAATTGCCCTTCAAAATCAACAGTATCAAACTGTAAAGTTCGCAGTATTATGCTGCGGAATCAACTGAATTGTGCCATAAAAGCAGCAGTAGTATATACGGTTTTATAAATGATTTGTACAGTAAAATTAACAGCAGTAAACCATAAAATGAAGTTATCAATTCTTATGCAAAAGGGTTTTTTTCACCGTATCGTTTCTTTTCATAGCCGAAATCACTGCTTTTACAGCTGAAGAACAATATCGAAAAGTAAAGCAATTGAGTCAGTATGTACGTTGTATAAATCAGCCTACATACGAAATCTGTTCCTTTTCTTAAGTTTTTCAACAACAAAAATAATGTTTTAGGCTATGAAAAACGACAAATAAAGAAATATAAAACACTTTTCCATAGAAATAGTTAACTGCTGCTAAATATATGTTTTATTGATATTAACTTCCTTGTACACAAAATAAATCAATGCCCCCATCTCAATATTTTATAAACACATGTTAAAGAAGAAAAAGTGGTGCATTTTCATTTCTACAAAAAACTTTTAGCTCTATTGCAGACTTAAAAGTTTTCAAATTGAAGGAAATTGCAAAATATGGTCTGAAGCTTTATTTTAAGAACAGTTATAGCTTTTTCATAATACAAAACTTTTTGATCCATGGAGGTAGTAAAAATGAGAAAGGTTTTTTATATATAACTGAAAATACTACATCATATCTTCACTAAAAGTACTTTTTTCACTTCCAGCATTATTGTAATGCTAAAATGTGCAGCATAACGTGAGAAATGTTTTGCAATATGCAATCCATTAAACCTTTAAGTTTATTTTAACTTGATGCATGCAATTATATGCATTTATTTTTCTTTTATGGTAAAACAGAATATTTTCATGGTTTTCTTCTTTTTTTAATGTTATAAGTTGCATTTGGATCTACTTTATTTGAGAAATACTAGTAACAAACTAATTTTATTTTACACCATATGTGCAGTATACAGCATTTAGACTGCACAGAATGGTTTTTATTCTAAACTGATTATTATAGATTAAATAATACTTTATCCTATTAACCTTTTAAAGTTTACATAGATGAAAACTATAAATATGTGACGGTTTAAAATTCCAGAGCTACTAAACAGAAACAATTTTTTCACTCGGTATAATAACATCTGCAGGTTTATAGTACTAGTATTAAAGTTAAAAATTGGTTTTACTACTCCAAAAATTCTATAACTTTATATTATGTTATACTGTTTTCATGAGAAAAAATAAAACATTCACACCATTTAAAAATTGCCAAATTATTTTATTTCGTATACATCACCTATAAATATCGATTAGTAGTTTTTACAGTGAAATTGCAGAAATTAATTTAAAACCGAATGGCCAATATTTTTCCATTACAAACTTTATTCTTCTTTGTGACATCTTTGCCGACTTAGGTGCCATCACTAGGCCTTATATCATGAAAGCATCTGTCAAAATAAAAATTGTTAGAATCTCATAAAACTTGTGGACACCAAAAAACATTCATGGAAAAATCAAATTACGTAGGTATAAAAATACGCCCTAAAATAATTAAAATTATGACTCTGAATGATCTGAAATTAAGATTGCCTTGGGAGTTGCTTTTATTTTGAAACCGCTTAACATATACCTAAATTGTAATTGAATCGTTTATTTCAGGAACCAGTAAGCGCGAAATATGTTGTTTTAAGGAGAAAAAAAAAACTGCTGTGCAGCAATTTGGAAACTACGCAATTGAAACGGTGGTTTATTAGTGTCTAATTGAAATAGACCTAATCTGAATACTTTACATAAGAACTCAAAAAAGAAAAAAGAAAGAACATAATCTTACATTTTATCTTCCATGTCAAGAAATAGACTTATACTGGTTTCTGAAATACAATTTAAAAAAATCCTTCTAACTTTCGGTAGTTTTGAAGGATTTTGTAATACATAGGAGACCGTTGATTAAGAGTAATATTTATTTTTTTCGATCGGATAACTGAAGTGATTGGTGATCGGGAGAATATATATCTTAAGGATAATAAAACTTGAAACTAGTTTCTTCTTATAATAGGCTCCAGATTATTGGATTGCAATATGTTTACTTCAAAGCAATAATTAGGATGCGGTAGAGAATTATTTTTTTAGAAAATGGAGCAAGGTCGACGTTTAGGACAACCAATTGGGAAATATTGAGGTATTCATTTAAAATAATGAATACTGTATCTAGCCTCTTTTAGCCCCCCCCCCCCCTTAGCCCCCCCCCTCCCCGAGTTGCTATAGTAGCACTGAAAACCGTAGATGTTTTTTCTTTCTTTTTCTTTAACTCATATTCCATTCCAACACTTGTTAACAGCTCGAGCTATGTTCAACTGATACCAGCTTCATATTCCTTTTCTTCGACAGCTGCCCATTATTAGAAATCTGAATATGAAACAATGTGTGATGTAAAATAATTTAGATTTCTGTACTTAATATGAAATATTTTACTTGTAATTTTTTAAAATATTTTTGTTTCATATATTTTATTCCACAATTGTGTTATTATATTGTTTAAATTTAATTTTTTGGAGCTTTTTTTCTAAGTACTAAGGAACTGCATAAAAAAATCATTTGAGTTGGAATAAAATAATACCGTAAGAGCATTCTATCTTATATCTGTCTTAATATTTAAGCATAATTTAAGATGTTTCATTTATATTTTATGTCTTTTAAAATGTGGACGCCCCCCCCCCCGTTTTGAACAGCTATCGATATCCCCATTTAATCCACCGGCGGCTTTTTTTTTAAGTGCTACTTCTTTTGATAGGATTTAGACAATTTATCTTTAAGTTTTTCAGAATTTACCTGAAACTCGGAAGAAACAATTCTATATTCCCAAAATCAAGATGACTTAGTTAAAGTCAATTCAGTAAAAAGTGAAAATCGATCAGAAAAGTTGAAAGTTTTAAACAAAAGAATAAATCGACAAACATGTCAAGAAATAGATTAAATCTGATACTGCCAGTTCTAATCATTAAGAAATTGTAAGTCCACATTTGGCCCGCTGTCCTTGCTGTAAACAATGCTTCCCTTCTTTCAAATGCTTGCCAGAAGACCGCACCTCTTTTAACTGTAAATTTAAATATGCTCACATTTGCAAAATAACTGCTTTTTATTTACATTACAATAAAAATAATCTACAATTTTGTTTGATAAGTGTCACAAGTCTGAATATACGAAGAAAGTTTCATACGCTGTAATACATCGTACATTAAACTCTAATCTTTATTGTTGCTCTCATTATAAAGTTGACTTTAAATTTTGTTCCTTTAAATTTTTACAAACATACGTACAATAAATAATAAAGAACTTAACATTCTGATTTGGTTCCTTCAATTTTACTAACATGTAAAAACAAAGAATCAGTGCTCCAAAATTTACTGGAAAAAAAAAATAAATAATGAAATAAATTACGTTTAATTTAGCACTAACAGAAATTTCTATATTCCGGTGATTCTTGAAATGGTATTTTTCAACTACCCATAAAAACCAATATTGAATTACAAGTTTAAAAAACCCAGACGTAAATGAATTGTATGATCCATCACATTTAAATCAAAACAAAATTTAGTTTATCTTGTTCCAATGCATAGTTCTTGATTGTAACATAAAACCTGACAACGGGCACACAAAAATCAGCTTCAGGGGACCAATATGGCACACAGACCGTAGGATAGGCTTTAGTGGCTAAGAACGCTCTAAAGCTCAAAAGCATTTTTGATTACAATTTACATCCTAAAACATAAAAATATAAATGAAAAAGGTACTTATAAACTTCCATTACCGGCATTCATGTCACTAAGTGAATCATTGCAACATCGTTCAGACTAGAGGCTTCTTTGAAATTCCAAGCGGAACACAACCACGACATGCCATCTTGATAAAATGAGACCACCCATTCAATTCTGGTACCACTAAACTCATAGAAATAATATTGCATTAGTGAATAAATTTAGATGAAGGAAATTCAGGCGGCTGGAATGAAATACTTTAAGACATGAATAAAAAAAATAGAAATATATTACAGGCCATCCGTTTGTATGCACAAATTATAACTTAAACATAATGGAGTAATTGAAACATTTCAAAAAAAAAGAAAAAAAAAAACCCTAGAAAAATATGTCATTGCAATTCAAGCTTTATGTAAGTTTTCCCTAGAGAAAGGTTTTGTAAAACAATCAGCTACATTATTTTTAGTTTCATCAAATTGTATTCCAAATTCATTTTTATCAATCAAATTCCTTAGGAAATAGTACCCCACATCAATCTGCTTAGTTCTGCAATTTTCTATTGCAGAACTAGAAAAATCGATTGCAACTAGATTGATTAATAGTACTCTGTACTGTGACAATCTAAAATTCTGAACTCTTTTCGTAGCCAATTGATTTAAAATTCCTTTAACCCACATCCTTAGATTATTCACTAATTGAAATATACTCCGCTTCCATCGTTGACAGTTGTACGCATTTTTGTTTGAATGTACCACCATATTATTCGTACCCTATCCAAAAACACTACAAGCCCCCTCCCCCCCCCCCCCATTGAAATCCGGTCGTCGTGATTCGAGGCGTAATCTGTATCAGAATGACAATGATTTATTCAATTTACAGACAAAATTTAGATTTCAGGGACGAACAAACCTTTCAGGTTGTCTCACAAATCTCCTCTTTTACATCCGCATATAGATACGCATTGCAAACATCTACATGGAAATGGACTCAATGTAGCTTATACACAAAAATTGAAAAGAAAGCCTCAATCAAAGGAAAGGAAATTACTGGAGAAAACACTTTCGAAAAGTACCCCCCCCCCCCCACCTGGTGGGTATTTAAAATTAGCAGTCTGGTCTTGAAGAGCATTATTTCATTCTGCTCATTTGTTTTTAAATAAAAAAAACATCTGTACCCTTTTTTCTTTCTAAAACTTTCATTCAGTGGAACCAATACGTAAACGTTTCTTTCTCATATCACCTGAATTTCTTGAGCCATTCCGTTTTGCCAAATTTAAATCTCGGAAATGTTAGCTTCTAGCATACTTGAATTATCCCCCCCCCCCCCCTATCTTCATAAAAATCCTATACTTTTCTTGAATTATCATCACAAGTGAAATTAAAATATTTTGTGTCATATTCAATGTTATTTTCAGAACAATAAACCTCGGCTTCACGATTCGGACTTTAGAACCGTCGTGTCAATAGAATAATACTTATCCCTGTATTCTTTATTTTGCCTTGGACTTGCTTTAACCCATTTAATTCTCAACATGCTATTTTATGATTTTCAGGATATTCTTCTGCTACTTCAGATTTACTCAGTAGTGAAATAAAACTGCGTCCCTCTGTTTCTCGTTCCTGAGGGGGGGGGGGGGGTCGTCCAGAATTTATTTTCATCGAATTTAACATTCAGCGTTTCTGTCACTTCGCGATTTTTGAGATCCCAAATTCTGTAACCTTTCGTATGAAACGCATATCCTACCATGACTCCTTGTTGAGTTCTCATATCCAATTTGTTTATTTTCTGTTTTGGAAGTCCAATATACGAAATGCATCCAAAAAAACTCCGGGAGTGTTTAATAGATGGCTTTCTTACCCCAAATAGCTCAAAATAGGTTTTGTTTAATAGATGGCTTTCTTCCCCCAAAAAGCTCAAAAAAGGGTTTGGTTTTTCCTTTTAAAGCCGCTCCAGTCCGTAAGCAGTGGAAGTACATAGCTGCTTCGGCTTAGAACTGCTGAGGCAAACCCGATTCATTTCAAAAATTCCATTCAATTAATGTTGACTTATAGTGTTCTATGACGCTACTTTGTTAACTAGAGGATTTGTTGGTTTTTTCGATTATTATGCTTTGGTCGCTAAGGTAAATTTCAAACCAGGAGTTCAGAAATTAATTTCCGTTATCGGAGCTTTGCCACAAATCTCTCTTATATTTTTGAAACCTGACAAAATGTTCTTAAACCTCACTTTTCTTCTTAAAGAAATAAACTGGAGAGTTTCTTGAAAAATCGTCTATTATTGTGAAAATAATCGCCCCCCCCCCCCGCTTTAAAGAACTCAACTGCTAAGGAACCCATCGTATTCAAATGCAAAAGGTCTTACCGGGTGTTGGCTTGAATCTCCGTTACAGGTTTAAACGAAATTCTCCGATTTTTTCATTTTACACGGATAACAATCTGACATATTTTTACTTTTGATAAGCAGTGAAAGACAGTGAAGCACAGAATCACACTTTTCATTACTTATAATATACTTTTTGTCTTCATCCTGAACATGTTGATGCCAAAATTTAAGACTCAAAGTGTTCTAAAAGTTAAAATGTAAGGAAACTGATGAGTTTCAAGGTTGTAAGAGTTTCAAATTCTACTGTAGTTTCTCGAGCATCTACTTTTCTAAATGAGCATACCCTTCAAAGCGAATAAAATATGACAAACAATGCATAATAATGTAAATATTCTACTTTAAATTTAAAATCTGTAATTTTGACGAGAACGAAACACTGCCAGATCAGAAATGAAAAGCTGAAAATTTTTAAATATAGCCAGGCATGGCCTGAACTTAAATATGTTGGGAAGGCGTATAATCTCAATTTGCCAAATGGAACTTAAATATTTGAGGATTAATAAAATACTGGTAAATGCACACATTAAGTAAGCACAATTAAGTACAATATTTAATGAAATTTGCACATTCGAGAATTTAAAAATTGCAACATTACAATTATGTCCCCAAATTTGCCGAATAGCCAGACAAAATTTTCCCAGTATGGCATTTTTGGGGAGGTCATAGAGACTTGCCGTGACCTCCAATCGAGTGCCTTTGAATATAGTTTCTAAAATTATTTTTACGTTCCCAAGTTTCAATGGTACTAGTGCAATTTTCCTGAAGTAAAACTTTAATTTCCTGCTGACGCAAATATAAAACTTTTAAAACACAAGGGTTTCGTGTTTGTATTTTAAAATGCTTATTTTTTGAGTTTTTTTTTTTTTTTTTTTTTGAGTTCTTTATTGATGATTTTTTCAATTATTATTATTTTTACTTTCGACCGTTAAGTATGAAAGCTGGCTCCAGATTTCAGAGAATTTTGAGTCGTTCACAGAGTATTGTATTTCCACAGTGACAAATTCTTCAGCAAAAAATATCAGTAAATTGTATACTGTTTGCATGTCTCTCTGTCACGTTGTTATTTTATTTATTTTCATTTTATTCATCGAATTATGTATAAAAGCTACTGATGCTATAACGTAAAGTTTTTCAATAAAATGGTTAAATGCAAAATGTTAAAGAATTTAAAACTGAACATAAGAAAAAAAAAACAGAAGAAAGAAGTCAATCGCGATGTGTTAAAAATTCACTAGAGAAAATAAAAATTTAAATTTTAAGCACTGACATAGTATATAACACAAAATGTAATCGTACACAAAGTTTAATGTTCTAATAACTTTAAATACGATCAAGAAAGGAATTGATTTATTTTTAAATAAAATTTGAGTTTCAGAAAATGTTTAAAAACTATCACACGTGCAATAAAATATTCAGAATCACAACAACTACTCGGATTTTTGCTAGAAAGCAATCGCTACAACTTAGCAACTATAAGAAATTGCAAAGTCAGCATCAACGAATATTAGGATACGAATTGCGATTTCAAAATAAACTGTTATTTTACATACATTTTCGATGATAAAGAAAACTATATTTTGAGGAAAAGGGAATGAATATAATATAACCAGCACTTACCTTTAACTTGAATTACAGTTGAACAGTTCTGCCTCAGCACATCCGAATCATCAAAAAACATGGCTGCCAATATCTTGAATTCATTAGTTTCTGTTCCCGTATGAAAGAAACACCTTTTGCGCATCGTTTTGCGCAATCTAAAATATTTTTACAGTTTTTCTCTGTTATTTAGCACAGCAGTATTAAACTGTAGGAAAAAGCAGTATATTACTGTAAAAACAACAATTATTTTTTGCAGTGTAGTTTTCTACCAGGCTGACAGTACTCTTGTCTCTCGCTATTAATGGATTTATTGAATTGCATCGATCAATTATCAGTATAAATACTTTTAGTTGAATTGCCTAGCGTATAAGCTGACTCAAAATAACACAGGGTTAAAAATGTATTTTTCTTAGATTTCCAGACTTTCAGAACTGAATTTAGGCATGCGGGGGGGGGGGGAGCTGAATCGAAATATGAGATTAGGTTTTCTCTATTAGCACTACGACCAGTGATTTTTTAACATGCTGTTATAAAATGTGAAGTATATCCCAACTGCAAAAGTACATTTAGGCCCCAGAAAGTGCGATTGCTTCCGATATATTTGCACTAATGTCAGTTACTTTCAGGAAAATTCAATAGACTGAGTGAACATTTCTCAAGTTTAAAAAATGCACTTCAATGGGTTTAGGAGGAAGTTTTTCAAGTTTTTTTCCGTACATATGTTTACTGTATGACGAGTTAGATATTTTATATAATATTTGTATTAAGTAAAGACGATAAAGGTCTATGTTTTATTTTTTGTACTAGATCTAAGGAATCAACTTAAACCCGTCACATGTATCTTTCACTAAAATGTTATCATTCAGAAGTCATAACAAATCAGTCAAGGCAAAATCTGATACTATACTTAATGCAGAGCCCCAAATCACATGAAACTGGTTCCAAATACTCCGGCACCAGAATAACTGTTCCCCAGTGTATGAATAACAACATTAAAATATTGATTATTTCTAGAGTTTCAATAGAGGATTAAATACCCCTTCGTCTTTCATATTTTATGTGGACAGAAAATGAACTTACTAAAACTATAATGGTCTGAAAATTACTTAAACGGTTGGAAGGTTTGGTTTTACCAATAATTTGTCTGCTTAAGTTTTGCGCCATTGAAGCATGCTTGTGCAAATACCTAATCTTTTAGTAAAAAAACAACACAAACTACTATAGAAACACCAATAGAAAAAAATGGTTTATTTTACCAAACTTTATCTGTGCTAAGGATTGTTTGTGACAATGTGATTCCTTTCGTTATGTAAGGCAAGGAAAATACTAGTCTTTACAGCTACTGAAAACCTTACCAGCGACTTATTTTTTTAAAGGGTGAAGTTGCTTATTTTTCACATGGTGTAGAATTTCTATTAAACTTGCAAATGAACTGAATAGAGAATATTGTGAGAAAAAAAAAGTTACAATCCGAGTGTGAGCGTAGAGATTTGGAGTTGTTTTTCTTTCATCTATGTAGTGTACCAAATGTTCTAAAATCTTCTAAAGTATACTCGCCACTAAAAGAGCGCAAAAATTGTAGTGACCTGACTGCTGCACCTGAATCAGGTGAGAATGACTATGGTCCAAGTTATTTTCCTTACCGCAGATTAGACCAACATCCACTTGGGACAACAATCAGTTCAGAACATTTCCTGTGTGTGACTTTCTTTCAGTAACCTCAACGTCAATGTAAAATAATAGTTCTGTAGGTCATTTAAAGTTACTTTAAAGCAATTCATAAGTAACTTTTGAAAAAGTTGATAAACAGTAAGAAAAAGTAGGAGAATGTGGGCAAAGTGAAATGGTGAAACATTTACTCTACTTTTAGCGCCACCTTTTCAGCAATATTTTAACTATGTGATAACACATGCGGTCTATTTTAGTCAAGAAGAAGTTCCTCTAAAAATCAAAGATTAAGATAGTACACGTTAATTTTCAAAAAATTACTTAATTTGTAATATTTTGTTTAAAATCAAAAAATACTTTTGTTATTATTAAATGATAAAGTTCATGTTATTGAAATTTTGAAAATGAATTAAGATCTACTAATATTAGGAGCCGTATTTGTTTGTTTAGTATTAAACTTTTTTGTAGATGAAGTGCTTTGTACAATTAGTAAAGTGCATGTGGGGTAAAGTGAAATATTTCATTTCATTTACTTTTTCAATATTGTATCTATTTACGTAAATATTTTTTATTAATTATTTCATTCAAATTACTCTATTAATAATTCCCTTATTTATTCATTAATTCACTTATTTCTTTTATTCATTTATTGTTTTATTTACTCATTTATTTTCTCCATATAGTAACAATTTACTTATTTATGTATTTTCTTGTTTTATTTCCTTTTCATTTATTCATTGCACATTCTTTTTTTCACTCATTTATTTGATCAAAATTATCCCAAATAATGGAATAGAAAATATCTCATTAGAAAAATATTTTATTTCTCCCTTTGCTCCATGATAAAAAAATGTGAAAAAATGTCTACCTTTTTTTAGAGGCTCAAATTTGTAGCCAAAAAATAATTTTTTTTATGTTTTTCCTTTATGTATTCTAATTTTCAGAGCAATTTCCAATATATTCATTAAAACAATGTTTTAACTATTTCACTTTGTCCATTACCTCCCTACCTATGTTTATGTAACAAATCCTTCTTCTAAAGTTCTGAATGTGTAGTCTCGATTCCTTCGTTACACGAAATTTTTTAGGAACGATTTTCACCAATCTCATTCTAACTTCGCCCAGTTTAATTTTGATGTAAATATTTAATTGATGTTAAAAGTGAGTAAACACACATTTTGAATTTTGCTTATTTTGAAATTTTCATGTCATAAAAATAAAATTACTGAGCCAAACAAAAAAATAATACACTTTTATTGAGTACTTAATCACACTGATACGTACGTTCAATATTGGTTTAAATTCAGTAACTGGAACAATGAGGAGAAGCTAAGCACATAGCTCGTTTCAGTGTTAAGAGTGAGAGGAAAAATATGCAATTAGATATCAAATACAGATAAGTTCAAAAATATGTTTACATGTTCAACATGCACATGGCAATTTTAACAAGTGATGTTGTACGTTTCTCTGTATTGTATTCCACAACTTACATTAGATGAACACTATTTTAAAGTCTTTAAGTATTTGAAAATATTTCAACATTTAAATTGATGAAAATAAATAATATATATAAATATACATTTATAGTTCAACATATACAGATATGCAATGAGTAATCATTATATATATATATATATATATATATATAATTATGTAACCGTTAGTGATTTATACAGAATCTATAGGCAATGTTAATCAAAAATGAAACTGTTAAATTACCATAATATGCAACCTTTTCATTAGATACTGAAATTTTCGAATATTCCTTTTTTATTTTTTTGAAAAAAAAATTAAGGGTGTATAAAATAAGTAAACTTGTTGAAATAACTAGCGGCTCAAAGTAATGAGCAATACAATTAAACACGCATTTTATTTTTTTAAAGTTGAATTACATAAGTATTTTACTGTTGTAGAAATCTATAACAGGTGTTATTTTTTAACGATCTGCATTAAAAGTTGAAATCCTCTGAAATTGCGATTTTATTCTAACATTCTCTTTAACTTAAGAAAAAATAAATTATAATTTTTAATATATTTAGGTAAGTTTCTGGATCCATAAAATGCTTATATGAGTCTTCGAGGCAGAAACGATAGTTTCAGCTTTTGATAACCAGACACCACACTTAGTAAGCTTTTGAATCTCACTAGTTTGCGTGAGATGTTAAGATCTATCGAATAAATTTGTTTGGAGTTTTGAATTTTGTCGTACTGGTCAACTCCAAAGTACTACTTTGGTACAATTTAATTAAAAAAAAAATATTTTGCTCTCGTACTTTTCCCTTAACTCATACTTAACCGTAAAAGTTTTATAATGCATTGAATAGTTTCTTTTAAAATGTAAAACAATGTCAGTCAACGTATGTCCCTAAAGTGTTTCTTGTACGCTAGTATACCGTAGAACTGGGATGGATAGAGTTTGAACCGTGTATGCAGATTTTTTTTCTGTTTTTTTTTTTCTTTGCCGAAAAATGAGCTAATTTTACTCCTCAGAATGTTAGCCTAATGTTTAGGATTTAAATCTCTGAATTTAGTAAGTAATAATAATTTCAAGGATCCTTAAATAATCCCCTTAATATATTATTAGTTTTTATGAAAAAAACCTTCAAATATATAAGTACAATATTGATTCATTCAATGCAGGGATGGCCAACAGTTCGATTGTGATCGACTGATTGATATTGAAATAATATCTAGATCTATGATAAGCATTGTACGACTATCTCCTTACTCTCATAAAAATAACCAATAATGAACATATTTCTTGCTTGACAAACTTGCTTATCACACATAATATTCTTTATTGTGATGAAGACCCAAATGGATAAGACCAAGGTTTGTAAAAATAGAAAATGGATAGCGTTTGAGCATTTTCTATTTTTTAAGTGCTACTTTTATTATTATTATATATTCCACACAATGACCTTCCAACTGTAAAGAAATAATACTAATGATCTCTTTTTAACACGAATGCTTTGTTTTTTGTGTTACCAAAAAATTTTGCTAAGTCATTTTTTTTTCCGTCTGTACATTACATAACTAGTAAACATTTTTGAAAAGATATCACCACTCATTGGAATTGTATAAGGTATATCCTTGCGGAAAACATGTTAGCCCTTCTTGGTATGTTGGTTGACGCAAAGATTTCAGGGTAATATTGGCTTTCGTAATGGTTGAAAGATCTAATTGCATTATTGTTCAATCTGTTCCATGCACCTTACATTAATTTTGGTATTTAATGTATATTTTCCTTCAGGGGTGTACGTTTATACACCACAGTTAAGCCCTGATTTTAGTTGTCATACCGATATCTTATCAGTGGTGTTGGCAGAAGGGGTTAGGGCCAGACGCGTCCCCTTTGAAAAAAACAAATCTTATAATCAATTGAAACACTTTAAAAATATCTCCCACCGAAAACAATATAGCTAAATCGCATAGAGCTGATATGAGATATATATGGAATAATAATAAAGATGCTTTTTGGATAATGGATTTTATCTTTTCTGTTAGAATTCCCGATAACTGATGTCTTCTTCCGTTTAAAAACCAACTTTGTATCTTAAAATATAACGGCACGATTTGCAGAAGTGTTTATTTAACTGACGTAAAAAAATATGCTTTTTTTCTTTCTGACGAGGATAAATATCATGAAAAATGCTTATTCGGTTTGTAATGAAATACGTGGCAGCCATTATATATTAATCATTTTGAAGTTTCTGCAATAGAGTTCCGGAAAGTGCCTGACGTTGAGAAATGGGATTTTAAAGTGTTTTTAAGTACAATGGTAATATAATTCATATTTTCCCACGAGTAGTTACATTTTCCCTCCACGTGTCTATGGTTTGAGAAGCTTTATACTCTGAATTTATAAAGCCATGGGTGTCTCAAAGAATGGAATTGAATAAAAATGTGTGTTGGGATTTAAAAGGTTTAAAAATACAAGTATTTCCATGAATTAATTGTTTTTAAATCCCCCCCCCCAAAAAAGCTTATTTTTTAGAAATCCAATTACAGATGCAATAATATATTCATTGTAAGTTCTTTTTCTATTTTATCTTCAAATGAGCATTGGATGAATCGGAGAAAATGTTATTATTTTAAGTTTTTCCACTAATAAGTTTAAGCTATAATTGCTGAAATATAGAGCTTAAAATGAATAAAAAAAACATTTCTCCTTTTAGATGATTTCTTTGTTAACTAAATGTGACGTCTGACTTTTTCAGTATCAAAATTGATATACTTTTCAAATACTAAAGGCCCAAAACAAATTTCTAAGATTTTTTTTTTAATATTTAGGAGATTGAATATAAGTGCAGCATTGTTTCCACCAGTAAGGTTCTTGTGAACTTTATATGACGTTAAATCTTCCGTCAATAGACTAAACAGCGGAAGGAAACAATATATTAGATTTTTTAGTGCGTGTTTGATTTTTTGTTTCTCTAAACAAAAACGTGAAAAGATTTGGATTTTTAAGGTTTCATTGAAGTTAAGATATAAATTCATTTGCGACTTAGTAGATAACATTGCAAAATGGCACATTTGTAAATTTGTAACGACTTCAACGTGCAAGTGTTTTTGAGTTACGAGAAGCTTTTTCACTATAATGCATAATTTGTGATACTAATAGCAATACTGAGGTACAAAAGTGGATCTTAAGAGTTTTCCTTTTTCAGATCAAAAGTCTAGAATTATAAAAAGTATTTAAAAAATGTATTAAAGGCAACACAAAACTCCAAGTTTCAAATTCAAATATGTCGTTAAAATCTAGTAGAAGTAAGAAATGCTTAACATTGAAGGTAATGTTTCTTAATAGAATTTTCGGTATATTAACTTATATTTCATAATTTATGATAAGCGTACGGTTAATTAATATTTGTGCATAGCACTGACTAATTGGAAGTTTTGTCGTATCGATAAATTTTAATCAATTTGAAATAAATGAGTAGAGAATTTCTTTGGATTTAACCCAACGAAAGAAGTCATAAAAATTCCTCTTGTTTTAAAGCGCTACATAAGCAGCTTATTACTTAAAATTTTGAAAGTTACGCTATAAAATTAGGAAATTAGTAATATATTTGGTGTTGTAAATTATTCTCATGAAGCAGCAATGGAATAAATAAATGAGTTTCAGACAAAGAGAAAAGCAAACAATTTCTGAAGAGGAGTGTTTTGCCAAACTTCAAGTTGTCACCCATCATAAATTAATTTAACTGCTTACGCAAGCTTATTTACGCTAAGTCAACTGAAGATTCCTTTAGCTGTACTAATTTGTGTGCGAGAATTCGATCAATAATTTCTTCGCTTGCGGTTTTAATTGCGTTGAGTTTCTTCTAAATCAGAAATATCCCGCTTTAATAGAAACTGATGTCTTTGGTAGCAGTTATAGAATTACTCAACTTATAAGGTATAATTAATTTGTGTGTTACTTTGAGGTCCGTTATTGTGGAAAACGCTTATAAGAGCTGAATTGAGCCGACTATTAAGTTTTCTATAAACTATCAGGGCTAACCTCACCTGGAGGCGGTTTTAAGCAAATTTACAGATATTTTGCCATTTAACATTGTTTATAATGTGTTTGCATAATAAAAAGTTTTATTTTTCCATTTAACTCATGTAGTTATAGGGTAAATAAATAATTGCTCATAAATGTTCCTCTATCCGTTTGTCATAGTGTGGTTGAGTAAAACATTTCTACAAGACACAATATCTAAGGATTATTTCCATTATTTTACTGCCCGTGACATTTGGAAGCTTTGAAGAAGATGAATGATGATTCTGGATGATGATTCTGGTAAGAGAATTTTTGAATTTAGAAATTACTTTGACTAGAAACAGTTATATCAAAAATTATCTAATGTATCATCTAATTCAGCGTTGTTGAGGTTTCAACTAAAATTAATAAAAATGTCTATGGTCTATATGCTTCACATCATTGACGATATTCACGAACAATACTGTGTATAAAATGACAATACTTAAAATTATAAATGCAGGGAGTAAGAAAAACGTATTAATGTAACGTAATTAAGAACGTGAAACAGTTAATTACCAAATGCTTTCAAAAATCTAAAGGTTAATAATAAAACAAATTGATTATGATTATTTTTTTTTTTTTTGAAGACAAAAAGGGATATATAAATAATATGTGCTAAGTGTTATACTTTTTTTTAAATTTATTATTATTATTTAACTAATTCATATATAAGAACTTAATCTCTGCTTTTAATCTCGGATTGAACGGTATGATTTTTGATTTGCATCTTAGATTTTGTCTGAAACTTTGCAACAAACAAAAATAATTTCAATCGACACATCAATAAAATAAAATAATTAGTTACAAATTGCTTTTAAAAAGCTAAAAAAAAATTTTTTTTAGACAAAAAAGGACACGTTAATAAGTGTATAGTGTTATACTTTTTGTTCATTTTATTAATGTTTAAAATCTTCATATATAAGAATTACATCTCTGCTTTTGATCTCGGATTGAACAGTATAGGTTTTTGACTTGCATCTTAGCTTTTGCAATCATTTTTGCAACAAAACAAAAAGCACTTCAATCGCTATTTCGTTCATGAATTTCAAAAGCATCTCTCCTTATTTCAATTAAAAAATTTATAACACTATTGTAAAATACTTTTTTTTGGAATCTTGTTTATTTAGTCTTTTTTTTTTTTTTTTGGAGGAGGAAAACATATTCTGAATATAGTATTTTTTATGTGTAGCTACTGTCCCATGCATGCTTCTGTTTTGAAAAATCATATCTTAATACCATTAGTTCAGCAATTTAAGTGTTTATCTGAATGGAAAAAAGAAGGTTTTGTATTATTATAGAATTGATTAATTTTAAGTCTAAAAGTACCTACAAGTAATATATAGCATGCATTTTTTTCTCAGACTTGTTTATATGCTTGGTGACCTCGATTGTTTCGCTTGGTGCCAATGAATGTCAAACTGAACTTAAACTCTGTAAAAGCATTTATTTTTGCGAAAATTAAGATATTGACAAATTCTCAAGATGCAAATTTTGCGAACTTTGTAAAATGTTTCGGGAGGCTTAAATTTTTGCCAATAATTGCGAGAATTAATCTCTCCCATCTTCAATTTTTTTCTTTAGAAATTTGAGTTTTTTTTATGAAACTAATTATTACTATAAGCTTTAGTTTTCGTATTTTAAATACCTTTAAAAACAATTTGACTTATATCTAAATAAACTCTCACGGAGTATGTGCATGAATTGAAGCCAACTGCCCTAACAGCCAAAACTCTCCGCCCGGTGACACAATTTCCAGTTTCTGCAGTAAAGCGTAAATTGTTGTTATTATGATTCGAAAATCAGATTTTGATCTAAAAAATAAAGTTTAAAATAAATATTTCCTACTATGATAAAATTTGAAGTCTAAATATTAAGTTGTATATATATTGGCCTCTATTTTTTTTTTGTTCTAATTGTGTATTAGTGAGTTTGAAAATCGGGAAATGAATCGCCTTGAGAAAGTCATTTTGCTTAAAATTTTCTTGAAATATTACTATAAAATATGTAAATATTTGACTATAAAATATGTATATAAAACGTTTAATAACGCCCAGATACTGCAAATAATTTGTTAAACTTGACGCGAGAATATGAACGAAAGATAAAACCAAAACACACTTCTGTTGGATGTTTTTTCTTCCATGTATTTTGCATTGATACAGGTTATTGCAAATCTCACTCGCATGTATGTAATATCTTGTGTTGTTTTTGATTTATTAACGCTATTTTCGTGATTAATTTTTAGAACAAAGGTATTGCTTCCTTTGTTGATTGATATTAATTTGAAATGAAAACATTTAATAAGTTTTATGATTTGGAAACTAACAGTTAATTGCGCAGTTGCCTATGTTTTAATTAGCTCCTGTTCAACGCAAACATAATATTAATTTCTATCGGTAGAGGGATGAATTTAAACTGTAATTCCTAAATGTAGTTTCTAAAAAGAAGAATAAAACTTTTATTTCTTGCTTTTAAATTCCAAAATTTCTAATGCGCATGTTTACCATAGCTGATGGTAGCAAATTCCTTAAGTTTTCAACTGAATCAAAAACTTTATATTAATCATTATTTTTAGATATGAATTATAAATTTTGTTGGATAGTAATCTATTTAGTATTAGAAAGTATCATAGAATCTTTAACATGTGTTACAACCGTCCTTTTATAGTGATCGTCATTATTACCAATGAAACATATTTCTTGCATGTAATCGCTTTTCATTGATCCAGAGTGTCCCATGATATGGATTATACATCGAATAAAACTTTAATGCGTACTATCGTAAGGCATATACATAGTTAAATTCCAATAATTTAACTACAGATCCGGCAATTATCTCTATTGATTCGACCATGGAAAATCATAGGGTATATTAAAGTTTCCTAAATGGTTTTTATGATAATTCGGTTTTTTGTTCAAGATACATTATCAATACTTTACGTTCCATAAATTAAAATAAAAGTTTTAGTAAGACTTAATGTTTTAGATTTGTTTGCACAAAATCTTATCACTCTAAGGGTTTTTGCTTATTACATTTTAGTTTGAAATGTTTTGTTTTGTATTTTGATAAAATACTACGACTTTGCGATTGTTATAGATTTTCTAATTGGAAAAAACACAGTCGTATATGTTTTCTTCAAAATTAAGAAGCATATGTAAATTCATTTAATGCATTTTTTTTAAATTGTTGTATATCTTAGTTCAAAAAAACATAGTTACTTAGAATATGCATTAACCGTACATAAATAGGACTTATATCATTTTCTATTTGTATTTTTCTCTTTTTTCACAAGTTCAAGTGTAATTGCGATTTATTATACGAAAAAACATTCAAACTATATTAACTGTTTATAACGTGTATGCTGTAACTGCACTGGAACTGATGAAGGAAAGTAATAGCTTGAGACCAATTTAAAGCTAATTGACTCTTAGTATTTTTATGCATCCAACTAAGTCTTATTTCTTAAATGATGTGACCTCTGACGTATCTTTTAGCTCAAGACTTGATGTATCTTTCAGTTCATGAAAATTGTTTAATTATTTCATTTTCAGGCAAAAAAAAAAAAAAAAGACTTTCTTTGAGCTTGTAATAGTTCAAACAACTGTCCTCTTATTTCACACATATCATTCTGTGTTTATACTCACATTGGACTTACCTTATTCTCTCAAATTTTCTTTGCAGACAATAGATAAAGTGCTAGTACTTAAAAGTTTACTTACTCGCTTCCCAAACATTTTAGCTTCTGAGCTCGAATTGTTTACGGCATATTTTCCATAAAAAAGTAACTACTTCTTTATCGTTATCCTTTAACTTCACCAAAAGGAAATGTTCCTTTTTAGCAGTAGGCAGTACAACAATTAATTAAACAATTTAATAGCATTAATTATCATTTATACGTAGATGTAATTAGTATTACATCTAATTCGTTTTCTTACGAGGGCAAATCAAAAAGTCTTTGCGCCTTTTTTTTTTAAAGCCAAAATATGGCTGAGAATACAAAACGAATATGTACATTCCCAGCAGTGACAGTTCCTTTAACCGTACCAGCCGTATCTGCTATTTACTCGGAAGAGCGGAGCTGCTATCAGTCATTTACGATGACGGTCCGTCTTTAGACGTCCACAGCTTATGAGTAGCAAAGTGTTATTCGTTTTCTATGGAGCAAAAGAGACAAACGCTCCTTGTGTCTCTATAAGTGAGTCTCCAAGAGAGACACTTTTCCCCATGTGTGGGGAGCATTTCCCTGCGAGATGCTATTTGCGTTTGTCCCTTGCTCCATAGAAAACGAATAACATTTCGCTGCTCATAAGCTATGGACGTCTGAAGACGGGCCGTCATTTTAAATGACTGATAGCAGCTCCGCTCTTCCGAGCAAAAAGCAGATACGGCTGGTACGGTTAAAGTAATTGTCACTGCTGGGAATGTACATATTCATTTTGTATTCCCAGCCATATTTTGACTCAAAAAAAAGGCGCAAAGGCTTTTTGATTTGCCCTCGTACATTGATGGCTTCAAATATTTTACAAAGAATTAAGTCCAAAAGTAGAAACCTTTATATGTGATCATTTTATTGAAAATATCGCAAGAGAAATTGTATTTATGTATGTATATATGTAGTGCATGCATGTAATGTGTTTTTTAGAGATATCAAAATAGTTCATCATTAAAATAAATTTGAAATCGAAAAAAAAAAAATGTAGCACACTATAAAATTTCGTTTTCATTCATATTTTATATAATTGAATGCATAAGTTATATGGAAAAACAATATAGTTTCAACGCGACGTTATAACGAAAACAACCCAAACCTGCATTGAGAAGAATAAACATTTTAAGTAAAAATTTTGAAGAATTTGAAATTTTTCAAATAAGACTCAAAATGCATTATGTTTATTAAATTTGAAAAAGTATTTGCTTTTTTCTAGTCCTGAATAATAACTACCTTGAGCGGCGTGGAAAATCCTGTTTGACTAGTTTAAGAACTTAAACTTCTTGAGAGAGCTACTAAAAAAACGAAATAATAGCACGAAATAATATTATTATCATAAATTCCTCATTTTAAAAGCAAGACTTCACGAGGGGCGGTGGGGGGAGGCGATGCTCAGTAAAGAAAAATAGCAAGTTAATAATAGCTCCAAGCTAATTTTCTCAAAACCACCTAGTTGTCACTCTTCCTTCTCTAATCCATTAAAAGTATTCAGCTTCCTCATCTTTATAGCAATATTTAAGGATAATCACATGAAAAACTTTGTGATATGTTAAATATTTTTATGAAAAAAAATATTTAAATCATATGCAAATTTAACTAATTATTATGGTAATAAAATTTAAGTAAATGTTTAACTGCTAACTTAAAAGATTTTGAACAGCCTAAAACCAAGTGTAGTTTTCAATGACCTAATTGAGCAATTGCAAAGTCTAATAACGTTTAGCAGAGAAGTAGACTTTGGTAATATTCGATAGGGTAGACCGGGACACGTTTACGCATTGGGTACGTTTACGCAGTGAACTTTTTTTCGAAACGAGTTATAAATGGAGAGCCAACAGTCATATCAGATTGTTGCTACTCCCTAGCAATAATATTCTCACAAGTTTTTAGCATCAGTCGAACTTCGGTTTAGCAAGCGGAGAGAAAAATTTGTTTTCTACCGAGCTGAGTAAATTTTGTGTTGAACATTTTGAAGCTTATAGTGAATAAATAATACTTTGTTAAAAACAAATAAATCTATAAAAATAGCAGAATTTTATCCTTTTTTTTGATAATTGCATTTATACCGACAGAAAAGTTATTAAATTTTGTTACACGTCAAAAATAAATCCAAACTTGCCGACGGAGCACGTTTACGTATTTTCGTCGGGGCACACTTACGCACATTCTTACTGTGTCTTACTTCTAAACGGACCCCGGACGCTTTTTTCGCTCTGCACTGTCCCAAGCCTTTAGTATTTTCAGGTTATTTAGTTTTGAAAATCACCATTCATTTTTAATTAGGTAACAGATTCGTATCTTATGGCTCACAATCATATAGTGTTGTTTTAACGCCTGTTCAGCTTTAACTTTATATACTATTCAGTCTGTAATACATTTTCTTTATTTTAAAGAATGGTAAGACATTATGTTCAAAACACTAACAGAACTACGTTAGATGTCAAAGTAAAGAAAAAGCATTATCCGATAATCCAAGTATTTCTCCCACTAGGCCTTCCACATCGTCACGTATGGACTACCTCAGCTGAGACCATTTAAAAAAGTAGGACCAAAGCTTAGTAACCAGAAAAGGATTGTGATCATCCCCTTTTTTTTCCTAACTGATATTCTAAGTAAAGAAGCCCTCAGACAAGAGCACTTAGAAGCTACAAAGAAAAAAAAAACAAAATGGGAAGGAAAAAAATAATAATAGTTAGAACTTACTTTAAAATTTACAAGTTTCTATTGAAGCAGAAATAGAAGAAAGACATCAAAGAAAAAGTATGAAACTAAAACCTGCGACAGGGAAAAAGTTAGTACACTCTGTAAAAAGGAAATTAATGAGCGATTCTGTTTACGAAGTAGAAAATTGTGCTTGCATCTATTGTTTGAAAGCACACAACCAATCGAAAAAGGGACAACACTTTGTTCAATGTCTTAGATGTCAAAACGTAGTCCCATGACAAGTATGTGAAAAGAAATACTTTATTTTTGTCAGTAAAATATAACAGTGATGAAAAAGATGACTAAATAGTTTGTTTTTAGTTAGCAATAAGCCCTATGCTTTTAGACTAGCCTATAAAATGTTCTTTAATTATTTGTGATTTTCTTATTTTCAAAATGTTTTAAGAGAAATAAAACATTTAAATTTGGTTAAATATCTATATCACTTACTCCTTGGTATCATTTTATTGTGTGTAAATGTGCCTTATTCGATGCGAAAACTTGCCCCGAGTTCGGGGCAAGTTTCAGCAACCGACTTGGACTTAAAAAAAACATGTTTTTTACGGTTAAACCCACAAGTTGAGCAACAACTGAATATACAAATTTTGACTTCATTAACTGTTTTATAAAACCACAATATCCTAAGATTTCTTAGGTTCAAATATAAAAAATAGAAAATTCATTGAAAAAAATCTTCGTAAACGTGCCCCAGTCTACCTTATATTATATGGAAAACCCTTATATAAAAACAGATACAAACATGCAAGTGATTACATACATAATCAAAAGTCACTCGTAACAGATAAACCAGTAAACCAGAAAATAATCTTAAGGGGGTCTGAGACAAATTTTGGGAAAAAAAAATCATCAGTTTAGAGTTTTGAATTTTTTTGCTCTGATTCACCATCTTTTAAATTAGCAAAATAATAACATGAATATTTTAAAGATTTTTTTAAAATTTAAATAATTTAATTTTTAAAAATGTCGTCGCTTTAAATCATTAAAACTTCAAGTTTTCTTGGTCAATTTTGAATTTTTTTCATAAATCTAAACACAAATACCTAAGCTTTAATTTTTATTCGGCAAATAAAAAAATATTAATTCAATAAAAAATTAAAAAAAAAAAACTTGAATGAAAATTTTGAAAACTTTTAAGATACTTTTTTTTTTCGAAAAATCACATCTTTTGAAGCAAACATTTTTTTTTTCAAATTTGCCGAATGAAAATTCGAGTACACTGTTTGAATAACATATGCTCCAAATTTCATTACTTTATATTTATCAGTTCTTGACTTATAAGAGTTTGAATGCAAAGAATCGGGGAAAAAATGCATTATGGAGAAAAACGCGCTTAAAGTTTCAAAGTTAAGAATACTATTAGTTAAATGCAAGCAACAAAAATAATTATATCTTTTGTTCTAATTAAGATATAAACAAGATTCAAACGGAATTTTAAGCTGAAAAAAAAGAACGGATTTCGTTTTAAATGATAAGAAAAAAAAGCAAAATTTGACGATTTTTGTGTCCCGGACGCCCTTAATAAATAAATAGTTCTATATTGTCCATACGTGTACTCTTTCAGCTATAATACACCAATGAGATTGATAATGAAAAGAATCTAGGACGTGTAATTCGTGTACATGATTTTCGATGAGATCGTTAAGCTCATCTTCAGTGAATAAATGATAATATCTGTGCAATACAGTGTCAGCACTCTCCGCTGCATGGCCGTGAAAATAACTTACACCCTGTGAGTCATCAGTATTTTCACTTCGTGAAACGTTTTCCAAACCAGTTAGTCTTTCGCTGTCAGTAATGTTAGGAAGATCTGCAGAGTCTTTGAAGGGGTGATTCTTACTTTCCAAGTCTATTCTAGGCTCCTGTGAATCGTAAAAAGTCGTTTCACTAATAGCACCATTTTTGACATCGGTAACGGAGTTTATCGAGCACAGCTCACGTGTAGCAGGCTGGGCTGATATGCTGGAACAATTTGGTTTGCATAATTTCTCATTTGTTGAGCATACGGATGTCCTATGTCCTATAACTTCACCTGGAATATATTTTACACTGGCAGTTGAGGACTTAGTATGTTTGAAGCAGAAAGAGGGAGAAGCTGAAGAAAATAAGGAATCTGTTTCAGAGTCTAAAGAGAGATTTTCCGTGATAGGAGAATGTTGAACTGCGAAACATTTTGGAGCAATATTTGTATTTTGTTTCGTGCTATGGTTAACACTAATACTGCAATTTGAGTCTAGAAGAGGAGATTTTGAAATTTGTTCTGCAGTTCGAGAGGAATGAAATCGATTATGAAATTCATCTAAAGCTCTTGATTGCAAAGTCACACTTTCCTCCTTTACAGGCTGTTGTGCTTCTGTCTCGCTAACAGTGTCAGCAGGAGGAGGAAAAATTCCTGTTTGAGGCTGAAATTTGCTTTCTTTGCTACCATTATCTCCTACACACATCGTGCTACCAGAATGCTTGTTGATGGAAGGAGACTTTGGCTTTATATTGTGCAAAAAAGAATCACTTGTTGAGTTCTGTAAGGCACCATTTAAAGCCGTTTGTGTGTTTGTTTGTTCTGTTGCTCCCTTTTCCAAATGGTGATCTTTTTTAATGATAGTTAAAGCGTTTGAACTACTCACCGTATGAAATTTCTCTAACGATTGATTTTTCATTGATTTTATCTCTGAAATTATTAGGTCTGCTTGTGGATTTTGATGATCATATATTTCACATTTAGAGCAGCTATAATTCATAAATGAGTGAAGAGCATCAAAACTTAAGGTTTTACTCTTACCAATCAGTTCATTGCTATGAGGGTTGCATTGAAAAGCTGGGTTTTTTTCCATTAAGCACTTTAATTGACTGCTTAAATCAAATGATCTGCGTTTTCCAATATTTTCTGGATTGCTCACAAATTGTTTTGTTTTATAGCAACCAATGTTATTATCGTCAAATTTACTCTTGACTACGTTTGGCAGTGCTTGTGCAATTGATGTATTATCAGGATATGTATCAACATAGAGAGCTCTGGCTCCCGCTTTTCTGAGGGATGCGGAAACTATTTTTGATACAAGAGATTCTTGATGAGGATTTACATTACCAACTCTACCCAAACTAGGAATACTTCTGTGTTCATCATTAAAAGTTGCTACTGTTAAGTTTGTATCTAGCTTCTTTGAAGGACTACAGTGTTCTAATGTTTCTAAAGATTCACACGATCTTTTTTTATTAATACTTGAATGATAGTCATTAACTAAACTCAATACATTGGAATTTTTATTGTATTCGTTACACTTAAACATACTGAAGTTTGGATCGCGATCTGAAATATTATTCAGTTCGGGCATGGAATAGTAGGAAGATAACTGCAAAACGTCACTGTTTAAGTAACTATCTTCATTGTAGAAAGGTCCTATAGTCTTAGAATAAGGAATGTTACCTATATTGTTTGGTATAAGCTTATTACAATGCTTTGAATTGTTATTAAAAATAGATTCATAGTTAAAAGCAGTGCTACCTGAAAACAAAATTCTCCTTATTTCAGAGTTTGAGTTATTAGTATTTGAAATATGCTTTAATTTCCTATCTGAATAGTTAGTTTTGAGGCCGTCTGGAACTTTTTCGGATTTTGAAAGAAAATCAGCATCAGCTTTTTTAAGTTTGAACAAAAACGGCTGCCAGTAATGGACGCTGCAGAACTTTTCATTCATAAAATCACAGTTTGTTTGAACATCAGAAAAATCTTGCCTGTGTATTTCCGTACATATATTGCCTAGAGATAAACCGAGTGGCATATTGGAACATGTACACTGTGCCGAGAAAACATTGGTAAAACTGCGAGAATGTTTGCATATTTCTTTCCTGCTATTATTTTTTTCATTTGACTGTGGTGGGGCATAATAATTATTTTCTATTTTTAACCGTTTTTTGGATGAACCTATATTATCTTTGCTATCAGTGTTTTCATCAAATTCTGTAGTTTCATTTAGAAAATTATCATTTAGATTTTCTTTTTCATTTATTGTAGATAATTTCAACTCAGAAATGCAGTTATCTCGGGAAAAAGAGGAAAAATTAACTTCGTGCGCGTAATGCTCTTTTTTATTTTTTTGCTTAAAGTCTTCCTGTGCCAAACAGTCTCTAGCACAACCAATGGAAATGGCTTCCTTTCTCAAATCGGAGATTCGTTTTGGGGGCTTACTACAACATGTGGACTCACCAGAAGGAGAAAAATTATTCCCGTTAACGATATCGGAATAATCTAAGTTTTCGGGCTCAAACTCCCGAGTAAGTTTATGGCTATCTGTCATCTCATTTTTCAAATATGATTCAAGAAAGTCATTGATAATTTTATCTGCTTCACTAAACGTCATTTGTAACTCTTTACTCGAATGAAAAGGTATCGGCTCGTCAAATTTTAAATTACATGTAGCAGTTGTGTTTGACCTTGTCATACGATCATTTTGTTTCATTCGTTTCTTCAAATTATTGTTTGAAGTAAATGATTGACTTTTTAAATCTGACAAAGATTTAATTTCCTTGCTCGCCCACAACGATGGTATGTTCCTAAAGATTTTACTTATGGATCGGAGTATGCTTTTTTTGCCATCGTGGCTTGTTTCTGAGTCATCAAAAGAGTTTTTTAAGTTAGTGACTTGTTCGTCATTTTCAGTGGAGAAAACTGTATCCACATTGTCATCCATGTGAAGTATTTCTATGTAGTCCTCATTAACAGCTATGTCAGAATGTTTCTAAATGAAAAGAAAAAAAAAACAATTAGGAACTTTTCGTATTAATCATAACTCAGTAGAGCATATCCGAAAACTAGTAACTATTCTTAATATATACGGTCACGTGATCATAAATACCGTCCTTTGAACGAAGAAAATGTTAGAAACATTGACTTTTTTATTAATCCTTTTCCAGTTGTTCATTTTTAGACATTTCTGAACTTTGTCCTCATTTGGTGATTAAATAATTTCACTCTCGTATTTGGTAACGCTCAATCGTTTTGATTTAGTCAATGAATTTTTGATATGACATTTTTAGAAATGAGCGGTAACTATTCATAGACGTAGTGGCTCTATGAAGTTCTCATTAACAGTTATGTCAGAATGTTTCTAAATAAAAAGAAAAAAACCAGTAATATAGTATGACACTAATAAATTGTTCTTATTAAGCATAACCTGTAGAGCATATCCAAAAACCAGTAACTATTCTTGATATCTATGGTTATGTCAGCTTAATTACCGTCTTTTGATCGAAGAAAATGTAAGAAAAAATGTCTTTTTTTGTTAATCCTCTTCCAGTTATACATTTTTTAGATATTTCTGCACCTTGACCTCATTTCTTGCTTAAACCAGACAGCTTCATAAATAAGTTTCGCGCTCGTATTTGGTTACGCTTAATCCGTTTTGATTTATTCAATAAATTTCTAAATCGGCATTTTTAGGAATGAACGCTTACTATAAATAATCGATTTTATTTTGACTAATTTTATTTCAAGTTTGATTTTACAGTGGAAAGCTTTAGGACAATGCTGATTTTTTGTAAATATTTTTGGTCTATTACTCTCGTTCTGCGAGTTTAGTGCAATTCAAACAAGAAGGGAATTATATCATTTTATTCTCAATTTTTTGTATAGAAGCTTTCTGAATTTCTACATAACGATAAATCTGCGTGTGATTTCTCACTATTTTTCGTATTTAAGAACACAAATATTATTTTCGTTATAAAATTTTATAAAATAATGAATTTTATTAATTTAATAGCCGTATTAATTCACCGCACTTCGTTTTAAAATAAAATTACGAGTACTTTACCGTTGCATCATTAGGTCGGATATCGTAGCTATACTTCCTTACATGTTCATTTAAATTTATACGGTAAGTGGTTGCATTAAACCTTTTGTTTTACGTTAAAAGGAAATGTCAAATTGATTAGAAAACTTAAAAAATTAAACATATGAGACAGTGAAAAGCAAAAGGATGTTAGTGGCAAAATTAAAAATTTGAAGACCAGTACAAATTAGCAGGGGAACCTCTTCTCTGTCTTTGTGCATGAGATAGTACTAGTAGCCATGGTAGGTGCTGCTGTGCACCGTGATTTAAAGAAAATTCAATGGAAGTCTACCTAGGACGTTGTCTTTAAACGTGTTTTACTCAAAACTTGAAAATGTCCACTTACATCCCTTTACTTCTCACTGCCTCATATGCTTTTTGAGCTAACTTTCATCTACAGGGTGATTTGATACCAAGGACGCTTAGTATTTACTAATTTCAAAAATTAGGTTACTTACTATGTGCAATAATATTATTTATTTTCGAGAAAATATCACTTACATTCACGAAGCTGGTAGTGTTTCTTTAAAAAATACCGCTTTTTAAAATAATTTTATTCGCAGGTTTTTGGCTCACGACGCGCAGACTTTTCCGTCAACCCTTATAAAACGTTCAACGAATGAAACATTATACTAAAATGTGAAATTAAAATATTGAATATTTGATGACACATTTGAAGCAATCAATTCTTCGTTACGCATGCTCGAAAAATTGCTATTTATAACCCTTATGCTTTCGCAGCCAGGTGCATTAGGCAACTTAAAAAAAAAAAATCCCAATTAAAAATCCTAAAAATTTAGAACGACATCGGACTAATTTTACTACATGTAAACTGGGTTGTATTCCCATTTTGTATATAAGCCTCATTGAAGCCCTATTTAGGTCTTCAACATGTTTTTCACCAACTTATGTCCAACAGAATCACAAGAATAACCACCTCACTCGCTACAATTAATTTTCACTTTTTTCAATATGATCCCTCGTCGTACTGCGTTCTGTTTCTATCTTACTTCTAGGTGCCTATGTCGATGGTTTATTTCACAGTTGTTTCGTACATTCTGCGAGCCCGGAAACTGTAGGCATAAAATATTCTGATGCTCAGGAATAACCACAGGAATCCTGGAAAATTGTTTCCACCAGAGTTTGAACCTCGTCTGGTTGTGAGCTAACCCCACATGCTATTTGTACACCACAGCGAAGAACAAAAATGTAACAAAAATCTTAATAATAGTTAATCAGTTAATACATGAAGTATTTTGTTTAGACATGGTCTGGAAAATACAGTGGAATTTGCTTAATTGAACCACTTGATAATCGGACCAGCTGCTTATTCGGACAAAAAAAAAAAAAACCTTTCTTAAAGAACCAAAACAAATCCCATTACACAAGCCTAACGTTATTTGCTTATTGGGCCCAAAAATCCGCTTAATAGGACCAAGGTACGTGAGAACAAATTGGGAAAAAATAAAAATCGCCCACTAGAAGCGAGTTTCAAGTGTGTCAGCGCACTAACTTAATAGTTATTACAATTAAAAAAAACTAATAATAGTTCCTTGTAACTTTTAATTAAACTCAGAAATATTTACAGGAAAAAAAAATGTTAACGAAACTCCCATTTCATGGTGGCAGAAAGTAAAATTTCATTGAAGTTTCAAATTTAGTTGTGAAATACGTAATTAACATTTCATTGAATAATTTTAATTTCCGATAAGTACTTTTTAGCACTTATTCTTCACTCTCGGATTTTTCATAACTTCTGGTTGTAGAATTGAGTCGATACTGACCTGAAGGAATATCTAAAACTGTATCAGTCTGGGACGAGCGTAAAAAGATTATTCGCTTTATTTTAATCAATTTTTTTAATGAAAAAATTTCGTAAACAGCAATTTTTCTTCCTTGTATGCTTATCATACATATGGTGCTCGAAATAATCATAAGGACATTTATATGTTTTGTGTATAGCATGTTTGGTCAAGATACACAGCTCCTGTTCGCTTAATTCGATCAACCGGTTATTAGGACCAAAATGGTCCCGTCCCAATGTGGTCCTATTAACCGGAATCGACTGCATAAAAATCGGGCAGAACCCGTTATGTCAAAATCACCCCAATACCTGCTGTCAAAATCTCTCCGAATTACACATTTCTGTAAATGCTTTGTAGAACATACCCTTAAGTATGAACACGTTTTGCGCACACAGCCACGCATCTGAATGTCTGATCATGCAAGCAAGTGACTTGCAAATCACCAAACACCGAAGAAATCGTCTACATTTCCTACTTTTGTCAATGTCAATCTTATAATACACGTTTTGCTACCTTAATGAACTTACCATGTACTTTTAATAATTATTTTCTTTCTCACACTCTGGTTTTTCAAGAGTTCCGATTATGATCGATGCATAATATTCTTGGGTTAATCCAATACATCGGTTCCCAAACGCGACACTCGAGTGCAGACCTTCTTTTTAAATGCTGAAATATCCCCGGTGTCGGCATGTCCCTAAATTACAATAATACGCAAACTAAGTGCAACCTGCGAGTTCAAAACGGTTAGATAAAAGTTTAATAGTACCTTTTCTTCATTTTAATACGTTATTTGAATCCAATTACGTCTTAAGCAGTGAAGCAAAAACTAGTTTCATAAAACTTTAGTGATACTTTTAACGTTTGAGTTCAGTTACCTTAGTGAATAGAAGTAGATGAAACTACATTACAAAAGAGGAACTAAGCACATTTTATACAGATTTCAGATACGGAAATGCCTTAGGGTTAGGTGGAGGTAAAATTAAACACGAGGTAAATGGACACAAACTGTTACCACAGTTCAGGTAATTTTTAAAACTAAACTGTTGGCAAACATTCAAAAGCGATTTGTCAAATAATTGCGTTGGCGTCAACATTGTTTGTCATCATTGTTTGAAAATGACACTGTGAAAGAATTGTTTTTTGATGCTTAGGCATCTTACATTTTCTTCTCCAACAGGGTACAAATAAGAAGTAACTGATTTCAAATAGTTTTACGCGTCATATTGTAGGTCACTAAAAACAGGGAATTTCATCTTCCCAGCTATTTCAGATAAACAAGGTGATAGGTTAATTAGGTATTTTTATCCACCCCATAGGTACTGCACTTTGGAGTGACTGGGAACAATTGAGTTTTTCATCCTTCCTATTTTTCGGAAGATTGAATTTTGACGTAAATAACACTTTTGAGTTTTTTTTAATCAAACATTACGCCTATAGTTTAATTATTATTATTTTTTTGTTTTAAATAATTTCAGATTACATATGGACTACATGTTTAGAGTGTCGCATGCGACCTACGGGCTACAAAATGAATATTTTTGTTGTAGAACTTCATAAGCTTTTAAATTTATTGTGTACAGCGCGTTTATCTACGTACATCAGCATCATGAGGAAATATATGGGATGTTGCATTCGATAGCGTGCGACGTACGGGCCACAGATTGAGAATTACTAGTGTAGAGCGGCTAAAGCTGCTAAACGGATTATGTGTAGTGCGATTATGTACTTGCATCAACTTTACTGGGAAATATATGGGGTGTTATCATTAGCCCCCTAGTTTCTCGTGTTAATAGAAATATGATTTTATTCGCAAAAAGTTTTCTTACCTAGTTACTTTCATAGAATGCTGTCTTGGACACAAAGTAAAATATATTTTTGTCTTAATTCATCTCACAGAAAGTAGGGGATCAAAAGTTGAAACATTGAAATTATTTTTATCTGTACCCCAAGTAACCCTATACAATGTAAAAATAATTTTGAACAACTAATAATTCCGGGGCAACAATACCCAGAAATAAACTTACAGAAGATTTTGAATCACTATCGAAGGAATCTCTCTCAGAGACACTTGTTTCATCACATGACGATAGGACGGTGGTACTGTATGTTTGTTCCTTTTCCTTTATCGATGAGTGCGTGAAGGAAAGTCGTCTAACAGCTGCTCGGACAAAGTCATAGCAAGAGTCCGTGGAAGTCTTTGGCACGTTTTTCTTGGAAACATCAGCGTTACAGGGAGAGTGGTTATGCGAGTCTGGATTTTTTGAATGACTTGATGTGGCTTTGGCGTATCTGGATCTAGGGAAGAATTTGGCAGTTATGGTTGAAGGGTCATCATCATCATCACTGGACCATAAACTGATGGTATCTTCTAAGTCATCCTCATCCTCATCAAGCTCAGGACTTCCAGAATGCGGTGGCTTATCATCTACAGATAAAAATGCGTTCTCAATCAACTTATGAATGAAAACTAAAAATTTCAGAATGAAATTCACAAGTTTTGCTTCAAATTTTTACAGAAAATATTATTTGTATTAAAGACGAATTTCGCGATACAAGATCAATTATTAAAAATGGAAAGGACTTACCATTGACAATGCTGCTCTTTTTAACATCATACCAAGGCATTAAAACATCTTGAGATTTCTGAAAAATATAAAAAGTTCAAGTTATCTTTCAGTAAGGAAATCTACATACCTATAAATCTTTAAACGTAACATCTCCTAAACTTTATTTAAATCAACTTTATACCTATTATTTGATGTGCTGCTGAGTCGTATTTTTCTTTGCTTTAAATGATACTAACATTCTTTTGAGTCTAAGTCTTGTAAGAGAAAATAGGGGACAAAACTTACAGCAATTATATTTTCTCAAATAAAATATATAATTATTACATTCTCGATTACAACTTTTCTACGCAATTTATATAAGGTGGGTTTATAGTGTTCCAATTTATGCTTTTATAATTTAATTAAGAATACAGGCTGGTCAAATTTGAACAATGAAATGGGATGTACTGTAATGATTGACTTTATGCTTTTTGGTGTGCTGATTTCAAACATGGCACTCATTTTTCTCAATCACTTTTCTCCAAAATAGGTTTACCCTGTGGGTAAAAAGTATATTTGACATATTCTGAGAGAAAAAAAGTCTTCAAAAAATCCGTAAGTTTGTTATGTACCAACTAATTTATGCACAAAACTACTTGAAATGACATTCGAAATATATAATCTAATTTTATAGTACGTAATTAGAGCAAACAACATTGTTTCATGTGCAGGCCAAATTATTAGACTAAGACTTTTAAAAACAAATTCTTCATTGATTACATAACTATAGACACATTAACGAACAGTGAAATAATTATCTAATATTTAGTATGCATTCCCTTGTTCTTGATGAGCATTTTAAGTCTTTTTGGCATACTTTTCACAAGGTTTACACAATTTTTTAACTTTTTAAAAAAGGAGGTAAAAAATAGTTTATATTCACTATTATATATACTCACATACACATACTCAATAATTACCTAAAACTAACTTTAAATATAACTGAACACACTAATAAAACGAACTAGTGAACTGTTGAAGCTGATTGAGGTTATGTTCCTGGCAGGTAGATAAACAAAGAACATAAACAAAGCAGACAGTGCTGCAAACTGCAAACATTAAATTAGGCTTAAATAACGTAATAATCAGTGTACAGTATGTACTGTACTTTAACGTAAAATAAATAGTACTTTAGTACAAAAAGTGTACAAAAAACAAAACAAAAAAACCTCTTTAGTCTAATAATTTGGCCAGCACTGTAGCTTGGATTCATTATTGCCTCTAATGCTACATTTTTCAGTCTACTTTTGGGTTAGAGAGTCTTATCTTAACACTTAACATCTTAAACAACGGGTAAATCTAAGCGCCGTATGGTTTATTTCTCCATTATGTATTTTTTGCACGATAGAAATTGTATCAAATTAAATAAATTTTATCCAAAATATATAAATTTAACTTTCCGAATAAAAACTGAACCTTGGTAGTTCTTCACGTAATAATTATTAATAAGCTAGGCTGCACTATTTAATACTTTAGAAGAAAATATACCTAGTCAAGATGAAATTCTACTTACTTCTGTTGTGCGACTCCTAACTACAATGAGTAGTTTACTCCCGATTTTTGAAATCCGCGTGATTTCACGAAGCGCTTCTATTCTTCTTTCTCTTGTCGCGAAGTGATGTATTACTCCAATACTAAGCACAGCATCAAATGCTTTTTCACGCAATGGCAATCGAAGATTATCACCCATGATCACCTCTTGGCAATTTTGGCGGGAGAGAGAAGTTTGGAGCGCACAGTAATCTACTCCCAGAGAAAATATTTGATCTCTGTTCTGTAAATGTCTGCCATCTCCACAGCCTGTAAGGAGAATGAAAAACGTTGATAGTAGCTATCTGCAAAAACTTAGGAAAGCTTAAGGTTTATGATACTACGTATATATATATATATATATATATATATATATATATATATATATATATTTATTAATGCGTAAACATGCATTGCGAGAGAACCCAATGCGCAATGAAAATCAAAGCAGTAATTAGGAAAAAACTGCGTGCGTGTGTGTATGTAATTGGGGGGGGGGGATATAACTTCTGCGTTGTGTGCTTCTTAGCTAGTATACATTATAACTAATATTTTATCTTTCAACGCAACTGAATGCTTGGAAAATAGGATTTTGATTTTTTTTCAAAAGTTTATCAATAAAACCTGCGCAGTTTTGAGAAACTAGTAAGATATTTTCTATAACTAATTAAAACGGGAGTTTTCTAGTTTTAACTAGCTTTCAAGGTGCAAACACCGTACATAATATAAGTTGACATAAGGCTTTTCGGGTGGTAAAATTTTTATTTTAGGTTGTATAGAGATTCTGGAACTTTAAGTCACAGTGGCGAGTAGTTAAATGAGAAAAAATGCAAATTCACTTAAAGATATTAAGTGTAGTAGCGATGCAAGACACAAAAGCAGAACTATTTTCTTATTACAATTATGAAGCAGAAGCAAGTTTTAAAAACACAATTTTGAAAACGAACCGTTCACCGAAGTCGCAATTGCAAAAACGTACCGTTTACGAAACTTACAAAGCAAAAACTGCAAATACAAAAATTATTCAGTATCGTTCGTTTCTGTTTTCTTACAACCTCTTTCTTGGCGATGTTTTTCTTGGGCATTTTTCGTACTTTGCTTGGTCAAAATCTAAGTAATGAGCAGTGGAGCAGTACAAACAGGTGAATCTGAGCTCGTTAAGAAGCACAATTCTACATGGTGGGCAATGACATTTTGTTTAACGAATTGGGTCCTATAAGGCCTCCACCTATAATATTGTGATAGTCCAACTCTAATGTGTTCACAGTCAAAGATAACAATTAAAACAAAGGTGTCCAAAAATAGGAAACTTTCTACATATTTAAGATAAATATTGAAAGCCTTCTCATACGCATGGTATCTGAAGGATCATATTACCTTCCCAAGGTATATTTTAAAGCGGTAAAATTGAAACACTTTCAACATTTGTAAGGCTAATAATGTTAAATGAAAAAGGTTAATAAGAAGTGAACGAGTTAAAAAAAGTATAAAATTAAAAGTATTTTTACGCTAAATTTAAGGGATTCATAGTCAAACAACACAAGTCATTTTTTAGCATGTCTTTCAAAGTCGCTTTTTCTGATATTACTTTTTATTGAGATTTTACCTTTGTCTTTTGTTTTGTTTTCGAAGGGACAATATTGTTTATTTGGGGAAAATTAAAAAAAAAAGTTATTATATTTTAAGAAACTGGAAAATAATGACGTATTTTTGATATTTAAACACTTATTTGAAATAATATCATTTAATTCACATTCTGATAAACTAAGGAAATATTTACAAAAGCATTTAATTGTTTCATTACAAATTAGAACCGCGGTTATCAAATAATACAAAAGGAATATTTTTCTGACATAATATAGCGTTCATTTTAACGATAAACTGCTTTTTATAATCATGGGAATAGCTACTCGTATGCATAATCAAGCCATGTTAATCAGCATCAATAAACACACAAAGTTTGAAAAAATGATTAAAGCATAACTTACTTAACGAAAAAACTTTTGTATTCCCTACATTCAAACAACGTACAGTTAAATTACACATCTTTAAATTTCGAAAAATAAGAAGCGCAAACAAGAATGAGATTAAAAACTGGTTAGTTGAAAAAATAAATAAATAGCTCAGAAAACCAATTCTCTTTTTTTAAATAAAAATATCCTGGTGTTTGTTTGCTTTTCAAAACGAGTAAAACAATGAAATATATATTAATTTTCAGATTCTTAAATTTTCTTAAAGTTCGCTAATTAAATAACAGTTGGAAAAACAATAGGTTGTTTGATTTCTTCAGTTAAAATATCTCATATTTAACTTAAATAATGCTTAGCAAAAAATCTCATTAAAAATGTACCGGGAGGTTATTAAAATTCATTCTCTGCAGAACATAAACGCAGATTAAAAAAAAAAATTGACATTAGTACGACCAATATTCATTGAGATATGAAACTCAGCGTTTTGTGACTTATACTGCATTTAACATGTGGTCCTTTATATCTTTTTAGGCTCCATAAAGCAGCGTAGTAAATTCGATTTTTTGAAGGAGTATTTGTAGTGTGTTTTTACGTATCACAGAATACCATATCCATTTGATTTTCAATAGCAGTGTAAAAAGATAAATATATATACTTTTTCCTTCAACAATTTCCGTTGTTTGTGCTCTTCTAATAGTGAAACATGTTTCCATTTTATATTAAGCACGGTCTCAGCATTTTGAGCTCGAATATTTCCTTGAATTTTGGTCACAAATGCTTCGAATTTTATGTGTTAGTATTTTTTTTTTTTTAATTCTTGTAAAATCTCTTAACATTTATTTGAGGACATCATTCTTCTAATTAATGTTTCAAAAATTGGACGATAAGGATACGAACGCCGGCAAAATCAGAAATATACCAAATTTTACATTTTTAGCCGTATCATTTTCTTTTAACACTTTCCATCAATAAAAATACAAACATTTGACTTTATTGTATGCATCGATATATGATGTTACTCATAACTGAAAGTTTCAAGGTTTGCTCAAATTCTTTCTAATTCATTTCCGAATAGCTTTTTCATACATTGATTTGGAGAACGAAGTTATACTTTCTTTGTTATGGAAAAAGATCAATACATAAAACAGCAAACCGGAAACACGCTGAGAGGTTGTTTTCGCATTCTGCATTTGTGTGTTTTTGTATTTTTGTAGAAGATAAGAACTGTGGAGCATAATAAATTGTGAAGTGTTTAAACTCTTCGCCTTCATAACTCTCACTTCTTATTTTTATCATTGCATTTTACTTTGTATTTTTCGTTTATTTAGGGCTTATTTGATTTTTATGTGTCCCTAATTACTTCCATTTCTTGTGCAATATAGGTTAAAACTTATATTTTTAAAAGCTAATGACATAAGCACTTCATTATGTTTTAGTAAAGGGGTCTAAGGACCCTTAACCTCTTAAAATTTTCAGCTTTCTGGAAAAAATATATGTTATGAATAATTTAATTCTGAAAAATTTGATACCTTATTTATTACTATACGCAAAAAACCTGAGATAAAGAGGCTTAAACAGCTGCTAATAACAGAAATCTCTATGGGGGAAAGATTACGCATTTTTACGATAACTTGAAAAGTTTTTTGCGTACTGTAATAAATAAGGCATCAAATTGTTCAGAATTAAATTATGCATAGCATAAATGTTTTCCAAAAAGTTGAAAAATTTGAAGGTTAAAGGTCCTTAGACCCCTTAAACTATATCCTTAACAGATAGCATAAATGATGTATATAAGTTCAATCCCTTTTCTGACTCTTTTTGTACACTTCTGTAGGGTTATAATTCTACCCATCATTTACATATTATCTATGCACTTTACTTTTACTTCTTTTACGTCAAAAAAGTCTTTTTGATTTTCGAATTTGTTTTACTTTTAAGTTAGAATACCTACAAGTAAAATAATAATAACAAACCTGTAGAAGACCGGATGAAACTAAAATTTTCAAAACCAATTCTTTATCGTTGCTCGCGTTTACTCTTGAATCTGATTTTGATAGAAACTAATGTATTTTAACATATACTATCTTTCTTTTTTCCCTATCAATTTCAAAATTATTTTATTGTGACGAACTTTGTTGTCACTTTCTGATCTGTCTTATATCTTTTTATAGTCTTTTCCTGGCGACGCAACAATTTAAAGAACTTTCTTATAAACTAGCATTTTAAATACTTCATATATTTGCAGGAAATTAAATTTCCAGTTCTTAATATAAAAATAAAATTTTTGAATTTGCTCCATTTTCAAACAATATATTACATTAGAAAGTTTTAAATCTATCGTAGCAATCCATTTTAATTCCTATTGAAATTTAATCTCTTCTATTTCTCAATGCTGTGATGTCTTTACAAAAAATTGTATTCAAAAAAATAAATAAATAAAAAATGCGTGTTGGGTTATCATAGCCATTCGAACGCATCTTAGAGCAAGAATAAGTCCCGCTAACTATAAAAGAAGTTTTCTCGGAGTTGTAGACGAATTTTGACATTGAGTACCAATGACACTACCAAATGGTTTTAAGTTTTAGGCAAGGAACTAATACTTCACTCAAAGAGAAGCGATTCATTCATTTTAGAAATTTGTTTCAAAAAAAGAGAATTTCGTCACCAATTTTAAGTTTTCTTTATATTCAGTGCAAACAACTCCCGAAAGTGAAATGGTTAAGATGACTGACCTTTTTCAAAATGAACAAATCGGAATTTTTTTTTAAAATTACAGTACATAAAGAAAGAACCTTATATTTTACCATAAAACTTGCGTTGAAACAGTATTTTTTATTTTTGGCAGTAAATTTGAGTCTTCGAAAAAGTGGACTTTTTTTTCATGGGGCAAAGTGAAAAATAAAATATTTTTCTAATGAAATATTTTCTATTTGATTATAAAACCTATTTTTAATCAAAAGAGCCAGTAAATAGAAGGTTGAATGAATAAATGAAAATATAATGAAATAATAAGTGAATGAATAGATCAATTAATACAGGAAGAAAAATAAATGAGCGAGTTAAAGAATAAATAAATAAATAAGTGATTTAGTAAATGATGGTATGTAAATGAATGAATGAATTAATGAAAGCAAACGGAAGTGATTTATATTAGATGATTGAGAGAGTAAATTGAACAAACTATGTCACTTTGCCCCGTATGGTACTTGACTAATAGCACAATTTACTTAAAATAAAAATAAGTTTAATATTTACCAAATTAACACTGCAATGAATATTAGGAAGTCTCAAAACATAGTTAAAATGTTAATACCTATAACTTTATCATTTAATTGTAAAAAAAAAATAATAATAATTTTTCACTTACAACCAAATGTTACAATATGAGTTTCATTTTTTAAAACTTGCCTGTATTACCAAATGCTTTAATCTTCGGCGGTATTCATTTTCTGACTGGAACAGAGTACATATGGAACTATGTACATACTTAAAATATTAATAGATACCTGGAGCTAAAAGCAGAGAAAATATTTCATCATTTCACTTTGCCTAGCAATTTGAATTTGCCTCATGCTCCCCTTCTTTTTGCACGTAAAAAACCCTAATCACATAACATGACTCTAAAGAGTCATGTTATGTGATTAGGGTTTTTTACAAGCATTAAGCAAGAATAAATTCTTGCTTTTAAAGCAAAAAGACAATTTTAGCGTGAATGCATTCTCACCAGCTATAAAGAATTTACTTCCTCTAAAATTGCAGCATTTAAAGTTTGCTGATTAGTCCATAAAATTGAATCTCATTCTCGGAAAACCCTAAGATTACGAAGCTACCTAGAAATTATGATGAGCTAGAAAAATATGTCCACATCCAATTTCATCCCATTAATTAAGTAATTTCATCCGTAAATATGCATCAGCAGTGTCTGCAAAAGAATTGAAATTTAGCTGACTGAGCTGCAGACAGATTGGTCGAAGAAGCGCCAGTTGAATATTAATGAGATTTTATCATTAGCATAGAAATTTGGTTGTATATGCTTAAACCAAATCAGGAACTCGTCGGAGAAAAATAATTTTTGTAGGATTCCGCAAAAGTCCTAGATTTGTTAGGAGAAATATGGGTAAATTTTAGCATAATACTGATTACGTAAAATAATATATATATATATATAATACTATAAATCTCTGTAACAACGACGTCCTGCAGATGTTAAAGCATGATATTTTTGCGATTGGAGTTCTATTTTGGCAAAGCATTAAAAACCTATAATATGGAAACATTTTGTACTGAAGAGTTAAGAATTAGTTGGATTTGTTTCTACTCCATATGTTGGTGCGTTATTCATTAATGATCAATAATTTAAATATGTTAAAGTGAATCTGTCTAAAAACTTAATGGTATATTCTTTTTCATCCCACAAACACGTTCCTGAAATTTTATTGCTCTTTGGGAGCATAATAGAGGTTTTTTCTCTTTAAATTCACTACGGGCTTTTTTGATGTTTTCTTGAAGTTTTCACACTAATCTCATGCATTTGAATAAAAATACACTGACATAAACTCAGCTATGTGCTTTTTAAGCATCCTAGAATGAATGCTCACACTTTCAAGCACTCATAAGGGAAAATAAGGCATTAGTTAAGAACAAATGTTAAATAAAAAGGATCGTATCTTACTTATGTATCCACTGACTCATCTTATGTATCTACTCTTACTTATGTATCTACTCGTATCTACTTATTTACTAGTAGTAGGGGAGAGTGTTGTATCTTGGGACACTGCTAATTTCTAAGAATCTGTTTTTAGCAGCCATGTTTTTGTAATCTCTAATAGTAACTTTCACCACTGAATGGTGCCATTGTAAAAATCAGCATCGAATGAGTGAAATTGACGATTTTGTGAGAGAAAGAAAATTTCATGACTCAAAAGTAAATATTTTCTTCATTTAATTTCATTTTCTGTCTTTGTATTTGTAAATTCAATCAACTAAATTTTATTTTGTGATAAAAGAGTAGTACTTTAAATATTTTGCTTGCGAAAAAATAATGATAGTGCATCTAGATTGACCATCATGTTGGTTTTTCTTAAACCTTGGTGGTGATTGTACCTTGGGACAGTCAAATATTTGGTACCCTCAGGACGCGTTCGAAGGTACAACATATGCATGGTTCTTAATAATTAAGATATGTTTAGGAACATGGAACAATGTTCTGATCGTATGTAGTCTTTTAAACGCATTTAATGTTAGATAAAAATATATGATTCATTATTCATAATTCATAATTAATTATTCATCATTTAATTCACTAGTATGAAAAAAAACTATTTTGTTTGTTTTCTGGTACAAAATTTGTTCAAGTATATGGCTGTTTCCTGAATCATGAAGACTTTCCCATAACAACAGGATGTGTCCCAAGGTACAATAGGATGTTGTACCTTGGGATAGCTTGGAACTTTTAGTTTAAATGGTTGGCAATATTTGATTTTCAAACTGTCTGAATTAAAAAAAATATATATATTGCACAGAAGTATGTTGGGGTATTTTAATGTGACTTTTAGATTTAAAATTTGATTCAAATAATTGACGTTAAAAATTAAAATATGAAAGTGTTCCAAGGTACAACACTCTCCCCAACACGCACAGCGATGTTTGCGCTAAAAAGTTAAAGAAAGTTCGTTGAACAAAAAAAAAAAAAATCCCCCCCCCCCGCCCACTTCTGATGTTAAATGATCTTTTTTCTGCAACTAAAATGCAAACACACCTTTTCAAAAATCTATTAAAGTCACTTTGGAATTTAAAACTATTCGCCAAAACGCACATAAATATAAACAATAGCTTTGAACTCAAAATAATTCTTCAACTACATAGTTCTTTGCTTAACTCGTCAAGCAACCACGCTACCGTAACCTAACCCTTCAGGAAGTGAATCGGTTCCTTTTCCTGCAATTTCAAGTGTTTGAATAATACCACTCAAATTGTTTACTTAGATAAGTAACTATCTTCAACTATAAGAACAAAAACAAAGGTTAAAGAAATAAAGAAAACAAATCTCAATAAAAAATCCTACAAAATCAAATTATGTACCTGAGCATCGGAAAAAAAAGTATTTAAAAATTTGTTCGCCGATCACAAGCATTGGCATGCTTCGTCGCAGCTATTGACACTGTCGGCCAGCGCTCTCTCAAAGAGTTTACTTACTCCGCGATCTATTAGGAATTCATAGGACTAAATTTACCCCGCTATCTATTAGGAATTCATAGAACTTAACAATCAATTACAGATGTGTGAAATTTATTAGACTCAAGGAGCAAAAAAAAAGGAAATTCGAAGATTCCAATACAAAAATAACCTTTATATCCTTTCTAAGAGCCTAAATCTTTTTACTAGAATAGTCGAAAGTACTTTGCATTATTTTCCCGTGAAATTTGCCGTTTTACTTGAGTTGCCTCTCCCTGGCATACTTCTCTACTGAGTCTTATTTAATAACACCCGCCATTATGTTTCATTGTTATTTCAAAAACTTTTTCTACAGCTGGTAGTGGTGTAAAGTATTTTCCTTTTTTTATACTAGGATAACCAAAATAACAAGTTTATAAATGATTTTGTGTCGCACATAGGTTTCAGGAAACTGTTTTATTGTTCGTTTTTACGTTTTCCCCTTCAAATGTCGATTTTAGTGAATTTTATGAAGTGGGTAAGCTGCCTGACCTTTCACCATGCAAGAAAAAACTGGTTATGTATGCGTTTGGCCAAAATACCTTTTCACGAAGCGAAATGTTGAAAAAACGAAATATTTCCCAAAAAAGTTGTCAGCGGAATCAATGTTTCCGTCAAAGAAAACCTACCAATCGTTCCAAAAAGGGTGGGAAAATGACAAAAAACACAAAGTGTCTCCAAGGATGGGAAGAAAATTTATGGTCGGCTTCGTATTGTCAAGGCCAACTGAAAAGCAACTAGTAAAGACCTTGCTAACAGTCTGTTGCATTATGGTGTGGAGGTGAACCCCTCATTGGTCCGGCCACGACTCATCGCTTATAGGATGCTTGCTCAAAGGCCACGCAGGAAAGTCAGAATCACTCCCACTATGGCAAAGAAAAGGATTCAGTGGGCCAAAGATGTTCAAGGGGCCACTGAATATTTTTCTTTGCCATAGCTGGGGTAATTTTGTTTTTTCTGTGTGGTCTTCGAGCAGGCAACCCATTGGCGATGAGTCATCGTCGGACCAATGATGGGTCCACCTCCCGACTAGAATGCTTCAAACCGATAGCAAGATCTTTACTTGGCTGTTCTTTTGTTGGCCTTGACAATCCGAATAAGTTTTCATTCCATCCTTGGAAACACTTAGTGCTTTTTGCCACATTTTCCCAGCCTCTTTTGCACAATTGGTATGTTTTCTTTGACAGAAACATTGATTCTGCTGACAGTTTTTTTTGGGAAATATTTAAGTTTTTCGGCGTCTCTTTGTGAAAAGGTGTTTTGGTCTAACATAGACGTAACCCATGCTTTCTTACGTAGTGGAAGGTCAGACAGCTTACCCATTTAATAAAATTCACCAAAATCAATGCTCGAAGGAAAAAACGTAAAAAAACGAACACTAAAACTGCTCTCTGAAACCAGTATGTGACACTAAATCACTTACAAACTTGTTATTTTGGTGGTTCTAGTGCAAAAACACACATAAACAAATACTTTACACCACTCATAGCTGCAAAAACACTTTTGGAAACAGCAAGAGAGGCGGGTGTTATCAGATAAGAATCAGTGTTTCCAGGGATGGGGAATGCAAGTAAAACCTGAAATTTTCCAGGGAAAGAATGTATAGTACTTTGACTATTCTGAAAAAACAAAATTAGGCTTTTAGAAAGGATCTTGAAGTTATTTTTAAACTCGAATCTTTGATTTTCCGGTTTTTTTGCTCCTTGAATCTGATAAATTTCACACATCTATAAACATTTAATTAGCAATTACAAATATTTCGGTCACTCTTTCTGATTTAAAAATATAGCCTATAGTCTTCCTCAATAAATGGACTGTTCAACACAAAAAGAATTTTTCAATTCGAACAAGTAGTTTCTGAGATTAGGGCGTTCAAAAAAACAAACTCTTCAGCTTTATTATATTAGTGTAGAAGTAAATTTTCCCGTTTCCATAACATTTTTTATTGCTGCTGCTCTCCTATTAAGGATTTGTGATGTTATATGTAACTTACGAGGTGTGATCAAAAAGTGCGGTGAATGAATTTTTATAGCAGCAACTGCTGAAGCCACATCCATATGCTGTGATTTGTCCAGTAGCGTGATCATCTGAGACTAGCAGGGACAAGTGTTAACACATTCGAAATTGTCAGTCAGCTGTCAGAGTCGTTACAGCGAGGTTGAGTTTATCATGTATATCGCGCAAAATGGATTTCGAACAACGCATTAACATTAAACTTCGTTTTATGTTTCAAAATTGTTCACGAAATGCTAAAATTGTGGCATGGCGATAATCTGGTAATTATGAAGACTGTATACAAGTGATATGACCGATTTAAAAACGAAAATGAGACTGTTAAAGACGAACAGCGGGCGAGACGAACATCAACCACTAAAACAGAAGAAAATGTGCAAAAAGTAGCAGAAATGACTCGTTTAAACAGACGAATGTCTATTTAAGAGCTACCGGAAGACCTTAGCATCTGATACGGTTCCGTTTAATGCATTTTAACTAAGTTGCAAATGAGACGAATGAGGGCGAAATTTGTTCCCAGACTTTTGAGTAATGAACCGTAGCAAGGTACTGTTTCGCGAGATTTTTTTCGGAAAAAAGTGTTCCACATCCACCATACTCGCCAGATTTAGCACCACGCGACTTCTGGCTCTTCCCAAAATTTAAAACTTAAAGGAAAGCGTTTTGACACCGTCCTTGACAAGGAGACACGACAGAGCAGCTGAAAGCCCTTCCGAAAGATGCCTTCCAGAAATGCTTCCAATCATGGAAACAACGTTTGTATAAGTGTATTGCTCGCTAAGAGAGCGCACTACATTGAAAGAGATAAAATCAAATTTTATGAAACCTTATTACTTTTTCTAATAAAAAAAAAATAATTACCGTATTTTTTGATCACACCTCGTATAGTCTTCCTCAATGAATAGACGATTTTATTTAACACAAAAAGAATTTTTCAATTCGAACCAGTAGTTCCCGAGGTTAGTGCGGTCAAACAATCAATCTCTTCAGCTTTATATTACTAGTTAATTAACAAAAACAAAAAAAAAAAACATGTCAATGATATATATTATTTTTACAAATCATTTTAAGCATCGTTTAGGATTTTCTCTGAAACGTACCCTCAAAATTTGCCTCATGGCTGACTCGAACCTACGTCCATTGGATCGCGGGGCCCGCACTTTCAGGTCGAGCCACCGTGGCTACGCATATTCTGCATTACAAGCATTTTATATTATAATATAAACTTTCCCGTTTTTATATATTTTTTTTTATTGCTACTCTACTTTTATTAGTCATAGCGTGATGTTATATAGCCTATAGCCTTCCTCAATGAGGGGACTATTCAACATAAAAATAATTTTTCAATTCGAACCAGTAGTTCCTGAGATTAGTGCGTTCAAACAAACAAACTCTACAGCTTTATACTTTTAGTGTAGATTTATTTCTAAGATAATAAAATAATATTATTTTGACACAAAGTGTGAGAAATGTGCTTTAATCGATATAAAAGGTTTTTATTTTTTGTATATTTAGACACGCTTTCTGTGAAACAGAAAGTATCCACATGCCAAACTGAACAAAGTAATTGCGAGAAGAGGCGTGACAAATGTATTATTATTCTTGTAACCAAATGCTGTAGAAAAATATGAAACACATCTTTTGCAATTCTAATGAGCAAAACATTTAATGTGTAATTGTTGTTATCGAGTCTGTGGACAAAATGGAAAAATACTAACATGGAAAGAAGCGCCGGTGGTTCGAGAGGTACGATTTCTTTCTATTTGAACATATAAACATATGCACCTAAAGGGGAGGTTTTTTACGGAATGCCCCCCCCTCCTGGAATTTTTCAACGGATACATGACTTTGCGGAGACGACGTTTTTAATTTGCTTTAGCCACCATTAACGTACATGAAAGTTTCGTTGCTAACCAAGAGTAAATAATGACCGAGCAAAGCATTTAGATTTGCACAGTAGCGATTTCTATCGCCAAAACATTGTAGATATTTAGAGAAGAGCATAATTTAGTGATAATGAAATGGTATTATCTCAAAGTATTTTTTCGATGAATTCGAAAGACAAAAATGGTAATCCTGTGCAGTCTTATGATTGTATCTATTTTCTGCGGATAAAGAAGGAACAAAGCAGCTAAAACAAACTTAGTTTTTCTTAACTATCTTCATATTAAGATGTTTAAAAATTAAGTTTCTCCGATTTTGCTAGTACATGTTGAAATGGCAACAGTTCTCTTTCAGTCAAGATATCTTATATGATAGTCTAAAAAAATGGTAAAAGTAATTTAAAATTAAATAAACGCGGTTACAGAAATACGCGGATGTTTCTCGACTTACAATTACATAAGAAAATAATGATTAACGTTCACTAAAAGCTTTAGTATCAACTGCCACTATTTCTAAAGTAATATGCCCTCATGAATTTTGACAAAATTAATGCAGTCCAAAACGAAAATAAGTAAATTAACATCCAATTAGAATTCAACAATTATACTGTGAAACCGACAATTACCGGTCAAATGAGCTGCGTGACGTACAAATAGTAAAAATCGAGGCTCAATTTCGAATTCAGCAACGACTGCGAAATGAGGAATAATAGTGCTTTTGCATGTAGAAATCGGAATGATGCGTAGTTGCTTTTACAAAGAAAAAAAGTTAATAATTTGCGTTAAAAAACACTCTAATACTCTGAAATAAATTTTCATCTATTACTCTGAAGTTTAGTTTTAAACTTGGACAACATATTGCGCTTATTGTTATTATTGTTTTTGACTTAAACTAGTAGAAAACTGGTAGAACCATTGCACCTAAACTGCATTTTTTTCTTACTTGCTACAAAATTATTTTATATTTTTATGTATTCTCAAATTTAGTGTTAATAAGTTTTTTTACAACGCCCAGTGGCTCAGTGGTAGCGCTTTCACTCTCACTCCGTAGACCTAGAGACCCTATATAGAAGCTACGTATATAGAAACTCCTATATAGAGGCGTAGCTTCTATATAGGGACTCTACATAGACCCAGGTTCGATTCCTCTGTTGGGTACGATCGACTCAGGCGGCGACCTTCAGAGGGGCGATAAAATGAGTAACAAACCTGTTTGGTAACTAAACCTGGGGTTTTAACCGGAACATCTGCTCTTGCACACCCAGAGCCCAGGACCGCGCCGTCTCTATATGCAAGGTCGCAGAGCAAAAAAAAGTGGCGAGCTTTACCGATCTAAATTGCTCCAAATGAAGTGAAAAAATACTCAAACCAAAAAAGTAATTCATCATTATATCTAACTAGAAAATCGCCCGTCAAGGTATGACGCATTGAGAAGGAATACTAATGGAGGGAGCCTTAGCAAATGTCTCAGTGAAATAAGCTTGGGACTCAATGTTTCCCAGGTCAGGTGACTTGTTTGGCTGGGAAGTTGTCGCGTTTTGGCACGCAATCGCTCTTTTGGCATTAAATATTTTTCAGACGACGCGACGGCGCTTATTATGAAATCAGGGCTACAAATCAGAGCAACTCTGGCACCAACTCCTTTCCGCATAATAAATAAATAAATAAATAAATAACGGATACAAATACAGGTCAATCATTCAAACTCCCTCTCCCCACTTCTTTCCGGATTTTAAAATATAATGTAATTGCATTTTTCATGTATTTTGATGTTTATTCTTTGAAATGACGGGCATGTACAAATAGTTTCAAGTGTTCTGTTATTGACTGAAAATTTATGGATTCATATGTATTGTAATCAATGTTTTGAAATGATTTCATACGCAGGCATACTAGTATTTAAATCGGAAGCATAAAAGCAGCAAATCTTTATTCTTGCGCATCTGCTGTTCACAGGAGCTTGGTGAGAAGATTCTCGCACTGTCAAAAATGAAACGCTCAATTTTGACGATTCGGCAATCCTCGAGCACTATTTCGTTATTTTCTACGATCCTTTCGTCACCGAATCTCGTGATATTTGACGAAACCAGAAATCTCAAATTTTTCACGAAATAATTTCGTCCCATTGCAGTGCATTCTGGGAGTTTTTGTTTCAGTCTTGTACTTGCTCGTTAATTTATTTTACGGCAGTTATTCTAAAGGATTCATAAAAAAGGTTAGTATTTATTAAAATTTGTATGAGCAATGTGCCTTCTTTTATGTATTATTACATTTTTGTTTAGTGTTGTGTTTATTGCTGTATTTAAAACACATTAAAATTGAAAACGACATGTTCGATTTGGTTTGGAATTCTGTATAAACTAACTTTGAGTTACCTCCACGTTAGGCTTAACTAGCGCTATTTTTTATTTGCAAACGAAAATGTGTGTTTAATGACATTTGTTTCCGAAAACAAATACAAATACTTCCTTTATTTCGTTAGACATTTGACAAAGATGACCAAAGCATTTTTACGAATTTAAACTTACGTAAAAAATTCCACCGTAGCTACAGCAACGCAGATAATAAATACAGCGTCTTGATAAATAGCATAGAACTTTGAAGCTTTTAATTTCAACGATGAATATGTTACATGGTTATGTGTTTTTATTCTTCTTCATGAATTTTACTAATATAATTCTGGAGAACGAAGTGTTTTTGTTTAATAATTCAAAATTTTTTTACTCTGCATTTTTATTTTCTTAAACAAATATACCCCCCCTCTCTAAGTACTGGTATTTTTTTCTTCTTCTACTCTACATGTAATATTTTATTCAATACAATAATAATTTATACAAAATATTTTTTAATAATTGCTTAGCAATCTTTTAAACAAGCACATAAAAATCGAGGAAAAAAAGCGCTCAATGCAATTAAAAATAAATGCAAACTGGCTATCAGGTTATGGTTCGGAAATGATACCGCCCCCCCCCCCTTTTTTTTGTTAGGCTCGTTGACCGGACTTATTAAAATCGCACCCCATGTTGTTTATGTAATGTCATTCCCTTCTGCAGCTGTCTCCTGTTTATGTTGCATCAATACTTCATTATTTGTTGAGTCTGTTTCTTTCTTTTTTCTTTTGAATGCTTTTACTTGCAAAATAAAACATGAAGTAAAGTAAGTATTAATTTAATACAAAGCATTTTAAGTTACAAAGAAAATATTACTTTCCATAAAGAACTATATCTTTGTGCTTTGCAGCTAAATATTTTCAATATTTTTTCAATTTTTCTCAAATTTAAAATAAGTTATTGAAGGTAACCTTGATTTTTAAAAAAAAAGGTAAGTTAGAAGCAGGTTTGAAAATAATAACAATTATAAAGCGTTCTTTGTTGTTTATTTTCGCATTTAGTACGCTAGATTCTATGTTAATTTGTGTTACTTGATTTGTGATAATTATGAATTTTTCCATTATACATAGTTTTTACAGCTGAAATAAATGCAGCATTAATTTTATTTCCATATTTGCTGCCTTAAGGAATTATCAGCAAAAAAAAAGGGAATTACCTTCAGAAGCATTTTATAGATGAATTACTAGTAAGTCCAAATTTAAGTTAGAGTAATGGTTTTTGCTGTAGACAAAGTAAAATGTCTATGTAAAATTTCAATTGAAAAATTGAAAGGAAAATAAAAAGTATATGATAAAAACTAGCAAACTTTTCTCGATACGCAAGTCACTATTTTCATTACATACCTTTGAATCTCTTACTTGCAATTCTGTCTTAGCGTTGGCCATGGTTGCATTAATGCTTATGGAGCTATCCTAGTAAATCAGTAAGGTTTTAATCGATTATGTTATATAAAGGTACCTATTTTCCCTCGCAGTCCCAGACAGGTAAGTATGAAGTATGTGTCAAAGTACTCCAAAGTATGAAGTATGTACTGCATGCAATAATACACTTCCTGTAGGGTCTGGTGGGGTAAAGTGGTCATAAAATCGTAGGTTTTCAACTTTGGTGGATAATAAATACAACAAATAATTTAAACACCTCAACTTTTTTTGTTGTTATTTTACATTGCATTATTAAAGAACACAGTACATTGAAGTTTAGGAAAAAAAAATTGATTTAATTAGTTTTATAACACTTTCTTTACCCTTTGTATTTATGACCACTTTACCCCATGGGATGGGGGAAAGTGGTCATAGCATGGGGTAAAGTGGTCATAGTTAAAAATAAATGCAAAACCGTATTAAATAACCCTAATATTTGTATATTTCAGTTATTTTTATGGTTACAAGTATATGCACTAATATATGCGTGTATTCACGAGTGTATACGTGTCGTGTAAACATGAGTAATCACGTTCATATATAAGTAGATACCGTGCATATCTGAGTATATACATGTATAGTAGACGTATATACGCATATATGTACAAGTGTACATGTGGGTATATACATAACTGTACATAAATGCATATACGGGTATACACGAGTTAATTCGTGGATGCATCCAGTGCGTGTTTGTACGTGTCTACTCACGTATATACACGTATATATGGAAGCACGAGTATATATACGTATACGTGTAAACACAATTATATACCTGAAAAAACGTATATACGTACATTTATGTGTCCGTACATACTCGTCAACCAGTACATATATGTATTCACGAGTATATACGCTTACATACATGTATGCTTACAGAGTGAATACAAACTCTTGAGCAAAAATCTAAGGGGTGTGAGAGGTGAGGATAAAAATCAAAGAATAATAAGGAGTTTATGGTCGTTGACGCGCTACATGCACACAAAGCCAGAAACTGATGGATGCAAAACAGGTCACAAATTTTTTACACAAAGATGATTTTACTCAAAATTTAGTTTTTAAGAAATATTTAGAGCACTTTTTAAAAGTTACGGCCCGTAGTAGTTCTAATACACGAATCGCAACAAAGGCGCAGCGACGGATGAAAGTTTTTCAAGTCTCGTTATTAAAACAGAGAGTGCTTTGTGATTGCGACACATGCATTACAGCTGCAGGCCGCAAATTTCTTCAATCGCTGTAAAACCTTCTTACAACCTAAAATGTTGTGCAAAATTGTCTTAGTGTAACAAATTTGTGACCTGTTTTGCATCCATCAGTCTTAGGCTTTGCGTGCAGGTAGCGCGTCAGCATTGTGTTTGTGACCATATGTTCCTTGTGATTCTTACTTCTTATCCTCCCCTCTAACACCTGGTAAAAATTTTCCCAAGAGTTTAAACTAACCCTGTATACTTGTATGTCATATGCTTGTATGTAAGTATCTACTCGAGTACGTACGTGTATATACGTGTCTACCTGAGTATATAAGTGTTCGTATACATACGAGTAAAAGCAAGTATATACTTGTATAGTCGAATGTATATCTGCATAGATAAAAAATACCCATATCGCAGATACCCATATACGTATTTATTGGTGCATTTATGTGAATACGTTTGTATACGTGCCTACACGAGTATATGCGTATGCATACGTATATATTAGTATATTTAACCGCATTTACGGTAAAAACAATACATATTAAGTGAAATTAATATTTAATTCATATCTGCCTTATACATAACTCTTAAGTGACATTAGAAGAACAATATTCGTTAAGCCTAATATTATGACCACTTTACCCCATCTTACTAAAATTGTTCTAAAAAATGATCTAAAATATATTCAGCTAACTGCTAATGAGTAAGCGATCTTAAGGCATGTAGGAAGCTTCCTGTGCCGTCAATCTGTTCATAATTCTAACAAACAAAATTTCCCAAAGAAGTTAAAAGAGGTGTTTAGATTTTTAAAATTTTCATATTTACACAAATTTTTTTTTTTACCAAATAAAATTTTGCCAGGTTTGGAAATTTTGTATTCAAAATGTAGTTTCTAACTCCCTGAACCTAAAATAAAGTTTTCACATTCATTCGAACATTTATTTCCAAGCTATAGTCATTTATTTGACGTATGACCACTTTACCCCATTGACCACTTTCCCCCACCAGACCCTATTAAACGTAAATTTTGCCAGACAAGCATTCTACATAGAAGCAAAATTAATAAGACAAATAATCGATTGAAAAACGAAAAAGGTAAGCTTTTTCTCAAGATTATCTAATTTCATTTTCTATATCTAATTTTCGAACAAAGATATACAAACTTAAAGCTGTCCATTTTATTGCACTATTTCTTCAAAATTTATGGTATTAGTTTGATAAAAATCTTTTTTTTTTTTTTTAATTTTTATGCGATGCAATGAAGAAGTAAATCCCCAGCAATTTTCTCATGAGCAAATATTGATGTAACTCTGCATAAAAGTAACTTATGTCTTATTCTTCCAGAACCCAATGTCTGCTGAGGAAGTAGCACTTCTATATCCCCAGTAGGGATGGACGATGTAGGAATTTTACATCGTGATGCATCGCCAAATTTACATTGCGAGTAGTTGAAGCAGTTTGAATTATTCTTCCCGCTGTAGGCGGCAAACCCCCGATTAGGGGAGTTTTCCTAGCAAAAATCCAAACTTTTGTCAGAATTTTCCCAAATTTGGCGCGAATTTGGGAATTCACAAATATCAAAGGACAAATGTACCAAACTTGGAATAGATCCGACAAAAACCCACGCGGGGGATTCCCCATGCATAGCGGGACTAAAACGGGGGAATTCTCGAGCATCAATGTAATTCTGTGTCAAATTGGGAGAAGATTTTATAAAAACTGGTTTTTGAAAAAAAAAAAAAAAAAAGACCCCAATAGCTGGATGAAAACTACCCAATGAGAATTCCTGAGCATCAAAGAAGTTCTGTGACAAATTCAGAAAAGATCCCACAAAATCTTGCTTTTTATAAGGAGAACCCCAAAGGGGGTTGCCTCCCCCATAGAGGTAGGAAAACTACCCTGCTTGAATTCTCGAGCAACAAAAGACCTCTGTGTAAAATTTGGAAAAGATCCCCCAAAAAACTTGGTTTTTATAAGAATAACCCCAATGGGGGTTGCCACCCCCCCCTCCAATAGAAGAACGAAAATTATCCTGCTTGAATTCCCGAGCATTAAAAGACGTCTGTGTAAAATTTGGAAAAGATTCGACAAAAACGTGGTTTTTGTAAGTAGCACGCCATGGGGTTCCCTCTCCCCGCCCCCCACAATAGAGGGACGGTAACTACCCTTTGAATTCCCGAATATCAAACGGCCTCTGTGCCAAATTTAGAAGAAATCCGACAGAAACTTGGTTTTTATAAGAATAACTCCAATGGGGGGGGGTTGTCCCCCCTCCCATAGAAGAATTAAAATTATCCTGCTTGAATTCCCAAGCATTAAAAGACCTCTGTGTAAAATTTGGAAAAGATTCGACAAAAACGTGGTTTTTATAAGAAGCACCCCTATGGGGTTCCCTCTCCCCCCCCCCACAATAGAGGGACGACCCCTTGAATTCCCGAGCATCAAACGACCTCTGTGCCTAATTTAGAAGAAATCCGACAGAAACTTGGTTTTTGTAAGGAGAATCCCCATGGACGTTGCCCCCCCCATGGAGGGACTAAAACCATTGTGTGTGCATTCCCGAGCATCAATGGACCCTGTGCAAAATTTGGAAAAAATCCGACAAAAACTTGGCTTTTATAAGGAGAACCCCCATGAGGGTTGTCCCCCCGACCATCCATAGCGGGACGAAAACTGCTCAATGAGTATTCCTGAGCATCAAGAATGAACCTCTGTGCCAAATTTGGAAAAGATCCGTCAAAAAATAGGTTTTTTGCAGGAAAATCCTCTTTATGGGGGTTTAGTTAGATACCATGGGGAGTTTATGGGGCCGGACTAACATGCGGGTTTCCGTTTTTTTTTTGCTTGGATGATTTAAAAAAAAAAAAAAAGCTTGGATGTAAGCAAACTTGTGGAGCACACCGATCTATCGGTTTAGAGGTTTTTATTCTAAACCGTAGGGTGTACTGTACATCGGTATTTTACGATATATCGATGCATCGTAAAGCCCTAATTCCCAGAGGTCATTTAACATTGTTCTTTAACTTGAATTTGCAATAATTATTTTTACATTTTAAAGAAGTTGTCTGTTTATAGTTTTACATTAATAAAATTTTTTTTAACATCTTTTATGTGCCTCTTTTTTCAACAAATACTTGCCTTTTGCTTTAGGCGGAGGGGGGGGGGGGGTGCAGGCCAGTCATTTCGATTATTTTCCCAATTGTGGAAAAGGTGTTTACTCTTCAAAAATTTTATAGAAAACCAACTAAAACCACGGCCTTTCGTACGTAAAGACATAAATGTTCAAAACTCAAGGGGGGGGGGAGGTCAACCCTCATGAATGACCCCCCCCCCGTAAATGACGGGCCTGTGAGTGTGACTATGCGCATCAAAATGGGAAATTTTGGTGGTAAGATTCTGAAGTAAAGATTTGACTAAATCTTATAAAATACAGTCGAACCTCGTTGAAACGAACTTTAATGGATCATTAAAATCGATTATTCTTAACAGAATTCGTCTTATCCGAAAAACAATAAACAATGGGACAGGGATTACAAAAAAATCCGTTTTAGAAGTAATTCTTTTTAAGCGTGTTCGAATTAACAAGGTTCGTCTGCATTCTCAAAAAAAAAAGAAAACTAATCAGCTTAAAAAATAAAAATAAAATAAATAAATAAACTCAAAAAATTACGAAATTATCCTGCTCAAATATGACGAAATTAGTTTGACGAAACTAATGCTCTCAAAACTACGAAAATGATTGTCGATTTGACGAAACTAGAATGAAGAAATATTTCGTTACATTTGACGAAATTCGCATCTTCAAACCAGAGACGAAAGCAGTTTCCTCAATTTGACGAAATGTTCGCTCGGAGCATATCCCTGGAAGCGGTTTCGTCAGAAACGAAGAAAATTTTGTCGAATTTGAAAGTCCATTTCTGAGAGTGCGCCAACAAAGCAAATGTACATAAAATGCTTAAGAGCCGTTAAAATAATTACTAGTTAAGTAAAAAATGTTTTTATGGAACTAAAATATTATTTGCACTCAAGATATACAGTGTTTTATAACTTTTATAGGTAAAATAAGTACAAAAATTTAAAAATTATAGGCAACTGTGGAATATGTTCTCGTTGAATGCATATAAAAGTTATTTTTTCTTTATTTAGAAGTAAAAAACATTCGTACATGCTAGGGAAAAGTTACTGGACCTCCTGGTGTGGCTTTTTCCTCACAGTTTACAATGCTAGAATACTGCACTATTACTATAAATCTAATTTTTCCCTTCTACAGTTAAAGGTTGTTTTCATGCATGGCTTCAGCTAATGAAAACTTCTTCAGCGGTTACGGTCAACTCGAAATTGCTCCCCAAGTCACATGGTACTGTTGCCGAATCAGGATAGTAGGGTTGCACTCTCTCCATCTATTCCTTCTCATTGGTATGACGTGACGGGTGAAAATTGCTTCTACATTAATTTGAACGAAGCCATTGCCTGTTTAGTGATATTTTGATGGTTGAAAGTAAAACCCTAACTCCAATGGATGAACCATAAACTCCAATAGGTAGCGTTCATTGTTGGAATTTTTTTCGTTTCTTCATTCCCCTGGAATGAGTCTTACCAGTAAAGCAGTTACGTTACCGGATCGAGTTCAGTCTCATCACAATAAAGCCTTTCCCTGCATGTTAAATATTACCAAAACATACTATCAAATTATCATGTCGTGGCACGAAATTCATCGTTGCTTTCTGGACAGTATACCAAATATTAGAAATTTAAGCTGCATAATAGTCGTTTCCCATTTTTTTACGTACTAATAAGTACTTACGTTACGTGTAGTTAAGTAGTTATTAGACTAAAATAAAAAGTAAATATTTCAATCAAATTCCAATATTATTTTTTTAATTGTTGGAGTAAAATGCTTTGATTAACTGAAACTGGCTATCTATTTTTTAACAGCAGCTCAGTACATGGTTTCTAAGAGAAAAAGTCACGATTTCAAAAGTCAATTTCGATCGCCTCTCTCTCACATCCGCCCTTACTCGAAAGAACTTCGAGAAAGGAAGTAAAACTTGGAACTACAGTTAAAAATTTACAGATTGTTTTTCTTTTGATAAATTAAACACCAACGTATTTTTTACATATTATATTTGCCCACAAAACCACATCCCAGGTGTTAACTATATTTTGCTCGAATAATGCATAAAGGCGCTCAAAAGACATTTGCACGAAGACGCCGATCAATCTTGGCGCTGCCCTGCCAGAGCCCTAAGGAAAACGGAAATGGACACAGTAGACCTGGGCCCATATGGACCACCGGGTATGGTTCAGTTTGATTTTAAGTCTTACACAAGACACATTTTTTGAGTTTCAATGAGAACTGTTGAAATTGAAGGAGCATTGTTTACCACCAGGTTAAAGCGTTTGTTTTTTAATTTAACGTCTACTACTTACTGACACATTTTCAGGCGGAAGTAAATGATTGAAATTTATTTCTTTTTTTCACACATTTGCCCTTAAACCGCTACTTGCCCCATCCATGGCGCCGCAGCCAACATTCACTAGCTTCTTTTACGCGTTTAAAGGAAGCATCTCAGAAGTTTTCGGCCGAGAGTAAATGACTCACAAAAATGTCGCTGGCTCTCGGACAACTATTTTATGGTAGGGCAACGAAAAGCTAAATTTTAAATTTCCGAAAAATTGGTACATTATGGACTTTTTTTTACTATTTTTTCCTGATATCAGTCGAAAAATCTATCAGAATCAGTTATTGGTTTGCTATCACTTTAATAGTTGAAAGTCTGTGTAACTTGATTTTTCATTTTATTTCATTTATATGAAAAATAAAACGTCATTACTTAGAATCACCTGGGACATTGTATAGTACAGAATAATCATCGTGCCGTTAAAACTGAACCCTGTACTAAAACCCATATTAAAATGAAAAGTCTCTTAGCATTGCTGATAACCAACAGCAAATTGATAAAGATAAATATTCACCTTTACGCAGAATGTAATTATAGTTAATTCTAACGTAAATAATATATAAAGATACGCAGAAAAATGCATAAGTGCTTCGGGGTTACGAGAAACTCCTTATGTTGTGCAGAAAATACACTTCAGTGAGGGAAAATTTTCGCAAATAATTTCTTTCAAAAATTGAGTTATTTTTCGCCGAAGTCAATGCAGATTAAAAAGATAATAGTTATGATAAGTTGTTGTTGACGTATCCGTAGCGAAGAAACACCGTAGAAAGATTGGGTGACATTGCCTCGAGAGTAAGATTTATTTATTTACATATAAGACAGCTCAAGAAAGATTTACAAAACAAACAGAGTGAATAACTACCAGAGAACCGGTGGGTATAGAACCCACAATCTCTTTGATATGAAGCAAAGCTTCTATTACTGAGCCAAGGAGCCATAGTTATGTTATACTTCGGTTAAAATTTCGTAAATTCATCGTGATAAAAAATATGCTTATTTTTTATTTACACTTTATAAAAATAATTTAAATTGGTTTACATAAATAAGGTAAAATAAATAAACAATCTACCTTTTGACTTTGAAATAAGAAAAAAAAAACGAAAATTGTTCCGACTTTGTTCCGACAACCCAGCTTCGTCGTGAAACATCTTTTTAGACTCTATTGCTGACTTGCGGCTTTCGATGTGTAAATGGAGGTTCTATTGTTTTCATTGTAGCACTAGAACGTAGACAGTGATTATAAGTTGCTTTCAAGTCTACAACCTCTTTTTTGTGTAACATTTTCTAAATTTGTTAGTAGACAGGTTCAAGAGGGATGAGAATCCTACTTATATCGATTCAAAAAACCATTGTAGAGCACAGATGAATTATGAGGTATTCGTGTAAAAGATTCACATGAGAAATCGATTAACGTTATCTGTGGTTTTGATGTCCTAAATTTATAATTTTTTAAAGAAAACCATTTATCCTACTTCGTTTTACATTTCGCTCCAATACAATTCCAGTAAAAAATTCATTTTTTTTTTCAAAATAGTTTCATTTAACTTTTATCTTTAGTTTCCAGGAGAAATGAGTATCATACTTCTCTTGATAGAATATTATTAGTTGATTTATTGAAGTAAGGTAAAGGGTATGTGTATGTAAATGGTAATTGGGAGATGAATGCAGCTGAAACTATTCATTAATCATTTTTTTTTTCGTTTCAACACGCTGATATTGAGGGCTCATTTTCAACACAATTGCTAATCTAACGCTCATAAGGTATTTTTATGATGGCGAACATTAGTGATCACAACTTATATCTTAGTAGGCTCATTGGCGTAAAAGAAAACCAAACTTCAATCCTTCAAGTTTAGATTTTTCATCGAGATGAATTTTCTTTCTTTTTTCAGTAAAAAAAAATAATTCGTAGTTTGTGGCTACGATAGATTTTACACGGCATCTAGACCTACATTAAGAGAGGCAGGAGGTATTAATATTTTTTTTTGCTTAACAAAAAATTAAAAAAAAAAAAAAAAAGTTTCTGCTTAAGTGGGGTGTGATTGCCAGACTTACTCTATGTAGTTATTACATAGATAAAATAATCTCTTGGTTTGCCCACTTAGATTATTAAGAGCTCTGGTGTTAAGTTGTGTTACTAATTTCTTCTAAAGTTATGATAAATCTGAAAGTCATTTTCCGTTGCATTAACTTGGATTTGAACCTATATACAATATATACAGATCTGTGCAGTTTTACGATAAAACTTAGTAAATCCTGATGAACAATGGCTCTCAAGATTTTAGCAGAAATATTAAGGCAAATAAATAGTGGAAGAAAAGTGTTGCGCTTTAAGATAAATTGTGTTTCCCCTGGAGAGATATAAGGTTTCTTCTATGTGTTTTATTTTCTCTAGGTTTGTCCCCTATGCTGGACGTTTTCTCGAGAGATGTCTTTTTCAATTAGCCCTCCTTCAATTCATTTCATCAACGATTGTATTTCAAGAGAATCTTTTCAAGTTCTAGTAGCGCTATTAAACAGTTGCGAGGCAATCTCAACCGGTGGGCTAAAACTTAGAAAGAGTCGCAGTAGAAAGTTAAAAAAAGGTAAATCCAATATACCTTGTATTTTTTAAAAGGTTCATTCTTTAGGCTTCTTTGGGAGGTTAAAAAACATGATCGATGACTTGACGTCTTGTGAAACTTTGGTCAACATAAAAAAGAGATGCCGAAAAAGTTAAAAACGCATATAAAAAGCACAAAAAAAAAAAGTTCGAAATGGGAAATATGTGTCGATCTGCCCCCCGCCCCAGATAACTTTCTAAGAAATTGTCCTTTTCAAACAAAGTATAGTTGATTCTCTACTTAACCACTTTCGAGGGACGGCAAAAAATCATCCTTAAGAGGATGCGTCCATAGAGTAAGTCCGGCGATCTTGCTCCGTCTGATAAATTGCCCCAGTAACTGTATTTCACGATTATAACAACAGAGTGCGCCGGTGTCAACTTTTTCAAGGGGATTTGTGTACAAAGAAGCTACACGCATATACTAAAGCCATTTTCAGCGATTTTTCAAATGTCATTACAGCTTCAGTGCAAAGTAAAAGGTAAGAGTGACATTTTTAATGCTTGATCTAAGATTTTACTTTTAAGACTTTTTGTTTAATTAACTTGCGTTCAAATATTATATTCAATTATCGGTTTGTACAGTAAAAGAGTAATCATAAAGAAGGCTATTACTATTAATTGCAGCCATATTGGCTTGCTGTTTGAACAAGAGGTGGTGGGGCAATTAACCTTGCCAAAAATGTAATATGCCCCACCTGAATGAAGACCTGAATGACGTCGACTGTAGATTGGATAAAATGTATAGACTGCTTAGGATGGTTGCATGAAACGTGCACAATGTATAATCAGAGATGTAATGGCTGTGGCAAGATTGAAAAGCAAAAGTTATTAAAAACCACAAGTAATGTGCTTATTATATAAAATATTTTAACCTATATTTGCAGTTTAGAATTAAATTGATTTTATTTCAACTAATTTAGTCAAATAATACACTTTCTTACTAATAGCAGCAAGTTTTGCAGTGCTGGTCAAGTGGAGCATTTTACCTGATGTAGTGGGGCGAATTGTCTGACCGTCAAGGTAATATGCCCCAAAGCTGCAGTTTTGTTTTTTTTACATTAAAAACTTTTATTCGTAGTTTTTGGCCCCGATAAATTTTACGCGGCATCTAGACCTACATTAAGAGAGGCGTTAGGTATTATCTTTTAATTTTCGTCAACATTTATTTAAAAAAAGTTTCTGCTTAGGTGGGGCAAGATCGCCGGACTTACTTTATATATAATGCTTCTAAGGCTACAGTATATAATTCCGGACACTGAAAATTCGTCATTAAATACAGAAAGTCGTTAATTAGAGCGTCGTTAAACAGAGAAGCAACTGTATTTTTTTAATTTTTGTTCAACATAGATTCGTTTCATACATACGGATGCTTCTTGACGGTAATAGTCAATTTTGGAGATGATATCCTGTGGTAACAATTTAGTATTGTTTTTAAGGTGTTTAATATTTATTAAAAATGTACATATGAGGGGATATATTGCTAGACGGGATGACTCCCTATTTGTAATGAGTGCTCCATAACCTTTTTCAGAAAGAATGAAATCATTCTTTTGGTGTTGTAACAGCTTTAGAATATGCATCTTCTGCTTGGTTTATGAAAATATGTGCGACTACTTTCTTTAATGAAATAAACGGTGACTAGTTCATTGGATGAACTTTATATTAAACATACATCAGCTAATAGCTTTGTTTTACATAAGTTGCACCTATTTTTTCAGAAAGCAGCCACATGTAACAAATATATATTTGAAATAGTTCAATGCCTGAAACAACTGATAGAGTTTATTCAAATATATAGTTGATGCTATTATACGTTAAAGTAGGCTCATTTCGTTTTGGACAAGCTTCTAGCTATGATGTGCTAAGTTCAACACCTTAATTCATGGCAATAAAATCCTTTATAAACTACCAGACGTTTTTTAAATTAAAAATTTGAATATTTACATAAATATATTCTATCAATAACTCATTGTAATCATGGTTTTTTTTTTTTTTTTTTGCAATAGTGCATTTGAAAAATGATATTTGTATAAATAAAAATATTTATTGTAACGATTTCCGGTTACTTCGGGCTGTTAAATAAAATGTATACATGTTACCATGTAAATATCAAAGGTATATCGTGTTTCACGTCTGGAAAAAAAAAAAAGGTTTTCCAGATTATGGTTGGATTCTTAAAAAAATTCCATTTTCTACTATCTTGGTTACGATTACAATGTAAAGAGCAAACCTCTGTCGATGCAGTGGAATATGAAATTTGCATTTCTTTATATTTTATCCCAACCACTGACCAAAGAGGAAAATAAGCTTTATTTTCCTTTAGGAAATCAAGATATATCGTTTCGCGACGATAATATTAGAGTTCGTCATGTGTATTTTACAAGAGTAAAACTTTTTGAAGACTACTGTTTTATTATAACACTCTTACGCTTTTCTCCTTAGCCTCTATCTTTATTATTTCAAATGTAGAGATATATTTTATAATTGTAGAGTTTGTTGAAAAAACGTGTTAACCCATTACCCGCTGGTGTTGCGTTGACGCAACGGTTATAATAAATATCCATAGAAACTAAACTAGAAATCAAATTTTTTTATCGATTGCTAATTTGAATTTAAGAATATTAGTAGAAATATGTTAAATAAAAAATTGCTTTAAATTTCTTTTTTATGTATGATAAAAAATTTTTCTCTCACATGTTTCTTTTTTTTTTTGACTAAATTTGTGATCCAGTTTTCTGTCAGAAAAAATAAAAATAAAAAAAAGTTTTGGTTTGGATATGAAATACTTTTAGTCAAGATCACTTTTTATCAGATTATTCCTCAAAGAAACTGCTTCTGTTGGGGAGGAGGGGGAAGTAAAAACTGGCGTTGTGTTGACGCAACGTGGGCGAAAAAGGGGTAGACTGACTGTCTGTCTCAATTGCTTTAGGGTAGAAATATTTTTCATTTTTATTCTGCGCGTTTTGACTGTGGAAGCTTTTTTTTTCGTCTCTGCCTTTCGAAATGCCCAGAACAAGATATCTAACTTTGGAAGAAGCATTGGAACAGATTTTCGAACAAAAATCAGATGATGATGATAATGAAAATGAAGAAACAGATATTGTTGTTGTACCACCAGAAATAACAGAAGCTAGTGATGAAGAAGAAGGCAATGACAACATTTTAAATAATGATAATGAAGTTTTACCGGGAGATACTGCAGGCGAAGTTGAAGTCCACGTAAAAAAAAAAGTTCAATTGTTCCAAATCCCGTAGTAAAAAAACTAAAAAACGAAAAACAGAAGATTGGCGATGGACAAAACAGGAATCAATTGATAGGTATCAACCGAAAAATGAAGAACAGGTCCCCATTCAAGCTGTAAGACACACTCTAGAAGGTAAAGCTAGTGTTGATATTTTTAATCTTTTTTTTTATTCCGATGTTTTATCGCATCTTGTAGAACAAACAAATTTGTATGCCCAGCAAAAACGATGGAATGACAACGCTGTTGTGACTATGGGTTCAACCTATGGTAAAATTGAGTCCGTCAAAAACGTTTCTCGCTATTCCAGAAACCAGAAGAAGAAGATTTCTGTTCCTCAACCTTGTATAGTTGAGCAATACAACATGAAAATGGTGGGTGTTGATTTGTGTGACAATTTAATTTCAAATTACAGAATTCGAGTCCGAGGGAAAAAAAGGTGGTGGCCAATATTCTCCAATTATATTGATGTTGCATTAAGCAATGCTTGGAAACTTTCAAGACTATCGAAAGAAGATAATAGAAAGTCACTATTGGATTTTAGGCGAGAGGTTGCACTTCATTTTTACAGACCCCTTATGATAGTGACATGAAAAAGAAAAGTCCAGCTACAGGACGGCCAAGCAAATTTAGCTTACTAATGCCTGTATCTGGGGGACATTCTATCGTAAGGTCGACAGACAATAAAAGACTACGCTGCAAGAATTGCCACAGCCAAACTATTTATCGCTGCAATGTGTGTAAGGTTGCACTTCATCAGGATTGCAGCGAAGCTTTTTATGTGTAACTATAAAAAATCGATGTTTCCTCAAAATTTAAATTTTCTAAAATGCATTTATGTGCTTATTTTATATAAATTTCAGTTTCTTCTAAAGTGCTCGGCATGGTTAAGAACCATAACTAAGATTATAAAAATTTCCTGTGTATAAAAAGCATTGAAACTGCTGAAGAATTTCTGATAAAGCTACTTAGCATTAATACTCCTTTTCCGCTGACGCTGCGTCAACGCAACACCCTATATTTGTAAAAGTAAGTGCATTTTTGTGCTTTTTTAAGCATATTACTATTATAGGGATATTGCAAATGTTCTAAATAACTTTTTTTCCAGTGTGTTTAACGATAACTGTATCTCAACAGTTGACACTAACAAGACACAAGCTATTATACAGCTTGAGGATTTTGTATTTTCCAGGGAGGAGGTTTTATTTCATTTGAAAAAGATTAAAGCAACTAAAGCTCCGGGACCAGATAATATTTATCCAAAAATTTTAGTTGAATGTGCAGAGGAATTAGTGGATGTTATTTTGAATATTTTCAATGCTTCTTATAACTCGGGGACGGTGCCAGAGGACTGGAAGCTGGCTAACATAACGCCACTCTTCAAGAAGGGGTCTAAAGGTATTGCTGGGAATTATAGACCTGTAAGTTTGACTTCGGTGATTTGTAAGATTTTCGAAACTTTGATCAAAATTAAGATCATGATGTTCTTAGAGACTAATAGTCTGTTGACTAGTTTGCAGTATGGTTTCAGGAAAGGTAAATCCTGTACTACTAATTTATTGCATTTCTACGACAAGGTTACCTCAGCTTTAGATAACAAAAAATGTGTGGATGTTGTTTATATTGATTTTCAAAAAGCTTTTGACAAGGTACCGCATGTTGCTCTTCTCAGCAAGTTAGCTGACATTGGAATAGGAGGAAAAACTTTACTTTGGGTTAGAAATTGGCTTACTGGTAGGAAGCAAAGAGTAGTTGTGAGAGGAAATCATTCTAATTGGAGTGATGTTTTAAGTGGGGTTCCTCAGGGATCAGTTTTAGGGCCTCTTTTGTTTATTATATTTATGAATGACATCAATGAAAATATTTCTGGAAGCATGAATTGTTTTGCTGACGATGTAAAAGTTATGGGGATTGTCGAAAATGAAGAACAAGTAAAACAGCTGCAAGAGGATTTAGATCATATTACTAAGTGGGCAGATAAATGGGGTATGGCAGTTAATGTAGGGAAATGTCAAGTGCTACACTTAGGTCATGGAAATAAGCGTATGAGATATCGTTTACAGGGTTCAGTCATAAATCAGGCAGAAAATGTTATGGATCTGGGTGTCCTTATAAACAGGACTTCAAGTTTAGTCAACAGTGCAGTATTGCTAGTAACAAAGCCAACAAAATGGTTGGGTTCATCAATAGATCTATTTCAAACAAATCTAAGAAAGTTCTTCTGCCTTTATATAGGAGTTTAGTAAGACCTCATTTGGAGTATGCTGTTCAGTTTTGGTCGCCTTATCTGAAGAAAGATATTTTTGTATTGGAAAGGGTTCAAAGAAGGGTAACTAAATTAGTAAGGGGACTCTCAGATTTAGATTATGATACCAGACTTAATAGGCTTAACATGTATAGCCTGGAGCAAAGGAGAGTCAGAGGGGACATGATTCAGTTATTTAAATTTATCAAAATGAAAGATGTAAATGGATTAAATTTTTGCGGGGAAAGCAGGACAAGGGGTCATTGTTTTAAGCTATTTAAATCTCAGGCTAACTTGGAAATCAGGAAAAACTACTACTTTAGCAGGGTCGTGGGCACTTGGAATAGCTTACCGGAAGAGGCGGTAATGAGCAAGGGAGTGGATAGCTTTAAGAGGGCCATTGATCTTCATTGGGGACTAATTAATTGACTAGGACCAGCCTAGCTGGGCCCAGAGCCTGTTGCTGGTCGTCACATTTGTATTTGTATATTTGTATATAGGTTCAGAATGATAACTTTTATGATTTTTATCCAAAAAAAAAATTCGAGTTTCGGCGGTTAATGGGTTAAGTACATTTTTTACACTAATGAAGATTTTTAAATGACTTGAATATTATATATATATATATATATTTATATATATATATATATATATATATATATAATCTTTCTTTTTTCCATTAACTATTTAAATAACTATTTTAAGTAATAAAATAATGTCTGCCAAAACGAGGAAACTGAATTGAAAAGTACCACTGGACACAGGGGCAAAATTATCAGCTGATGTGAAACAATATTCGTTAATGTTAACGTATGAAGCGTTTAGTATCAGAAATAGTTCACTCCGTTTTTTTTTTTAATTTTTATAGGTAAAACAAAAAACATTCATGGCTTCTGCTTAAAAAATTAAGATAACTAGATTTTGACTGCATTTTTTGATCCAGTAGGCAGGATACGTTTCAAATCAATTTGTAGCATTATAGTTTAAACCAAAAGGTACACTGTTAAAAATTCAGGAAGATTTTCCGGTAATTGTTACTGTAAAATTGCATCGCCGACGCATCGCTGATTTTTACGGTAATTTATACCGGAGAAATAAGCGATCACAGCGCCAATTGGTTGCTGCGGCCTACCGAGGATACCGTAAAATTTTACAGTAACATTTGATTTTTACGGTAATAGTTACTGGCAACATGGATGCCAGTAACAATTACCGTAAATTTTCCGGAAAATTTTTAACAGTGTACCAAATTATGAAATAAAGTATTTTTTGCAAATGTATGGATGGGGGTGTTGATACTAAGCACAACCATGTTCTTTATAATACAATACATCATTATGCTAAAAACTGATTGGGCTAAACGAAGAAAAAGGAACAAGCCCTGATTTTAAGTCAGATTCACTCTCTGGTTACTTAATATGTTCTTCTACGATACTCTTCAATAAGTGACAATTGCGTGGTTTGTTTTCTTTAGAAAATACTGTAGTGTAAGGAAAAAGAACAAACTTTTATTGCCAATTTTTTCAGATTCATTTATTTATCACGCAACATGTTCTTCTGCTAAGCAATTCAATTAGACACTATGAAGTGTTGTTTTCTTTTTCAAGAAAGGTAGAGGTATGAGGTAGAAGAACAATACGCGCTCAAAAGTTCATTTTAGGAGATTCATTTATTCGTCCCGCAGCATATTCTTTTTACTTAACTTAATTAGCAAAAGGTTGAGTGCTTTTTCACTTTCAGAAGAGGTAGGAGTGCAATAAGAAAACGTATGATAATGCGTATGATATGGTTTGATGCGAACCCGTTCGATTAATATTAAAGCTCAATGATGATAGTTTTTTTAAATGTTGGTTTTATTTTGTAAAATCGATTAATTTTTTTTGGATGACATGAACAGGGACAGCCCAATGTAAGGTCGCAGGAGGTTACTTTGAGATTTCAAAGATTTCCTTATTCGGAAAAGGTTGTCTGAAGATTCGGCAAAACTATTTTCATTCGGCAAAATTTGGAGCTCTATTCTGCAAAATTATCATCATTTGACGAAATTTGGAGTTCCATTTGGCAAAGTTATCATGATTCGGCAAAATTTGGAGTTCCGTTTAGAAAAATGATCATCATTCGGGAATATTTGCAGTTCTATTCTGCAAAATTATCATCATTTGACGGAAGTCGGAGTTATATTCTGCAAAATTATCATCTTTCGACGAAATTTAGAGTTCCATTTGGTAAAGTTGTCATCATTCGGAAAAATGTTTGCGTTCAATTTGACAAAATTATTTTTATTTGGCAAAATTTAGAGCTCCATTCGGCAAATTGAGAATTTCCACCCTCCCTAAAATCTAAGTTCGGGGCACCCCTGGGTATAGTTTTACAAAATTTGCTAAAAAATTTGAAACAATGATGGCGTTCTTTGCATGTTTTTAGTGTTATTTCAGAAGTATATCAGATTTACACTAACAATTAATACCGAAAAATCATGCAACATTATAAATATTTTTAACATAAAGCGTGTGTCAAGTTAGGACTTTAGCGTATGCTTATACGTAGCTAGATATATGAAACTTAATTCCTACTTCTAGTGCGTTGCATGGTATTTATACATCGCCAATAGCAAACATTTGATAATTGCTTGTGTATCTCTAATCTTTAAACTCCTTTTTTTTCCTCCAGCTAAATTTAAATCACGTTGTTGAGTCATGAAATTAAAAGAGCAGTTGTAATAAAAAGGAGGTGGCGCTGTTTTTTGACTTTTTTTGGTAGTCATTATTGATGAAAGAAACTCAAGTTGGAAATAAATTTAATGAAAGTCAAATGGTTCTTTTAATAAAGAAAACAACTTGCTCGGAGAGAAAGTGAAATAATGAAAAAGCAAATTCGAACCTACGTTAGGAAAAAACCTCTGATAAATATTTTATTTTATGCTAAAAACATAGAAAATTATGCAGGTAATTTAACTCGGCGAAAACTTTACGTATATTTTTATGGATAACATACAATCTTAAATCACTGAAAACTTTGAAAAAATATGGGCTATTTTATTATTATTCCTCGTGGCATCTTCAAAAAAAAAAAAAAAAAAAACAGAGGTACTGATCGTATGTGGCAAGGATATTAGTATAATGACTTATTAACTATTTAAGTTCAAATGCGTACTTATTTAAATGTTTTATACAACCTGCATACAATTTATGATAACTTTTAAGAAATTATTGGTTGAGAGAGAGAGAGAAAGAGAGACGGAAAACGCTTTGGGGTTATCGCTGTAGTTGTAACTTTCATTCATTAAACTTCAGTCATTCTATTTGGAAGAAACTTTTACGGATCAAACCATCCATCCTTACGCCGCATTCAAATACTTCTAAAAGGCAATCAGTTCATGCCTAGCTATACTATAGATTCCATTGGTGTAGTAACCGAGAGCAAGTAGTAGGCGTGGTCTCACCTAATCGATCATAGTAACGTATGACGTCAGAACACGGTACGTAGACTCCGTTTCCCCAAGTCGACCTTGGCCTCTATTTTATTTGGCATAAAAGGAATATCACGTGATTTTGCTTATGCAAACTAAATTGAAAAAGAGTCCAGTCATGAGGCTGCAGTAGAAAATCAAAAGAATAGAAAAATAATGGTTTGAATTCGAAAAAAGAGGAGTGAGCATAAGCACTTCAACAATGAAATTCTAGGAACAATTTTTTTATACATTATTCAATTTAAACATTTTGCTTTGTTAGAAATAAAAAGTTTAGCATATATCTTAATGTATTAGTTTATTTTATGAAAAAAAAATAGTTTTAATTTTTGTAAGTTAATTCAAAAAATATCGGAAAAGTGAAAAACATATTATTACTTATTAAATAGTAAAACACGAGCTGTTATTTAAATATTTTACAACATTAACAACTTATAATTATGTACAAAGCTACATTAAAAATTATTTTGTGATTAATACTGAGTTTTAAAATATTAACTGCAAATTCATTAGTTTTTAAATTATAAACGTTTCTTTCGTATTTGTAATATTCGTAAATGATTTTTAAAATCATGCTTTGTCTACTATTTAGAGTCAAATAGCAAAAAGTCACTGCACTTTTAGTAACTTTAATTCGAAAGATAGTAAAACTAAATAACTAACAACTAATCAAGAATTAAAATTCAAAAAAAAAAAAAGAAAAATTAAACTGATAGTATGATTAAGACCATAAATATAAAAATATTAATCGGTAAAACCGCTAGGCATTGTTTTCCTTAACATTTTGTTATGGTAATATGAAGCTTTTTTCGCAGCATAATGCCTATTTTCTTGTCAACGTAACTCAAGCATATTATCTAAGAAATAAACAACATACTTAAATGGTGCAGCAACATTTTTTTGTGAATAAAGAAAATAGTATTTTTGTATAAAACCACACAAAGCAAGGTTTTTTTTTTCATTTTGTTTATCGTTTTCCAGAATTAACATTCGTTTGTGTTCCTTGTGCAACTTATTTTCAAGTTCACTTTCGTTAATTAGTTGCGCATTAAAATTTTAATTATTTCATTTTTTTTATTTATTTAACCCCCTTTAAAAAATTTCATTGTGTAATAAGATTTATTTTTCAGAATTTTAGCGCACTTTGTATTGTTTTCTTTATATTTTATGATAGCTGCAACATATCACACTACACGATATCACTTTATAGCCTCGAACAGTGCAGTGTTTGCAGTTTTGAAGACAGAATTTTAATGTCTGGGAAGAATATATTTTACTTATGTAACTTAAATTCTTAAAACTATAAGTAAAGTTTTCTGAAAGGTTATTTCTTTTTATTGAACAATATTAACTTTAACTCATTTAAGCTCTAAAAATTTTACAAAATTCATAATTCTACGTCGTGCAAGTGGTGTTGACATCATGTGGTTAGAAGTAGCGACGCTACTGTAGTAGCTACATTTTTTAGTAGTTTGTAGTGTTACGCACTACCTAAAAAATGTAAAGTAGCTAGTAGTTCGATATAAAAAATTGTAGTTGGTAGCGATTTCTAGAAACTACTTTTAAATTAAGTTCGAAAAAAAAAACATTTTATAAGAAGCGTAAGAAAATAAATGATGTTCGGATCCAGGTGGACTCTAGCTTGAAGTCAAAAATTAATAAAACGTACAAAATATAAGTCCTGATGAAATTAATTAAAATTTTGAAAATTTTATTTTATTTTCTCCTCGGTTTAAAAGATGTTTTCCTTATCTAATCAATTTGATGTATATGTATGCCGATGTAAAATTAAAATCAAATTATGACTGCTTCCATTTACATTTTTCAAATAGCCGAATTGTAAAAATTTGAATCTTTCAACTTTTTAATCCTTTCTTGTAGCGAATGTTTGTAAAAGTGGTTTAAAAACACAAGAAAAAACGATAATTTTCTAAGTAATATTCCATGTTGAAATGAGATTAATCTGAATTAAATAATTTAATAATCTGAGGCACTTTTCGAATTTTTTCGTTCAATCAACGGTGTGTGTGTGCATACTTCAGGTGCGACATCAATTGCAAAACATCGATGTTTCAAAAAATCGATGTCAGTAATTAAAACATCGATGGTATCGATACATCGACCAAAAAAACATCGATGTTTCTAAACATCGATCTTTTTATCAATGTATAACATACATTTTTGAATATACTACACTAATTTAAGCAATACAGAAGAATACGTACCTGACGAATATATTGAAAATACTGAACTTCAAATCATGAATATAATTTAATAATAATTTCGCAGCGTCTTGGTATTATAGTAGGACAAAAATTGATAATATAAAGCACCGATTAATACAAACTAGTTATAGTAATAAGGAAATGAAACTAAAATTAAATTTAGATCAAAAAAAGAATCTAAGAAAAAATTTATCATTGCACTTACCGTGATGAGAAAAAGTTGTGCTCATTAATTTAAAAATACAAAATTAATTCTAAAAAGTTTTTTAAGAGCAAGAAATGTGTGTTGTATTGTTGATTAATTATTAAACACACATTGTAAGTAATAGCGGGACGACTTGTTGGGGTAAATCGATAAGTAACCCCAAATATTGGTGTCGACAGTTTGTAGGAAAAGAAGTTTGTTTACTTTGTCCCCCAGAAGCGCATTTCTCTTTTCGCAGACTGTCCCACCAGTCAGAGAAGCATCTCTTTCCGATGGAACAGAAGTTGCCATCGCTATTAAATACTTTAAAACAACTTTTACCAGCTCTGAATTTTTAAAGCTATAATTTTCACTGAAGTAACGTATGGGATTTTCCTTTAGTTTAAGAACTGGAGCCATGAAATAGACTGCATGGTCTGGCATCAGACTAAGTTCTTCCAATAGCTGTGACCTCTTCCTCACTATCTAGTTAATTTTCTACTATCTTGTGTAGTGATCTTCCCAAAAATCATCCTCTCCACTGAAAAATTGATATTATAATATGGGTGCAAAAAAATGATTTTTTTTCCGTAAGTAAACTTAATTACCTAGCAAGAAAATTGGAGCAAGTTTTATGATAATTTTCAATTAAAACGCAAAACATCAACATCGAAAAAACATCGAAACCAAAACATCGATGGTCCAAAAACATCGAAAGTAAAACATCGATGTTTTGACAAAAACATCGATGTTTCCAAAACATCGCATCGATGTCGCACCCCTAGTGCATACTTTTAATTTATTTATTTTTGAAAAAGTTGCGAAGTAGCGACTACATTTCAAAAGTAGTTTGTAGTCGCTGCATTTTATTAAAATTAGTTATAATTAACTACATTTGCTTTAAATTAGTTGCAGGTCGCTAAAAAAAAATGTAGTTTTTCCAACCACTGACCGCATGCATGTCTCCAAGTTGGTCACCTTAAGGAAATATACGTAAGCTCATGTAGTAAAGAAGTTTTCTAAGTCACATTGTTTTGTATTATATTTTAACTTTATATTTACACGTTGTTCTGCTACCAATAAAAGAAGTCAGAACAAGCGAAGCGGTGACAGCGCTGAATCAAAATAAAATTTATTACATTTTTTACCCCTTGTAACTCCGTTATAACTATTTTTCCCCTTAATCTCACATTGTATTACTCTACTAGAAGTAAAAAACAGTTTGCTGATCTTTTTTTTTTTCACACTTGAAAAGTGATTTCAACACATGGGACACCTTGGGAACGCAACTCTTTAAAGGTGGCCAGGAAGGTACAATTTTGAAAGTGCATTATAAAAATAACTAATTTTTATCATACAAAGAAAAATTTCAATTGATATGTATTACACATAAAAAAAATTCACATTAAAAGTTCAGCCACATACATCAAGCTAGAAAATTACAAAAACTCATCAAAGTTTAACTATGGCGATCTTTGATTCACTTAACTTATTTTCAATTTTTTTTAATCTCTACGTTTGTTTTAAAAGTGTTCGATAATTAAAGAAAATCACAGTGAAATGTGTCACAATTTCAGCTACCATTTTTCTTCATCCCTTTTATTATTAAACTAATTATCCCAAGGTATCTAATTCTCAAAAAAAGTATGTTGCTAATGAAATAATTATTCAAGTATTTTTAATTGCTAAAATCGCAAAATAAGAAAGGATACAGAAAAAATGCAATTTTCTGTCTTTTGTGGAATGTTTCGGAGCAAACAAGCTTTTTTAAACGATAATAGTGTTTTCTAGTGGCGTACTGAAAAAACTAAAATTATCGTTTTAATCTGAACTTCTTAAAGTATCGTCATTTCTTGTAACTATTACTTCCAAAGCTTCACGAGGATTAATATTTATATGCTTTTGGCCGTGCAAAGAGTTATTGCAATATACCATTTAAATCTCCTAAGCCTTTTTGGCCAAATTTTTTTTTGTCGACACTTAGTGGAGTTATATATCAATTACCGCTAAATCCTTTAGTCTTCAAAATGCTATATGCCTATATTTTCACATTATCTGACTGTAATGGGAAAGTTTTCCTTGATTTTTTTTTCTTTTTTACATGCCACTAATCTCTATTTGGGAGAAAGAAATTTTTGGAAAAAGAAATGCTAGAGTTAATAACATTCCTTAATAGCATTTGTTTCGTTAAATGTGCATGCTTTTAAACATAACTCCAATTGTAAGTTTTAAACATAATATACGTCTGAAAGATGCATTACAAAATTAAAGATCATCATTATTTTGTTAAAGACACCAACTTCATGTCTAAAAGTTATTTTCCTTGTAATTTTACGTCATTCATAATTTAAATTACATTATAAGGAATGCAACTTTTTTTTCCTTTCCAATGGGGCTGTATAAGAGACCCACCTCATGAGGCGTCTGGGCCATAACCAGACCTCGTGCGCTCCCCCACAATGCATCAGTCTTTCGTGTGTCACCGTTAAGGCACTGATGCATGACACAGTGTTTTTGAAGCCCAGTTTCCACCAGATGGAGGCACCTGGGCTCTCATTTGATACGAAATTGCACTAGAAATTTAGTTTAGCCGATGGATATACTAAGCCAAACGAATACCCAAAAGATCTTTTACATGCCGCATAATCATACGACATGGACGCTGAAGATTTTCTATATCTCGAAGATCCACCGACTGGCCATCCAGATCCGAACCTGGATCCCCAGGCGTAGAAGGCCAGCGCCTAACCATCACGCCACCAGCCGGCTGAAGGATTGCAACTTTGCAATGACTTCTTTGAACATTTGAAATGTCTAGAGTCTAACACTTAGAATGTTGCAAGAGCAACACATATTTTTCGTATATTTTGTGAAAACATCACAGCAAGGATAAAACAGTTTTCAGAATTTTTGAATTTGCATTAGCTTAGAAGATATAGAACGAAAGGTTCGTTCCTGTATTGTTTCAGTTTAATCTTAAAAAAATGTGCTAACAGTTTTAGAACTGTTTTAAATACAGCCAAACTGTGCTCGTAAAAAAACAAGTTAGTGAAAAAAAAATGCTTTGTTTGTTTGTTTGTTTCTTTTTTTCCCTCTACAGAACCAAAGAAGTTAATTTGATTTGAATTGTGTTATTGTCTCTTAATTGTGCGTGTTTTCTTGTGTTATCTCTTTCTTGTGTTTACGAGGAATACTCTTTGCATGAAAAAATCTTGATTTGCACCACTGGCTTTAAAGAAAAGTTCGAAAGTTTTCTGTACATCAAAAGTCAATGAATGCGTTGAATGATGTTCAGCTTCATACTCTTTACATCTGTATTTAACGTGGTCGCTTTCATTATTTTTTTTTTCATCTGCATTAGCTGGAATTTGAGCCAATACAATATTCTCGAAAGTGGTAACGTCGTCAGAAAGCATATATTTTTCAAATGCTTCTGTACTCCTCAAATTAAAAAAAAAGGTCATCATCACTTGTTTTCAGGATTTGAGTCTCATCACTGACTTTCATTCGACTTCGTAAAGTTAAAGGAGTTAATAAAGTTAAAGAAAAGTAAATTTAAAGTTAAAGGTTCCTTTTCTAGTTGAGTTGGTTGCTTGGTGAACAAAAAACTTCCCGCCAAACTACATAAACAATTTAAAGGATCTGTCCATATTTCTGAGGAGTTGAAGGAGGGAGGAGGATCTAACGGAAGTAGCTGTGATGAAAGATGAGAACAGAGAGGATGATAGTTTGGCAGATACTTGGCGGGCAAACTAAATATCATGACTTTTTTAAGGCTGAGGTTTTTTTGGTTTAGGATGAAGGCTTTCTTTTATGGGGAAGAGTTAAAGGTTTTCTTGGCGGGGAAATTTTTACAACAGGGTTGTTTTTGCTGCGATATCACATCTTTTTGCATTGATATTATTACTTTGTTTGTATTTTTAGAATTGAGAATTTCAAGTCATAAATATTCAATAGAAACAATGTTGTTTTGTGTTTTTAAGGAACAATATTGGCAAGCTTAACTTTACGTCTTGTTATTTTATGACCAGCAAGATTCTATGTTCGTTTGGTGAGAATCGGGCCGTTTAAATTTTATTGCAATTCTTGTATCCTCTCTGTCGCAAAGAAAACTGCTTGGATAATAAAAGACTAGGTTTTAAATTATATCGTTTTCAAGTATTTTACAAGTTCGCAATAAATTTTGTTACTTTTTCTATATTTGATGGATTATTCAACATTTTCATGAAGTTTAAAACTTGCGGGTTACATTAATCTAGCTTTTATTTAATGACTTATTTTCTTAAATCGCGGATTATTTTTCGTTTTATAGGATAATTTTAAGTGTTGGGTGATTTATCTTTCTTTTGATGGAACTCTTTGTCTTGTTTAATACCTAGTTTTGTGTAAAGTTTCACTAAAAAGGCAAACTAACGTATGTTATGACCAAGCTAAATTGAAAAAAAAAAACCACCCAAGTCTCTAAATATTTTAACTTTAAATGTGTCAGAAGATGCATGCAACTGTACTTACTCTACGTCAAATCGCGGATGTCACAAATTTGCCACTGCGACTGCATATGAGCGTGAACTTAGCTCATTTCAAATGTCTTGCTTAAATTAATTGCAAATTTTGTCTGTTAACAAATTTCTGCAAAACATGAATATCCACACACATATTTCATATATTTCAATTCATAATGTGTTATGATTGTGAAAAATGCATTAATTTAGAAAATAAGCAAACCAATAAATAAGTGCTATTTTTCGCTTTCAATTATAAAGTTAGATATACATATGCGTACAGTTACATACAATATGTCATGCAAAATATTTTCATGGTTTAACCCCAGTTTCGCCGACATTTAAAATTTCTTCCCCCTGAAATATATCAAAACTGAAAAACAGGAAGAAAAGAAATTTCATATCGGCGAAACTGGGGGGGGGGGACTGTATTATAATCTTATTCATTATTGTTTCTCTGCTTAAATATAAACAAACTACATAGAATCTTAAAACAGAAAGGGCAATGAGCTAAGTCCGCTTGTATGCGCAGTCGCTGTGGCAAATTTGTGATACCCGCGATTTAATGTTGCAACTGTTGGATCTGTTTTATTACGCTTGATTAAATTTTATTATAATCGTTAGATCCTAGGTCTGTTCTAGCCTTGCAATTGCAGTCAAAGATTAACAAACCTTATAAGCTGAGAGAAAGTACAAATGAATTTAAGGGAAATTAGTGATTTTCAAATTTTAATTACTCCGGACCATGATGTCCTGGGGTTTTGAATTTTTGTATATGTCGTCAATGGCCCCCCAAGAATATGTATACAAAAAAGCATTACCATAGCCCCCCGGGGGGCTGCTGCATAACCCCAGGAAGGTACGATTTGTGGGGTAAAACGAGGGGGGAGGAGGAGGGGTATCAAATGGCACAAAAGACACATCAATAGGGCACAAGGAATGTGTCGACAAAATTTCAGCTTGACTCCTTTTTTCGTCTGGGCTGTAGCCCTGTCGAAGAAAGCGAAAAAATTTTTTGAACAGCGATTTTATAACTTAAATTCCTCCTCCCCCTGATGGTCCAGGGGATTGTATTTTGGTTTACGGCGTCAGGGGCCACTAGAGAATGAGTGTACCAAAAATCAACTCTGGGGGCCTTCATGAGGCTGAGATACAGAAGAGTGAAACACCCAGAAAACCCCAACTTGTTCAGTCATGTAGATTGTTCTTGGTCGCTTTTATTTTCTTTCGTCTTTGGCGGGGGATCTGCTTTTGTTGGCTGCTGACGTTTGGTTTCCTTGGCGGTCCCGTGATAAACAGCGGAAGTCACGCATTGTTTCATTTTACGATAAACTTAACTTCCCAGTTCCACCAGCCCTCATGCACCCACAAACCAAGAAGGATGTGTCAAAGTGGAGAAACCGTCTTACACATGATTTCTAATACTCTTTTCTTTTTAAACGTCAAACCCGAACAATTTTTCTTGCTGTCAGATATTTCAAAAAAAGATTCATCACTGAATATAATCCTTTTCCAACCTTGTTGCCCCTGTTTGAGCTTCTCTTTGCTCCAGGAGAGTCGTGCACGTTTCTGCTTCATGTTTATCTTTGGTCTTACTTCGTAGATCATCAATTAAAACTGCAGTTTATGCAAATCTGCACGTATAGTTATCGTGGATAAGATAACTATACATTTTGTCCAACACTTATAGACGTAAGACGCATTTTTCAACAATTATTTTGGACAAATTACTTTAATTTGGGTTCATCTCTTCCAGGTGTTACAATTTTTCTACCTCGTTTACTTCGGTTACTTTTTAGTTGGTCAGTCCTTCTATATTCCTTTAAAATCTTACATACCATAGATTGTAAAACGTTTATTTAAAGTGAGTTGGATAATTTTTTCTAACTTTAAGAAATGATACAAGATGTAAATTCGTTTTTTTCTATTTATCACCTTGACGACCCATTTTGAGCAGTAAAAGGCTTTTAAAAGAGCGTAAAATTTAAGCTCCATACTTGTGACAAACTACACTGCAAAAAATAATTGTTGTTTTTATAGTAATATACTGCTTTTTCCTACAGTTTAATACTGCTCTGCCAAATAACAGAGAAAAACTGTAAAATGATTTTAGATTGCGCAAAACGATGCGCAAAAGGTGTTTCTTTCATACGAGAACAGAAACTAATGAATTCAAGATATTGGCAGCCATGTTTTTTGATGATTCGGGTGTGCTGAGGTAGGACTGCTCAACTGTAATCCAAGTTAAAGGTAAGTACTCACTATATTATTCATTCCCTTTTCCTCAAAATATAGTTTTCTTTATCATCGAGAATGTATGTAAAATAACAGTTTATTTTGAAATCGCAATTCGTATCCCAATATTCGTTGATGCTGACTTTGCAATTTCTTATAGTTGCTAAGTTGCAGCGATTGCTTTCTAGCAAAAATCTGAGTAGTTGTTGTGATTCTGAATATTTTACTGCACGTGTGATAGTTTTTAAACATTTTCTGAAACTCAAATTTTATTTAAAAATAAATCAATTCCTTTCTTGATCGTATTTAAAGTTATTAGAACATTAAACTTTGTGTACGATTACATTTTGTGTTATATACTATGTCCGTACTTAAAATTTAAATTTTTATGTTCTCTAGTGAATTTTTAGCATATTGCGATTGACTTCTTTCTTCTGTTTTTTTTTTTCTTTCTTATGTTCAATTTTAAATTCTTTAACATTTTGCATTTAACCATTTTATTGAAAAACTTTACGTCATAGCGTCAGTAGCTTTTATATTCTGTACATAATTCGATGAATAAAATGTAAATAAATAAAATAACAACGTGACAGAGAGACATGCAAACAGTATACAATTTACTGATATTTTTTGTTGAAGAATTTGACACTGTGGAAATACAATACTCTGATGTCTGAACGACTCAAAATTCTCTGAAATCTGGAGCCAGCTTTCATACTTATCGGTCGAAAGTAAAATAATATTAATTAAAAAAATCATCAATAAAGAACTCAAAAAAAATAAATAAATAAATAAATAAATAAATAAGTAAATAAATAAATAAAAAACTTAAAAAATAAGCATCTTAAAATACAAACACGAAACCCTTGTGTTTTAAAAGTTTTATATTTGCGTCAGCAGGAAATTAAAGTTTCACTTCAGGAAAATTGCACTAGTACCATTGAAACTTGTGAACGTAAAAATAATTTTAGAAACTATATTTAAAGGCACTCAATTGGAGGTCACGGGAAGTCTCTATGACCTCCCCAAAAATGCCATATTGGGAAAATTTTGTCTGGCTATTCGGCAAATTTGGGGACATAATTGTAATGTTGCAATTTTTAAATTTTCGAATGACCAAGTTTCATTAGATATTGTACTTAATTGTGCGTACTTAATGTGTGCATTCACCAGTATTTTATTAATCGGCAAATATTTAAGTTCCATTTGGCAAATTGAGATTATACGTCTTCCCAACATATTTAAGTTCAGGCCGTGCCTGGCTATATTTTAAAATTTTCAGCTTTTCATTTCTGATCTGGCAGTGTTTCGTTCTCGTCAAAATTACAGCTTTTAAATTTAAAGTAGAATATTTACATTATTATGCATTGTTTTTCATATTTTATTCTCTTTGAAGGACATGCTCATTTAGAAAAGTAGATGCTCGAGAACTACAGTAGAATTTGAAACTCTTATAACCTTGAAACTCATCAGTTTCCTTACATTTTAACTTTTAGAACACTTTGAGTCTTAAATTTTGGCATCAACATGTTCAGGATGAAGACAAAAAGTATATTATAAATAATGAAAAGTGTGATTCTGTACTTCACTGTCTTTCATTGCTTATCAAAAGTAAAAATATGTCAGATTGTTATCCGTGTGAAATGAAAAAAAATCGGAGAATTTCGTTTAAACCTGTAACGGAGATTCAAGCCAACGCCCGGTAAGATCTTTTGCATTTGAATACGATGGGTTCCTTAGCAGTTGAGTTCTTTAAAGGGGGGGGGGGGGAATTATTTTCACAAAAGTAGACGATTTTTCAAGAAACTCTCCAGTTTATTTCTTTAAGAAGAAAAGTGAGGTTTAAGAACACTTTGTCAGGTTTCAAAAGATAAGAGAGATTTGTGGCAAAGCTCCGATAACGGAAAGGAATTTCTGAACTCCCGGTTTGAAATTTACATTAGCGACCAAAGCATAAGAATCGAAAAAACCAACAAATCCTCTAGCTAACAAAGTAGCGTCATAGAACAATATAAGTTAACATTAATGTTATGGATCTGGGTGTCTTTATAAATCAGGATTTCAAGTTTAGTCAACAGTGCAGTATTGCTAGTAACAAAGCCAACAAAATGGTTGGGTTCATCAATAGATCTATTTCAAACAAATCTAAGAAAGTTCTTCTGCCTTTATATAGGAGTTTAGTAAGACCTCATTTGGAGTATGCTGTTCAGTTTTGGTCGCCTTATCTGAAGAAAGATATTTTTGTATTGGAAAGGGTTCAAAGAAGGGTAACTAAATTAGTAAGGGGACTCTCAGATTTAAATTATGATACCAGACTTAATAGGCTTAACATGTATAGCCTAGAGCAAAGGAGAGTCAGAGGGGACATGATTCAGTTATTTAAATTTATCAAAATGAAAGATGTAAATGGATTAAATTTTTGCGGGGAAAGCAGGACAAGGGGTCATTGTTTTAAGCTATTTAAATCTCAGGCTAACTTGGAAATCAGGAAAAACTACTACTTTAGCAGGGTCGTGGGCACTTGGAATAGTTTACCGGAAGAGGCGGTAATGAGCAAGGGAGTGGATAGCTTTAAGAGGGCCATTGATCTTCATTGGGGACTAATTAATTGACTAGGACCAGCCTAGCTGGGCCCAGAGCCTGTTGCTGGTCGTCACATTTGTATTTGTATTAATGAATGGAAACTTTTAAATGAATTGAATGTGCCTCAGCAGTTTTGAGCCGAAGCAGCTATGTACTTCCACTGCTTACACCCCGTTTGCACTGGCGGAATTAAGCCGCTTAGTTTTCAGCTAACCTACTGCGCATTCACTTAGCGCATCTCAAAGCCGCTTCAGTTGAGCGACACTGGGAAGCCGCTCAACAAGACCGGGTTTTCAGTTAAACTTTAAGTGCGTTCTCTAGTGCAAACGACTTTTAAAGTAAGTGCGCTTAGCTCGTAAGTGCATTGATGGGTTGAGCGCGCTTAGCTCGCAGTGCAAACGGGGTGTTACGGACTAGAGCGGTTTTAAAAGGAAAAACCAAACCCTTTTTTGAGCTTTTTGGGGGAAGAAAGCCATCTATTAAACAAAACCTATTTTGAGCTATTTGGGGGAAAGAAAGCCATCCATTAAACACTCCCGGGGTTTTTTTTTGGCTGCATTTCGTATATTGGACTTCCAAAACAGAAAATAAACAAATTGGATATGAGAACTCAACAAGGAGTCATGGTAGGATATGCGTTTCATACGAAAGGTTACAGAATTTGGGATCTCAAAAATCGCGAAGGGACAGAAACGCTGAATGTTAAATTCGATGAAAATAAATTCTGTCGACCCCCCCCCCCCCAGGAACGAGAAACAGAGGGACACAGTTTTGTTTCACTACTGAGTAAATCTGAAGTAGAAGAAGAATATCCTGAAAATCATAAAATAGCATGTTGAGAATTAAATGGGTTAAAGAAAGTCGAAGGCAAAATAAAGAATGCAGGGATAAGTATTATTCTATTAACACGACGGTTCTAAAGTCCGAATCGTGAAGCCGAGGTTTATTGTTCTAAAAATAACATTGAATATGACACAAAATATTTTAATTTCATTTGTGATGATAATTCAAGAAAAGTATAGGATTTTTATGAAGATAGGGGGGACTCAAGTATGCTAGAAGCTAACATTTCCGAGATTTAAAATTGTCAAAACGGAATGGCTCAAGAAATTCAGGTGATATGAGAAAAAAACGTTTACGTATTGGTTCCACTGAATGAAAGTTTTAGAAAGAAAAAAGGGTACAGATGGTTTTTTTTTATTTAAAAACAAATGATCAGAATGAAATAATGCGCTTCAAGACCAGACTGGTAATTTTAAATACCCACTAGGTGGGGGGGGGGGGGGGTACTTTTCGCAAGTGTTCTCTCTAGTAATTTCCTTTCCTTTGATTGAAGCTTTCTTTTGATTTTTTGTGTATAAGCTACATTGAGTCCATTTCCACGTAGATGTTTGCAATGCGTATCTATATGCGGATGTAAAAGAGGAGATTTGTGAGACAACCTGAAAGGTTTGTCCATCCCTGAAATCTAAATTTTGTCTGTAAATTGAATAAATCATTGTCATTCTGATACAGATTACGCCTCGAATCACGACGACCGGATTTCAATGGGGGGGGGGATGGAAGCGGAGTATATTTCAATTAGTGAATAATCTAAGGATGTGGGTTAAAGGAATTTTAAATCAATTGGCTACGAAAAGAGTTCAGAATTTTAGATTGTCACAGTACAGAGTACTATTAATCAATCTAGTTGCAATCGATTTTTCTAGTTCTGCAATAGGAAATTGCAGAACTAAGCAGATTGATGTAAGGTACTATTTCCTAAGGAATTTGATTGATAAAAATGAATTTGGAATACAATTTGTTGAAACTAAAAATAATGTAGCTGATTGTTTTACAAAACTTTTCTCTAGGGAAAATTTGCATAAAGCTTGAATTGCAATGACATATTTTTCTGGAGTTTTTTTTTTTTTCTTTTTCTGAAATGTTTCAATTATTCCATTATGTTTAACTTGTGCACACAAACGGAATGCCCTGTAATATATTTCTATTTTTTTATTCATGTCTTAAAGTATTTCATTCTAGCCGCCTGAATTTCCTTCATCTAAATTTATTCACTAATGCAATATTATTTCTATGAGTTTAGTGGTATGCAAATGTAAAGAACTACGTAACTTGTGACCAGAATTGAATGGTGGTCTCATTTTATCAAGATAGCAGTTCGTGGTTGTGTTCCGCTTGAAATTTCAAAGAAGCCTCTAGTCTGAACGATGTGGCGATGATTCACTTAGTGACATGAATGCCGGAATTGGAAGTTTATAAGTACCTTTTTCATTTATATTTTTATGTTTTAGGATGTAATTTGTAATCGCAAATGCTTTTGAGTTTTAGAGCGTTGTTAGCCACTAAAGCCTATCCTACGGTCTGTGTGCCATATTGGGCCCTTAAAGCTGATTTTTGTGTGCCCGATGTTAGGTTTTATGTTACAATCAAGAACTATGTATTGGAACAAGATAAACTAAATTTTTTTTATTTTAAATGTGATGGATCATACAATTCATTTACGTCTGGATTTTTTAAACTTGTAATTCAATATTGGCTTTTATGGGTAGTTGAATATTATCATTTCAAGAATCACCGGAATATAGAAATTTCTGTTGCTAGTGCTAAATTAAACGTAATTTATTTCATTATTTATTTATTTTTTATTTTTATTTTCCAGTAAATTTTAGAGCACTGATTCTTTGTTTATACATGTTATTAAAATTGAAGGAACCAAATCAGAATGTTAAGTACTTTATTATTTATTGTACGTATGTTTGTAAAAATTTGAAGGAACAAAATTTAAAGTCAACTTCACAATGAGAGCAACAATAAAGATTAGAGTTTAAAGTACGATGTATTACAGCGTATGAAACTTTCTTCGTATATTCAGACTTGTGACACTTATCAAACAAAATTATAGATTATTTTTATTATAATGCAAATAAAAAGCAGTTACTTTGCAAATGTGAGCATATTTAAATTTACAGTTAAAAGAGGTGCGGTCCTCTGTCAAGCATTTCCAAGAAGGGTAGCATTGTTTACAACAAGGACGGCGGGCCAAATGTGGACTTACAATTTCTTAATGATTAGAACTGGCAGTATCAGATTTAATCTATTTCTTGACATGTTTGTCGATTTATTCTTTTGTTAAAAACTTTCAACTTTTCTGATCGATTTTCACTTTTTACTGAATTGACTTTAACTAAGCCATCTTGATTTTGGGAATATAGAATTGTTTCTTCCGGGTTTCAGGTAAATTCTGAAAAACTTAAAGATAAATTGTCTAAATCCTATCAAAAGAAGTAGCACTTTAAAAAAAAATCGCTGGTAGATTAAATGGGGACATCGATAGCTGTTCAAAACGAGGGGGGGGGGGGGCATCCACATTTTGAAAGACATAAAATATAAATTAAACATCTTAAATTATGCTTAAATATTAAGACAGATATAAGATAGAATGCTCTTACGGTATTATTTTATTTCAACTCAAATGATTTTTTTATGCAATTCCTTAGTACTTAGAAAAAAGCTCCAAAAAATTAAATTTAAACAATATAATAACACAATTGTGGAATAAAATATATGAAAAAAAAATACTTTAAAAAATTATAAGTAAAATATTTCATATTAAGTACAGAAATCTAAATAATTATTTTACATCACACATTGTTTCATATTCAGATTTCTAATAATGGGCAGCTGTCAAAGAAAAAGAATATGAAGCTGGTATCAGTTGAACATAGCTCGAGCTGTTAACAAGTGTTGGAATGGAATATAAGTTTAAAAAAAGAAAAAGAAAGAAAAAACATCTACGGTTTTCAGTGCTACTATAGCAACTCGGGGAGGGGGGGGGCTAAAAGAGGCTAGATACAGTATTCATTGTTTTAAATGAATACCTCAATATTTCCCAACTGGTTGTCTTAAACGTCGACCTTGCTCCATTTTCTAAAAAAATAATTCTCTACCGCATTCTAATTATTGCTTTGAAGTAAACATATTGCAATCCAATAATCTGTAGCCTATTATAAGAAGAAACTAGTTTCAAGTTTTATTATCCTTAAGATATATATTCTCCCAATCACCGATCACTTCAGTTGTCCGATCGAAAAAAATAAATATTACTCTTAATCAACGGTCTCCTATGTATTACAAAATCCTTCAAAACTACCGAAAGTTAGAAGGATTTTTTTGAATTGTATTTCAGAAACCAGTATAAATGCATTTCTTGACATGGAAGATAAAATATAAGATTATGTTCTTCCTTTTTTCTTTTTTGAGTTCTTATGTAAAGTATTCAGATTAGGTCTATTTTAATTAGACACTAATAAACCACCGTTTCAATTGCGTAGTTTCCAAATTGCTGCACAGCAGTTTTTTTTTCTCCTTTAAACAACATATTTAGCGCTTAACTGGTTCCTGAAATAAACGATTCAATTACAATTTAGGTATATGTTAAGCAATTTAAAAATAAAAGCAACTTCCCAGGGCAATCTTAATTTCAGATCATTCAGATTCGTAATTTTAATCATTTAGGGCGTATTTTTATACCTACGTAATTTGATTTTTCCATGAATGTTTTTTGGTGTCCACAAGTTTTATGAGATTCTAACAATTTTTATTTTGACAGATGCTTTCATGATATAAGGCCTAATGATGGCACCTAAGTCGGCAAAGATGTCACAAAGAAGAATCAAGTTTGCAATATAAAAATGTTGACCTTGAAAAAATTAGCATTCGGTTTTAAATGAATTTCTGCAATTTCACTGTAAAAACTACTAATCGATATTTATAGGTGATGTATACGAAATAAAATAATTTGGCAATTTTTAATGGTGTGAATGTTTCATTTTTTCTCATGAAAACAGTATAACCTAATATAAAGTTATATAATTTTTGGAGTAGTAAAACCAATTTTTAACTTTAATACCAGTACTCATAAACCTGCAGATTTTATTATACCGAAAAAAATTGTTTCTGTTTAGTAGTTCTGGAATTTTAAACCGTCATATATTTATAGTTTTCATCTATGTAAACTTTAAAAGGTTAATAGGATAAAGTATTATCTAATCTATAATAATCAGTTTAGAATAAAAACCATTCTGTGCAGTCTAAATGCTGTATACTGCACATATGGTGTGAAATAAAATTAGTTTGTTACTAATATTTCTCAAATAAAGTAGATCCAAATGCAACTTATAACATTAAAAAAAGAAGAAAACCATGAAAATATTCTGTTTTACCATAAAAGAAAAAAATTGCACATAATTGCATGCATAAAGTTAAAATAAACTTAAAGGTTTAATGGATTGCATATTGCAAAACATTTCCCACGTTATGATGCACATTTTAGCATTACAATAATGAAAAAAGTACTTTTAGTGAAGATACGATGTAGTATTTTCAGTTATATATAAAAAACTTTCTCATTTTTACTACCTTCATGGATTAAAAAGTTTTATATTATGAAAAAGCTATAACTGTTCTTAAAATAAAGTTTCAGACCATATTTTGCAATTTCCTTCTATTTATAAATTTTTAGGTCTGCAATAGAGCTAAAAGTTTTTTGTAGACATGAAAATGCACCACTTTTTCTTCTTTAACAGGTGTTTATAAAATATTGAGATGGGGCATTGATTTATTTTGTGTACAAGGAAATTAATATCAATAAAACATATATTTAGCAGCAGTTAGCTATTTTTATGTAAAAGTGTTTTATATTTCTTTATTTGTCGCTTTTCATAGCCTAAAACATTATTTTTGTTGTTGAAAAACTTTAGAAAAGGAACAGATTTCGTATGTCGGCTGATTTCTACAACGTACATACAGAATCAAATGCTTTACTTTTCTATATTGTTCTTCAGCTGTAAAAGCAGTGATTTCGACTATGAAAAGAGACAACGATAGGGTGAAAAACCCTTTTGCATAAAAATTGATAACTTTATTTTATGGTTTACTGCTGTTAATTTTACTGTACAAATCATTTATAAAACCGTATACTACTGCTGCTTTTATGGCGCAATTCAGTTGATTCCGCAGCATAATACTGCTAACTTTACAGTTTGATACTGTTAATTTTGCAGTGCAATTCCGTTACGAAACAGTATATTACTGTTAATTTTACATATTATCTCTGTTAAATTTACAGGTCAAGTCATTCCTAAAACAGTATATTACTGCTAATTTTACAGTTTGATACTGTAAGTTTTACAGGGCAGTTCTATTAAAAAGCAGTATATTACTGCTAATTTTACAGTTTGATACTGTAAGTTTTACAGGGCAGTTCTATTGAAAAGCAGTATATTACTGCTAATTTTACAGTTAATCATTGTTAATTTCACAGGGCAACTCCATTAAAAGACAGTATATTACTGCTAATTTTACAGTTTATCGCTGTAAATTTCACAGTAAAATTATGTTATAAAACAGTATATTACTGCAAATTTTACAGTTTAGAATTGTAATTTTTGCAGTTTTTCTTTGGAATGTGAGCTGCCAGTATTTTACTGTAAAAACAACAGCTTTTTTTTTTTTTTTTTGCAGTGTATAGGGTAACAGGTATGCAAATATTTTCGCTACTTTTTAAAATTCACATTGAATGAATAGATTTTTCTAATGTTTTGACCGATATATAAAAAACCTATCTATTTTTTCAATGTGTTAATGATCCATAAATTGTTAAAATAATATCTGAAAAGTTGTTTAAATTGATTTACCCATTCATGAATTACGAGTTTTAGTCTTTTTAATTTGCATGCGTTCATTTTTCCCCACTCAGGGACAAGTTTTGTTCGAACAGTTCTAATATTCTATTATTTAGAATTTGAGTTGTAGACTTAAGCCTTGGTTTCCTAGGAGCGAACTCGCCGATCGTCGGCGTCGCCCCTCGCCGAGGGGAAAACTTGATTCTTTTGCGTATGCGCGCACGAGCTCAATCGACGTCGTGAATGGCCACGCCGGAATTCGCTTGACGTTGATTTCAGCGTCACGGTGAGGAGCGACGTCGAAGATAGGCGATTCGCTCCTAGGAAACCAGGGCTTTAGTAAACAAAAAAATCAGGCAGTGAAAGCGCTACCTGCACTTGTCGCACCAAGCAGGTAGCGTGCGACACGATTCCGAACTGACAATATGGCGACGGTTGTTGATATGGCGAATCTTGATTAGTTGTGTGTTTAATGACCTTCTCAAGGTTAAGACAAATCGATTGACGTAAGATTTATCGAAATCGGCCAAGGGGTTTAGCCTGTACAATGCCACGAAGGAAAAAACATATATACCTAGACTCATAAACACATTACATTCCTTTACGTCGCGCACGCACAGTCGGGTAAAAATAGCAGAGACGAGGTTCTGTGCTTTAAGTTACCCTTTTCCATGTAAAAGTTGTAAGTTTATGGATGTTAAGACATTCAACAAACGCGACCATAATCCGAATTTTTGTTTTGGAGTTCAAAAAAGTTTCTTTTAACCCCGAAGCACTTGTTTACAATTTTTAATAAATGTGAACTCATCAACGTCGTGTATTATGTTTTAATTTTTATGCGCAAAAGTATTTATATATGTTTATGCAAATTTAATGGAGCATTGATTTGAAGCTTAGTAGCTAACTGATTAAATTTCTCTCATTATATAAAAATATATTCAACGGAACTGATTATTGTATTTTTTTTTAATATACGGGTCATTCTTCAAAAAGTGTAACCTTTCTGTCACACGCCTTTTACAGTCAAAACTTTAAGGAACGATTCATTCAACAATGATTTTTAATTTCATCAAAAATATATCTATTTGAACCTGCAAACAATTTTTTAATAATAATTTTTATTTTAGTATATTTTTGGTTCACAACATGTGAATTCTCCCTTCCGTGGTATGTCACACACCTAGTGTGACTGTTTATGTTGCTTAATAGCTTGTTTAATTAAAAGTATATACTTTTTTGTTCATTATTTTTTTCACAAGTGTCTCAAATAATAATTGTTTATGTATATTTATTTATTTAATGTTGTGTTTTAGTTTGTTTTAGTAGGACAAGGAGTCATGTCACACAATAAATTCTCACCTCCGTTACCTAAACACAAAATGCCATTCCTCATAAGGCGTGGCAGTAATGACATCAAATTTCATTTTCCATGATACAAGGGAGCCCCCTTGTTTATTTTTAGCCATACTTGAAATTGTGAGATTTTTATCGAAAAACAAGAAGATAGATTTTGATTTAAAAACTTAGTGTGATTATTCTGACTTTTTACCTCTGTGAAGTTGAATTTCAGGGGTGTAAATTAATGTAAAAAAAGCAGTAAACATGTTTTCATATGCTTGACATGCACAGATTGTAGCAAAGAAGGAAAAAAAAATCCCTGAAAATGCATCTGTTAGGCCTATATTAATGGAAAATTCCTCACCTCCGTGAATCTCACCTGCGTGACAGACCTTATCAATGTCATTACTCCTGAGATGAAAATAAACGATGTATGGGAAATACATTAATAATAGGCATTCTACCAAAATTATAAACTGCCAGTGTATCTTCCAATTTACTAAATACTATTTTTTAACATACATTTGAAATTACTAACAAAGCCGTAATTTAATTAAGAGAGCTTAATGTTATATTCCCACTAATCATTAAAATAGCAGATTGTATGCACATCTAACAAAATTACTACTTTGATACTAAATTGGCCTCGATTTTTAAGTATTTTAAGTTTTTTTCTTTTTATTTCTATGAACAAGACATTTTTTTTTTGTTTCTTTTCTTTATGAGTAAAATAATTGGAACTTAGCTGGGCCATTGTTTATGGTGACTTCCAGTAGGTAACACTTTCATGTAAAAATGAAAAAAAAAAAAAAAAGAAAACAAACGGTTTCGAACTGAAAAATATTTGCTTGCAGAAATTACGTTTTCTGAAGAATGATCCATATATATATACTCCTGTTTGTGAAATTGCAACACCACGAAGGACCTACACGAGTGAGCTGAAAATTGCAGGAAATGTAAAGTAGGGAATGATATGCAAATGATTAGAATTGCAGTCCGGTAGCGCATGCGTATGCTGAGCAGCACCCTCTGAACGGCGGATCGAACCGAATATAAATAGACGGCTGTAGCGAGGCCTGTATGATTATCGGTGGTTATATGCGAGAGTAAACGTTAACTGAATCTTTACTATGCCTCTTCGACGAAAGAAAGCGAAATTTGAGCCAATTTCGGGGAGTTTGAACGGGGCAGAATCGTTTTCCTTCGTGAAGCTGGATTGTCTTATCCTGCACTAGCCGCTCATGTGCAGCGTAACTGCAGCGCAATCATGCGTGTTTGGAAGCAGTGGATGGACGAGAGTCGGACAGCTCGAAAATCTGGGAGTGGACCCCGAAATGTGACATCAGCTCGCGATGACAGACACCTGGTACGTATGGCACTGACGGACCGCACAGCTTCTTCTAGATAATTGGCAGCACAGTGGTCAACAGCTACAGGTGTTTCATTGTGTGCTTCATCAATTCGGAGACGTCTGCTGCAGCGTGGGCTGCGCGCAAGGAATCCTTTATACAGGATTCCTCTCACGCAATACCATCGCCACCTGCGCCTACAAAGGGCAAATGTGCATAGGAGCTGGTGTGCTGATTGGCAGCAGGTCGTCTTTTATGACGAATCCCGCTTCAATTTGTGGCACAATTGTGGCCGAATTCGTGTCAGGCGCTATGCTGGTGAACGGCACATTCCGGAGTGCATTATCGAAAGCCACAGTGGGCGAACATCCGGAGTTATGATTTGGGATGCCATAGCATATCATGGACGATCACAATTGCTACAGATTGTGGGCAGTTTAAACAGTACCCGATACATAAACGAAGTTTTACAGCCCCAAACTATTCCTTTCCTGCAAGGATTGCCAGGGGCTGTATTCCAGCAGGATAATGCCCCTTCCATATGTCGCCAAGACTGTCAAATCCTACCTTGGTTCGCAGCAGGTACAGCTTCTTCCTTGGCCTGCATATTCCTCGGATATGCCAACGATTGAACATGTGTGGGATTTCGTTGGGCGGCGTCTCGCTCGTGATCCTCGTCCTGTTGCTTCGACAGACGAACTTTGGTTGCGCATAAAAACAATATGGAATACTCTTCCACATGCAGATATTTAAATTTTGTTTCACTCCATGCCGAGTCGTATAGCAGCACTTATTGCGGCGCGTGGTGGCCACACAAAATACTAATTTCTATCTCATTTTATTGTTTGTTTGGCTTAAAAATGTAATCATTTATTTGTACCATTACCACTCAATTGTGTATAAAATTTCATTCAGCTATGATGCTTCCTTCATGGTGTTGCAATTTTCACAGTCATGAGGATATATATATCATGTATGTATACACATACACAATTTCTTTTTAAAATTCATCAAAACCTCTCTACATGGGTTTCAATTAGTATTACTTATTCTATTACTCTAAATAGATGACTGACCTGTAAAATTAACGAGGTTTATTACACTTACTTAAATAGAGGATCGTACCACCTCAGACTTTAATTAGTACTGCCTTTTTAAACATTTATTCATTTCAAATAGTTTCCCCGTAAAATTACAGCCGTAGGTAGCGGTTTCATAGAAGGCACCATTGATCCGCATCAATTTCTAAGCAGTTGGTTGATTAAACGTCCCTTCAAATCAATAGTTCAATTATCAGACTACGCACTTTTATTTAAGGGATGATGGAAGGATAAATTAAATTGTTTTTGAATGTTTAGTACTTCGTACAGGTTTAGGTGTAACTTACATCGCACTCTAGGGAAGCTTTAAAATGATAATTGGAAATTATATAATATTTGCAAACAATTGCATTTTGTTAGATTACAGCTATGACTACTTTTATTTGTCATTGGATATTAATTTTCTCCTTGTTTCTGAAATGATTTAAAAAGTCTTTATGGTCACATGAAAAATAAAACAAAGTTATGAAGTGTTAAAAGTATTCAATGGGAGGGGGAAGCAATAATGAAACTAGAACTTCTTAAAAAAAAAGCTATACATTTTCGAATTTTTCTCAAAGGTACCTAATTCCCTTCAAAATACACTCTAATACAACTAATACATTTGTCTCACAGGTGCTTAGACGTTTCAAAACAATTTTTTAAGTGATCTTTATAAATGGCTAACCGCTCCCCCTACGTTTCTTCTTTGACCTCTTGAAAGGGCATCGGTTTAAGAACATTCATGTGCCTTTTAATTTCTGGCAAAATAATAAAAAGTCCCACAGAACCAGGTCTGGCAAATATGGGGTGTGGAGAACCGGAACCATGTTGTTTTTAGCCAAACACTAGCTAATAGAGACGGCTGTGCGTGTAGATTGTTTCGTCGTACACTGTTAAAAATTCAGGAAACGTTTACGGTAATTGTTACTGTGAAATGGAGTGTTTACAATACGCAAAAATTTTACAGTAAATTGTACCAAACAAAGAAAAAAAAATTATTGCAGCACGAATTGATACACCACATGACTTACAGTGCGAAGCAGACAACACCATATTTCCCCCTCACTCGGTGCGTCCCAACTCGTATGGTGGGCAGCAAAGCCAATTGCCAATTCGAAAATCTCGAGATCGAACCTGCTGCTCGCATTTTGCGTTTTTTAACTCTAGTTTATTCTACCGCAAAATATTACAGTAAAATAGGATCTTACGGTAAAAGTTACTGCCAACATGGATGCCAGTAACTTTTGCCGTAACATTTCAGGATTTTTTTAAACAGTGAATTTAACGAACAATTCTCATGTGAGTAACTTCCGTATTCTCTTTCGAAGAGTAGAAAGGGCAATTTTACAGCTTCACGTTGTTTAGTTAAACTTGCCATCATAAAAAAAGAAAAGAATTGTCAAAAACACTCACTGCAAATGAACAGAACAAGCCAGTTTGGCAACACAGGCGGCACTGAATTGGCAATGAGTTGCAATGTATACGCCTTGCCGGCATACTGCCCAAGCTAATATTATTTTGATTATCTCCTCGTACACTTACGTGTGTTGCCTAATTGATGAAAAAATAGTATTTTTCTTTCTTTTGTGAGACCAAATCCGTAAGAACTGATCTTGGAATTTTTAAAGAAATAAAAAAAGTTTAATAAATTGTGTTAGGCATAAAGGATTACTATTTCTCAACATTGATAGAACATTTAAAAGTAATTTAATCTATATAAATAAAACAAAGAATATGTGTGTATATATGTACATGTGTATATATGTGTGTATGTTCCTTATACAAATCCAGTTTTCGTCGGATCTCGAACAAATTTGGCAGGGAGGTACTTATGCACCTGAGAAGGAACGTAGGGGTTTTTTCGAACGCCAAAAGAGAACCGAAGTGTTCGAATTTTTATTTTAGGGCCCGAAAATGGCATAAAATGGTTCTCTCTACCCGAAATAATTATCCGATCATTTCGATTTTGGGGCCATTCGAAAGCCCGCGAAAAACACCAATAGAGTTCATTTATTCATTAGAGGTTAGAGTATCATTAGAGGTCATTTAAAATCACCGGAAAAAATTACAAAGCACTGCTAAGTCTAATGTAACAGAAATTCTAAACCGAAAAATTATCGTTTGAGCGATCTCATTTTAAATTAGCGTTTAGAAGGTTGCCATTTTTTTTCTCGGCTGTGACTAAATAAAATTTTGTTTTCTTTTTGAGGTAAAAATTTCCCCTTTTTGATTATTATTTGATGATTTATCTTCTTTTCTTTTTTTCAGGATTTTAGTTGTATTTATGGAGGGTTTCTTTCTTTGAGAAAGATTATTTTTACTGAAAATTTTACAGTATTTTTTTCTTTCTCTAGTTGAAGCCTGATTGTTAAACATGCGTTACTTGACATAGCTTTCGAAGTAGACTGTGCAAAACCGGGAAATGCAGATAGTAAATAAATAAACGACGCCTGACTTCTAGATGAGGACAAATATTTTTATATCGCTTTTATAACTGGTGTCAATAAACTGTTAATGAACTTTATATTGTAATAGTTAATTGCCAAACAGCTTCTTTCGAAATGTCCTTCTCCTTTCAATTTTATTAAGATTTGTCACAGAACGTGATAAGCGATTAATTGCAAAGTCTGCATTGTAATAATACACACACGACATGTTTTACGAAATTTGAGGGCTGTTTTAAGCCTCAAAGAATTATAGAGAATCATATTTTTCCTTAAGAAATGCTCATAAAGTTCAAGATTTAATTCACTATATGTCTTATAACAGCCAAATATATCCCGCCAAATATAAACAGCCAAAAGTATCCGAACGCTTTCATTAAATTCACGTTTTTACGATTTTCTCGAGAAATAATCGACCAATTATTCTATAACTTTTGGTCAAATAAATGGTATGCTTTAGCGTACTTTTCCAGTAAAAACTCAATCCCTCATGCCTTTAGGGGACCAACAAAATGAAGATGCAAATAAAGTTGGATGATTATCCTTTATTGTAAACATCTGAGAATAGTGTAAGTTTCAGAGACGAGTTTACTTACTACCTACTACTTTTCTGCGGAGTTTCGTAAAACTGTCACTTATGTTCACGAAAATATGAACCTTTCTTCCAAAAACACCAATTTTATTTACATACATTTATCTCATAACACGCAGAGTTTTCTGCCAATTTTTCAGAAAACTTGAATGCATATAAAAGAAACAATATACCGAAATTAAAAAAAAAAAAAACGCTGATAAAAACAGCTGATTTTTCATTGCACATGTGTGAATGATATGGCAGTTCAAAAAATAATTCTAGAAGAAAATCATGAAATCTTGAGACGTTTTGGTAGAACTAATGAGCCGCATTTCAGAAAATTCTTTGATAGACGTTAAATCGCAAAGGATTGTTCGCAAATCGGAAACAACATGATCGTAATTGTTATTCATGATAAAGCGATTATTTGTGAACTATGCCTTATAGTACAGTATATATAGTGCAGTATAGTATCCGAGAATAAAAAATAAAGCCCAGTAGATTGGCTGTATATTTCAAAAAATAACTAAGATGTTTAAATGGAATATTGTGATGAGTTTTTTTCATACACCTGGCTGTCGAATCACGAAGGTTTAAATTGCTATCATTCGAGTATGCGTTCTGCAAATTTAAGGGCTTCAAATGTTCATATTACATCAAATTTTCATTATTGTAATTTAAAATTTTACTATGATGTTTCTCTTATACGCTCTTACGTTTTCTGAAAGTTAGGTAAAATACGACCAATGACTCTGCGTATAATGACGAACAACCAGAGATCGAAATTGGTATTTTTAAAAGAAATGATTTTACTTTTCTGAACATAGGTGAAACTTATACGAAATTCCAAACAATAGTTATATATAATAAGTTATTGAAGCGTATTACGAGCTATTTATGATGATCGACAACCAAAAACTTTTTTTTTATGTTTCTTTAACCCATATTTTACCACATTATGAAAAACTTAATATGTTTTATAAAAATTACTATTACAGACTAAGGAGACCTCAGGAATACACATAAAATTTTAAACATTACCAAATGTGTATTCGCTTCCATTTTACAAGCTGTCCTGTATATAGGACGATGGTACAATCCACTACTGTACACTTGGTTTTTCACTCAAGCTTTCTGGTACTTGTGAAATGGAATACAACACTCTACGCAAAGTCCTAAACAATATTTTTCATGAATTGCCACTGTTTTTCTTAGTACAATGCTTCAACTTATTGTGTTGTTTTAAGTTTGAAGTTTTTACTAAAACGTTTTCAGTCTACAGCTTCAAAAGGCTCTTCTGAATGGTTTGAGTCTTGTTTTGATGAACAGACAGTTGCTTTTCAGCAATGTTTAGAAGTACACACAAACCCATGTAAACAATAGTAACTTTTCTACAGGTTCCAATACATATAAAGGCTTCTTCTGAAGCAAACAGCTTTGACATTTTCCAAGCAGCATCCAGTACTGCTTCAAAGGCATTTCGAAATTATGATCGGTCGTTACCTTTTTGTATTACATATGGATGCATAATATTTCTATATGATTTTCATATAAGTCCACACCACTTTTACACTAGTACAAAATGAAATATTTTTCTTTTTTGTTTCAATTCTTCATTGTTCTGTGTTTTTTTTTTTGAAAAACTTTGTCATCGAAATTGTTCATGAGTGATACTTCATTGCCATCATTTCAACAAACAGCTATAATCTTGTGCTTCATGTGAAATTTCCTATCGGATGTTTAAATCCCATAATTTTCAAGATTTTGGATGGTTCTAAGGGACATTTTCTCATTTCAATTTCCCTTAATGTTTCCGTTTCAAATAGTTGTTTGTTTCTGAGACGAACAAAAATATTATAAGACAAAAAAATGTATGTTTTGTGCCCTCGGACAGCAAATTATTATCAACAACTGTATTATTTACTAACTGTGTTACCTGAGAATAATTCTTTTCATTTTTCATCTTTTTAGCTGTGTTATGACAGTCGAAACAATTTTTTGAATCGGACATCTTTTTTGTGCTCCTTGATATAGTATAAAATGGAAAGTGGTAACCACCAAAAGAGTTGACAATCGAGAGCTTACTACCAAACTTCATGAGCTTCCCATTTGTGTAAATTTTTCATCTCTAATTTTCAAAATAAAAAGCAATTTTTTCAACAGTGGTTGAATGCTCAGAAAACACACCAATTTTTCGAAAAGCTTCATTCAAAAAATTATAAATTAATCGAACTTTACAGTAGCTATCTAAATCAATAGTAGAGTTATCATCAAATTGTAAACACAGCTTGATATCAAAGAACTGTTTTCATGGCATAGTTTGACGAACAAAAGTTGTTCCTTTATCGGGAGCATCTTCCCTATTTCACTGGGTATTATATAATATCCGCTACATAACATTATGCCCAAAAAGTGTTTCAAGTTTGATGTTTGCAGTTATTCTTAGGCCAGGGTTACTTATTAATTTCCTTTACTGCTTTCATCATATTTTCGACCACACTCTCGAAAAGTTTCACGAGTGTTTTCCTGAAATTATGTCCAACAATATCTTCTGACGATTTTCATTTGAAAGTGATTCATAAAGTTATGCAAACTTCGTTACACACTTGGGCCGTTTTTATTTTGATATATTTATTTCTTTTAGTGTTGATTCCTATTGAAATGTTTATTGCTCAAGGAGTCTAGAAGTTTTTCGGCAAAATCAGCGTAACTATACAGAATGCTAGAATTATTTTCATGAATTTCTTCATCATCAGTGACTATATCTGGATCAGATGGCAATATTTTCAAGTCAAGGTCACTCTCATTGGTTCATCCCCCTATGACATTACATATTCTATAGCTAGTTCAATTGTTAATAATTTCTTATTCAATATGCCACATGTACTCCTTCTTTAATTTATTTGCTTCTGAGATCAGCGTTCATACTTTGAACAGCAAATATTTTTACTCATTCCAGAAGGTAGCATCACAACGTATTAAGTGCGAATGATAAATTAGTCGACAAAAAACTCCCTACGACCCCCAAAAACCTGCTCTTTCAACTCTTGTTGTGAGAAAACTTCATAGTATTGAGTTTTGAAAGAGAGCAATTAGGTTTTCCACTCCATTTTCCAACAGCTAAGCTACTTTTGTATGGAGCGCGCATAGCAGGGGATTTTACCATCGTCCTATTTATAGGACGGCTAATTAAACCTTCATAAAACCTATTTAAATGTAGTTTTATCTTTGTAAATTTTACTCAGTACTAATGTATATGATTAGTAATTATAAAATTAAAAGATGATATTGGCATATTTTCTACACAATTATTTTAATTAATTATTAAATTATGCATTATAAAACTGCAAAAAATTGTCAAATTCAAAAATAAAAATATTTATAATTGAACTCTAAAATTTTGTCTACAGTACTTATCAAACATAAGGTTTATAAAAATACCAAATTAGAAACTAAAAATGTGATAACCCTTGCCAAAATGCAATAAATATGATCTGTCCTATATACAGGACGATAGTAAAATATGGGTTTGTGTATTCTTAAACTTTTCTGGAAACATTTATCAAAATTCCCTTTGTATGACTAAAATTACGAAAAGTTAGTCTCTTACTTCTAGAGGGTTGCTAGAAGATTATCTTCTTACAAAATATGAGGGGACTTTAAGGACTCGTTCTCCATGTTGCTACAGGAGAATGCTCCTGAACATACTGCCCCTTCCACGTTTGAATGGTACGAAAGCAACAGTTGGTTTTAGATGTTTAAGCATACATTTGACTACTTATCTTCTTGTATTTGTATAGTAAAGTCTTAATATTTTAGTATCAGACGAACAGCAGGTAGTAATTTAACAAAACAGAAGACATGCAGATAGAAACATCTAATCATTCCGGACATAAATAAGACATTTTTTTCCTTTGAATCATTAAAAAAGGAAAAGTATGCAATTGCCAAATGACATCTTTATGGAAAATACTAGTGCAATACGTATTTTGTATTAAGTGATATTGTGTAGTTTAAAATCATTTAAAAAAAAGAAAATATTAATCTATGATCTATGCTGAATTTAGGACTACTTTTTCTATAGATAATGATTTTAATGAAGTAGAATTTTATATATTGTGTCTCGAAATATATATATATATATATATATATATGCATTTTTATACAGGCACATGGAAATACGGAAGAATTATTTATGTTGAAACAACTCGGCTTACATAAAGATTCTGCAATTTTCAATTCGATTATCATACATAAAATATTTAATGAAACCGGGATACATTGCATCTGCCCGAATATTTCGCTGATATCCTATTTCGCGACCTTTTGCCAATAACTCAAGCCGTCTGGAGAAAGAAATTGCTGTCTCTAAAGCATTTGTAACAACAAAGAATCGCCCCTTTAGGTTCCATTCATCTAAATTAACTTCTTCGTGCTGGCTTGTGAAGATTAATTCGATAAGGAATAATTTTGTTAAGAATAAGATGTTGAAGTAGACTCGTGAAATAAAAATATTGTAGCATGTGACACCTTTAAAGAAATGTTTCAGATTGTTTTTAACATATTTAGATTGTAAGGTTTTTCTTTTTTTTCAGATTTGAGGCTGTGAGAAGCAAAGGGATGTGAGTGGCAAAATTAAAAATTTGGAGATAACCAGTACACATGGCAGGTGAACCTCTCCTCTGTCTTGGGACAAGAGATGGTACTAGTAGCACTGGTAGTTACTGCTATACAGCATGATTAAGAAAAAAAAATCAATGAAAGCCTTCCTATGATGTTATTTTTAAACGCGTTTTACTCAAAACTTGAAAATGTCCACTTACATCCCTTTGCTTCTCACTGCCTCATTTAATGTGCGTTAGAATAAAAATGAAATCAACATTTTTATCCAAAACTTCGAAAAACTGAATTGAAGCAGTGAGAAGCGAAGGGATGTAAGTGCCAAAATTAACAATTTGGAGATAACCAAGGGAAATGGTAGGTGAACCTCTCTTGGGGCATAAGATAGAGCTAGTATTCCTGGTTGGTGTTGCTGTACAACATTATTTAGAGTTTTCTGTTTTGAGACAATATATAGTAGGGGAGACCGGGGCAGATATTCTATAGGGGCAACGCGCCATAGTTTAAGAGTTTCTCGCTACGTAGCGACGCTTACCGGACAGTGTGAAACTACAGCACTGTGCACGCTTTCCACGTGATCCTCAGTTCATCAGCTTTGTCTTGATGAGACGTCAACTTTTGCGGTTTTTCTTCTGGTGAGTAACTTTGCAAGCATTTACTTTTCATTAAAAAAAATGTATGATACTGTTTTTGTTTCATTGTCGGGACCTAACTTTAAACTATATTTCATTACGGTTCTGATGGCGTGATTGTTTTGGCAAATATTTTTCATTTTCTTAGTCAAATATTACAAAAAATATCAAATATGGCGTTGGGGCACGTATTCCAATTTAATACGGGGCACATTTTCTAATTGGAAAATGTGCCCCGGGCTCTCCATGAACGTTTTTATGTTGTTTTTTTTACCGTTTAACTTTATATTTTTAGCCAATACAGTTTATAATTACTGCATAAAACCACAATTATAAATATTTAAAATTAAATTTTGGATAACTACTTAAATAATCTGATTTATTATTTTTTTAATAGTATCAAGTCCTATCTGAAACTGAATTTTCATTCTCCAATGTGATATATCGGATGGACTGAAAATGATGCGCAATTACCGTAAGAAATCAGACCGAGGGAACTACACGCAAGCGCAAATAAATGCAGCGCTTGCAGCAATAAGAAATGGATGTAGTGTGAGGAAAGCTTCTATGGAATTTAATATAAATACGAGGACATTAAATAAGTACTGCCACAAGTTCATTAATGTTCAGTTGGCTCCAACTGAAGTACCTCAAGTCGAAGTGCCTCAGGCCGAAGTTCCTCAAGCCGAAGTGTCTCAAACCGAATTACCACAAGCCGAAGTGCCTCAAGCTAATGGCCCTCAAGTCGGAATGCCACAGGCCGAAGAACCTCAAGCCGAAGTTTCTACAATCCTAATGCCACATGTTGATGTACCGTCAGCACAAGTTCCTGCAGTTGAAATGGCCTCAACTGAAGGCTTGTCTCCCCTTTATAAGATTTACGATTCGGATTCACCGAAATATGGTTGTAAGTAGACTTCTTACAATAAACCTTCAATAATTTATTAGATATAGTAGACAATCTCCTTTGCGACAATCTCTTTTTACTGTACGTTTACAGGTCTAACTCAAAGCTAAAAGAAAAGTGGATCCAGTGTATTCGTTGCAAGAAATGGGCTCACCTAGCGTACGTCAAATAGAAGACTCTTTGTTTTTTGTTTACATTAACTGTCACAGTAATATGGAAGATGACTCTGACTAACTTTGATTATTGTTATAATACATTTTAATGCAATAAGGTATTAAGAATGCACCCATTGTACTTACTTATGAATTAGAATATAAATTTTACGTTACACTCTATGTTTATTTTACCTTTATTATAGACCATTTAAACTAATTGGAAAACTTACCCCGACCCAATTTTATATGTTGGAAAACATGCCCCGGCTACGGGGTTGGTTTTCCAACGTGACTTGGTAACAAATATATATTTATTTATTGGAAGTTTTTTTAATTTTTTATATTTTAGTAATCTTAATATTTAGCCTAAAGTACAAGAATTCAAGGCGTAATCAAAACTTAAAATGTTTAAATAAAATTTTTTTAAAAAATAAAACAAAAAAGGTTGGAAAACCTGCCCCGGTCTCCCCTACTAGTAGCCATGGTAGGTGTTTTATAAAACATGGTTTTTAAGAAACTTTTCAATAAAAGTCTACCTATGACCAAAACTAAATTCGTGTTACTAAAAACTTGAAAATGTCCTCTTATATCCCTTTGCTTGTCACTGCCTTAATTAGAAAAAAAAAGTTTAAAGAATAACGTCATACAAAAAACACAGAGTTGCTACGTTAGTTAAAGCAAAGACCTGGTTAAAGTACTAGATATTAAGATCTGTTTATCTTTCATCAAATCACACCATATTTCATTACATACTTACATTTTACCATATCTGCTAACGGGAGAATTTTCAGGACCATTACTTTTCAAAATCAGTAATTAGGGCATTAAATAATTCAAGATCACAACGATTTAGTTTTAAAAAAAATTATCAAAATAACTTCAACACAGAATTTTGAGTTATTATCGCTGCATTTTTTACTGTGAATCAACAGTGTTCCCGGTCTATGACCCGGACTTACCTTGTGCTGGTTCTAGACAAAGAAGAGCTTGATTATTATGTAGTTGAAAGTTAGTTATTTAGGCTAGCCATGTCTCCTACCTCTGAAAAACTAATGTTTAACTTGTCCCCCCCTTCCTCCCCAGGACTGTTTCTCGAAAAATTTGCACTGAGTATACACCCTTTGCTCCCCCTCCACGCCTCCGTGGACAACACTAAGGACATAGTCTGCACTAATGACACAGAAAGCATCTAAAAATAACAATCCCGTCGGAATATTAAAAGGCAATTCATAAAGTAAATATAAATCACCAGAACTTTAATTTCATGAAACACATAAACGCTAGATAAAGCAAAACACATTAACTGTTTATCACCTTATATTTCAAATGCAGTTCAGTAATTTATGGTCTACATTATTTTCGAAATATAATCTGCTTTGAAAGGAATAATAAATATTACATTTATGATCAAAACATTTTTTCCATTGTTTAAATTTCAAATCTGGAAAGTTGAATCAAATACGGGTAGTTTAAACTTCATACGATAAGCTTTCTGCATATGCAGTTTGTGAGTAACAAGGTATGCATTAGAGCCGCTTAAACAAAAGCATTTCCGTTGTTTTTCTCTAAAATCATCATTCAAAGGTCACTTGACATTAATACTAATTAATTTTTCCCCAGAGACGTTTAAATTCTCTACGAGCCGTATATTCTGTGTCGAGATTTTACTTATCATCTCTCATTTTTGGTCTTGTGCAAAACTATCTCTGTAAAGCGACTAATGGTTCTGGTCTCTCCGATGCATTTAAATGACTCCAAACAATACTGAAGGCGGGATAAGAATTCCAATAATATTCTGCTTTTCACTTCGGGCTTTCGTTTTTGGGTATTCTATATTGACTTGCAAACGCTTGCGCTGTTATTGAATGAGAAATGACTAAAGGAGGTGGAATTAAATTAAGTAACAGTATTAACAAAATCAATATGGTGGGGTTTGTTGTTTACATATCTTCTTTTTCGTGTTACTTTAAATTTGAATTTTTATCTGTTGTTTCGAAAAGTTTGAGGCTTTTTATTTCAGTTTGTTTATTTTTTTTTAACTATACGTCTTTTGGATTCATACCAATAATGCAAACGAATTAAATAGTTTATTGCGCGCTAGTTCCTTTGCTGTTAGTAATTTTTATTATAATTCTGTTTTTTGAAGTAAAATAAAAGTGGTCAGTCAATTGTCTATTAATACGTTATAGTTGGCGTTTTCTAAAAATTAAGTAACTAATCACGTTTTTTTATCATATCCCATTTTGTTGTTACAGATAGAATTAAACAATTTTTCTCACATTGACTACATTTACCTTTTAAATAGAATTGATTATTTTTTTACAATGCGTTATAGTATTAAAGAATTATAGTATTACATAAACATTTAAAGACAAATAGTTTTAAGCTGCAATGTGAAACTGCAGGGTAAACAATTAATGCCCATGAAATAAAAACAACTGAACTTAATTTTAGTAAACTTGGTCCTTTTAGTAGTCTTGGAATTGAATTTCGACAAAATAAATTTCAAAACTAGATGAGGGAATGGCGCTGTATGAAATGTTTCGTAACGAAATACGACATAAAAACACTTCTTTAAAATGTTTTCAGTTGTTTCTGAACAGTCTAACATGTTCTCCACATACATTCCGAACTGAAGTTCTCAACATACATTCTTCAGAATAGATCTTAATATAAAAGGATAAATAAGACGGCATGGTCAGTCTATTGTATTTGTTTATGATATTACCAGAGACGATCACTTGGGGGTAACTCTACAGCAATTAGCCAATTTAGAACGTTTTAAACAAATGTCTTCTTGACTTTTTTCGGTATCCAATTCTTTTAACAATACTTACAATTCTGTTTAAAGATTCAGCTTTTAAAATTTGTTTAAAAGCAGTAGTCTGTCCCTGACAAAGGTAGGCTTATGATCACCCCCTCCTACTAATTACAAAATTCATCGATTTTCGGTGCACTATACTAACTTTGGTAAGAATTGACGTTCTCTATCTTATATTATCGTTTCCCCGAAAACGAATAGCACCATCGAATTTTGACTTCAGCAGTTTTTTTTTCTGCTTTTTATGCAAACCTTAAACAAACACTATTAGTTTTTTCTAGACTTCACAGATATAACTTTTTGCAGTTAATAATTATCAAATCAGGCAGTGAGAAGCAAAGGGATATAAGTGTCAAAATTTAAATTTAGAGACAATAAGTGCAAATGGTAAGAAAACCTCTCCTCTGTTTTAGGACTGGAGATGGTACTACTAGTAGTTTTTTGGGTGCTGCTACCCAGCATGATTGAGAAAAGACAGCATGATTGAGAAAAAAAAAATACTAATGAAAGTCTACCTAGGATCTGAACTTTAGACGCATTTTACTCGAACCTTTAGAAAGCCCACATACATCCCGTTGCTTCTCACTTCCTCAAGTAGTGAAAAAACAAAATAATTTCCGGTATTAATGCTTGTTTCTGATGTTTCAAATAAATAAAACAAATATATCGCAAAGTAAAAATAATGGTATCTGAAAGTTTTCTTAAACCGTATATGATCTGTATTGTTTTACGTATTTAAAGAATTATGAGCTCTATAGACTATTACTTACATAACATATAAAAAATAGTATATCGAAAATTTCTTACTTTATATTTAAAAGTTCTTTCTTATTTACAGTCCAGAAACTGTAGGTAGTTGAAACACTGAACCTCCAAAAGATATATGTAATGCGTGATCTAGTTTTTCATTATCTCATTTTATGCCGCTCTTTGTTAGAATGAATTTAAAAAAAAAACAGTATTTAAATAAGGCTAAATTAAAGACGTCCTAAATGTTAAAAAGATAAATGCGAGGTCAAATCTTGAAAACGGTATAGTGCTTTCAAGGCCAAAATTCATAAGCGTGATCTATAAATTGCACCTCGGCAACAAAACTGACAAAAAAATATATATATAAAAAAAAAGTCTCAAATTTTCAAACACGCACGGAAAAAAAAGGGGGAATTTACTGGTTAGTTTTTGTTTACTAATGTAATAATGCATACTTTAAGGTCGTACTTGTTATGCAAGCTTACTTCGGGCAAGTTTTGTGGCAAGAAAGAAATTAAATTTAGATTTTTAATCAATAGTTAGTAGGTTTGTCCAAAATTTTGAGTTACGTCACTTTCGTTGTCGGGGTACAATATGTTCAGCAAGAATACACTAGACTTGAAGGCCGCGTTCCATGTCCGTGAGGTTACCGGGATATGAAAGATGTATCTTTGTACGCGTGCTAAAATGCCGTCTAGCTTAAGACTCCCTATACATACATTTATATATGACTATTACTATATACTAATAATTACTTAAAAACCTTACTTAAATACTTTAATTACCTTAATTACTATTAAGGAAAATTTGAAAAAAAAAATTAAATAAAAACAAAAAAAAAAAATGACTGCGTAAAAACCGAAATATACATATATATATATATATACATGTAATAAAATAAGATGTGTGTGTGTGTGTGTGTGGCGCGCATCCCGGGAAAACGGTAAGGTCTAGAAAGATGAAATTTGGTATACAGGTGTAGTTTTTGCTGAAGTTGTGCACCTCGGGCTTCGATTTTTGATATTTTAATTAGAAAAAAATTTATTTAATGTTTTATGTGATTTTTAGCACTTTTTAGTACTTTTAGCCTCACAGACCCCGAACCAATTGCGCCAGACAAATATTTTTTGTACTTATAGGGTCGGAAATTTAATTTTAAATATGATGAAAAAAAAATTTTGAAAATAGAGCAATTTTTAGATTTTTTATAAATTTTTGAAAAAACCTTTATTTTGCATTTTTTTCTGGGTTTTATATTTTTCTAATATCATCCTGCGAGAAGTATCAAAGCCTCATTTCTAAAATTTAAGTTGGTAATAGTAAAAACATTTCGCCCTCTTCAAAAGAAAAAGTTCTTAAAAATACGCAGTAGTTTTTTTTTTACAATTTTTTTAGTGCTGAACACATCATGTCTTTCCACGCATCAGTCGAAAAAAGCGTTCTTCAATCTTCTATGGCTCTGACGTCACTACTTGGATTTCGATTCGATATTTACGACGGAATCTTAATCGCAAACAATGTTAATCTTTTCTTTTTACTATATAGCTTACTTCTAATTTTATGACGTGATGACCACGTGTTTTTCCGGCAGCGCTTGCTTTTTTTCTTTCCTTTTTTTTGTTTTATTTAGGGATTGCATTTATTTTTTTTTCATTCTCCCCCCCCCCCAAGCTGGACGTTTTGTTGTATCTATATTACGTTACATTTCATAGTTGTGCGCATTTCAGTCACTAAAAACAACGAGATTCTTTTTTTCTTTGTCACTTACTTTACTTTGTTACTTTTGGCACACTACGGGGAATTTTGGAGATAACTTTTTTTTTTGCTCTACTTAAATAAAAAATCGGTTTTTTGAGTAATCTTTGTTTTTATTAGGAAATAAGCTGGGAGGTTAAAATAAAAAGAGATCGATAAGAAATTTTAGAGATAGATAGTAAAGATAGATAGCCGCCGAAGGCGTCAATCTTGGCGTAAAAATGTGAATGGCACAAAAAAAGATAGAGATGGATTGATTAATACTGCTCCCAAATTTATTTGAACAGCCGCCAAAGGCGGCAAACTTGAATTAAAATGGTAAATAACAAGTTAGCCAAACAGCCGCCGTAGGTGGCTGCTTGCATAGAAAGGTGAATGGCGTGAGAAGGCGAACCAGCTGGTCGCCGCAGGCGGCTACTATATATATATATATATATACACTCTGTCGCAAAAAAATATATGCACTTAAAAGAAATTGAGCTACACTCACGAAACTTGGCAGGCATGTAGTGTATAAGAAGATAAGATGATTAAAAAATTCATAATAAAAGATACTTTTATTAAGCAGTTACAGCATGCAAAAGGTTACAAATCAGTAAGTAGTAAAGCCACCTCTGGCAGCTATACAAGCCGAAACACAACGTGGCATCGAATCAATTAGTCACTTATGACCCCCTGCGGAAGATCATGCCATAATCTTTGCAACTGTGTCGTTAATTCCCCTGTATCCCGGGATGGCTGCTGTTGCCTTCTCAGCAAGTCTCAGACATACTCTGTTGGCGAAAGTTCTGGTGAACTGGCAGGCCATATGAGTACGTCATATCCCTGAAGACAATGTTGAGCGAGTCGCTCAGTATGTGGACGAGCATTATCCTGCTGATAAATGGAACCTGGGCGACTTGATAGCATGGGCAGAACAATCGGCGTTAAAATGCTGTCTACATATCTGCGAGCTGTCAAAGTGCCTTGGAGAACAACTAGAAGTGATCGTGTGGCCCAAGAAATCGCTTCCCACACTGTCACTCCTTGTCAAATAGCTGTATGCCGCTCGACAACAAATGGCGGGTCGAGGCGCTGGCCGGTGCACCTCCACACACGTGTACGGTGATTATCAGCACTGAGACTGAATCGGAATTCATCGTTGAAGATCACACGCCTCCAGTCTGTTACGCTCCAAGCTGCCCGATTTCGGCAAAAACCAGTTGACACTGCCTGTGATGCGGGGTCAGTGGCAAGCGTCTTAATGGACGTGGGTTCCAAGACAATTTCGGTCAGTCGTCTCCAAATGGTTTCCCTTGATACCACCGGATGCCTGGAAGGAGGTAAGTGGCGTTGAATCGATGCTGGCGACGTTGTCGGCGCCGGCGTGGCCGCTCTTCTGATTGCGTGATCCTCGCGTTCATTTGTGTTCCTGGGACGCCCTGACCCTCTGCGACGGTAGATGACTCTTCCGTGAATCACTGTTGCCAACACCGAGCAACTACCTTATCACTCCGACCGAGGTGGCGGCCGATACTCTTGTTTAACCAACCTGCTTCTCTGAGGCCTATTATACGGCCCTTATCAAACTCTGTCAGCTGTTCGTACTTCCGCCGGTTACGTCTTAGAGGCATATTAAGTCACAATACAGTCTACCGAAGTCAACAATTTCGACTGAATAGCCCTACGGCACAAATACTCATGCTTTTAAACTCTCCAACCTGTGCAAATCACATGCTCATAGCGCGCTTAGCCTTGTTTCATTGGCGCTGAAATTTTAATCATTTGCATATCGGCTACCAAACTACATTTGTGCCAAGTTACATGATTGTGGCTCTAATTCTTCTAGGTGCATTTATTTTTTTGCGACAGAGTGTATATAAGCCCAGTTGTGTAGAATGTCGTACTTTCAAAGTCCAGGAGCAAAAACAATTGAGGCTATTTATTTACAAAAATGTACATGAAGCTTTACAAAAGTCATATGAACACAAATAAATGAAAACGTACTGTTTGTTACGCCTTATTGTCGTACTTAAAAGGAGAACCTTATTCTGCAACGTAGTCGCACATAGGTCTGCGTAATTCTTACTCTTCCCGCTTTACTTAGCGTGTTGCCACTCATTCGTAATAAGTTGCTTAGGTGTTATTTTCGAAGTAACTCTCAGCTGGAGGAGGTTCTTACGCAACATAGAACGCTATTATCTACTACGGGATAACTACACCTTTGAAATTGTTTTATAATCGATCACACACAAGACAAATCATAAATTGAAAAGCAGAATAGAAGAATCAACAGTCTGGGCTCATTCTGATCAAGGGACCCCGTAAAATTTGAATGGTCCCCGAAAATTGATCCTTCTTATTATGCTTTTGAATTTATGATTTGTCTTATGTGTGTATCGATAATAAAAAGCTTTCAGCGGTGTAGTTATTCAGTAGTACATAATAACATCCTAAAACACTGGGCTTATATTTCTTTCTTTTTAGTTTTTTTTTTTCGATTTTACGCAGTCGGGTTTTTTGTATTTATTTAATAAATTTTTTTTTTGCTTCAAACTTTGAATCAACAACAGTCAATTTGAATCAACAACAGTCAAACATCAACAGTCCGGGCTCATTCTGATCAAGGGACCCCGTAAAATTTGAATGGTCCCCGACCATTAATCCTTCTTATTATGCTTTTGAATTCATGATTTGTCTTATGTGTGTATCGATAATAAAAAGCTTTCAGAGGTGTAGTTATTCAGTAGTACATAATAACATCCTAAAACACTGGGCTTATATTTCTTTCTTTTTAGTTTTTTTTTTTTTTTTCGATTTTACGCAATCGGGTTTTTTGTATTTATTTAATAATTTTTTTTTTTGCTTCAAACTTTGAATAACTTAATTCTGCATCTGATTTTAAAAAAAAAATTGCAATTGGATGTACGCAACTAGGACTAACAGTTGCGAAAATAGAGGTTTTTGCAGGTTAAACTGGAACGTGCATGTTATGTGTGCATGCTTTATTTTTTGCACCCTCTACAAAATCTTAAGCCAGTCCTAATACTCAGAATGGCCACGCGCCTGATTACAATTTATGATACTTACCTTTTGAAATCCAGTTAACTAAAACGAGCGTCTTTTTTTTTTTTTGCAAATATTTGTAGTAAACGTGTTAGACCCTCGATAATTATCACGCAAATCCCCTTTTTAAGCATCTATAAGTTTTAAATTTTTAATTAACGAACGGTTTTACGAATTTCGCATAGTTTTACTCGCATATTTACGAGAAAAAGTATTCAAAATGCATTTCTTGTTTTTCAAGAGCCAAGTAGCATGTTCTGAATATAAGCAGTTTCGAAAGTAAAAGAAAATTAAGAGCTAAGAGAGTAACAAACATAGATAATATTTTAATATTATCATTTTATGTAGTGTACGTGCTTCCAAAACTTTTATAACAAACTTTTATAACAGACTTCGTTCGTTCAAATTATATTGATCCAAGTCTTTAAAGCATAACCGGGCTTAATTACAAATCGGACGCACGTTTTTGGAGTTTTTCTTTCTTTCATAAATCAATGCGGTGATTTGAAAATATTTTTCTCCGTGCTTTTAAGTTTTTGCGTTATATTGGTTATTATAAAATGCTTACTTGCACACAGGCTTCTTATATGTAATGGCAATTTATTTTTCAAAGTACTTAATTTAGAAATTTATTTGACATTAAAAAATTTATATGATAGAAAAAAGAAGAAAATATCCTGGAATTAATGAGTGCCATTTTATAAATCAGATGAAATTTCTGAGAAAGTGCGACATACTGTCGTGCTAAGCGCAAATGTCGTATCTGCAGGTGAATTCAAAATGAAAAACTAGTTTAATGTTTTGCGTCTCCATGCATTTGATTCAGATGCAACTTTATCAGCTTTATAATTTTTTAAAAACTATTTCCCATTCGAAAATCACCATAAAACATTGTAGTTAGGTGAAATATGTGACAAAGAATCATCTGGTGAACGTGACTCAATTTTGATAAAAAGTGCAGATACGACTTTTGTGCTTAGCACGGCAGTACACACAAACCATTTTTACTTCTTTTTACAAAAAAGGAAATATTGTGTTCGCGAAAAAAGTTTCACTCAAAAATCGACCTTAATTTCCATTTTGCTCACCCCCCGAAGGAATGTTGAGTTTTTTTTTCACTCCGACCGCACGTGGATATCCTAGGAACGTACAGACCCCCGAAATATCTGTTTTGACGATTACGAGAGAATTCTGAAATAACAATGTTTACATTAAGAACAATTGTTTATGGGAAATTACCAAATCTTACCCTACTCAGCACTTATTACAATTTTAATTAAATGAAGTAGACATGACCACATTAAGCATAAATCATTGTATTTGAAACAACTATAAACCAATTAAAATCAAAATCTTGGAGCGTAAGCATTTCCAAGTTTCATCTTACTTGACAGAAAAGTACGCTCACTAGTCAAATTTCGTAGAAATAACAGATTACTAGCTGACGTCAGGAATTAAATAGCACACAGAGCTGCGATCGCATTTCAAGCGATTCCAACTGTCAAGCATGTCAGAAGAGGAATAGAGTCTCCTTCTCAAAGGTTCTCATGTCTTGAAGTTTTCAGCCGAAACAAAGATTTTCTTTAGCATTCCTGACATATTATTAATAGAAAGAGGTTTCTGTCTAAACAAACAAGTTTCTCGGTATAAAATGCAAATGCTTTTAAAAGCTATATTTCAGGATTTCTCTGGATGTTTTCCAATTTTTAGAGTTATGATAATTTGGAGACTCGCAACTTGGTAATAACAATTGAAATGAAACTGTTTAAAGCTTGACGCGTTTTTTTTCATAACTACAGACAATCGAATCCCAAACTATATAACATAATGAAAATATAGTTAACATATCCGAATATATTTTTGTTTTATGGTTAAGGGCACAATAAATTATATTTTATAATGTTGTAAACATTTATGTATTATAAAATATTCTTTTTAAATAAAACTAAAACCTCCGCATAAAAATAGGTTTTTAGACTTAAAATCCAACTAGCTCCCTATTAAATGTAACGTTTTAAAGAACTCTTATAAGTTTCTCTCCTTTTCAAAGAAACTTTCTTCTAAAAGATTTTATGCATCTCACTTTGGTCTCGCACATTTTATGTACTTTTACCCATTTTCGCCCCCTCCCCTATCCATTTTATTTTCAAGACTATTTTTTGATTTTTTAAAAATATTTGTTGATAGTTATTTTTTTCCTTCCTGATTTTGGACAAAAAAAATTCGTAATGCTTGCAATAATACATTTGTAGGAGACATACCTTTATAATGTAAAAGCTAGTTAATCAAAAATGTAAGAGTAATTAATTGCAAATTCCAACTTTCTAGTTTAAAGAACTTGAAAGTATTGCTAAAATCCTATCATTATAAAGATGTTTTAGAATAGTTCTTAAATGTATATGTGTGTATTTATTATGTATTTAGTATTTATTATTCTGTTAGTTATTGCCTTTTAAATTATTTTGAAAATAAATCCAAAATTCTTCATAAATTGATGTCTGTATTTCAACGTAATTAAGTTCGGAGAATGAGATTACACTATTTTGTTTCAAAGCCTTTTTTATTTTTTTTAACTTGGTTTTTGGGCTTAAATCTTTCAATAAAAATTATTAAACTCTATTGTTACTACATAGTTTCTAATAGCCCTTTTTAAAAATATTGTCTTTATATTTTATTTACAAAATAACATCATCAGCTAAAACAATAGCCTGCTCTTTTAAGATTGAAGATAAATGTTTAAAACGATCAGTTTAGACTTTTAGTTTCTGTTTATTCTTACATACTGAACAATAATGTTTAATGCTATTATTATTAATTTCGCAGCGCAAATTTTAAGAAAAACATGTTTGGCCGACGAAGAAGACACAGTATCTTTCTCTTCCTAACTTATAAGTTTTTTTTTATGTTTTTGCAGGAAACGAAAAAAAAGAAAATAAATAAGAAAGAAACTCCTATATGCTAACAAATTTTAAGACGTAGATATAAAAGCAAACGAATAATGTACTCAGAAAAAAGTGAAATATGTAAAACTCTTGGTTCAGAGTCAGTAGTTATAATTGGCAGCTAAATTTTAATGCATCAAATTTAGATCATTCGTTGCCTTCTGGATAAATTGCGAGTTAAAAATTTGTGCTTTGCATCCAAGACTGACTAATACAAACTAGGTACAAAATTTTACTTTTTAACTATTTATTAGTGAATAAAATCTTAAATCTCTTTACCCCAGGTAATAGGGTGTAAATAAAAACGGGGATTTAATTCCCCTTGATACAATTCCAAAACCTGGACGCAAGTGCTCAAGAAGTTGTGTCGTGGTGTGTAGTTGCTCAAGTGACAGAGCAACGATACTCAACGTGTGGCCCATGGGCTGCAGGTGAGGAACCTTAACGAATGACAAGACTCGCTGTGATATAAAACATATAATTATGCAAACACAATCAAAATATTAACATTTTCTTTTCCGAGGGTGATTGCAGTTCGTTGTAGCTCTTAAAAAGGCTCGTTTAAAAAGTAAATTCAGTGACTTTCAAATGAAAAAGGTACATCAATATCATCAGTCTTTTGTACTACCACCTCTCTTATGTATATGAGTTCCGAGAAAAAAAATGCGTTGTATGCATAATATGGATATGTTCTGCAGAAACTGCGACGGTACTGATTGTGCCACAAATGTTTGTTTCCCATGTTCCAATTTTATGTTTTACAGATTTCTTACCGATCATCTTATTTTAGTTTGCTATGTGGTAAATGATTAGGAAAAATTACCTTCAGAGATCTGTATTTTTAATAACTTATCAGCTGGGAATATTGCTTTAAAACTAAAATACAGTCCTATAAATAATAATATAACAACTGAATGGAATAAATCTGTCTGTTTTGCATTTATTTCTGTTCTTGGGCGCCATCCATCATATCTATCCTTCCCCTTTTTTTTCTGTATTTCTGATTTGTTCGTCCATTTTTTTTAAATTTGTCTAAACGTAACTGTTTCACAACATTCTTCACATTCATTGAAACTCTTAAGAATACCCTTAAAACAATCAAATAAAAATAATAATTTTTCGGTCCATTTTCTGCGTCATTATACCATTACCAAAAATTTTGTTACAGGACGTGTTCGAGATTTCTCCAGGATTAAAATTGCCCCGAAGAGTCTTTTAATTCTTCGAACTGTTCTATAGAAAATGCAGTAATTTCGTTAACAGAATTAGAATAAGGTTTCCTTGTCAAGATCTTTTAACCTCTCTTACTCGAAAAAAGTGTTGTTAGATTTTGAGCATTTCTTCAAGATTATTAGAAGAGCAGCAAATTCATTTGTAATAGCCTTTAAAAAATACTTTTAAATAGTTGATGAATGAATCGGTTTGTTTATTTTTTACATTTTGTTGGAATTGGAAAATGCAACAGAAAAGGGGGGGAGGACACCTTTCCCTCGACTCGTTACCGTGCTCCAAGTAGCTTTCTTTGTATAAACATTTATTTCATTTCGTAACTTTTTGGAGATACATTTTAGTTAAAGATTTATTTTATTTATAAATGTTACTGCATTATTTTAAATATTTTATTGTCATTTTATTTTTTATTTTTACATAGATTCTACCGGAAGTTAAGCTTAAGTATTTGAGAAAACATAGTCTTTAAAATGTAATCTGAACTCATTTCATGAGGAAAAACCTGATCCAAATTTAGTTACCTGCAAAATGCACTCAGAAGTATAAGTTACTTAAAAATAAAATGTATTTAAAAGGTATTCAGTGTGTCGAGCTTTGCGTTTTCGAAATAACTAAGTTACAACCCGTATATGGTAGTTGGAACACCTAAATTTCGCAGAAAAAATCAAATTAATGTTTTTTGAAATATTCCAACTGATATATAAAAGTAGTTGAAACCACTTAAACGCGTTCTTCTATCTGATGGAGAGTAAAATGTAAATTACTAGACATTAAAGGGGTAATTATCAAGAGAGAATCTATCAACTTTTTTAGAAAACTCGTTTTTCGACGTTTTTGATATCTTTTATCAAGCCCACTAGGTTCAATTTCAAAAGGAACAAATTTTAGTTTACAAAAAAAACAAACCCGTCACCTTCAATTTCATTTCGTACAAAAGGGAACATTGTGTAAATCTCGATTATAAACCACGTATCCCGAATGAATCTGTTATCCAAATTTTAGTCTACTAGTTTAAGGTTCAAGTGTTTCGGTATGATTTTTGAAGGAGGTAATCTGTTTGGGTTTTCGTAAAATTGGATCAATACACATTCAGGTTTTCGTTCAAAAGGGTACCCATCCAAAATTGAAATGCCGATGTCTCCCTTGGTTTTGTATACGAACGTTTCTTACTCTGAGACATAATCTGTTTTGTCCTAGTGCTCAACTCTGAACCCATAAAATACGATAAAACTATTTTCTGTAAGCCTAATTGTTTTTTTCTCTCCTGAATATTTTTGGAAAAATGATAAGTTCCCTTTTAATAAACTAGTTCTCATTTGTAAACAAAATTTCACAGTACCATCTTTAAATAATGGTGACACCTACTCATTTCTTTACACACACGTGGAACTCTCTGAAAGCTCTTCTTAGCTCGCTTAGTCATCATTCATCAATTCACGGATAGTTTAGTCTTTAAAATTCCAACGAGTTTCGCACAATACTATTTGTTTCCAATTACCTCAACGGGCGCTACTTAAAAGCGACATTTTTCCTCAAATGTAACGGGTGAAAATTAAAAAAAAAAAGTTTTCAATTGTAGAAAAGTTTTTTTCTTATTTATAGCACAGCATTATAGTTGAAATATGAAAAAAGGCAAAAACTTTTTTTAGTAAGCAAACCTTTGACATTGCTGCAGCTATGAAAATTTCTGCAGATTTGTGTTTTAAATAATTTTTTACTTGTGCTGAGTTTAGTCTCAAGCAACTAATAAAAAATAGTAAATACTTCGTAGAAAACATACTGAAATATCGATAACTAAAATTATTTTTATAAGAATAAATGCTAATCATTCCGCTCAGGTTTTATTGATGTTTTCGGTTTGGTAAATAGCCGTTTGAACGTCAGAAATGAAACAGATTTCTTCTACAACATCAGCGTAAAAAATGAATATCCCGAACCACATTTCCTTTATTAGCTGATAATTTATTTTCTTCAGTGCCATAAAAAGAAAGTAAGCTGTTGGTTGTTTTTATGTAAGTTTTCTATGTGCATGGGAGGGGGGTGGGGGTAAAGAGGATAGGTATAAGTTAGTAGATTAAGTTTCCCTAAAAGCTCTTTTCCTCGTCGAATGTTGTCGACGTGAATACTAAGTAGTTGCTGTTCTTTATCAGTACCTTTATCTTTTCTTACATTAGGGAAGTTAACGAAAGCTAAATATTAGGGGATTTTTCGTTTATTTTATCTTTGCATCTATACCAACCCTTCGTTGCTGTTTATTATGCTAATATCACCCGACATGTTCGTACTGAACTAAATTGTAGTTCTAATTACCAACGATGTCCTACATAATTTAAACTAAGTTATTTCAAAATTTTCAAGTATCAGAAATTTTGTTTTGAGAAATCCACAAATCAAAAATAGCGTCTAGTAAAAGCCAGTATTTGTGAATATTTTCACAATTATAGCACAACAACATCGTCAATGAGTTTTTATTGTTCTCAATGTCTTTTCCGAAATATAAGGTCAAATACTAAATAAAGTGTCATATTTTGAGGGTATGTGCCGTATGTAGTTTAGTAAAAATAGCCTAAATAAGAATTGTAAAAATATATATAAAAAAAATAAAAATACTTCAAGACATGTTCGCATAAATGAGTTTTGCCATGATGTTAAAAATGCATGTTCAAATGTTTTTGAAGGTGACTCTCAATATTTTTGTTGATCTGCAATAGAATGTACTACTTTCCTAGTTCAGTGATACTGAGTAAAATCAGCAAATACAGTTTTCAAGTATATCTCCTGTCAACACAGGTATGAAAGGTGGATAACTTAAAACGCATTGCGATTCAAAGATCGAACTGCGGCACTGTAAGAAATGTTGTGTAACCTTACTCCAGCTTAGCTGCCTCCACTTCTCTGGAGTAACTTAACTGACATAACAGGTGTAAAAATACAAATCGTTTGTGTAAGGTTACAACATGGTAATGTAAATATAGTGTAGCGTCTCACACATTTCTATGTTAGGTTACCCTAGAATTTTCTGTATGCTTACAGAGAAATTGCTTGAAAGGTTACACATCACCAAAAACTAAGCTTTTAACTGACTTTCTTAAACGATTTATCAAATTCGTGCTTTTTAACAACCAGTATACACCAATTATTTTAATATGCACTATTTATTTTTTTTAGCATACAAACGAGATAGTTTTATTGCACTGAGAGGAAATGACCCGACTCAGGTTCGAACAAAAAACGCGAATCTCACAGACTCGCACAACGAGAGCTTTTACGGCTCGGCTACCAAGTTCGGTTTACGTCCCGCTAATAAGAGTTTACCTGCTCTACGCTGATTCTTCTCAATCATGTTGTAAGTCAGTTATTTTTGGCATTTTAAACGGATAAAGTTCTTGTTATTAGCTAACATTTCAAATATTAATTTAGCCCGACGTATATTAAGCTGATTTTTATTTTAAATGCTTTATACTGTTAGTTCAGAGCATGTGGGCCAAAGTGAAATAATTTATTTTGTTTACTATTCGGTGTTTCATCAAATCACTTACATATTCATTTATTTGCTCATTTACATTTCTTCATTTAATGATTCCCTTATTTATTCATTCATCCATTCGCCTATTTCCTAATGGATTCACTATTTTATTCACTCATTTATTTTGTCTCCTCATATTTTAAATTATTTGTTTATGACTCGTTATTGCTTCATTTTATTTTCATTTATTCATTCATATTTTATTTAATCATTTATTTGATAAAAAAAATCTTTAATGATCAAATAGAAAACATTTCACCCAGAAAAATATTTCATTTTTCTCTCTGCCCCATAAAAAAATGTTCCTTATTTTTTTGGGGGGAAATGCGAACTCACTGCCAAAAACTAAAAATAGTGTTTAAATGCATGATCCCTTGTGAAATAATTGTTTTTTCTTTGTAAACCGTAATTTTCAGAACAAATTTTTTATTTGTTCATTTTGAAAATAAAAGTAAGTTATCTTAACTGTTTCATTTTGCCCCACATTCCCCTACTTTTACTTAATTGCATTTGAAGACAATAACTCCTATTTTCACGTTCAGTTTGACTTTCTGTTAGATGCCTATTTATGTAATCGGTGTGTCTTTTAGGTATGCTGTCCTCGGTATGAATAGAGCACCTTTCCCGCACATTTCAAATTATATTTTCAGCTATAATTAAAAGTTACGCAAGGGTTGGAAAAAAAAGCGCAAAACAAGTCAAAAAAGTTGAACCTGACATTTTCAATTACGGCTTGTTTACATTTAACTTTTGAAAATCGAAAATAAGTATTAAAATGAAATGATCCTCTGCGTATGTTAACGTTTTATTAATATAGATATTAAACAATTATATGGTGCATTGTTGAATTTTATTATTAAAAACAAAAATTTTTACTTGCAAGAAGTAATCCCATCCCCCCGTTTTCGGGTTTAGAAAAACATTTCTGTAGCGAGCCATCTTAGAATTGTTTTCCATCGTTATAATCTATTATATGGCTGTAGGACTAGCATCGTTCTTTAACATTATCAGATATGAAAATTCAATTTCTTCCTCAAAATGAAACGACATTCTCCATTCAATTGAAAATACATTTATGTATAAAAGACGTTCTTGAAAATATTGAATCTTAATCTTACACAGCTATTTACTTCAGTGCCTCAGATAGAAATGTTCGGCATTTATTTGTACTTTGAAAATTGAATTTCATTTTGTGGCGTCAAATAATATATTGGAATAGAGGTCTTTAAAGGAAATAAATGAAAAGTTATTTCATTGTAACATGTAGTAAATTGTTTCTATAGTGCACATGGTTTTGTGTCAATAGAATAATGTTATGGTAAAGCACTTAGGGAATCAAAATATTTAAAAAAATCTACTATTGATTATTCACTTCGGTTTTTTCTAAAGTAGATTTAAAAGTTAAATTTTATTTTGAAAGGATTGAATAAAGAAGAGCGATAGTGTTTGGTATTGACTCTGTTAAAGCTACGATGTAGGTTACCTTTTTTGGAATACATGTAAAATGAATAATCGTATAAATATATTTAAAAGCACTTGTAAGTAATCTGTAAACATTAAGAAAGATCAATTCAAAAATTTGTTTTTAACCGGTACGTTAATTTATTTGTCTCATAACAGTTGCTTAGGTTGTTAGTAATGTTTTTTCCCTTTAAAAAATGTTTCATAGTTTAAAATCTAAAAAAGTAAATAAATGTAATCCTTATCTTTATAGGGATGTTTCAGTGGATACACAATGCTTTGTAGGGTCATACATAACTCTTTCATGTGGTAGAGGACGTTGTATGGGAATGCGATAGCATAAAACTTTACCCTTTGAATACACAATGCATTTTCAAAGATGTAATAACTGTTGGTAAATCACAAAAGTTGCGGAATATACTGTTTTTATCCGTGAAGCATTATTATTTTCACGCAGATGAAGAATTGAGTTTGTGGCGCTAAGGAGTAGTCACCGAAGGTGCGGGCATAGTTTAAGGGTGCGGGTGCATATGGTGCATAGTTAAGAAGGTGCGGGCACATTAAAGTTTATTACATAGTTTATTACATTTACTTTCTTAAGTTTTTAATTCTTTATAGAATCACTTCTGCAAACTTTTTCTATGGGTTCAGTGTCTTCGTGCTTTCACGCGCTCGTACCATATCAAATGTCATGTAATTTCAGATGCTCTGAATATTGTCCCTCCTCTTAACCCTCTTAGAAGTTCAGAAACACCCTGTGTATACGTTTAGGGATGAAACTTAAGCTTATTTTTTCAATAGGTCACATTCAAAAGGATTTGCATTAACGTAATTGGATTGTATTTTAAGAATTGAAACAGGCATGAAAAAAAATTCAACAGTGAATTATGACTTACATTTTCGAGTAGTATGACTGAAAAAGACAAAACATTTTTTTTTTTTTTTTTTGAAAACTATGATGTATTTTGAACAGTGGGAACGTTGACGTTGCATCAAAAAAAGTTGACTGTACATAACTGAATACGAGTGGAGAAATAGGAGCTTCGAAACTGACATTCAGTAAAAGTAGATTACATCACTCAATTTAAAACAAAAAATCTTGGTTTCAGTACAAACATCATAGACTTTTTCTTTAAACTTTTAATGTATGGAAAAGGTAAACTAAAAAAGTACACAATATTACATTGAGTTGTTCCAGGGCTCAAAATTATTTAAAATGTCTAACATAAACTTTAATTTAATTTGAGTTTTTATTTAAAGACTGGAACCTTAATTTATTCAATTACTTTACGTAGTTTTTGAGACTTTCAATATTATTGGAATCGAAGTATATACCATCATTGGTGTCACAGTCAATCGATAATATAAATAAACTTTAGAAAATGCTTTGTGATTTTATTTTCTCAACAAAGACATTTTTCTGATTCTGAGCAAATTAGATATTTGTAGTTCCCTATTAAAAAATGAAATTAGTTTTAACTAATACACTCGCATTAATTAACACTTGTTTTACCTTCGAAGATTTTAAATTCTACGTTCCTTTGTGACAATGAATTAAATCGCATACCAGTTATAACATCAGTTTTCATTATTTAATTCTTAAGTTGCACAAGTAAAATACGGATTAACTGCGAAAACCTAGAAAAATATTTTTATGTATTTCAACCACTTAATTTCCGTTTTTTATAAATCCAAATATCTTTTTCCAATTTCGTAGCTGAAAGCAAAAATGCTGATTGTTTTCTCACACTAAACTACTGTTTTTTTTTTACTTACCAACGTCAGCCACTAAACTTCCCGGTTCCAAAGCATTCAGGAAATTGTCAACAGTACTCTGTAAAGGATCTTGTACCGAAGCTAAATCTTTTCCTATTTTTTCATAGACTTGATGAACATAGTCATGCTCTAGAGCTATTGACCTTGAGCACCTTTCAGAACTAGAAATTTCATCTGAGTTCATGATCTTTTGGTAAACGCCGTCGTCGCTGAGCATCTTTCAATTAACTTTGGCCTGGCAGGAGACTAACTTTGTATTTCTCAAAGAAGTTAGTTGCTTTATCTAGAAAATAATAATGAGTTGTCATTAGTTTTAGGGAAACCACAGACTTAAACGAAATAATCTGTGCAAATAAAAATATCACGAACAACACTGCAAATGTAACCACTTTTGCATCATAAAAGTTGAATAAGTTTATCAAGGTCTGCATACAACATCTAATTAAAATTTTTATAATTATATAATTTAGAATGAAACGCAGTTGTTCTCATTTTAGCAACAAGTAACTCATTGAAGCCTAAAAAAACCTCTCTGTATCGACAAATAAAATTATTATGTAATTAAATCCTCATCTTAAGTGTGCTCCGTATTTGGAAATGATAAGCACCAAAAAAAAAAAAAGACATTTTACTGTTAGACACGATAGCTTGTTGGATGTTTAGAGATATCTTTTTTGTGTGTTGTTTAAAAACTACTTCTTGAGTTCGTATTTGATTATATATATATATATATATATATATATATATATATATATATATATATATATATATATATATATATATATATATATATATATATATATATATCTCGATCCAGCATTATAACTTTTATGTCAATGCGTTATTTGTAAAAACTAAGACGTAAAAAAATAAAAATACCAATAGTGGAAAATAACTTAATAATCCTTGGAAAGATGATTAAATCTTTAAGTGAAGATTTTTAGTCATAGAATCACATAATGATATTTTTATGACAAACTAGTTCATTTCTGGTAGTCACTTATCTCTCATAAATTGGTGTTTATTTGATGCTATTTAACTAGCTTCGTGATAATGGAATATGAGTTTCTCGAACATGATAAAACATAAAGAAACGTTAGCAAAACATGTTCTACTAATTTCCTTACGTTAACGCGATAAGTACGACTATAGCGCACGACGTAAATTCTCTAGTAGATTAGCTGATAGTAGAATTTCAGGAAAAAAATAATTGTTTTCTTTTCATCTCAAGAAACATTTACAGTTAATATGTTATCCAGAACTTTAGTAAAAACTGACTTTGAGAAGGTGATTTCCAATCCGCACTGCTTAAACGATTCCATGTGTTAACATAGGGATGAGAACAGTCAGTTTATGGTCTAGTAAATATTATTGCAGTTTTTCTGGGCTAAGAATCTCCCTTCTTCCAACACAAACATATATGAGCTCGTCCAAGATCAAGCATCATAAAACCAGAGCTACATTGCTATAATAATTATATACGTTTTGTATGAAAATACTGTTAACAATAGATCAAAATCGAGATACGTTTGAGTGCATCCATGCGTTTGACAGCGTCAAGGAGCAGAAATTTTTGCGCGAAAAGTTTCGTTCTTTATATATGTGCATATATGTTTAAAATCCATGATCAATATTGATTGATAATATTAATAGCAAAGCTTATTTTAACAATCGAGAAAACATAAATACTTTATGACGATGAATATAAGACTTGAATTAACTCAAAGAAGAAAATCCTTAGAAAATTCCGTTTTATTGCACATTTAAATTCTACTCGATATGAATTAAGCATTGAACAGAAACTTCAGTAAAAAACAATATATATGAAAACTACAGGCATTTGTTAAACTTTTAAGTATAAGATTTTACTGCTTCTGTCTTTAATCCATTCTCACCATTCATTGTTCTACATAATCGTAAAAACTGTTTGTATCATAAAATTATAAGTGCGCATTGTTTATTACTAAATTTTTTAAAAAGTTTATAACACAAAATATCAAAGATAGGGGAAGTTGCTGTAACCACGGACAAAATTTACTTTTCAATTTTTGCTGGTCTCTGAATAATCCAATGAATAATCGATCGGTAAAATTTTCTGGCAGAATCTAAAGCTTATCATCTAACTTGGAAATTTGTGAAAATCTCAAAGCTTTCAACTGCAAAAAAAAATTCTTTAAAATCGCTTTTTTTTGTCTGTGGGTACAACACCTTTTTCACCCCACGGGCAGGGACCTTTGTACCCATGGACATATAAAAAAATAGATAAATATGTCTCAGAAACTGCATTATACTCAATACATATTCAAAAGCCATTTTATATTAAAATACATCAAACATCCATTAAAAATAACATTAAACAAAAAAAAAAAAAATCCAACAGAAATCAAACTTTAAAAATTAACCGAATACCTAAGGTTTTTTCCATTAAAAAAAAAAAAAAAACTTAATTTTTAACATCAGTGAACTGTTTGAAAAATTATTATTATTAAGAGAGCCTAATATGTTTTCAAACAAAAAATTAACTAGATACTTGGCTAGTATGGCTGTCTATGTACCTATATAATGTTTTCAGTTTATATGAAAATTGAAACCTTTAGCAAAATTAACCCATTACAAAAAACTCAGTTTAGATTACCCCAACAAAACCCCAGAAAAGTCGACTTCAAGTGAAAACAGCTGGGATTGACAGTCTTTAGATCCTACAACAGGTGGGGGTTACTTCAACTTTATATTTTCAAGCGCTACTTCAAGTTCATCATCATTGTTAAAAGTAAAATTCGGACGTTGATGACAAAACACCATATTGAGGTATTCGCATTGCAAGAAAACTCAGGTGTGACCCAAGGACACTGAAAATTGCCGTCCGTGGGTACACATGGTTATGTGCCCTTGGGTACAAAGGCACGCCATTTTGGTTTTTCAAGCAAGTCACATCGACAGGACCACAGTTTCACGACATTAAAAATCAGAAACAACATCTTCAAAACACAGAGAAACATGATACCTACAACAAAAATGAATAATACAATCCACGATTCACAAAAAAATAAATAAATAAATAAATAAAGAAAGAAAGAAAGAAATTGTACATGATTTTTTTTAAAACTTAGATCCTAATAAAACCGAAAAATTGCAATAGAATTTTATACGTTCGTTTGATGGCGTTGAAACCTTCTGAGGTACTGGAGAGGGCTGAGAGACATACGTTGAACCCCCTGTTCGATTTTTCACGACAATATCCGGAATTTCCAGACCAACGTCCGTAAGTACAACCGTCCGTGGGTACAGCAACTTCCCCTCAGGAAATTCAAAGTGGCAAAAGGCCAAATGTTCTTCAAATAATATCTGTACATCTCATGCTTTATTTGATCCTTCTCTTTATAGAACGGGATAAGATGGCACAACCGCCGGTCACTTGTGTACGAAAGTAGGAGAATATGGGGCAAAGTGAAAAAGTTAAGATAACCTATTTTTTTTTTTTTAAATGAACAAATTGGGGAATTTATTTTGAAAATTACGGGACGAAAAGAAAATGTATTTTTTGATAAAACTTTATTAGAACTTTAAAATGTATTAAATGGCATATTAACTATATTACTATAAAAACTATATATATAAATACATATATATATAAATATATAAGGGGAGAGTGCCCAAAGCCGGTATGCCCCCCATCCCCCCCATGGTGTGTAAGCGGAGATGCATACGTATGTCGTGTTTACATGTAAAAAACTGAGTTTTAATCAGTAAAGCGGCATGGCGCAACCAGGCTGAAAATTAAAAAAAAATATATATAAACATTTCAAAAAAAAAAAGAAGAAATTTTGTAACTTGTGATTAGTTGAAGATCAGCTTATTTTTTTGACAGTAAGCTGACCAATAATGTTATGTTATTATGACTCCATCACCATTCTGACACCATCCACCTACAAACTACGAGAGTCATTTTGTTTGTTTCTTTTTTTAATTTAAGGTTATAATTATTGAAATGAAAAACGTGCTTTCGGGCAAAGCGGGTCGGGAAAAGCGGATATAGGGTTTAATCATATATTTATTTAGAACTTCTTGCCTCTTCTGAGGACTTAGATCTTCTATTTCAATAGGATAAGTATAACTTTAAAAAGTTATTTTTTAGGATGCCAATTAATTAACCTATTAATTTAATTGTTTATTTCTTATGTTATCTAAATTAGATAATTACAACTGTTTTATATATATATATATATATTTTTATAATGGCAGGTTGCTAGTCAACTATTTTAACCATTTATAACTTCATATATATATATATATATATATATATATATATATATATATATATATATATATATATATATATATATATATATATATATATATATATATATAAATTAACTAACTTCAATTCAAATAAAAAATTTTATTTCATACTTAAAATCAATAAAATAGATGAGCAAATAAAAGAATGAATGGAAAAAAGAATAGAAAATGAAGCAATAAACGAAATAATGAATAAAGAATTAACCATTGTATGGAAAAAATGATAGGAAATTTTCTTTTTATTTGAAATTGTGTCGGATAAAAAAAAAATAAATGCATGAATAAATAAGTAAGTGAATTATTAAATGAAGGAATGGAAAAAATAACTGAATACCTAAGTGATTTATTAAATGATTGAAAAAATAAACAAAATTTGTACGACATTTGAACGAATGTAAATTACCCAATATTTAAAATAAAAATAAGCATAATATTCAATAAAAAATACTGATCCAAATATTAGTAGGTCACAAACAATATTTAAAATACTAAGAACAAGAAATCCATAATTTTATAATAACAAAAACAATTTTTGACGTGCTACAAAATACTGCAATATCTATTCTTCAAAGTTGCTAGTATCAACATAAGTATTGATCTTCAGAGATGACTTTTCGATGACTGGAATAGACTACATGGGCTACTACATGGTTAAAATATTACCAGATAGGTGGCACTAAAACTGAATAAACATTTCACATTCCCTACATTCCCCTGCATGTATTGTTTTTACGAATTTTTTAAAAACTTTATGTTGAAGAGTAGTTTTTAAATACCAGGAGAAGAAAAAAAAAGACTAGAAAGTTCTGGTGGTAAAAGGTTGTGAGTGACCATAGGGGGAAAATACTTTAAAATATTCATTAACTTCATTATTTGTGCTGTATTCAACAATAATGATTTTAAATAATTTCGGAGTTTAGTTCCTTCAAAAGACATGATAAAGCGCAAATATCCTTTTAAAGATTTTAAAAATTGAGTCTGAGTATCTTTATCACGCATTTGATAAATATTATGGTGTCAATTGTCATTAACTGTGGCGAAAGTGTAATATAGGGTTTGTATAATAAGTAATGAGACTCATTTTTTTCTGATGCGACGGTACCTCTCAAGTGCGCAAAAACTGGTTAGGTCGGTGGCGGGGGTACTGGTGGGATTCACTCTGGTCCGCCGTTACCTGGGGGTCTTTATTCGGACAGCATCGTTGTTATAATGTACCTCTGATGCAAACGTTGGTTCCAGCTCCGAAATGCAGAGAACATTTTGAGCAGCCTTAGCGAATAAATTTTGAGTGGAATTAGGCAAATCGGTCTCGGAGATACTTGTCTGTTAAAGGCGCATGTGTTTCGGTGCACAAGAGTTCCAAAGATGGCCGGGAGAGTGTCGAGAATGAATCTCAAACATGGTGTTTGTCAACCAGCAGAGTGTACGCAAATATAGACCGCCGTCGGTTAAGTTTGAGAATGATTGCAGATCAAGTTGGATTTGATAAAATGACATTTCACAACAAGCATCATCACTGAAAACTTGAGAAATGCTGGAAATACCTACTTCACCCTCCAAGACTTTCTGGTCAATAATGGTATCTCTACGTTTCCCCAGCCGGCTTACAGCCACACTTTAGTCCCAGCAGACTTCTTTCTATTCCAGAAGATATAAACATAACTAAAAGGGCATCACCATGGAACTCTAGATGCCGTGAAATAGCTAGTACAAGACTTTTAAAGGACATTCTGGAAGCAAACTACAAAGCAGGTTTCGAAGCTTAAAAGACTCGCTGGGATAAGTGTGTGCTAGGCCAATGGTCTTTTTTTGAAGTATTTCAGGTGTGAGTATTAATATCTGCAAATATTTTTTCGAACACAGCTCAGTCTCATTACTTTTAATACAGAACCTGTATATATATATATATATATATATATATATATATATATATATATATATATATATATATATATATATATAAATATATATATATATATATATATATATATATATATATATATATAGGTGTCATTTTATTTTAGTTATTTATTTTATTAATATATTATTTTTTTTGGCATATTTCTGCTTTCATTTTCAGCATCTTTTTTTTTTTTTCCAAGACCTAAAATTGTTGTGTTGCTAGTGAAAAAAATGCAGATGATTATTTTTGAACATGAATCAAATGAATAAGCTATATAAAATGTCCACGCTTATTCCTGCTTCTTATCTCATTTGAACATAAATCGTTTGTATGCAGAAACAGAAAAAAAAAAACTTTAACTTAAAAATAGTACAAATATAAATTGATGAAACAAAAAAATATTTTGGCGACAAATGTTTTGGGTGCGTATGTGATTTTTGCAAATTGTGCTTATGACAAGGCTATGCTTGTCGCTTTGTTACCAATGCAGTGAGAAATTAATATTTTTCTTTTGCACGGAAGGCAGGTTTTGCGTTTACTTGTTTTAACTGGTAAGAAAAAAAAAAGCAATAGTACGAAGCAGCAAATCTGTGATAACTCATGTAAAGCTTTCTGTGTTTTTAGGCGGAAAACTACGCTTGCACGCAATTTTGGACGAATTTTCCCCCTTTTTTTCTTTATTTCATGTATTTTTAATGTTAAGCATGATATCCATATTCTAAACTTATTTAACTAATATTTATTAATGGTTACTTTTAAAGTTATTAGATAAATTAATAGTTAATAATTAAAAAAATTACATATATGGAAAATACTTCTTTTTAAGGAGCTGTGAAACTCTGTTAGGAATTGCTCTTTAAAAAGCAGCTATTCTCCTTAGCGTTGCTTAGAAATAGCCTTTTTATTTAATAAACAAGTTTAAAATACTCTTTCCTGCATACTTTTTTCCCAAACGCTTTCTTTAAAGATCTAATTGAAAGAGCTCGAAGTGGCTTTCTGTGTCGATGAAGCTTTTAAATATTTAAACAGAAGGGGAGAGACATTTCTTTTAAAAGTTTATTTCTACGCATATACTGAGTTTGTAAGGAATGAATATTTTAAACCTTTAGTTGTGCACCCTGAGATCAGCAAAATTTTTTAACCCTTGTTATTGATTTATTAGTTTATTTCACAATATATTACACATTTTAAAATGTATTGTTATATTATTTACGATATAACCTGTAATATAATTCTTTTCGTTCATTAATTAAAAATAATGCAGTTAAAAATAAAATGATGCAATTTGAATTAGTGTGTTATGGGCCATTCATTGATTACGTAACAATGAATTTTGCAAGTTTTGTTCCCCTCCCCGCTAACCCCATGTAATGGTAAACAAGATTGTTCAAACCAGTGTTGGGCATCAACTAAAAAATTCAACTAAATTTGTAATTGATTGATTAGTTGACTAAAGTAATCTGACTCCCATTTAGTTCAGACTAATATTTTAAAAATTTAATTCAATTGCAGACGAAGATTAACGTTAGTTTAAACTAACTCGTTAGTTGCTCAAAAAAACTAATTTAGTTCAGATTGATTTAGTTCAGATTAAATTAATCAGATTGAATTTAGTCAGACTAAAAGTAATCAGATTAAAAGTAATCAAATTGATTTGATTACTTTTTTAATTCAGATTAAATTCGTAAAATATAAATATCACATGAACAGAGGCACATTTGTATTTCTACGTGTATATATATATTTATGCAAGCATACACGAGTTAATGCGTGTACATACGACTACGTGCGGGTATATACGTATATAAACGTGTTATCCCGCGTATGTTCGTGTACGGAGGTATATTTGAAATTTTAAGTAAATATACATATTTATGTGTGCATACACCAGTAAATACGTGTATATACGAGTATGTACGTGTATATAAGAGTATGTACGTGTACACATGAGAATATGCGTATAGATACGTGTTACTCCGAGTATACTCGTGTAAAGAGGTTCATTTGTATTTCTACGTTTATATACATATTTAAGCGTGCATATACGAGAAGGTACGTGTATATACAAGTATGTTCATGTACACACGAGAATATACGTATACATACGTGTTACCCCGAGTATACTCGTGTACAGAGGTAAATTTCTATTTAAACGTGTATATACATATTTATGCAGGCATATACGAGAAAATACGTGTATATTCGAGTAAGTACGTGCACACATGATAATAGGCTTATAGATACGTTTTAAACCCGAGTATACTCGTGTAACATGGCACATTTGTATTTCTACGTGTATGTGCATATTTATGCGTTTATAAACGAGTAAATACGTGTATATACGAGTATGTACGTGTACACACGATTATGCGTATAGATACGTGTTACCCCGAGTATACTCGTGTAAAGAGGTAAATTTGCTTTTAATTGTGTATATACATATTTATGCGTGCACACAAGCGAATATACGTGTATATACGTGTACACATGAGAATATGCGTATAGATATGTGTTACCCCGAGTATACTCGTGTAAAGAGGTACATTTGTATTTCTACGTTTATATACATATTTAAGCGTGCGTATACGAGAAAGTACGTGTATATACAAGTATGTTCAAGTACACACGAGAATATGCATATAGATACGTGTTAACCCGAGTATACTTGTGCACAGAGGTGAATTGGTATTTAATCTCGTACACTGCAAAAAATAATTGTTGTTTTTACAGTAATATACTGCTTTTTCCTACAGTTTAATACTGCTGTGCTAAATAACAGAGAAAAACTGTAAAAATATTTTAGATTGCGCAAAACGATGCGCAAAAGGTGTTTCTTTCATACGGGAACAGAAACTAATGAATTCAAGATATTGGCAGCCATGTTTTTTGATGATTCGGATGTGCTGAGGCAGAACTGTTCAACTGTAATTCAAGTTAAATTTAAGTGCTGGTTATATTATATTTATTCCCTTTTCCTCAAAATATAGTTTTCTTTATCATCGAAAATGTATGTAAAATAACAGTTTATTTTGAAATCGCAATTCGTATCCTAATATTCGTTGATGCTGACTTTGCAATTTCTTATAGTTGCTAAGTTGTAGCGATTGCTTTCTAGCAAAAATCCGAGTAGTTGTTGTGATTCTGAATATTTTATTGCACGTGTGATAGTTTTTAAACATTTTCTGAAACTCAAATTTTATTTAAAAATAAATCAATTCCTTTCTTGTTCGTATTTAAAGTTATTAGAACATTAAACTTTGTGTACGATTACATTTTGTGTTATATACTATGTCAGTGCTTAAAATTTAAATTTTTATTTTCTCTAGTGAATTTTTAACACATCGCGATTGACTTCTTTCTTCTGTTTTTTTTTTCTTATGTTCAGTTTTAAATTCTTTAACATTTTGCATTTAACCATTTTATTGAAAAACTTTACGTTATAGCATCAGTAGCTTTTATACATAATTCGATGAATAAAATGAAAATAAATAAAATAACAACGTGACAGAGAGACATGCAAACAGTATACAATTTACTGATATTTTTTGCTGAAGAATTTGTCACTGTGGAAATACAATACTCTGTGAACGACTCAAAATTCTCTGAAATCTGGAGCCAGCTTTCATACTTAACGGTCGAAAGTAAAATAATAATAATTGAAAAAATCATCAATAAAGAACTCAAAAAAAAAAAAAAAAAAACTCAAAAAATAAGCATTTTAAAATACAAACACGAAACCCTTGTGTTTTAAAAGTTTTATATTTGCGTCAGCAGGAAATTAAAGTTTTACTTCAGGAAAATTGCACTAGTACCATTGAAACTTGGGAACGTAAAAATAATTTTAGAAACTATATTCAAAGGCACTCGATTGGAGGTCACGGCAAGTCTCTATGACCTCCCCAAAAATGCCATACTGGGAAAATTTTGTCTGGCTATTCGGCAAATTTGGGGACATAATTGTAATGTTGCAATTTTTAAATTCTCGAATGTGCAAATTTCATTAAATATTGTACTTAATTGTGCTTACTTAATGTGTGCATTTACCAGTATTTTATTAATCGGCAAATATTTAAGTTCCATTTGGCAAATTGAGATTATACGCCTTCCCAACATATTTAAGTTCAGGCCATGCCTGGCTATATTTTAAAATTTTCAGCTTTTCATTTCTGATCTGGCAGTGTTTCGTTCTCGTCAAAATTACAGATTTTAAATTTAAAGTAGAATATTTACATTATTATGCATTGTTTGTCATATTTTATTCGCTTTGAAGGGCATGCTCATTTAGAAAAGTAGATGCTCGAGAAACTACAGTAGAATTTGAAACTCTTACAACCTTGAAACTCATCAGTTTCCTTACATTTTAACTTTTAGAACATTTTGAGTCTTAAATTCTGGCATCAACATGTTCAGGATGAAGACAAAAAGTATATTATAAATAATGAAAAGTGTGATTCTGTGCTTCACTGTCTTTCACTGCTTATCAAAAGTAAAAATATGTCAGATTGTTATCCGTGTAAAATGAAAAAATCGGAGAATTTCGTTTAAACCTGTAACGGAGATTCAAGCCAACACCCGGTAAGACCTTTTGCATTTGAATACGATGGGTTCCTTAGCAGTTGAGTTCTTTAAAGCGGGGGGGGGGGGGGGGGCGATTATTTTCACAATAATAGACGATTTTTCAAGAAACTCTCCAGTTTATTTCTTTAAGAAGAAAAGTGAGGTTTAAGAACATTTTGTCAGGTTTCAAAAGATAAGAGAGATTTGTGGCAAAGCTCCGATAACGGAAAGGAATTTCTGAACTCCTGGTTTGAAATTTACCTTAGCGACCAAAGCATAATAATCGAAAAAACCAACAAATCCTCTAGTTAACAAAGTAGCGTCATAGAACACTATAAGTCAACATTAATTGAATGGAAACTTTGAAATGAATCGGGTTTGCCTCAGCAGTTCTAAGCCGAAGCAGCTATGTACTTCCACTGCTTACGGACTGGAGCGGCTTTAAAAGGAAAAACCAAACCCTTTTTTGAGCTTTTTGGGGGAAGAAAGCCATCTATTAAACAAAACCTATTTTGAGCTATTTGGGGTAAGAAAGCCATCTATTAAACACTCCCGGAGTTTTTTTAGATGCATTTCGTATATTGGACTTCCAAAACAGAAAATAAACAAATTGGATATGAGAACTCAACAAGGAGTCATGGTAGGATATGCGTTTCATACGAAAGGTTACAGAATTTGGGATCTCAAAAATCGCGAAGTGACAGAAACGCTGAATGTTAAATTCGATGAAAATAAATTCTGGACGACCCCCCCCCCCCCCCCCCTCAGGAACGAGAAACAGAGGGACGCAGTTTTATTTCACTACTGAGTAAATCTGAAGTAGCAGAAGAATATCCTGAAAATCATAAAATAGCATGTTGAGAATTAAATGGGTTAAAGCAAGTCCAAGGCAAAATAAAGAATACAGGGATAAGTATTATTCTATTGACACGACGGTTCTAAAGTCCGAATCGTGAAGCCGAGGTTTATTGTTCTGAAAATAACATTGAATATGACACAAAATATTTTAATTTCACTTGTGATGATAATTCAAGAAAAGTATAGGATTTTTATGAAGATAGGGGGGGGGGGATAATTCAAGTATGCTAGAAGCTAACATTTCCGAGATTTAAATTTGGCAAAACGGAATGGCTCAAGAAATTCAGGTGATATGAGAAAGAAACGTTTACGTATTGGTTCCACTGAATGAAAGTTTTAGAAAGAAAAAAGGGTACAGATGTTTTTTTTATTTAAAAACAAATGAGCAGAATGAAATAATGCTCTTCAAGACCAGACTGGTAATTTTAAATACCCACCAGGTGGGGGGGGGTACTTTTCGAAAGTGTTTTCTCCAGTAATTTCCTTTCCTTTGATTGAGGCTTTCTTTTCAATTTTTGTGTATAAGCTACATTGAGTCCATTTCCATGTAGATGTTTGCAATGCGTATCTATATGCGGATGTAAAAGAGGAGATTTGTGAGACAACCTGAAAGGTTTGTTCGTCCCTGAAATCTAAATTTTGTCTGTAAATTGAATAAATCATTGTCATTCTGATACAGATTACGCCTCGAATCACGACGACCGGATTTCAATGGGGGGGGGAGGGGGCTTGTAGTGTTTTTGGATAGGGTACGAATAATATGGTGGTACATTCAAACAAAAATGCGTACAACTGTCAACGATGGAAGCGGAGTATATTTCAATTAGTGAATAATCTAAGGATGTGGGTTAAAGGAATTTTAAATCAATTGGCTACGAAAAGAGTTCAGAATTTTAGATTGTCACAGTACAGAGTACTATTAATCAATCTAGTTGCAATCGATTTTTCTAGTTCTGCAATAGAAAATTGCAGAACTAAGCAGATTGATGTGGGGTACTATTTCCTAAGGAATTTGATTGATAAAAATGAATTTGGAATACAATTTGATGAAACTAAAAATAATGTAGCTGATTGTTTTACAAAACCTTTCTCTAGGGAAAACTTACATAAAGCTTGAATTGCAATGACATATTTTTCTAGGGTTTTTTTTTTTCTTTTTTTTTGAAATGTTTCAATTATTCCATTATGTTTAAGTTATAATTTGTGCATACAAACGGATGGCCTGTAATATATTTCTATTTTTTTTATTCATGTCTTAAAGTATTTCATTCCAGCCGCCTGAATTTCCTTCATCTAAATTTATTCACTAATGCAATATTATTTCTATGAGTTTAGTGGTACCAGAATTGAATGGGTGGTCTCATTTTATCAAGATGGCATGTCGTGGTTGTGTTCCGCTTGGAATTTCAAAGAAGCCTCTAGTCTGAACGATGTTGCAATGATTCACTTAGTGACATGAATGCCGGTAATGGAAGTTTATAAGTACCTTTTTCATTTATATTTTTATGTTTTAGGATGTAAATTGTAATCAAAAATGCTTTTGAGCTTTAGAGCGTTCTTAGCCACTAAAGCCTATCCTACGGTCTGTGTGCCATATTGGTCCCCTGAAGCTGATTTTTGTGTGCCCGTTGTCAGGTTTTATGTTACAATCAAGAACTATGCATTGGAACAAGATAAACTAAATTTTGTTTTGATTTAAATGTGATGGATCATACAATTCATTTACGTCTGGGTTTTTTAAACTTGTAATTCAATATTGGTTTTTATGGGTAGTTGAAAAATACCATTTCAAGAATCACCGGAATATAGAAATTTCTGTTAGTGCTAAATTAAACGTAATTTATTTCATTATTTATTTTTTTTTTCCAGTAAATTTTGGAGCACTGATTCTTTGTTTTTACATGTTAGTAAAATTGAAGGAACCAAATCAGAATGTTAAGTTCTTTATTATTTATTGTACGTATGTTTGTAAAAATTTAAATTAACAAAATTTAAAGTCAACTTTATAATGAGAGCAACAATAAAGATTAGAGTTTAATGTACGATGTATTACAGCGTATGAAACTTTCTTCGTATATTCAGACTTGTGACACTTATCAAACAAAATTGTAGATTATTTTTATTGTAATGTAAATAAAAAGCAGTTATTTTGCAAATGTGAGCATATTTAAATTTACAGTTAAAAGAGGTGCGGTCTTCTGGCAAGCATTTGAAAGAAGGGAAGCATTGTTTACAGCAAGGACGGCGGGCCAAATGTGGACTTACAATTTCTTAATGATTAGAACTGGCAGTATCAGATTTAATCTATTTCTTGACATGTTTGTCGATTTATTCCTTTGTTTAAAACTTTCAACTTTTCTGATCGATTTTCACTTTTTACTGAATTGACTTTAACTAAGTCATCTTGATTTTGGGAATATAGAATTGTTTCTTCCGAGTTTCAGGTAAATTCTGAAAAACTTAAAGATAAATTGTCTAAATCCTATCAAAAGAAGTAGCACTTAAAAAAAAAGCCGCCGGTGGATTAAATGGGGATATCGATAGCTGTTCAAAACGGGGGGGGGGCGTCCACATTTTAAAAGACATAAAATATAAATGAAACATCTTAAATTATGCTTAAATATTAAGACAGATATAAGATAGAATGCTCTTACGGTATTATTTTATTCCAACTCAAATGATTTTTTTATGCAGTTCCTTAGTACTTAGAAAAAAAGCTCCAAAAAATTAAATTTAAACAATATAATAACACAATTGTGGAATAAAATATATGAAACAAAAATATTTTAAAAAATTACAAGTAAAATATTTCATATTAAGTACAGAAATCTAAATTATTTTACATCACACATTGTTTCATATTCAGATTTGTAACAATGAGCAGCTGTCGAAGAAAAGGAATATGAATCTGGTATCAGTTGAACATAGCTCGAGCTGTTAACAAGTGTTGGAATGGAATATGAGTTAAAGAAAAAGAAAGAAAAAACATCTACGGTTTTCAGTGCTACTATAGCAACTCGGGGAGGGGGGAGGCTAAGGGGGGGGGGGGCTAAAAAAGGCTAGATACAGTATTCATTATTTTAAATGAATACCTCAATATTTCCCAATTGGTTGTCCTAAACGTCGACCTTGCTCCATTTTCTAAAAAAATAATTCTCTACCGCATCCTAATTATTGCTTTGAAGTAAACATATTGCAATCCAATAATCTGGAGCCTATTATAAGAAGAAACTAGTTTTAAGTTTTATTATCCTTAAGATATATATTCTCCCGATCACCAATCACTTCAGTTATCTGATCGAAAAAAATAAATATTACTCTTAATCAACGGTCTCCTATGTATTACAAAATCCTTCAAAACTACCGAAAGTTAGAAGGATTTTTTTAAATTGTATTTCAGAAACCAGTATAAGTCTATTTCTTGACATGGAAGATAAAATGTAAGATTATGTTCTTTCTTTTTTCTTTTTTGAGTTCTTATGTAAAGTATTCAGATTAGGTCTATTTCAATTAGACACTAATAAACCACCGTTTCAATTGCGTAGTTTCCAAATTGCTGCACAGCAGTTTTTTTTTTCTCCTTAAAACAACATATTTCGCGCTTACTGGTTCCTGAAATAACGATTCAATTACAATTTAGGTATATGTTAAGCGGTTTCAAAATAAAAGCAACTCCCAAGGCAATCTTAATTTCAGATCATTCAGAGTCATAATTTTAATTATTTTAGGGCGTATTTTTATACCTACGTAATTTGATTTTTCCATGAATGTTTTTTGGTGTCCACAAGTTTTATGAGATTCTAACAATTTTTATTTTGACAGATGCTTTCATGATATAAGGCCTAGTGATGGCACCTAAGTCGGCAAAGATGTCACAAAGAAGAATAAAGTTTGTAATGGAAAAATATTGGCCATTCGGTTTTAAATTAATTTCTGCAATTTCACTGTAAAAACTACTAATCGATATTTATAGGTGATGTATACGAAATAAAATAATTTGGTAATTTTTAATGGTGTGAATGTTTTATTTTTTCTCATGAAAACAGTATATCATAATATAAAGTTATAGAATTTTTGGAGTAGTAAAAACCAATTTTTAACTTTAATACTAGTACTATAAACCTGCAGATGTTATTATACCGAGTGAAAAATTGTTTCTGTTTAGTAGCTCTGGAATTGTTAAACCGTCACATATTTATAGTTTTCATCTATGTAAACTTTAAAAGGTTAATAGGATAAAGTATTATTTAATCTATAATAATCAGTTTAGAATAAAAACCATTCTGTGCAGTCTAAATGCTGTATACTGCACTTATGGTGTAAAATAAAATGTAGTTTGTTACTAGTATTTCTCAAATAAAGTAGATCCAAATGCAACTTATAACATTAAAAAAAGAAGAAAACCATGAAAATATTCTGTTTTACCATAAAAGAAAAATAAATGCATATAATTGCATGCATCAAGTTAAAATAAACTTAAAGGTTTAATGGATTGCATATTGCAAAACATTTCTCACGTTATGCTGCACATTTTAGCATTACAATAATGCTGGAAGTGAAAAAAGTACTTTTAGTGAAGATATGATGTAGTATTTTCAGTTATATATAAAAAACCTTTCTCATTTTTACTACCTCCATGGATCAAAAAGTTTTGTATTATGAAAAAGCTATAACTGTTCTTAAAATAAAGCTTCAGACCATATTTTGCAATTTCCTTCAATTTGAAAACTTTTAAGTCTGCAATAGAGCTAAAAGTTTTTTGTAGAAATGAAAATGCACCACTTTTTCTTCTTTAACATGTGTTTATAAAATATTGAGATGGGGCATTGATTTATTTTGTGTACAAGGAAATTAATATCAATAAAACATATATTTAGCAGCAGTTAAACTATTTCTATGGAAAAGTGTTTTATATTTCTTTATTTGTCGTTTTTCATAGCCTAAAACATTATTTTTGTTGTTGAAAAACTTAAGAAAAGGAACAGATTTCGTATGTAGGCTGAGTTATACAACGTACATACTGACTCAATTGCTTTACTTTTCGATATTGTTCTTCAGCTGTAAAAGCAGTGATTTCGGCTATGAAAAGAAACGATACGGTGAAAAAACCCTTTTGCATAAGAATTGATAACTTCATTTTATGGTTTACTTCTGTTAATTTTACTGTACAAATCATTTATAAAACCGTATACTACTGCTGCTTTTATGGCACAATTCAGGTGATTCCGCAGCATAATACTGCGAACTTTACAGTTTGATACTGTTGATTTTGAAGGGCAATTCCGTTACAAAACAGTATATAACTGTTAATTTTACATATTATCTCTGTTAAATTTACAGGTCAAATCATTCCTAAAACAGTATATTACTGTTGATTTTACAGTTTGATACTGTAAGTTTTACAGGGCAGTTTTATTAAAAAGCAGTATATTACTGCTAATTTTACAGTTTGATACTGTAAGTTTTACAGGGCAGTTTTATTAAAAAGCAGTATGTTACTGCTAATTTTACAGTTTGATACTGTAAGTTTTTACAGGGCAGTTCTATTAAAAAGCAGTATATTACTCGCTAATTTTACAGATTTATCGCTGTAAATTTCACAGTAAAAGTCTGCTATAAAACAGTATATTACTGCAAATTTTACAGTTTAGAATTGTAATTTTGTGCAGTTTTTCTTTGGAATGCGAGCTGCCAGTATTTTACTGTAAAAACAACAGCTTTTTTTTGCAGTGTACATGCACTTTTATGCGTGCATATATGAGAAAAGACAAGTATATACGAGTATGTTCATGTGCGCACGAGAATATGCGTATAGATACGTGTTTAACCCGAGTATACTCGTGTACAGAGGTACATTTGTACTTATACGTTAAAATACATAATTATGCGTGCATACACGAGTCATACGTGTAAGTACGTGTATATACGAGTATTTTTGTGCATATACGTGTATATACGTGTTGACTCGACGATATTCGTGTATACAGGAATTTTGCATTTCTACGTGTATATACCTACAAGTACGTGTGAACACAAGTAAATATGTGTATATACGATACATATTTGTAAACACGAATTTATACGTATAAATACGTGTTATCCCGAGTATATTCGTGCACGGAGATATGTTTAATTTCTAAGTGTATGTACAAATTTATTTGTGCATACACGAGTAAATACATGTATACACGTAGGTATATACGTGTACACAAAGGAATGTACGTAAGGATACGTGTTAATCCGAGTATACTCGTGAACAGAGGTAAATTTGTATTTAAACGTATATATACATATTTATGCATGCATATACGAGAAAATACGTGTATATTCGAGTAAGTTCGTGTACAAGCGAGAATAGATGTCTAGGTTCTTTTTTTAGCCCGAGTATACTCGTGTACAACGGTACATTTGTATTTCTATGTGTATATGCATATTTGTGCGTTTATACATAAATAAATGCGTGTATAAACGAGTATGTACGTGAAACACACGAGAGAATATGTGTATAGATACTTGTTACCCCGAATATACTCGTGTACAGAGAAATTTGCTTTGAATATACATATTTATGCGTGCATATAAGAGAATACGAGTATGTACGTATTCACACGAGTATATGCGTATAGATAAATGTTACACCGAGTATACTCGTGTGTAGAGGTCGTTGTATTTCCACGAGAATATGTGTATGGATAAATGTTACACCGAGTATACTCGTGTGTAGAGGTACATTTGTATTTAAGATAGCATATACAGTTTTATGCGTGCATACATGAGAAAATACAAGTATATACGAGTATGTACGTGCACACACAAGAATATGCGTATAGATACGTGTTTAACCCGTGTATACTCGAGTAGAGAGGTACATTTGTATTTCTGGTTAAAATACATTTTTATGCGTGCATACACGAGTTAGTACGCGTATATACGAGTAAGTACGTGTATATACGAGTAAGTACGTGTATATACGAGTAAGTACGTGTATATACGAATGTGTACGTGTATATACGGATCTGTACGTGTTAACCTGAGTATATTCGTGTCTACAGGAATTTTGTATCTCTACGCGCAAACAGAAGTAAATACGTGTATATACGAGTTCGTAAGTGTAAACACGAAATTTTACGTATAAATACGTATTTTCCCGAGTCTATTAGTGCACGGATTTATATTCAAACTTCTAAGTGTACACAATGTATATCAGTACAGCGTTTACAGACTTTCAGGGCAGATAGAGTACACCTAGACGAGGGGAAACACATAGTAATGCATGGTCGGAAACACTTTCCTGGCGCGGTAGTGACAACACCAATCACCAAAAAGACAAAACACGAATAGGAGAAGAGAACATGTTTAGAATCTTTAGTACAGCAAAAAACTAAGGAAAAAGAAAATTAAGGGGCCAACGATCATCATCAAAGAAGGTTTTTGAAATTACGACCCGGCACGTAATATCGAAATTTAGCAAAAATACCGGGCAGGTCCCGGACTTCCTGGTGGAACAAAAACTACGTGTGCGCATGCACCGTCATCTGATGCTTCGGTTTACGTAGCAACATCTGTTGTATGCACTAGACAAATCTTACCAGTATTTTTGCTGTATTAAAAATAATAAACATGTTTTCTCCTCTTAATCGTGCCCTGTCTTACGCTTTGTGTCGTCACTATCGCGTCTAGGTGCACTGTATCTGCCCTGAAAGTATGTAAACGCTGTACTGATACATCCTGTATACTTATTTATGTGTGCAAACACGAGTAAATACTTGTACATACGAGTATGTTCGTGTACATACTAGAATTTGTGTATGGATACGTGTTAACCCGACTAAACTCGCGTATATAGGTAAATTTGTATTTAAACGTTTATATACATATTTGTGCATGTATATACGAGAAAATACGTGTACAAACGAGTAAGTGCGATTCCACACGAGAAAGGACGTATAGATACGTGTTTAATCTGAGTATACTCGTGTACAATGGTACATTTGTACTTCTACGCGTATATGCATATTTATGCATTTTTGCACGAGTAAATACGTGTATATACGAGTGTGTACTTGTACACACGAGAATATGCGTATAGATATGTGTTACCCCAAGTGTACTCGTGTACAGAGGTAAATTAGCTTTTAAACGTGTATATATATATTCATGCGTGCATATAAGAAAAAATACTTGTATTTTCGAGTATGTACGTGTACAGACGAGAATATGCGTGTAGATACTTGTTTAACCCGAGTATACTCGTGTACAGACGTACATTTGTATTTGAGGGTTAAAATACATATTTATGATGCATACACGAGTTAATGCGTGTATATACGAGTAAGTACGTGTATATACGAGTATGTGCGTGTATACACGTATGTAAACGTGTTAATCCGAGTATATACGTTTACACACTAATTTTGTATTTGCCACGTGTATGTACATCAAAGTACGTGCAAACACAAGTAAATACGTGTATATACGAGTACATAAGTGTAACTTGTTATACCGAGTATATTGGTGTACAGATGTATATTTTTATGTCCCAGTGTATGTCAATTGCAGATACAAAGAGGGGTCATGAAGGTCAGGACCCGCTGCCCCCCCCCCAAACCGCGGGGAAAATTTTGAACGTTTGCTTGAAAAATACAAAAAAATATCGAAACCATGAGAAAATGTAATAATCTTTTTGATTTTTTTTTTGGGGGGGGGGGCATTACAGTAGAACCTCGATAATTCGAATTAATTGGAATCCGACCCAATCCGGAATATCGAAAATCTGGAGAATGAAAAAAACAAAAACAAAATAAAACATACTCACTGAAAATCACCTTAAAAGGAAACACATAGAATTAAATAAACAGTAAACATGTCTACTTTGTTATTACAAAGTCTGTAATCTTCTCCTGTGACAGTTCAATTTTTTCCCTATCGAGTAAAACAAATTGATTCAAAAGTTGCATTGCGAAGAAAAGGGAACTCAATCAACGACATAACACGGTCTTGCCCGTGAGAGGGTTAAATAAATAATTATTATGGAATTTTGACGATCGCTCTTTAAATGTAAAGGGAAATCGGTCAAATCGATCGAGCCGGATTATCCGGTGATCCAGACTAACGGGGTCCGTGGCGCCGACTTCAAATTTGTAAGGTTTGTTTTTGAAAAATTTTCGTGTTTTAATAGGTTTTTTGAAGGTGGGGGAGCCCCCCAGAATATGAGGGACTTTCTTATTTAAGGAGGGGTATCCCCTTACGTAAGTTACTCAGAAACAGACCATGCATCAGCCATCTGGATTTAAAAAATTCAAGCATTTTATTCCAATAAAACCAGAAGCAGTGTGGTCTACGGGGGGGGGGGCGTGGTCAGTATAGCGGGTGGCGTAAAATTTTTAGGGCTTGTTTTTGAAAAATTTTAGCGTTTACAATGTTTTGGGGGGGGAGAATCCCCCACCCCCCATAACTTGAGGGCAGTTTCTATTTAAGGGAGGTATCTCCTTACTTAAGTTACTCTGAAACAGAACAGGCATTGGCCATCTGGATAAAAAAAATTCAAACATTTTATTCTAATAAGATCAGAAGCAGTGTGACCTCCGGGGGGGGGGGGTTAGTGGGGCGGGGTGCGCAAACTTCGAATTTTTAAGGTTTGTTTTTGAAAAATTTTCGTGTTTTAATGAGTTTTTTGGGGGTGGGGAAGCCCCCGTAATTTGAGGGGGTTTCTATTTAAAGGGGTGCATCCTCTTACGCAAGTTACTCTGAAAGAGAACATGCATCAGCCGTCTGGATAAAAAAAATTCAAGCATCTATTTCCAATAAAACCAGAAGCAGTGTGGCCTACGGAGGGGGGGGGGGCGTGGTCAGTGGAGAGGTTGGTTCAAACTTAAAATTTTTAGCGCTTGTTTTGAAAAGAAATTGTACTAATGTTTTTTTGGAGGCTGAGCCCTCTTCCCCCATAACTTAAGGGGGAGTTCAATTCTAAGGGGGGTAACTCCTTACTTAAGTTGCTCTGAAACAAAACATGCATTGGCTATCAAGAAAAAAAAAAATCAAGCACTTTATTATTCCAATAAGATCAGAAGCAGTGTGGTCTAGGGGGGGGGGAGGGGGCTGGTCAGTGGAGAGGTTGGTTCAAACTTAAAATTTTTAGCGCTTGTTTTTGAAAAAAATTTGTACTTATGTTTTTTTGGGGGAGCCCCCTTCCCCCGTAATTTGAGGGGGGTTCAATCTAAGGGGGGTATCCCCTTAAGTAAGTTACTTTGAAACAGAACAAGCATCGGCCATCTGGATAAAAAAATTCAAGCAATTTATTCGAATAAGATCAGAAACGGTGTGGCCTACAGGTGGGGGAGGGTTAGTGGGGCGGGTGGCGCAGACTTCAAAATTTTAAGGTTTGTTTTTGGAAAATTTTCGCGTTTTTAACCACCCTCCATAATTTGAGTGGAGTGAATTTCTTTTTGAGAGGGGGGCATCCCCTCATATAAGTAACTGCAATAGGGAATAAGCATCGGCTATCTGGATATGAAAAAAATCAAGCCTTTATTCCAGTACTAGTGGTACCAGCACGGCTTTGCCTGTAATAGAAAATTAAAAGGTCTTTTGGTCCGCCTGTATATTTACAAATAATGTATGGTGAATTTTATCACCAATTGGCTTATGCCCATGTTATTGTTCCACGTTATGGTAATCTCGTCCATCTTATGATAATTTTGTTCCTAAAATCGGAATAGAAAAAGAACCACATCGACTTTTCGAAAAATCGCTTCGAGGTGCACACCCCCATGATACAAACTAACTTTGCCAAATTTCCTGAAAATCGGCCGAACAGTCTAAGTGCTATGCGCGTCACAGAGATTCAGACATCCAGACATCCTACAGACATTCAGACATCCTCCAGACAGAGAGACTTTCAGCTTTATTATTAGTAAAGATTATGTGAAAAAGGGCTTAAAATTTTAATAGAAAATTAATAAAATCGAATTTTTGAAAAATCGCTTCGAGGTGCACACCCCCATGTTTCAAACTAATAGTGTGTCAAATTTCATGAACATCTGCTGAACGGTCTAGGCGCTATGCGCGTCACACAGATCCAAACATTCATACAGAGAGACTTTCAGGTTTGTTATTTAAAAAGAAAGATAAAGGAGAAAGATAAAGAAGTAAAGAAAAGAAAGATAAAGAAAGATAATTTTCAGAACAAATTCTTTCCCATTTTATTAAATTTCTGTGAAAAATGGGCTTAAAATTGGTATAGAAAAAGAACAAAATCGAATTTTCGAAAAATCGCTTCAAGGTGCACACCACTATGCAACAAACTAACTGTGTGCCAAATTTCATGAAAATCGGCCGAACGGTCTAGGCGCTATGCGCGTCACAAAAATCCAGACATCCAGACATCCTCCGGACAGAGAGAATTTCAGCTTCATTATTATTGAAGATTGTGTGAAAAAGGGCTTAAAATTTTAATAAAAAATTAATAAAATGGAATTTTCGAAAAATCGCTTCGAGGTGCACACCCTTATGCTTCAAACTAATTGTGTGTCAAATTTCATGAAAATCGGCTGAACGGTCTAGGCGCTATTCGCGTCACAGAGATCCAAACATCCATACAGAGAGACTTTCAGGTTTGTTATTTAAAAAGAAAAGAAAAGGAGAAAGATAAAGAAGTAAAGAAAAGAAAGATGAAGAAAGATAATTTTCAGAACAAATTCTTTCCCATTTTATTAAATTTCTGTGAAAAATGGGCTTAAAATTGGAATAGAAAAAGAATAAAATCGAATTTTAGAAAAATTGCTTCGAGGTGCACACCACTATGCAACAAACTAACTTTGTGCCAAATTTCATGAAAATCTGCCGAACGGTCTAGGCGCTATGCGCGTCACAGAGATCCAGACCTCCAAACATCCTACAGACATCCAGACATCCTCCGGACAGAGAGAATTTCAGCTTTATTATTAGTAAAGATTATGTGAAAAAGGGCTTAAAATTTTAATAGAAAATTCATAAAATCGAATTTTTGAAAAATCGCTTCGAGGTGCACACCCCCATGCTACAAACTAACTTTGTGCCAAATTTCATGAAAATCGGCCGAACGGTCTAGGCGCTATGCGCGTCACAGAGATCCAGACATCCTCCCGACAGAGAGACTTTCAGATTTATTATTAGTAAAGATAAAGAAGATAAAGATAAGGAAGACCAAAACCCTTATTGTGTACCAAATGGGGGGGGGGGGGGGGTAGTGTGGGTCATGTCGCAAACTGCGTCACTCCAAAGGGTTTTTTTTAAATATTATTGATTTTTTTAGGTCTTAAATCGGTAAGGGGGGCAGCCCCCAACCCCCAATGTCCCCCCGTAACACATTAGGAGCTACATAATATTCATTGGGGGGGGGGAGAAGAGAAAGGAACCCCTTAAAGAATCCAAACGCAATCTGTAGTTTTAACAGTGTAGATATTTTTCAATCTGATTAGATTTAGTATAAATTTTAATCTGACGAAATTTAATCTGATTACTTTAGTTGACTAAATCAATCTGATTAAATTAGTTTGACTAAATTCAATCTGATTAATTTAATCTGAACTAAATCAATCTGAACTAAATTAGTTTTTTTAGTCAACTAACGAGTTAGTTTAAACTAACGTTAATCTTCGTCTGCAATTGAATTAAATTTTTAAAATATTAGTCTGAACTAAATGGGAGTCAGATTACTTTAGTCGATAGAGGATTTAGTTGATTAATGCCCAACACTGGTTCAAACCCTTCACTCCTATTCATACCAAAGATTCCATTGGTTTATGAAAATAATAAAATAATGAATCTTACATTACTGGAACCATTGTTAAATTATTTTGAAAACCTTTTTGGAATCTAGCCTGGAAGTTGAAATCTAGCCTGAATGTTTTTTCAACATTTTTTTTTTTGTATGTGATGCGATACTAATTAAAAATGAAACATGCCATGTGTAGTGCGATTCTTTTCTTAATTTTGCACTATTCATTCTTTGTAAAAGAAGCAAAAAACAGCTTATTCCTAATCGTTTTTTACCTTCCAGACGCAAATGAAATATGATCTCTGCGAAACCACTAGACCGCGCACGATTGCAAATATAAAATCTCAATTTGGGAAATATTACATGAAAATGCTTTTGACCCCCCCATATATATATATATATATATATATATATATATATATATATATATATATATATACACAATATGACAAGTATAATGGCATTAAGACACAGATGGTGTTGGTTTAGTTGTTTTTAGGATGTTCGTTGTGTATGTTTCTGCCAAAAAGGTTTTTCATTGGAAGAAAATGGCATAACTTAGTGCAAAAATTGTTTTCAATTTTTAATAAAATGGCTGAGTTAAATATATATTCCTATAGTCTCCTTGGAAAATACACTTGGCAGTGTTGCATATTTTTCAGATGTAATTTCTGATGACAAAAGTTTGAGTTTAAGAGCAAATACTATGTGAGTTGACGACGTACTGTGTCACAAACAAACTTGGGAGTGTTCCAAACATACTGAATAGTTGCGCATGCACAATGACTTATCAATAAAATGTTCATGAAAGAAGCTGTTGACAATCATGATTTTTAACCATTAGCCCCCTTTTCAGAAGTACACAAAAGATTAATTTTGATTCAGAAAAACCTCTTTTTAATGTCTGAATAAGATTAGCTTTACTTCTCTAATCACATTTTCGGATCTTAACAGCCCACATTTGAGTTTTTACTTTCACTGAATTTTTTTTAAATCTAATCTTGCTATATATTACTGCTAAATTGCATTTTTAAGGGAATGTTTATGAACTGCTAAATGTATGAATGTGAACATCGGTCGGATTGAGTCGAAGTTTGAATGGAGGAACGTGATGCTTTGCACAAAATTTAAGCCTTTGCATGTAAATTTTAATTGAAATAAGAAGTCGCGGACCAGGCAAAGAAAAAAAAAGCATTAGTTAAAACTCACCATTGTACTCTAATATGTAGTCGTAAAAAGGCTTCATTATTATGAGAATAACTCTTCAAGGAAAGTTTCCAGTTCCAATCTTCACAAAACTTGGACGTTTAAGAGCAATCAATGAAAATACAGCAATAATTAATTCATCCTAAAAATAAATGATAAATTTTAAAAAAGTAAGTGAAGTGAAAATACCACACAATGTATAAATAATGGATTCAAAATGTGTACAAAAACTCAATGGAAAAAAACAAATTTAAAAAATAAAGCTTTATTCTATTTTAAAAAACAAAATTAACTTCGAACAAAAGTAAACTGTGAGGTATAGAAAAATAATTTTTCTGTTTTAATATTCATTCAGTTTTAAATTTTGTATTTTCCTCTAATATTAATGTCCCTTTAAAAAAAGTGAAGAAATTATCACAATTTAAACTAAAATTGATTACATGTAACACAATGTAGTTTTAATATCCGAAGACATTAGCTTGTTTCTTTTGATATAGTTCAAATAACATTTTAAAAAGCGTACGGTAAAGCTGCGACACTGAATATGCGCTATACAAGGAACTACAGCTTCTATACGCCATATCAACTAAAGTTGGGATATCATTTGTGACGTCACCTAAGTAGGGTTTCTTCCTAATTTATCTCTCTTTCCATTCTTTTTATCTCGCGCAACCTCAAAATGCCTGCTTAAAGAAAATTTTAAAATTAACATTTTTATACATCACGTTGTTTCTGACAAAGACGTAATTCATGCATCCCTGGCGAAAGTAGAAGTCAACGTACAAGATTGTCTCGTTTTTTTTTCATGCTGGACTATACAAGGTATTGTCCCTATTCAAATGAAAAATGTCTATTTTCTGAAAGACAGTAATTTCTTAACTAATCACTGAGTAATTTTTTAGATCAGCGGTTTTTCGTATCGTTTCCGTTCCATTTTCTTCTTCTTTGTTGAAATATTTAGTAATAAGAAAAAATTGAAATAATAGATTATGAGGTTGTAGTCATGAAATCACTCTAATCATGACCTACATTTATTGAACTATTTCTTTTGTCACGATATGGTTCTGATTTACTGACATAAACGAGAAAGTTACTAAGTTTAGCATGATTAAAATAGAATATTTGTTCTGAAATGTGTTTTAAAACGTAGGTACATCCACTTTGTGTGGGCTTGATTATGCATTCTTCGTTTATTACGCTGCATTAAATAATCCTTTTTTGTAGTATTTTCCTTTATCAAATATATTACGAAATATATTTTCCTTTATCTTTTACGATTGCCAGGGCCTATTTCAAGTTTTTGCTATCATTAACAAATATGTTTTGTGGATTGCATCCAAATATCCTTAAGAGTTAATTATCTAATTATCTTTTTAATTAATATTTAATGAAATTTTCGTGCAACTTGTATCTTCGTTGAGCCAAAACTATCTTTTGAGCTAACACGAAAAGACAACATGGCACAGAATAGGAATAAATCAAAAAACTACAAGTTTGAACAAAATATTTCAGCTTCTTTACTGAACCATTATTTTCTAAGAAGCTAAAGAGGTTTTACAACAAGCTTCTCTTTATCATCGTTCTCCAAAAAAGGTCTGCTAATGGTCTAGGCACACAATAGAAGACCATAAAAGCACCAATTGCTGGGTTTATGAAGTCAACACAAGCCTATATATCTTCATCTTAAGATCATTGCCTAGTTGATCTATATGTTTGATGGCGTATTAATATTGACTAGCTCGATTGTTATCGTTCGCTTAAGATGAAGATTTTATCTTCCCGCATTGATCTAAAACTAAATATATCTTTTATGTAAAAGATAGAACGCTCATTATATTTTTTATGGAATATTGGCTGTTACAGACGAGAAAACACGTATAATGTCCTTCAAATCGTAAAAAGAAATCTTAAGCTCTTTGGCTATAGGTATAGATTGCAATATGTTATATTAAGAACTACGGAATGTAAAATCTTATTTTTTGCTGAAAATTTCGTTTTTACATTCCGAAGAACGAAGATATGCTTTAAAACGTCAGGGACTTTTTACCTTTGACTAGAGTTTTTTTTTTTTTTTTTTTTGCTTCATTGTATATTCCATACATTTCTCGTCCATAAATAACGTGAAATTTTAAAGTTTAAAAAATATGTAACTTAATAGCGTCTAAACTGAAGTTCATAAAAGGTACAACATCATGAAGTCCAGGTTAGATTTTATTGACATTTTCTTGGCACGTGGCTTGTGTGGGTGCAAAGAAACGATTAAAGTTACAAAGCAATTAAAAATATTTTGTAGCATAAAAGACTATTATTTTTGAAGCCATCATGGAATGAAATAAACTCTTTTACATGACGAAGCATCATATCAAGTATATTTTGAATCTTCAGTTGTGAAAGAAAATTCCATGTTGCTTCTACTTTAGGGTGGTTCAAGAAACCTTTTTTTCAGCTAGAGTACAGGACACCCCCGTTTTTTTAGACTTACTAATAATATATTGAGTGAAAATTTTAGCTTCTTACTTAAAATTTAAGATAGTGCTCAATGAACCCTCAATTTAAGGTCAGCCATAGCATAGAAAATGTCACAAACTTAGAAACATTTAATATCTCCAGCTGTTTTTTGTAAATAATTATTTTATTGCAATGTATATGCTTATTACTTGTGTATATTATAATATGTAGCATTGTGTTTTCAGTTCGATGTATTTTTTTAACCCCTCTCTCTATACTTATGAAGTTTAGGGGAGGGGGTTGAGCACCCTCTTTCAGTTGAAATAGGAAGCTAAAATTATTCCAGTATATTACTATCTAAAAGTCTAAAAATATTAAGGGGTGTCCTGTTATTTAGGAAAAACTTTTTTTTTTACTTGTGTTTTCTAAACACCTTACTCTACCCGACACAATGTTTATCCGTATTTGGTATGCGATGAACATCACTAAAGAGACTACGACAGGCGAAATTGTCAAGCAAAGAAGGAGGAAGGAATACCAAGAAAGAGGCTGCGTGTAAAAGTTTTGAACTGCATGAGAATTCCATAGATGGGCGTTACACTTTTGATATCCAACTCTAGGAATGCTTTGAAGGAAGGTTATGAATTTGATTTCAGAACTTCAATGATGTCTCAGTGACTTTTGAGATTGCCCTCAACTCCAATTCGTGTTTACCAAGTCCTCGAGTTCCCTTTCAGAATTAATACATGTGATGGTGCAGTAACAATGGTTTGCTGAAATACAGTCGAGTCCGGTTATTAGAATATCGGTTAAAAGAATATCCCTCTTAATATAATACATTTTCAATATAACAAGCCAATGTAATGTAGTTTTACTTCCTTTTTCAAAAAAGGAAGTATTGTATTCGCGAAAAAAATTTCACTCAAAAATCGGCCTTAATTTCCATTTTTCTCACCCCCGAATGAATGTTGAGTTTTTTATTCGACACGACCACACGTGGATATATGCTTAGGAACCTACAGACACCCGAAATATCCATTTTTACGACCCCCGAGTTAATTACAACGAATTTTCTCGTGGCGTCCGTTTGTACGTATGTATGTGCGCATGTATCTCGCATAACTCAAAAACGGTATGTCCTAGAAAGTTGAAATTTGGTATGTAAACTCCTAGTGGGACCTAGTTGTGCACCTTCAATTTTGGTTGCATTCAGATGTCCTAAGGGGGTCTTTTTCCCCCTTTTTGTGGGGAAATCATTGTTAATTTCGATGTAAACTCAAGTGGTGTTATGATTTGTCGGACACTTGGCGATATATCGCCAGTCTTTAGGTCGCCAAGTTTTTTCGCCAACTTGGCGACAAATTTGGCGATTTTTTTTCATTTTAAATTTGATTTCAATTTGGCTACTGTTGGTCATATTTAGAGAGTAAACAATTGAATCACATTAAAATTGCCAATAATGGGGAAATGACATTAAATTTGGAGTAAAAGGAAGTCATGTGATGAACACATCAGCTCGTTAGATCCTGGATAATGGAATATCCCGCTTATTAGAATATTTTTTCGTGGCAAAATGGCTATTCCATTAAGCAGGATCGACTGTAGTGTTTTCTTGGTATCCTGGTCTAGATCCAAAAGAATGGGTTGCAAGAAGTGAATTCTAAACTGAGTTGACGCCCAATTTGAGACATTTTCTGACGGATTTACTCCAACTATCAATGGGCTCTTATCCTGTTCTGATAAGAGCTTTGATACTGCTTTTTATCTATGTGACTAGGATTAGTCGTACAGGGTTTTTTTTCCCTCACAACACACGCGCATGATCTACAAATCTTAATTTATAAGCATTTAAATACTACACGCTAATTTGCATTTATTGAAACTCAAACCTTAAATGTATGGCAAATTCATGGTGTTGCAATTTTTGAGCATAAGTGTGTTTTCTGTTCACTGAATAATTTCACTTTCCTGTCCTTTCCATTGTTTCATAGTTTTAAAGCACAAATTTAATACTTTGTCAGTTGTACGAACAGTTGTTTCTTTGAAGAATTATTCATAATGTGATAAGTTAGAATTTGGAGTTTTCCCTGTAACGTTTTTATTGCAAATTTTGAGTTTGTTATTTACATCATTTTTAGCAAGTGCGGTTTGACACCCAGACTTGGTTTATCTAGTTTTATGCATTACAATCATTCTCAAATTTCAAATTTTAGCTATTATTTCTTGCTCTTAGCTATAGGATGGGATAGTTAGAAGACTTACTCTGCAGATTTTGTGTTCCCTAAATCATTAAATTATTAATAATGCTGCTCTTTTCATTATTTGTGTTTTTTTCGTTAGCTAAGTATGCTGTTTATATGAATAAAACGAGTATAAATACTGTAAGATACATAAACAATGAAAGTATTTTCATTTAAGTGTCCTTTTATGGCGTATTAAGAGGAAACATTTATTTTCACTGTAAAACGTTTCTACCCTTTAATAAGGCAATCACAAAATTTAAAAAAAAACCCGGATAATTGGTTTCGATTCCAGGAAGTTTTAAAGTATGGTTCATTAAATGTGGTCACTCTGCATTTCTGTTGCTAATTTCTCATGAGAAACACCGCAAAATGTGTAATAAATTTGTTCTAATTTCAAGTACCTTCCTTTTTTCCTCTGTAGTGGCCAGAATAGTTTTAGAAATACGAACGTATTTGGAAGTTTTCCAGTTATAAATACGTATAACAATATTGAAACTAACACATAAAACAATAATTTTTATGAAGTTAGTGGTGTACGCGAAGCCGAAAATGAAGCTAGAGTTTTTATAATGCCAAACATTTTGTTCAAGCATTCCTCTTCTTTTCTGAACGTTTGCAAGACCAGATTTGTTCTGGAAACGGTGCAAGAATAGTTTTCTGGAACAAATTCTACTCAGCGTTATAAATTTTGATAAGGGGAAAATTTCATGAAAATGGAAATACCAGATTACACCTTTTGGACGAGAATTATTTAATTTTACATTTGGTTTGTTTTATCATTTACTAATCTATTTATTATATGAATGTTTTTTGTTTTTCAACAGAAATATTTTCTCATATATTATGATTAAATAACGTGAGAAATAATGAAAACGAAATTAAATTTATAGAGTACTGGAAACTTCTCTTGTCAGTTAGATGGCATGTATTGGTGCTACATTGCGAGAAAAAAACCAACGTCCAAATGGATCCATGGTTAGTATAATTTAAGGCATTACCAGGTCTCTTTTACTCAAAATAGTTTCCTCACTTTTGTTTTGAAAATTATCTTCAACGCTCTCTATGTATCTTTAAAATCAACATAAAGACATTATGGGTCATGAAATAGGGAGTTAGTACGTAATATTCATATTTCGCTTCAGTAAATGGCTGCTTTATAGAAACCAAATGCACTAATATTATATGTTTTTTCTAATTACACCAATAATGTTCTTCTGTTAGTTTATTTCTATCCCTGTAAGGGAATATTTCTTTTTTAACTCTTAAGAAATTTACATAAGATTTAAAAAATTCTTATTGTACTGAAAAGCAACTCAATGTAAAAAAAAAAGGTCATCTACATAGATTTACATTCCAAAATCAAAATATTGGATCTAGACAGTAAAATTTTTGATACACATCATTTTGTTTATATATATATATATATATATATATATATATATATTATATATATATATATATATATATATATATATATATATATATATATATACATATATATATATATATATATATATATATATATATATATATATATATATACATATATATATATATATATATATATATATATATATATATATATATATATATATATATATATATATATATATATATATATATATATATATATAGTAGAAAATCTCCCGTCAAGGTATGACGGATGAACATTGCTTCTGCATTTGAACGATTGGTGATTTGTTGAAAATTGAAATTTTAACCCTAACTCCAGTGGCTTAACTCTAAACTCTAGTAGTAGCGTTAATTGTTAACCTCGTTTTGGTTTCTTCATTCTCCTTACAGTCTTACCAGTAAAACAGTTAAGTGACCGGATACAGTTTCGCCTTGTCAAAATAAAGCATTTCCTGGCATGCCAAACATTATCAAAAAATCTTATCAAATTATCATACCATCGTGCAATTTTTTTGGTTGGTGATGTCAGGAGCGTTACTCGATCATTTGCTATTATATATATATATATATATATATATATATATATATATATATATATATATATATATATATATGAGGATATCAATTACAATCATAATAAACTGAATTATGATATTTTATAATCTTTAAAATTTTGGATCTTTGGTACTTCCCGGAGAATAAGCAATTATCTGCAGACACATTTGAATTCCCCTGCCGCTGTACTTTTTTAAATAACTGCATCTCGTCGGAATCTTTTGCCATCTTTATTCTTTAGAAAAGACGAAAAGGGGGGCACACAAAATGAATCTTTACAGACATTTTGCATCAGATTACCTTTTATGAGAAAATTTTTTTATCCACAACTTTATAATAAATTCTAGTTTTTATACGTATCAAAAAACATTTTACATATGAGTTTAAAAACATCTCAAGCTGCAATCTCACCAGCATTCCGTTTCTTTCTTAAACTAGTACCATAAAACAGTTTTCTCACTTGGATCCAAATAATTTTAACATGTTTTGTAAAACATGAAATAAGAATGCTTCAAATGATATACTTTCAGATAAGTAAATAATTTGCGTTCTTTATTCATCACTTGAAGAAATTGTTAACAGTCCATTTTTTTTTTTTTTGTAAACAAGAAGTAAACATTATTTTTTCTGATCGTCCAAGGCCATGTGTGTATCATTTTTAGTATTAAAATAATCTTTCTTCGCAGTTATCATTCTTTCTTAGGGAGTGTTTGTCTGTCTCCCGCTAGTCCATTCCCATATAAAATAGTTGATATTGGTGTGATCAAACTGTAGCCCACACAGCAATACTGGAGGTTTAATGTCGAAACATATGGTCTCTGATGTATTGCATAACATTTTTGTTTTTAATAAAAGTTGGATGTTTATTTACCTTTATTTTATATGACTTCCATAAGTAAGATGTATTAACCTGCATCGATTATGATGCAAAAGTGCCATCAAACGTATCTTTGATAAGTTGATGAACTGTCTCCGTTTTTTCAGGTCATCTTCAAGGTGCAGTTTTTCCTTTAAATCTTGAATATTATTGCATCCAACCTGGTCAACGTACATTCTAAGTAATTTGAAAAACTCGCTTTCCACTTTCTGTAAAACTGAACAGTAGTATTTTTGTGGCAACTACACAGTCGAGCTTTTTATTTTGAGAGATCTAACAAGGGTGTTTTATTCAGCTGGATAAATTGCACGTATTTCATAGCTAAATTATAAAGAAAATAGCCTATTCGCTTGCGTAATAACACTTATTTATGAGGAAGCTTCTTTGGATTTGGTTTTTAAGTCCGTCCTCGTTTTGGTCGACCTGGCAATGATATAGAATCATCGTGAGATATTGGCCTGGCAGTATATTTAGATGAATTGTAGTAACTTAATTTCCCTCTGAGGAATCTTAAGGTTTAAATTAAGTTGCAGTAACTAATAGCAAAGCCAAATAGCAAAAGTTGCTCCATAATACAGGGTGTCCTTTAAAACATTCATAGAAAACCAACAAACTGTCGTATGAATTTGCGGTTTGCACCGCAAAGTAACCTTTAAATCGTTTTTGTTGACATGGGAAAACGTAAAAACGAATGGAAATTACTAAACGAAGAACACAAGCATAGCATATACTGACACCCTGGCTGCGAAATGCCTTTTTTTTTCTTTTTTTTTCCTTTTTTTTTCGTTGTCATAAAAACTTTTGAACCTGTGAAGTATTATGATGCAAACCACAAATTCATACGACAGTTTGTTGGTTTTCTATGAATTTTTTAAATGTGTCAAGGACTTTTCGGACACCCCGTATAAGGACAGAAGTAGTTTAACGAAGAACGCAAAAATATTTTTTAAATTGAGTACAAAAGGTTCTATAATTAATAAAAAAGAGAGACGAAATTAGATATAGTCTCATGTATAGTAGTTTTAAAAAAGAAACCTTTGTTTACAACGCTTTACATTTACAATTATCAAATTCAAAAATCACGCATATACTTAGCATACCATATAAAATTTCTTAGCATCTCAGTCAAAACTACTTTTGCTAAAAAATATGAAGTGTGAGTTCAGACTTCAGGGACGACTTCAGATGTAAAGAAGAACACAGAGAGCAAGCATAGAACAAAAGAATGAGAAGAGAACGCAAAATTTAAGAAAAACAATAAATATACGTTTCATCTTTTTGTAAAGCAACTTGAATATATTTCAAAATTACGCTCTCTTCTGTTTTCGAGAACACGACATAAAGTAAAAAGGAGATAACTCAACTCTAAATATTGCACATTTCTTTCTAAAGTGCTGGGAAATGAATGAAGATAGAGCGAGGAGTAGAAATCTTCGAAAATTCTAAAACATTTTCATGTGACTGTTACTGGCTCACAAGGACTAAAAACGAATTCGTTTTTATAATGTAGGAGGAATTTTAATTGTGAATGCGTGCTATACATATACCAATAAAATATGCATAATTTTTTTAAAAAAATGCTCAAAACTAAGCAGTTCTTAATAAAACAGTTGAATTTTTATGGATGTATTGCACATCTAAAATTGTGCTTTGTATTAAAATACTTTTCCCGAAAAAATCTTCTTCCATTAGTTTACATAAGGAAGTATTTGTCTCGTTTGTTATTCATGGTGTTTCCGAATGCGAAGGTATTTTTCTTTCAGTTACGGTATAGTTACGGTTCTTTTATAATAATAAAAGAGAAAACCTGTCTGTGTCTTTTATAAATATTTGGTTTACCGTTTTTCTGCATGCTTGTATTCCACTGACCGCTTAAACAACCATTTTTCATGAAATTAAAAGAAAAAAGTATATGTAAATATTTCGAAGCATCCTGTTGTTTATATCAAATTGTTGTTCATTATATCAGAGTTTCTTTAAAAAAATTTACAAGGCCTACCTAAATGCAAAGCTTACGTGTTAAATGATTCAAATTATGCTCCAAACAAAGACTAAAGACAACACATACTTTTAATGCATTTTTTACTATTAAAACATGATTTTGTTTTGCTGTGATGGTTATGTTGCTACTATCTTACTTTATTTTTTTCTTTTGCTAAAGTTATGCAAGCATTTTTCCCAAAGTGATTTGTGCTGCTTTTTTTCACATGCAATGTCGCCTTCGTGAAATGGAATATGTTTTGCTTCTTTTAAATTTTTACAATTGTTGTAACTTTCTGAAAAAGCATAGACACTTTTCCAATATCTCCTCATTTAAATCAGTTGTAGATAAGGAATAACTTTATTCTATCTTTAAAAATCATTATCTCTATACTTGCGCAGTAAGAGATTATTTTAGTGTTGCTGTTAGTCTTAAGTCATTAAAAGAAAGGTAATAAGTCTGATCATTTTAGTTGCATTTTAAAAGCCAGTAGCATTTCTTGGAATATAATTTCAAACTTGACCAAGCAGTTTCTACCACAATTAAAAAGCTTTTTTTTTCAGGACTGAATTAGTACAGGCCTATTATTCAACCATTCCTTTATCTAACAACAACTTCAATTTATAATCACTTCACCACCGAAAATTGTACTGCTCCCCTTCTCACAAGAGGAAACGAATTTATTTAATGGTGTTTTGGCTATTTTCCAAAGATGTGTTAACACATTCAAAGATAATTTACACCCATTTCTATCAAGGATTGAGTTTACGAAAAGTCATTATTGTTTTTACAGCATTTGAAGGAACTTTGCTTATCATTATCAAATTTAAATGCTTTAAATAATTACGTTACTTTTGTGCCTAGTTAAGGTCCCGTGTGAGATAAAATGGCTTTTGAATCATTAACTAGAGTAACAGCTCAATTGATAATGCTTTCCAATGCATTAATTTCAATTAAATTTATATTTAATACTTTAGAGCATGGTAATGACGTTAAGATAAAAAGTTACGTATGTTTATATATTAACTTAAGAATAATTTATAATTTCATCATTGCCACATTGCTAATTTAAACATATATGTTACTTATATCTCTAATGCATATTACATCTTCGCTTCGGAACATATTTAGGTATTATTAAATTAACTGGTGCAATTAGTAAAAATTCTTTCAATAAATAAGAATTAAAACTATTCGTAATACTTAAAAAAATACAGCCATTAAAGAGTGAGTGAGGAACAAATTGTCAAATAGGATATAAAAATTAATGTAGTGTGCTGTTAAGTTTCCGTTGCATTGTTCACAGGTACGTGATTTCAGCATTGAAATGCATCGTATTTTAAAATTATGTGTATTGCTCAGGAACGCCAGAATTCTGAGCTAGAGCAAATCAATGTTTTCTTTTTTTCTATTAGCAGGAATTTATATGAAATATAGTTTTGAAAAGGATTTTTGTAATTCTTATAGACTTTAATAACGTAATGCAGGGAATGCGCTAAATTTTTTTGTCTGACCAAATGAGATTTTTATTTGTTTCAGCCCATATGCAAAATCTCTGAATCAATCGATATACTGACTAAGTGGCATACACATAGGGTGCAGAGGGACATATGGGCACCCCTACCCCAAAATTTGGTAATACTATTAGAGGTAGTATCACCGAGTTTTGGAAATTAGTGGAGCTGTTCAAATACAAAATGAAGTGAGAGGTTGGGAAACACGGTAAATTTTCAAACTGTGATCAAAAATGTGCTTCAGATATTTTTAGTAGAGACATACTTGAAGGAAAACAACATATTTTATTTTACTTTGATAAATATAATTTTTTTAATATTTTTTTTTAGCAGGTGAAAATTGCGACACAATCCATCATCTCACAAACATGAAACATCGCAGGAATTTTTTCCGTTGGTAAGACTGATTAAAGATGTTTTAAACTTTCCAAATACACATATATACATTATTCAACCATTTTTCTTCCTAGCGTAATGCTTGTTAATAAAATTTTCGATGCTGTTTCTGCGAAGCGTGAAGATTTACAATACAGAATGGAGAACGAACTCGCATCTCTACCATGCAAATAAAAACAAATTAGAAATGCTAAAATAAACGTATTTTTGAGCATTATAAGTTTGCAGTATGTGTATTTTGATTGTGGAATATCAATATAGGATACGGAATTATTTGCATTACAGACTGGATTTGTAGCTGCTTTACTGGAGTGCAATGTGAATATTTTTCATAGCATCATTTATTAACTTAAATTTAAGCCACATTGCCTTTTATTACACGTCCTTTGAAAGATCGTCCCAATACATATATATATATTATATATATATATATATATATATATATATATATATATATATATATATATATATATATATATATATATATAAAGTTTTATTTATCTTAGAGCAAGTGCTATGTTGTAAAATTTAAATCTACACAGTTTTTCATTTCCATACATACGCAACATTCATTCTTATTTTTTATTGTGGCGGTGTTCTGAATTTTTCCAAAGAAGATTTCTCCAATTTTGGTTAGCGAAAATTTTGCCCTTATAAGTAGCCTTATCATTATTCATTAATGTTATTTTTTGTAACTTTTATAACTTAATTTAAAAGAAATCGTAATACAGTTTTAAACGAGAAAAAAAAAAGATATTATGAAAAAAATATTAACAGAGCAGTAGTGCTAAAAATTTCGTCTTTTACTACAAGAACGATATGCACCCCTAAAAATTAACTTCCGGGTACGCTACTCTACTGGCTTACTGTTGGGATACTAGGGGATGGTGCAATAACCCTTAAAAAATATATATATGCTCTGCTAGATTACCGTTTATTTGCTACCCTCTGATGACCCGACAGGGTAAGATGTCTCCTATTAAATTTTATTTTCTTGTGCTGAAGTAACTTAAATACAAACTTTATTTACGATATTTTGGAAGTTATGAAACGTAAAGTAGTGATTGTTAAGGAATTATGCCTACTTTGGGAAGCTTTTTTTTCCCGTAAATACAAAATTAAAATCTGCTAAGTTTCGCAACAAACGCTTTGCAATCTTCAAAGATAGAATTTTTTGCATCAGCTTAATCGAAGAAAAATAACATAAATGAGAATTTCACATTCAAAGAAGTGAGTTTGACATAATAAAAAAAATCCCAAAGAAGACAGTTGCTATTGACCAAAAATGACCAATTCACTAAGCCGAAAGGAAAAAAAAAAACTGCAAGTGACAGTCATATTGAGGATCTTTAACTAGTGATGGGCATAATCGGTTCTCATAATCGAATCACTCGATTATTCACGATCATTATAGAACTCGATTATCTGATCTCGAATTTTCGATTATCACAACTCAAAATCTCGATTATCACTACTCGAGTTCTCGATTATCGTATTTCGAGTTCTCAAATTGTCGTATCTCGAGTTCTCAATTAACGTATCTCGAGTTCTCAATTAACGTATCTCGAGTTCTAGATTATTGTATCTCGAGTTCTAGATTATTGTATCTCGAATTCTCGATTATCGTATCTCGAGATCTCGATTATCACATCTCAAATTCTCGATTATCACATCCCAAATTCTCGATTATCACATCTCGAGTTCTCAATTATAACTGCTCGAGTTCTCGATTATCGTATCTCGAAATCTCCATTCAAAATAATTGAGAAGTCAATCGCTTGAGCTCTCGGTTTTGAAGGATCTCGATTAACAAAAGTTCTTAATTATGCCCATCATTAGCTTAAACCCTTTATACCGCAAAGAAAAAAAAGTGCTTTGAGTGTATAAAAGATAACTATTCTATCAAGTCATCAGTCTACTGGCTAAAGTGTTATAGACTGCTTTGGCTTCAAAAAACGTCTACGGTTAAGGATGCAAAACATATTCTATCACAAAATCATAAAAAATACTTTAATATGTAACGTAGTTTTGTTAGTTTAACGTTTTAATGTGTTACTTATATAATGATTTGCAATCATTTAGTTAACTAAAATTACTTTTGTTGATTTTGTTACGTTTTGTTATATTTGCTAAAGTGATGCATTTTACCTGATTGAGTGGGACGGTTTGACTGACTGTCAGGGTAATACGTCCCAGTGACGTTTTTTGTATTTTTTGATAGAAAATATCTTATTTTGTATTTCTTAGTGCTGATATATTTTACATTTGAAGTACTTTAACTTTTGTACTTGTAGGTCAACCATTCGCTTCTTTTTAGCAAGTTATAATTACTCCTTAGTTTTGAACACTTTTTGTCTTTTATGGCTTAAAAACTAATTTTCCAACTTTTTCAAACTACCACAAAAAGTTTATTTTCACTGTCTATACATTTGTAATTATTTAAGAACGATGAACGTAGTATAGAAAACTAGAACGATAGTTTTTAAATAGTCAATGTTGATATGCATAGTTTTCTATATTGGTTTATGGTAATTATAGTTTTTGCAACGTAGCAAAATGTTTCAATCTACCCAGGAAAAAATGTCAGCGTAAACCTTCAAAAAAAAAAAAAAAATAAAAAAAACTCGTAAAACTAGCAGTTATTTCGGACTGATTTCCCTACGTAAAACCTGATTAAAAAATGCAGGTTCTGTTCAGGTTTTTTAGTCCGAAATAACTGCTAATAACCTTCGCCTTCGATATACCTGAAGGTTCTATTCAGGTTTTTTAGTCCGAAATAACTGCTAATAACCTGCGGCTTTGATTTACCTGCAGGCTCTGTTCAGGTTTTTAGTCCGAAATAACTGCTAATAACCTGTGCCTTCGATTTTCCTGCAGGCTCTGTTCAGGTTTTTTTGTCCAAATTAACTGTTAATAGTCTGCACCTTTGATTTACCTGCAGGCTCTGTACAGGCTTTTTAATCCATTATAACCGGCGTTGAAAAGCTTTCGATTTACGTCCAGACTCTGTACAGGTTCTATGTCTAGAAAAAGTCAAACACATGTAGTTGTTGTTGTCTTGTGCCAGCTGGGTTGGCAACTTTTGGGGTAGGTTGCTTCACTTTTCCAACTGTACTGTAATTTGGAGTAAAGTCTCATTTCCGCAGTACACACACATGCCATAAGGACACGTTTAACGGGTGAGCTATTATTCACAGAACATTCAAAGGCAGGGGCGGACTGGATCCCCCAAAAGGGTGTGAACCTTGATTCCCAAAGAGCGCAAAAATTAAAAATAAAGGTGCACAGGTTCGGGAAGCTGGAAATAGAAGAAATAAAAACCAAAGGCGCACCAGTTTGAGGGGGCAGGATGAAAACCGAGGGAGCAAAAGGATAAAAAATAAGGAGCACAGGTGTGAAAAAGCAGAAAAAAAGCTGAAGCCAAAAAAAAAAAAACCTGTTCGAGGCATAAAAAAAATCTGTGAAGGCCACAGGTTTGAGAGCGCAAAACAAAATCTGAAGTTCCAGTTTCGAGGAAGCACAGGCAGGTGAAAGCACCGGCCCGTGGTCCGATGGGCCAGTCCGCCCCTGTACTAGGACAGGAGAGAGAAAGTACATCTATGCCCAAGCCGGAATTCGAACCTAGGATCTCCCTATTCAAAGTCAGACTTCTCACACCGCTAGACAAAGGGGTCAGCGCTGGTATTCACAGCTTCTTTATTACAGAGCCCCTCGTTTGAAACACCTATAGATAGATCACATGCAAAACTACATCAAGATTTGTAAACACAAGGAGTGAAGAGCGGCTGAACCAATGGGTTGCGACAACATTCATGTATGATTAGTGCTCGGTAGTCTACAGAATGATTTGAAACAGTCTTGACGCATCCACCCACATTTATACTCAGAATAAAGTATGCTAACTTGGAACTGGAACTCCTAATGCATGTTCCTTTAAAGCTGGATGCAGCTTAGAAAACAGCTCATAATAGCTTCTTTACTGAATGACTGCAAAGCAACTTTTCTTTCATTGCTGTACAATGTCTGCTCTGTATTGTTCACCAGACAGAGAAAGAAATATCATTTTTCTTAGAAAAAACGGTTTCCTGTCCCTATGATACAATTGTTCAAGTTTGCAAAAATATATCTATTTTAAAAGAATAAGAAAATAAAAACAAAATTTTAAAAATGTCCACAAAATCTTGGAGTTGCTGCAAAAACTACGAAACGGAAAATGTCAAAATGTCCAAACTAAATAAATATATTTCAAAATGCAAAAAACTAGTTAACTGGCAAATTCTAATACATAAGCAGGTTAAAATCATTGAATAAATTTATTGGTATAAATAGGATATGGTGAAAGAAAGTTTAAAATTTGAATTGAAAATAAAATTGCATAAATAATTTTAACTAATTTTCTAGTTTGATCAAATGCCACACTTCTGTGATTCTGAAAATATTTAATTATTTAAGCTTCGGCAATTATAACATGTTATACAGTCAAACCTTGTTAAAACGAACTTGCTTAACGTGAATGAAATGCCATTCCTTGTCAGACAAAGCTACAAATTAGTCTTAAACCATTTCTTTAACATGAAGAGGATTTAGGCGAAATCCCGCATAAGACAAAGAAAATTTCAAGGTCTTGAAGAAAAAGGGAAAAGAAAATCTCCATACTTTAACATAAAATTACTTTCGAAAGTCGGAAGATCTGCATTTGAATGCAAGCAACATGGCTGGCAGCGAGAAAATTCTTTTCCTTGTGTAGGAAAATCGGGGAAAGCCACGTTGTTCAAGAAAGTACTAAATTTAGCTGTAGACTATGCTTACAGTAAAAAAGCTGGGATGAACAGTGAAATCTTCGACAAATGGCTGACAAACCTAGATTTAAAATTTCATTGTGAAAAAAAAAAGTCTAATTCTGGACACTTGTTCTGCCCAAGTAGAGGTTTAAGGTCTAAAAGCGATCAAGTGTTTTTTTTTTTACCCATCAACACAGCAGTGAAATTCCAGTCTTGAGATCAAGGAAAAATCAGATGTTTGAAAATGCACTATCGCAGAGAACTGGTTCGAATAGCCATTGCCTCTGTTTCGAATTACTTGTTTCTTACTTAAAAATTATAAACATAAATGCTTGGGTGTACATTTTTGTACAAAGGTACTTGGTTCTTATATTTTTTGAGACACAAGAACAAAAAAAAAAAAAAAATGTGTGCGTACACAAAATCCGATAAACGTGGAAGTCGGTTAGCACGAAATTCGGTTAACACAAAATATTTTGGCATCCCTGTCGAGAACTTAAATGATTATTATTCGAATAATAGATCTGCATATGGAGAGCATGCTTTCATCTATATTATTTAGCTACGACCTCCAAAGCAGAATAAACCCAAAGCAGTCAGGGCTTTACTAACTTGAGGTCCCTGCCTAACAACTGTGACATGACTCACAGCGATAAATAAGATTTATACAATTTAAGAAATAATAGCAATTAAATTTGAAGATGCATTAAGTACCAAATTTTGCTAAAAACCGAATATTTGGTCAAAATTCTAACTGAATATCTGGCTGAATACCAAATAACTGTGGTGAAAATTTTTAACCATATTATTTGTATCTTTATTTCAGGTCAATTTAAAGCAGTTCATGTATTTGTGTCTTAGGTGAAAAGTAAATTCATTTCAATTTAAAATCCTTAAATGTATCTAGCAGGGCTCAAAAATTATATTGCCCAACATACCTGGGGCTTGTAAAAATTCTGATTGGACAATTAACCCTTATATGCCCGGCTTGGCATTTAATTATTATAATTTTTTTTATTGATTATTGGTAATTTTACTGGCAACTTATTATGTACTACAGTCGAACCTGTTTATCTCGAACCTGCCTATCTCGAAAACCTCTCTATGTCGAAGTTTTTCATTTTCCCTGCACATAAATTATTAATTCAATGTTTTAACCCATGTTTGTCTCGAATGAAATTTCCTCAAAACCTATATATCTCGAATTTCGACTAAAGTGTCTTTCTTGAATTCGATCCCCAACGGTCTTTATTAACTGGTATTTGGAGACAAAAAGCAGTTTTCTTAATATTAGTAGTCACATAATCCTCCAGAATTAAAACTTTATGTACAAGAAGCAAGTTTTCCAGCAACTATGTCTATTCGGAAACTGAGAGGAAGGGGACATGGTTGATTAGTAAAATTGCTTCCAAACTTTTACTTTCGAGTAATTGCTCCAATTACTTATTTTTAGAACTTTTTTTCAAAACCTCCATATCTCGAATTTTTCTTCTTTCCCGTTAAATTCAAGATATACAGGTTCGACTGTATTTATTTAAACCTCCATTTCTGTTTAATATTGAAATAATTCTTGTTTCAGATATAATGCTGTTAAATTTTTTGTCTGAGTAATGCTATATGACAAATTTAAATATTTTTGTTATTTTCAATAAAAAACCGAACATGTAAAATTTTTATTCGGGAATCTATTTTTCAGACAAACATGACCGGCAGGGCATGTAAAATATTCAAGATATCGATTAGAATTCTTAATTATAATTAAATTGAAATATTAATTGGATTTCTTATTTCACCAGAAAAAAAAAACAATTAAAAAAACTTTAGATATTTTTAATATCTTTTATTCGGAAAATCAGCTTAATATAGGAACAGGCCAGAAAAATTTTAGATGCACATATGAGTTACTTGAAGGTTAAAGAGATCACTGTTTTTAATGGTCTCGGTTATATGACGTTTTTTTATATTCTCTCGACAAGAGCGATATAACGAGGGGCTACTGTATTATTATTAATCATCGTTAACTTATTAAATAGAGTCAAATCTCGATAACTTGAATATTCCTTTATCTTGAAATTTTTATCGTTTCCCAAACTCTTGAGCCTGTTGTGGAAACTTCCCCATAGCTCGTAAGTTTTAGCTGGTCTTTTAGGACTTCAAGTTATTATGAGTTGACTGAATATTATTTTTTTATCATAAGCATAATTTTTTAAAAAAATAGCTGTTTATTGACTTTACATATTTATGAACACTTAGCATTAGAAGTTTTTTTTTCTGTTACAATAATCAAATGTTTTGTTATAGTAAGGTTGATGTTGTATGTCTCATAAAATGTAAGAAAACTAAGTTGGATATTTCCTTTAAGATTGCATTATTTGTAATGATCAGTTTTTACTGAAGTTAAGAAGGAAAGAAAAATTATCTCCTCAAAAAATGTGAGCGAGGCAAAATATTCTATTTTTCTGTAATGATTTGATATGACACCTCATTACCCTTCAAGTGCTACCTATTTTATTTTAAATTAGCGTGGTACCCACACGGCTTTGCCCTTAGTAGAAAATTAAAAGGTCATTTGGCTCGCCTGTATATTTACAAAAAAATGTATGGTGAATCTCTCCCCAATTGGCTGGCCCATGTTCCTCGTTATGATAACTTGGTAATTTACTCATCCATCTTATGATAATTTTGCTCGGGAAAATGTTCTTAAAATTGGAATAGAAAAAGAACAAAATCAAATTTTCGAAAAATCGCCTTGAGGTGCACACTCCAATGCTACAAACTAACTTTGTTCCAAATTTTATGAAAATCGGCCGAACGGTCTAAGTGCTATGCACGTCACAGAGATCCAGACAGAGCGATTTTCAGATGTATTATTACTAAAGATGTCATGTAATTTCAACTTAGGTTGGATCAAGCAATCATAAAATGTTGATGTGGTCTATGATGACTTGAACTTCTTTTATTAAAGTTATTAGCAATTATTGATTAAAGTTATAATTGAAGCATATATATTTAATGCAATTAATGTTATATATTAAATATAATTAAATGAAAACGTGCTGAAAAATTACTTTACACATAAAGTTTGCCAATTTTCTCAGCATCAACTTAGCAGTTTTTAGTTTTCAAGTTTAAATCAGTTTTTGACATCAAAGTGGTTGAGAGTATTGCAAATATATTTCAGAAAGTATAATATAATTTATACTTTCTGAAATAAAACCAAATGAAACATAAAAAACTACTTCACTTACCTTTTAACCAATTTGAAACATTGAAAACAATATTTTTATTATTGTTACACACTTAACAGAGGCGGGGAAAAAAGGATTTCAAGACAACGTATGATTTTTCATGAAAATTTTCTATCACAATCTACAGGGTTGGCAAGTTTTTGACAGGTAATGGTTTTATTCGGTTTTGTGTGTGTGACCGCGGGTTTTACTGTCATGTCAAAAACCTCTTTTTGACATAATTGTCAAACTTTAATTTATGTCCAAAAGATATCTGAAATTATTGACACACAAAATTACCTTAACAAGTGGTACTTCATTCTATAAATTTTGATTTCAGACTCTGAAGAAAATTTCTGAACTGTTTTATATTTTTAGATGATGTGCTATATATATAATAGTTTTTACTTCAACAAACTGCTTCTTTGAAAAAAAAAAGAAAGAGAAACTTTTTTCCGCCTGACTTCAATTTTGCTTTTAAAGCTTGTTTTGTCTTATTTAGAGACGTACCGAGTACTCGGTACTCGGCCAAATTTTGATCAGGCACTCAGCGAATACCAAGTAGTTGTAAAAAATTATTTAGACATGGAAGTCTATATTACTATTGCAATGATTTCAAAATTCGTCACGTGTGTGTCGATGGTTCTTCTTAAAACATAATTAGAACGCGGTACTCGGCCGAGTACTCGGTCAAACTGCTATTCGGTACGTCTCTAGTCTTATTTGTGTCATTCAAAAAAAAGAAAATTTTAAGTTGCTTAAAAAAAAAAATCTTAATTTGTCGAATGATGTTCTGAATTTTACCAAATGATAAAATACGAGTATGAGCACAAACATGTATCTAAACATCATTATTAATTTTTAAAAAAATCATAATAATAATTTTAATGTGCAGTCTCTAAATTTACCGAATCATCAAAAAATTGTCGACAATGAACATTTTTGGTAGGTTTGTCACAGTGACCTGGACCTCCCATTGGGATGCCACAGCTTCAACAAGTGTTTTGAAACAATTAAGTTTAAAATGGCAACAATTGAAGCCCTGTGTCTGTACATTGGTGCTTGGTTTCGTAGTCAGTGAGGTATTGGTGCATATATTTAGAGGAAAATTCTAAACCAGTGAAACGATATAGGATATACACTGGTTTTTACGATACATGGCCCAGACCTAGCGGCCACTCCCTTAAACCTTTAATCCCCTTTTATTCGATTTTTTTTTAAATAATAAAATTTAATTCACTTTTTTTTTCTGTTTGAGACATATATAAATCGAGAGGGAAGAATCACTAAAAACCTAAAACTGAATACACCTTTTTCTTACCGTGGAATATATATATTAGAAATAACAGATTGTGTGTATACGGAAGTCGTTTTTCAGCTCTTTTGATAATTAGACAGGTATATTGATAAATTTGATAGGCAATCAACAATATTGTACACCCAAGAAATAATCATAATAAAACAAAATTAATAATTAATAGACAATTAACAATTCATTAATTAAAAATAGATAAATTTAACCAAATTTTACCTCGATTAATTCTTTTTCACACGTATTTTAATAAAAAGTTATCAAAAAAGTCTTCAGCTTGAAAGTTTTAAGCAGGTCTTTTATTAAACTTTATGTTGAGCTGATTTTTGGATGATAATCAATAATAAAAGGAATTCAAACAATTCTTTTTGTCAATTTAATACGACAATAAGTTTCTATTTTGTCATGACAAAATGGGAGCTTTTATAATTTAGCTACAGAAAGATTATAAAATATTTTTTGAGATCATGATTAAAGATAAACGCAAAAAAAAAAGATGCATCGAATACATTCTGGCAATGCATTTTGTACGAATCCCCCTTGTGAGACCCAGCCTGCTGAGTAAGATCAATTTCGCATAGTACTGTACGAATCGCTAAGAGATATAGTACTAAAGAAAATTTTTAAAAATGGTCAACTCTTTTTGAATATTAGTTTAGTGAAGTGCTACTGACTTCCGAAACTAAATAATAAACTGATATTCGCGGGGAAGATGAAAGATTAATACACATAATACTTATTTCACTAACAAGAGCAAAGAGCTGAAAATACACTTCCGTAAACAAACAATCAACTTGGCGATGGCGTGGCTTTTGGCTGTTGCCACTTTTTCGTGAACAAGCATCGTCGAAAGCTCCCGCGTTTTACATTGTGCGCACGCGCAGTATCTGATTGCATGGTGAACAAAGTATCTATTTTTAAAAAGCATGAAAAACTTATAATATTATGTCTTTTGTGCTCAAATGATGAATGCTTCGTTTTTCAAAAATTATGTGAGGATCCATAGAAGTTTGTCAGCAAAAAGTCGTTCAAGTCTCTTTTAATATTGATTTTTTTGAGCTGGCTGTATCCGGGGGGGGGGGGGGGGGGGAGGGGGGATCATTGCGCCATTAAAATTTTCAGAAGGGATTCTTTCGACATTTTTTTTTCGCTTCTTTGGGGGATCTGAGGGGAAGACCCCTTGCTTAAAAAAAGCATTTTTTACAAAAAATATATTGTTTTACCGGCAGGATAGAAAACTGATTTTTTTTTTCACTTAAATGTTCTGAGTACCGCACGCGTTTCGTGGAGAGAAGCGGTGGGGGGGGGGAGCAATTTTTTGGAAACTACGGTTTTGAATAAATATTCAAAAGGGAAAAAAATCAGATGATAAAAATTCAAAAATAGCTCATTTGAAATGGAAACCCAATCTAAAAGTATAACTATATTAAAGAAAATTATCCGAAAAACTGATGCGTAACACCTGCATTGCAGGCTCTCCCTTTCGAGTTTTATAGGCTGACGAGAACAATGTAAGTTATACTAGGAGGAAAGAAAACAGCAAAAATCACTCTCACATTCGTTTAAGAAAGCCAGGGGGGGGGGGGGTTAATGACGGACCTGCTGTTTTGTTTGTCAGTAGAAAACTATAAAATCTTTCGAAAATGGTTGAATTCACTCCTCAAATACCTGTACTATTTTTTAGAACGTTGAATTGCAATCATCATAGATTTAAAAAACCATGGGCGCCCATATGAGGGGGAATGGGGGGCTCAAGCCCCCCCTTCTCCTTTATAAATCATAACTTTTTTGCTTTTAGTACTCTTTTTTTTACAAAAATGTAAAAACATTTCTTTTCCAGCCGTTAATGAATAAGTTATTAAAAATGTCAAATTGTAATTACTCTAATCAACTGAAAACGCGGTTCCCATGTGGAAAATATCTTGCAAAACCACAACGAAAATATCTGAGCCCCCCCCCCCCTTCTTCAAATTTTGCATATGGGCGTCCATGCAAAAAGCTGTACATTACTAGAACTTTCCGTGCATAAAATCTGCTTTTAATTCTCCTTCGAAAAACCTGTACTGATGTCAGTAGGAAATTTTCTAAGTTCAAATTATTCTCCAGTGACTGCATCTACCTGTCAAATCCCTGTGTTGTTATATGCAAAGTTAAATTACCCTCCTAAAACCTGTTTATTACCTGCATTGTCCCTGCATTAAACCTGTATCCAAGTTTTCCCTTTGAAAAACCTGCATTAACCTTCCTAAAACCTGTAGTTCAATGCAGGTTTTATGCTGACATTTTTTCCTGGGTAGTTTATCGATTATCCATAACTAACAATGATGTATTATTATTATTCTTCTTATTATTTATTTTTGATTATTTTAGTTGGTTTGTTACCTTCCCAAAACATGCGTTTTTCAACCGATGGCTATTTTATTTATTTATTCTTTTTTAAAGAAATAATGTTTCGACAACTGCTAAAAATGTTATAAATTTTGTTCAGTGCAATTAGGTAACATACATAGACTATAGAAAGAACTGTTTCTTTATAATTTATATCAAGTGACGTCAACAAATTATATTTGACTCAGAAGCAGAGCACTACAAAATCACTGTAACTCATTTAAGCTTTCCCAATAAAAAAAATACAGAATTACATATTTTATTTTAATTATATGAACAACAGTGAAAATAAATAATGCTATTCCAAAGTATTCGTTCCTACTTTTACAGAGCCAAAGATTTTGAACATCGGTTAGCAAGTAGACGCAGAAACATAATTTACTCTATTCACGCAAAATAACTGCGAGGTAAGGTAATTAAAAGGAATGCAATTCGAATAAGTCTTGCAGCAAATAATGCGGGCTAATGGTGTTTGCTCAGGTCCTAGATATATTGAATTCAGCTGTAATGAATTTTTATGTTTGTACCAAGAAAATTTTAGACATTTTGGTTTTATAAATCAGTTAATGAAGTGAAAATTTGTATTTTCAGTTGTTCCTCAACTTGTGTTTTTAACCGTGAGAAAATGTGTTATGTCCAAATCGGTTGCCTAAACTTTCCCCTAACACGGGGCAAGTTTACGCATCGAGTGGGGCACGACAAGGAGAGGGTTGAACGCCCTGTTACAACAACCACCGACGAAAGTGTGGCAAAAGTAAAGCGTCTTCTGGAGACTGACCGTCGTCTAAGCTAAAGAATGATATCGGAAGAATTTAACATGAACCACATTTTAGTGAAAAAAATTGTGAAAGCAGATTCGAGAATGCGAAAAGTTTGTATAAAATTGGTGCCAAGCGTATTGACTGACGAACAGAAACAACGTCGGGTTGACTGCTGCCGTGAGATGTTGGACCTTGTGAAAAACAAACCGGACGCTTTGAGCCCGTTTTGAGGACATCGACGACATCCAAGGGACCGTAGGCAAACTGCTAAAGGACATTCCGGAAGCTGGGTGGTCATTCCAAACTATTCTCGTTTCGAGTTCGAGATTTCCCGTCACGTGATCGATGCTGTCGAAAAAATCTCGCAACGTAATATTCTAAACTGCTCACAGCTGTCTTGCGAAGAGACGACGAGTTTTTCGACTAGTTTGGTCGGCGAGAAGGTACACGTGACTTCTTCCAACCAACGTTTTTTCAGCGCAGCTAGTTTTGTTTTGTTTACTCCTTGCACGAAAAGGCGCAAACTTTGACGACTGGCACGCTAATGAATACTACTTCAAAGAATACGTTTTACGTTACAAAGTATCACACCGAATCAATTTTTGTTTTTCTTGAAGCAAATCCAGACGTTCTTAAATATTAATCCTCCGAGAATTTTACAAAATAGCACACAAAGGAAAAATGGGCCGAGGGTTCCGGTGCAAAAAGCATAATCAAATGACAAAAGGTAATCATATTTTATGCATATTTCAATATTACAGTGTCTAAAACAAAAGTCGAAGAGGGGAAAACAGCCAATACATAAATAAGATAAAAGTTAACCGTAAATTTTGTTGATTTACTATATAAAACCAGCTATGTTAGTAAGAACGTCTTGTATGAAATATATTTTTCCCAAGGAACTATACTCGAAATAATAATAATAAGAACTTTAAAAAAAAATCATAATATTAAAAAAAATCTCAACTATTATAAATGCAGACGAAGAAATATAAATAGTCCATAATCCTGGATTGAATATTATGTTGTTGTCGTGTCTAATGAAGGCAGAGTGCGAAAGGTTTAGAGGCATCCAAAAGTCTTGATGAAAAAATCTTCTAATTCAAATTAAATATATAAAATACTAAAATGCAGGGGGGGGGGGTTAGGGCATGACGCTGACTGCGCCATTGAAATTTTTAAGGGGGGGTTGAGCTATAAAAAGCAAGCTACTTTTCCATTTCCTCTACATCATCTTGGCTACTCCTATCATTTAACAAGTCCTTTTTTCAAGATTTTTACCTTAGCCTATTATTATTCACTCTTTCTACAAAATATTGTAGATCACAATAAACTCCTTAGAAATCACTCTTACTAGCAGTCACTTCTTATATTTCTGGATTTCTTTTTTCCCCCCTGTGAAAGTTGTGATGTTGTAAATTTGTCTCTTGGTTGTATTGACTGTAAAATACTCTCCTTTTCTGTTTTGAATGTATTTTCGAATATTAGAAATTGTTTTCGAAATTTAGGCCCAACATTGCTTAATTACGTACGAATGAATAATTAATAAAATCAATAAAATTTGTTGTCATTCCTAAAAATTAATAGAATTGGGTTGTTTGGTATCACATAAAAGGCTAAAAATAAAATAATTCTGTTTTCAGGAGTATAAAATTAAATACATTGCACCCATTTTAAAGTAACCAGAATGTCAGTTAGTTACCGAGAAATTTTCGGTGATTCGGATGTAAACTTCCAATTCTACTTATTCAGCATTTAAATACCCCTGACGCCGGCAGAGAATATGAATTTTGGAAAATTTACAACAGTAATTTTCATGCTAAGGGCGAAAAGTTGATTTTTTACGTAACTGACTGACAGTCATAAACTGATTTTGAGTTTGTTTCTGAATGAAGCACTATAAAGATATTTTCTGATGTAGCTTCTAGTATAAAACTATATTATTAAGCATAACAAAATACACTAACTTTTTTTTTGTTTTAGTTTGTTTTTTAGCAAAAAAATTGATTACTACATACCCCAAATTTTCTCCCAAAATCAGGAAAGGACATTGACATCTGTTACGGCTTATTTTTCAATAAAAAAGAAAATATAAAATAAAATTCAACTTAGTACAATATCTTTCAAGCTTTTAAATGATATACAATACTTATAGTATACGTATTATAAGTTTTAGAAAAATTACACATAACTATTGTTGTTCTATTATGAATCTATAAGTTTAATCTCAATGAGTTCTAAATACACTCGGACCTCCATATATTGAAGTAGCAAATTGCTGGGAAAAAATTCGATATCTAGAAATTTCGATATGCAGAAACGATTTTATTCTATCATAAAAATCTCCTAAAATATTCAAATTAAAGCTAATTTTCGTGTATGTTACCCAATTTCTAATTTATATGAGCATCGGATTAAATGAAGGTAAATAATTAAAAAATTAACAGAACTTACATTTTGCTCCTTCATACATCTTCATTCTTTGGCAATTCAACTTGATCCGCAACATTAGGGGTTTTTCCTTTTGACAATGTAATTGAGAGAAAAGTAAAAAATCAATCTACTTAACTTCAATGATTTTTATTGAAGCTAAAAGAAGACTAGGAATGATAATCAACAGGCAAAAGGAATAACTTGAAACTGATTTTACAGTGTTACTTGTAACAACTAAGATTGGAAATAACTTAAAGGAATTTAAGAACTCCGGAACGGAACAACTAGCTATCTACACACACCCCCTCAATCCCAGATTCCTTATGAGTTTCGTAGTAACCTTCAGTGAACATAGTTTTGTCCCCGAACCTTCATCTTTCATGAGACAAACAGTTTACAGTGGAAAAAAAAATCTATTAATGTCTTTAAAAAAAATTCGATATATAGATTTTTTCGATACATAGAAACAATTTTTCTATGTAATGACCATAGAAATTTGCTGGGATTTCAATACATGGAAAATTTTGATATTTGGAAGTTCGATATATGAAGGTTCGACCATATTATTATTACTACTTATTTGTTTGTTTTTGTTTATTTATAGATTTATTTAATTATAATTTTTTGTTACTAAATTGTTAGTCAACAATTTAGTGTGAAAAAGGTGCAGGAAATATGTTACAGTATTCAATGCTTATGAGATCTCAGTAGCAGTCATTCAAAGTGACAATTGTTTTTTGAGTTACGAAACTGTTACAGTAATGTTTGATCATCGAGCCCAGAGTTTACACCATATCTTGAATTTCTATTCCCACTTTAATATTATAAACTTGACACAGTGAATTAAGTGTGTTCCTTTCAGTAATCGGCAGTAATTGTCAAATTATTTAATGGTATTTTCACTGTTTGAATGTTAAGATCACGCTTAATATAAATAGCTCTACATTTGAGTAATGGATCCCTTTGAAGAGTCATTAATAAAAGCATTTGAAGTAGTTATTTACTTTTCAAAGAACCTTTCATTTCTCATTTAGGTATCAACAGAGACAACCAATTGAATTTTAGAATTTTACATTTCATACAATTTTGGGTCAACTGTTGAATATAATTATCTTTTTTGTACATCACACACGGTATATTTAAGTTCACCCGTGTTACAAAGTGACATCTAAATTCTCTGCAAAGTGATTATCATACTCGAATTTCCCACACGTTCTGCCTAATCGCTCTATCGCTCTGTATCTCACCTACTAATAGCTCGCATGCACATCTCTGGCGGTTGTGAAAGAAAAAACTGCAGTCAATTTTGAGTACATAGTAACCCCCCTCCCCCTTCAAAAAAGCTCATCATTAACATTTATACTAAAGAACTTGTAAACTCTCTTCGTTTGTACTATTTTCCATTTAAGATGCTGTTGACTGAAAACAATATTTTTGTATCATTGCTAGGACTCGACCGATGCATCGGCCTGTCCGATGCATCGGCACCGATGATTCAACAATTTAGCCATCGGCATCGGCATCGGCGGCCGATGCTAACTTGCAGGAAACATTTTCTGCTGAATGTTTATGATTATTATGAACTCTATTTTTTACGACTATTTTTTGAATTTCCGAGAACATTTGCGTGCCCCTCCTTCCACTCCCTATATTTCTGAAATTAAACTCTAGTTGTACTTCTGAGTTGTTTAAAACTAACACCGTTCATAAAATTAAAGATTTTTTTTTCAAACTTTATCTATTGTTTAGAAAGAATTTAAAGCATTAATGTAAGAAATTGATTAAAGACGTTTTCAATGGTGACATAATCCGGAAATCAAAGGGACTTCTGATTTTTTTTCTTCGGAAGTGCTGAAGTAGATTCAGAAACGAGGCGTTGGGGGTAGCGGTTCTGTACTTAAAAAATGAGGCCGAGGTTGGGGCCGAAGTGTGAGTTACTCCAAAATCAGAGGGTGATCCCCTAACCCTACCTCGTCGTTTCAAGCATTTTTTAAATATTTAGCGATTATTTATTTTGGTCAAGGAGTGTCATTTTGCGTATTTCTCATACTTGTTTCACTTATATTTCGTAATGCGCCGTCTTTTTTGCATCATTAATAGCAATCGATTTTTTTCTGTTGTAACTATTTTTATGTATTTATATAAAATCAATGAATAAGTTATTTTAGTTTTTTTATTAAAAGTTTCAAGGATTTTCTATTATGCAATTTTTTTAAATTTCAGAAAATTATTGTTAAATTGAAAAAATTAATTTGAACTTGTTTGTAAAGCTTCATAAAAGATTAAACAGTCCAACTGCTCAATATTGTGCAAACATCAGATCACGTAGTATATGTATTCAGTTATTAACTTGGTGTAAATATTGAGTTTTTTTTTATTGTAGTTGCATTTTAAGAATCTCGCTCTTTTCATGGCTACTTCTTTTTCCAGCAAAATTTATGTCACTGTGATAGGTTTTTTTGAAAAATGCAAACTTTTCTATTCATAAATTTTAAATAAGTATAAAAATATTCCTGTTTCATAGTTTTATTCTTAATTTATTTTTGAATGATTAAACAACATAATTTAATGTTTTTTAATTATGTTTAATGTACCTAAATCCATACATTATTACAATATTACTGAAATCTTAGCTATATGTTCAATTTAAAAAAAAAGGCAAATCAATTGGTTATTAAACAGTTTTTTTTTTTTTTTGCTGTTGTTCTTTCTTTTTAATTACAGCAGTCAAAAAAGGAGATGCACAACTACACCCTATACAGATTGTACGTAGTACGATCCAAAAGTTCGAGGACCAGCTGTATAAAACCTTACCCAGAATAGTTCACATTACCGAAGCACATCCACTTTCAAAAGGTCGTCTTGTGACTGTGTACTTCTGCCAGTGTTCATATAACTTTTGGAAACACTCCTGGAAACATTTTTCGCTACCTTCTATGATGCATCTTTATCTTCTCCTCACGGAAGAAAGCGGCGCGCATTTTTTTTTTTTTTGCTGGGAACAGGTAAAAATCACACGGAGCTAAGTCCGACGAAACGTTATGTTATTTGTTTGTCATATCAGAGTATTGACCAACCGAAACGTGCATGCTCAACATGAAAGTCGCCTTCTTCCCCACGATGAAGTTAAAAGCAGCAGCGCAAGAGGCCTTACAGGAGGTTACGAAAAATGTCTTCCAGGAGTGCTTCTAAAAGCTATACGAACGTTGGCAGAAGTGCATAGTCGTTCAAGGCGACTATTTTGTAGATAGATGTGCTTCAGCAATGTGAACTATTCAGGGTAAGGTTTTATAGAATTTGTCTTTGAACTTTTAGATCATACTACCTACATACGTATGAGTTTTCAACTTACTATTTCATAACGTTTTTGAGGGACGCAAGTTTACGCGCATGAAGACATCACAAGAGTATATGTATAAATATGGTGATCGTAAAATATAAATTTAAGTCGAAATCTAATTTTTTTTTGTGTTTACAATCCTTATTCGTAAAAAGGAAGTAAAGTGAAATGAATCAATGATACTTTAAATCCCTGACAATCTCATCAATTTATTTCTGTTTGATTTTTTTTTTTTTTTTTTTGCCATCGGCCAACGGCATCGGCCATCGGCAATCGGCCATTTGGAGGAAAACAGTCGGCCATCGGCCATCTTTGAACAATCGGCCAACAATCGGCATCGGCCCACCGACCAAAAAATGCCATGGGTCGAGCCCTAATCATTGCCAAAATCAAATCAGCATTGAATTTTCAAAATCGTGATGTCAGTTTTTAGAGTGGAAAAGTTTAAATCGTTAGTAATTTTACCAACATATACAGCACTTTTAAAATGTTGCTTGAGCAAATATGGAAGAGAAAACATCTCATAATTAGTGCTAGTAATGAAAAAAAAAGATTAAATACCGTAAACGCGGGCTACTTACGCCCTAGAGTCATTCTTTGGCCTAAACTGCGAAACAGATACAAAGCTCTCTGAAAACCTCCAGAAAGTAATTTTTAAACATATTTTGTCAAAATTCGTTAGAGAGCAGCCTCAAGGACTCAGTAATCCATTCGATTTCCATAACGATTTCCGCTGCTTGGAAATATGGAAATTTAAAAAAATATTGAGAAAAGACGAGAAAAAATCCAAAATGTGGGCCAAGAACCAAAGTAGCACGCGTTTACGGTAGTTAATACTAACGTTTAATTATCATAAAAAGTCGATCTCTGCCGATTTGAAGCAAATTTAATTATGATATTGCTTAACATACAAGCGTACAAAAAAAATTGTAACACCAAGAGCAGTAGATTTTGTAATAACGTTATGAAGTAATTCGTTCAAATTACGAAACTCTTCAATAATGATTAAATCAGAATTTATTCATCAAACTCTGACAATAGTTATATTTCTTCTCTCGTGCAAACTAATAATCGTTGTCGTATAAACCTATGATAAATTATTTCTGAAACACTGGACGTGGACCAATATTTGTACCGATAGAACGATATTTAATAAAAGTATCACACGTAGGCGTGACGCAATTAAGTTTTCGTTGCAGTTTATTAGCCTTTCACAACTGCTTCTGTTACGTAAAGCTAGTAATGCTTCTCTGATGACATTTGTCTGCTCCGATATGAAATAGTGTTTTGCACTTCGCTCATACACCTACAAACACACTTATATAAGAGAGAAAGAGATAAATAAGACAGAAAACCAGCAATAGAAAATAAGTGGCACAAATATGAGCCCTTTACAAAACAAATCATGAAAAGTAGCTTTAAATATTTTTAATGCAACAGAATAGCATAAAAAATGATAGAGAATATATTTAAATATTAAAAAATAAATAAAACTTTTTATAAAAAAATCAAATAAAAAATGTCTGTTTCTACCTTAGCAATCTCAGTGTACCGACGCACAGAACTTAGCACAGTTAACCTACACTTCTTCACGATTGTGTCCGGAGAGCTTATTGGTCACAAAATATGCTAGTTGTATCGTCCAATTTTAGTTAAACCCGTGAATATCCAACTTTATATCATCATAGCTTTCCACAAGGAACAGGTTACCATAGTCTGATGATTGTGATGATTTGAAAAAGGCAATGGCGATAGTTTTATTCATTCGTTCATCAGAGGATTGTTTTTTGTTTTTTTTTGACCGGCACATTAGAGTTATTTATTTAAGTGACTTCGTTCATTTTGAAGTTCTTTAATTTAAATAAAGTATTTATTTAAATAATTTTTAAATATTGAAAATTGTAAATTAATTTAAATATTAAAAAATAATAAAAGCGCACAATAGACTGAAAACAATGAATTTTGATTCCACATTGATTAAAACTTTTAATAAATGCTTATACTTTGGGCATATAACAGCAGCATTGATTAAAAAAAAAACGCTGATAAAGAAATTCTAGTTTTATATTTAAATTCAACGCCCCAAACTTAGCAGAAATTAGTTCTAAAACTGGGTAACAAAGGAAAAAAAATGTTGCCCTATGTTATCAAAATAACAATGTTTTTTTTTGTTTATATTTTGTTCTCGGCTTTTTTTAGCTGTTGAGTATCCTTTATTTTCTTTATAACTATTTATATATATTTTTCCCCTAAAGATATAGACGTTGTTGTTTAAATTTTGTTTGTCAGTTTACATACAATACATTAATATTTTTGAAATTCTGTCTCTTTAATATGCTCCTTAAATCTTTTCGCAAAATCGTTACCCTAGACGGGAACGACTCCTACTGAATTTACAGGCCCACAATGTTGTGTGATTAGAAGGCGCTTAAGTTGCCTCAATTTTACCTCAGATGACCGACAAACATTGTCTCTTATATTTTGCCAGCAAGTCACATAACTATGTTTTTCCATACAATACGAACATTTCAAAGTTAAAAAAAAACCTCTATAAATTTACCGTTATTTAAAACACCTGTTTTTAAATTAAATAATGCTTACTTTAATGTAATAAAGTAGTACATAGTTAACGCATTAAGGACTTTTTGCATGTATTCTCATATTATGTAGCAAAAAAAAAAAAAAAAGAAAAGAAAAGAAAAATCCGGTTATATTACTTATTTTTGTCTTTATTCAGTTTCTCTGCGGAAATCATATATTTATTGAAAATTTTGTATGGCATGAGAATTTTGATATATGCAAGCTGTTATTTCGTTCGGAAGGGAAGAATATTTCTTTCTTCATAGAAACACGAAACTGGAGAGTTGCTCTTCTATTTCTGATGCTTCTTCTTTTCAGTGGAGACTTAGGTACACGAATGTGGTTGTGTTACATATTGCATGAAATGAATATTATTTATGGTCACAAACTTTTATTTTTTGTAGCAAAAAACATGGGTTTTAACTGAAACTGGATGCTTATATTTTTATATTTTTTATATTTTATAGGAAAATACAGTTTGTTTTAGTAATAATCTTTAATATTTCTAAATAACGCAACAAAGTACTAGAGAAGAAAAGACATCCGACAAAAGCTGTCGGATATCTTTTCGTTCAAAAGCTCATTTCATTTGCGTTGAAAAAAGGTGTTTCTTGTAACGCCGAAACACATGTTAGCAGTAGTATGCAATTTGTGCTTTTTGACGTTGTTATTTCTTATTTAACCTATATCAGTTTTTTTTTTCCAATAAGCTACAAGTAGTCTTAACCATTAGAACACTTCCAAAACATAAGTTCACAGTCATCTTCAAAAGTTTAAGAACAGTCCCTGTATAAAATAGGGTGGGGAGTATTGAAAATACGCAGATCAGTTAAACTTGGTTCCCGAAATGTAATACTCTTTTCTCTTGATTACAACGTCGGGGCCCGCATTACATCAAATGTAAAAACAACAGTAATGATTGAAACGTCATACTTTCAACCTTTCCTAGATATGAACCTTTCAAGTTTGTTTTCGTTATATTATCAACAATTTTTGATTCATTATTAGAAATTGCTCGTGGCTATATTTACTCAACATTTATCATTAAATCCATATAAACCTTTAAAAATCTAACTGACCGAATCGTGTTATTTTTATCTCATCAAGTAGAGTTCCTGAAACGCCATTATCGACGAATTGCCCTTTAAATACCAAAGCATTACGGAAACGGCTTACATCTTGTCAACATTATGTACTTGAATGAAAATCGTTTTTAGAATGATAATGACAGTAGACTTCAAATATTTAAGTGGATTCAAAGGCTAAGCTACCGCAACGTCTTAATTTTCTATTGTCATAAGTTATTAATAATGTATCGTAATCCATTTTGCTAGTGTATGTTTAAATAAAAATTGTAAATTGTTCTTAAAAGAATATGAATAAAACATTTTACTTAATGAAACATCTGTTTCAGTTTATGATACATTCACATGAACTTTTTCGTAAAAACCATTTAGTTAAATAATCTGTTTTTCTGGGTAAAAGCGGCCTTGGAAAAATCTAAAAAGAGAGAATCTGAAAAATCTAAAAAAGGGAGAGAGATGTTAAATGTACCGCAATAAATCGGATGTACGAAGCATTTGGCTCGCATGGCACTTAGTACTAGAAAATTCTATTTAAGTAAAAGACTAGTTTGATCTCCATTTTGATGATTTATAGATTATTTTCCTTTTTTCATTGATGAGTAGTTAAATAAAAGCTTTACAATAAAATATTTCCTTGTAAATTTATTTAAAAATAGCTAATTGTGCTTAATTCTAACAGCAAAATACTTGGAATGCCGTCTCAAAAAAAAAAAAAAAAAAAATCCTGAGATACCATTCCATTTATGAATATATATAAGAAAAAAAACTGTACTTGTGTAACCATATGAGGAAGTTTTATGGATGTTTTAGTTTGATGTTTTTGGAAGTTTTTCCCAAGGGGGGTTTTCTGGGGATCTATATAATTATATCGACGTAATACAATTTTTATTTCTACTAGTAAAATCAATTGCACCTCAAAATAACGGAATTTTCATGTTCTGAATCTTTTTACAAGAGCTTATATGTTTGGTATTTAAGTATGACTTCAAAATAGTTTTTGTTACTTGACACAATTGAATGCTGTTGTGTAAGTGCTTGAATTTTCGCATTTGAAACATTCTCTTCGTTTTTTCCTGCTATCATTGTTCAAATTAGTAAAATACAATTTAAAAAAAAAAAAGCAATGGGATCCTACTTCGAATAGCAATGAAGTACATAAATTTAAAATATCTAAAACGTCAAGAAAACTGAGGCTTCAGCCTATTTTATACATCACTTTAAATGCAGTAAAACAGAATATAGAACTGAAAATATTTGCACAATAATAGTTTTTTTTTCTTCAAAAAAAAAGTCATTAAACAATAGGTCCCAGACGTTAAGATTTCTTCAGTTTAAAACAAAATATGAAAGAAAAGATTGCTGAACGTAAATAAAAATTTACAAAAGTTGCTAAATCCAAAAGGGCAATTCGATAGAATCAGAAAGAAAAATTAAGGCAGTGAGAAGCAAAAGGATGTAAGTGGCAAAATTAAAAACTTGTAGATAACAAATACAAATGGTAGGTGAACATCTACTCTATCTAGGGGCAAGAGATAGTATTAGTAGCCCTGGTAGGCTGTTATATAGCATGATTGGGAAAAAAAATCAATGAAAGCCTACCTAACCCGTAACTTTAAATTAGTTTTACTCAAACCTTGAAAATATCCACTATGCTTCTCACTGCCTCAATTGAAAATGCAGTTAAAATATTTTTCCGAAGCAGAACTTTGAAAGTAGCGTACCACATTCTTTGAAAAATATCTCAGTAAAATAAATTGATATTATTTTAAAGAAACAAGATTCTGAAGTGCTGTCTTTTTAGTGTGCAATAATAACTACATGCTGTTTTGTCAATATGCAATAATCACTAAATACTGTATTTTTCGACAACGTTTGTGTTCTTTAAGCGAAAAGGATTTGTAATTCAAGGCACTTGTAAAATACTTTAAAATTTCATTTTGCCATTTTTTTTCTAAGTAATTCACAAAATGATAGTAACATTTGGTCTGAAAAATGGCTTTAGGTTAGTCATATGTGTTTATTTTATTTTATTTTTTGCTTATGAGAGATTTACACCAAAGAAGCTACGACAATTATTATTCCTCTATCGGGATATCTTTCCCATTCAATGATACTTCTTCCGGGGAACATCGCTAAAATTTTCCAATACAATCACTAAATTTTGTTTCAAATGAAAATGTAATATTTCGAAATTTACAAATGTAAGTATTTGAAATTTTGAAACTCTGTATTGCACCTTGAATGCAAATAAGCTTCCTCATATTTCTAGCTAAAAACATTTGTTTTAAAATGTATGCACGTTTATAAAACCTTTTGCCAAAGCGTTTTTCCGCAGTCAAAATACAAATGAAAATTCTAAGATTATTTTCAATAGAGTCAGTACAAAATATAATTGTAACACAGAAAAAAGTATAATATTTATATTAGAACTGATTAACATCATTTGTAGTATATTGTCATTCTAGAGGCTGTTTAAGAAACAATACTTTGTCCAAAAAACAAAATAGTAACGTTGTGTTTCACGAACAAGTTTTATTTAGATATATGTCAAAATAATATAAAAGGAAAAATAAATAAGTATTATAGGAAAATACTAATTTCGAGATAAATTAATGAGATGCGCATACTTCTGTAGCACTTACTCATTTTCTTAATGTCAACATAAATTATTCAGCAACCGGAAACTGCATTAACGTAAGTGCTGCTAAGAAAGGAACAAATGTTAACTGCGAAGTAAGAAATGTAAATTTAGGAGTAAAATAAGAAAAAAAAAAGACAGGAAGCGTATGAAAAAAATGTAAGATAAAGTAAGATAAAGAGGGTTTATCAGTAATTAAGGGTAGAGAAAAAAAATCTGAAAATGACTATAAGTAAAAAGCGATTGACTTCAAAAGAAATAATTGCGATATTTTTTTTTCCTTAAATACGAACGAAGAAATATTACTTGTCATTAACTGAGTCTTTTTTTTTCATCGCGCTAAGTTTTATTTCTTTTGTTTTAAGTGTTGTAATTTCTTAAAAATGAAAATTGAAATGCTCAAGAAAAAAAAAAACGATTTAAAATAAGTTCTGAACATTTGTTTTTTCTCATGATTCAGATTATCAATTTAAATAAAAATTGCTAAACGACTATGTGGTTAGAAAAATTATGCACACAGTTTTCTTTCCAAGGTGAAAAATTTTCTGAGTTGTTGATGAGCAGTTTTATCTATTTTTGTACCATATTACTTACATAATATTTAATTTTCTCACAATATTTTCTTTAAATTGTTTCATAATGCTTTTTACTGAAAAAAAGACGGTTTTTTGTTGTTAAAATAAGTAACACTTTCTAGCGAGTATAAACATGATTTATTACAATAGGACAATCATCGAAATCATAATATAAAACAAAATTAGCCTTTTATGTATACAATAATACTGGTAATATGAAATGTTGCAATCGAATAATGTTGCGTTATTTTCGTTATCACGTTAAAAGTAAATAGTATCTTATTAAAGTTAATATATAATTTACATAAAAGCTACTCCGTTCTAAAGGGTACTTCACAGTTGACTTTAGTCAAAAGTTAAATGCCAAAGCAGAAATCAGAGTGTTTTATTAGTTTAACGGAAAATCCAGAAAAATCCTATAAAAATCCTGTCATGACGTTTACCGCTGGTAAAATTTTAAAAGTAAATCGCGAGCAAAAAAAAAAAAAAAAAAAAAAAAAAACCTGCATCTTTACGATGTTAAATGAAATAACATAATATTCAGGAAAAAAATGAAATAACATAATATTTTCGCTTCGATAGTTTATGATTAGTTATTATATTAGAAAGTCACCATATAAATATTGAAACTGCAACAAGTCTTCCGCTATGAAAAAGATTTTAGACACCCCATTTCAACTGCAGAGGAATCAAAGATTCCATATCACTTTTGTCATGTTTTGATTAGCAATACAATCATGATTATTATTTCTAGAATAAAACTGCATACAAGACAATGCATTCTTAGTAGTCGGTCTATGCTGATCATGCCGTAGTTATTGGGCATCAGGGTCTTTTCAAAATACTGGAATTTGTTTGGGAGCTCTTCCTTACTTTTCTCGACTTACTAAAGAGTTACAGGAGCAGAAAAAATATCCAGACAACTTTAACATTAAAGGAGGCATTTTAAAAGTCAATTTATTATAAGTGCTCGGGCTAAAAATTTAAGAATGTGCCAAATGAAATTTCTTTATGGAAGATAAGTCAATCACGAACATTCTTCATAGCAAGAAGTTAAACCTATCAGAAACAACACGTTCCAGCCTGAGATTGGAGTCTGATCCAATAGAGTAAGATCAAGGTCAATTCAGAGTTTTATTCACATTATTATTCTTTTTGAATTCTTTTGTGTTTCAAATACGCCAGGACATAGGCCCAAATAAAAAAAAAAAAACATCTTGGATGTCTCATGGGGCTAAAAAACCAGAAAATAGTTAAATTGTTGGTGCCGGTCCGCGAAAATTTCAGCTAACATAATATCACCATGGTCCTACAGAAAAGATACAGGAAAAAAGGACTACTAGAGGGTTGTTTTTGAATCCAACAGTGCCTAGCTTGATTCCAGACTCTTGACTGCTTTCAAACAAATGCCTCGACTGATAGATACAGTGAGACAGTCTCTTCGCTTTTTATAGTTAATAATTATTACTAATTTTGCTCTTGATGTGCAATTATATTGCAGTACAGGATGTTTACTTCTCATCAATCGTTAAATTGCTATTGCAGATTCATTGCAACTATTAGACCCTCAAGACTTTTATGTCGTTAGACCTTATTCCCAGGCTTATTTAATTCATTTTAATCATCTGCAGGTTACTCCTAAATGAATATATAATAGGTGTCATACGCTTGCATTTTCGTGGTTATACCATTGCGCACACGTTAGAATAATCTAATACCCTTTGAAGCAAAAATGTGCCTATAAAGATTTCATATAAAGTGATGTAAAAACTACCTATCTTATTTTGCAGTAAGTTTTGTTTCTTCGTGAATCCCTGTAGTTTACTAACATAAAATTATTTTTTATTGTTTTCGAAGCATTGTGTTCGCTGTTGACGAATTCAAATATAAAACATCGTTTTGTACTGTCAATTTTTCTTGTAATCTGATAACACGGGATAGTAGAATTTAGCCGTGGAAGGCCATGGTTCACTTTATTTGGACTCCAGTGTTAATACTATAGGACACCGAACAATCCTTTGCTGCATACGATGCACATGTGTGCACGAACTATTAGGAAGAGTGATTGAGAAACAGAAAATAACGAACTATCATATTTCCGATAGATCTTTTCCCTTTCCATTAAGTAAATATTCAATTTTAGATTTTTTTTCTTCAGTTTTTAAATTGCGGTTTAAATTATGATATTCTATTGTCATCAAATAATTGTTAAATTTTTTTAGCTTGATGGTACTTTATAGTGTTTTTTTTTTTTTTTTTTTTTGTCTTACAACACTGTGTGAGGTAAATTTCAACTAGACATTACTCATTTTATATCTACTATTATTAATTCTATATATATATATATATATATATATATATATATATATATATATATATATATATATATATATATATATATATATATATATATATATATCATATTCAATTTTAAAATTTGTGATTTACGTATCCGTATTGAGAAAATGCAGCATACTTTAATTGCTCTCATCTGTTAACTCCTCGAGGCAAATATGTTAGAGATTTTCCAAAATAAACATCGTTGTGCTAACATATTTGATTAATTACAGGATGGAACTATCATCTGTAAAGATAAATTTAGGTTTTCGTTGCCGAAGGGGACAGACATGATTGAATTTTCTGCGTGTCTGGCAAAGTTAAAACTAATTAATATCTTCAGTAGTAGGAATACATATTTAAGTACGTCTTTGGAGTTTATTTAAGCAGAAGAGAAAGAGAAAATATGTGGTTAATCCTAGTTTTTTTTTCACTTCATTTCATGCATAAACATGGCGTGATATTTTATTAGCGCTTAAATATTAAAACCTCAATTTCTACAACAAAAAAAGTCTTAATATTTAGATTAAACTAGCTTTCTAACAGTAATACCAGTGAACATTTTAATTTTGGGTACTAAAATTATTTACAGGAGGAAAATAATAAAGTATTTGAAATCCTTAAACATTTCGTGCCGAATGAAACTTTAAACAATTAAAAAGTTGTTACATTCAAAAATTTTAATGATAATTTCAAGGAGTGGTTCTTGGATAAATTATTTAAAACTACAGCTTATTTAAACATAAGATATATTCTAAACATCGTTTTAAAAGATAATTCTTGTGCTTCAGATACGAATTCTGCTTCTTTAACAACTTTGAAGAACATTTTGTAGATGATTTTATGTTACTAACGATAACATATATGCTTAAATGAAACCCACCCTAAATTAAGTAGAACAATGCACTCAACTGTAAGTTTTTAACTTAATGGTATTGCGCTGAAATGAAGAGCTTGCTGAAGCAGGGAATTAAATACAATTCTAAGACATAATTAAAGTAACAAGTATGCGAATAATTTTAAAAGCTTGCTCTTTATGATGATGATATACATTTAATAATAGGATTCCCTTTGCTTCGAGTGATATTTTAAATATGTGATAAACTATTTTTGCACAGTAATTAAAAACCCAGATTATTTTTGAACTAGTTCAATTAGAAATCATATTAAGTTGAATCATATATTACTCATGAGTCAAATTTAATGCTGTGAATTAGATAATTATTCCGCAGCAGAAGCAGAAATAAGAGAATATAAAGCAAATTTTCTGCAGGTTACTCCGGGCATATGGGTTGCAGTTTGGAGAAGGACACGATGCTTATTTTTCAGTTTGAATTTTTAATTACTTTAAAAATATTTTAGGTTTTGATGTTAAAAAGCAGATAATACAATAGATATATATAACCATGTAATCTATGACGCTTTACAATATAATTACGTGAATTTTTCATTTAGAGTAGTAATAATCAATTAAACAATAATTTAAAGTGATGTTATATCAGTTTTGAGTTGATTTTAGCTGAATATTTCAGTGTCTCTGAAGTATATCAAGATACATTTTTCAAAATAAAGTAATGATAAATCTTTTCGAAGCTTAAGGGTAGTCTGAACTCAATTTTCGGTGATAGCATTTGCGATGAACTTATAAACGGGCAAATTTCAGTAACCTTATTTGAAGTCAAAACCCAGCTACGCATCTTAAAACCAGTTTATCTTAGGATTTAATTTGTTTTATATTATGATGTTTGTTGATGTTTCATGATGCTTTCATGAAACATCGTCTCACCATCATTCGCGATGGCCTTTTGCATTCCCCTGGTGCTGGTCCAAATTTTCCTTACGTTGATCCACTGTCGGCAAGTACTGAATTCCAACTGTATGGTAACCAAATGAAAATTTCGCAAAATACTTGCTTGTGATAACCTGATAAGAATATTTAACAAACTCATAACGTCAAACCATTTACTTTCTTAAATATACGTTTGAAAATATTCAAAGTCAGTAAATATGATTATAATTGGAACTTTTAAAACACTTTTTTTTAATATGTACGTATAAGTGTCATTCTTCAAAAAGTGCAACTTTTCTGTCACACGCCTTTTACAGTAAAAACGTTAAGGAACAATTTATTCCACAATTATTTTTAATTTTTTCAAAAATATATCTATTTAAACTTGCCACCAATTTTCGAATAACCTCCGTGGCATGTCACACACCTGGTGTTACTGTTTATGTTGCTTAATAACTTGTTTAATTAAAAGTATATACTTATTTACTGATTATTCCTTTAAAACTGTTTCAAATACTAATTGTCTAAGTATATTAAATTTTTTAATATTGTGTTTTAGTTCGTTTTAGAAGGACAAGGAGTCATGTCACACAATAAATTCTCACCTCCGTTACCTAAACACAAAAAGCCATTCCTTGTTAACACGTGGCAGTAATGACATCAAATTTCATTTTCCATGACACAACGGAGCCCCCTTTTTTTTATTTTTGGTCATAGTTGAGATTTTTTTCGAAAAACAAGAAGATAGATTTTGCTTTAAAAATTTAGTGTGGTTATTCTGACTTTTCGCCTCCGTGAACTTGAATTTCAGGGATTTAAATTATTGTAAAAAACAGTGAACATGTTTTCATATGCTTAACATGTGCAAAATGTAGCAACGAAGAAAAAAAAAACTCCCTGAAAAATGTCTCTATTAGGCCTATATTAATGAAAATTCCTCACTTCCGAGACAGACCCTTATCAATGTCATTATTTCTGAGGTGAAAATAAATAATGGAGAAGAAATACATCAATAATAGGTAATCTACCAAAATTATAAATTGTCAGTATATCCTCAAATTTACAAAATTCTATTTTTTAACATACATTTAAAACTACTAATCAAGGCGTACTTTAATTAAGACAGCTTAATATTATAATTCCACTAAGCATTAAAGTAGCTGATTGTTTGCACAATTAGCAAAATTACTACTTTGATATTAAATTGGCCTCGAATTGTAAATATTGAAAGTTTTTTTTTCTTTTTCTTTGTATTTATATGAACAAGGCAATTTTTTTATGAGTTAAATAATTGGAACTTAGCTGGGTCATTTTTTATGGTTTCTTCTAGTAGGTAACACTTTCATGTAAGCACGAAAAAAAAAAGAAAACGAAAGGTTTCGAAATTGAAAAATATTTACATTCAAAAGTTACGTTTTCTGGAGAATAACCCATAAAGGATATTTTGATCGCTAATTTGTAACAATTAATTTAAAACACTTATTTATTATGCACTTATTTATTATGCTTATGTTATGTATCATTTGCACGTTTAAATTTCAAAAATTGTCAAATCATAATTTATGGTAAGTGTTAATAAGTTTAGGAATAAAACATGTACTAACGTAAATAATGTTTTTTATGAATAACATATGAATTCAAACGTTAGTTAACGTTTGAAACATTAGCGATAATTATTATTTAATTGTCTCAATGGCCACCAGTTTTATGGATAAACAATAATAACCTTGTTAATACAAATTTGAACAACATCAGGTATTAGCGTAATTTATGCACACATCATGAATAAAATACTTCATACAGCTTTTTTAATTTCACAGTGAAGTTTTTTATTTCCTTTTACAAAAATGGAAGCATTGTATTCGCGAAAACATTTTCACTCAAAAATCGACCTTAATTTCTATTTTGCTCACCCCCGAATGAATGTTGAGTTTTTTTTCGACTCGACCACACGTTCATATATACCTAAGAACGTATAGACGTCCGAATTATTCATTTTGACATTTCCTGACTTAATTACAACGAGTTTTCTCGTGACGTCTGTATGTAGGTATGTGCGTATATATATCGCATAACTCAAGAACGGTATGTCCTAGAAAGTTGAAATTTGGTACGTAGACTCCTAGTGGGGTCTAGTTGTGCACCTCCCTTTTTGGTTGCATTCGGGTGTTTCTAAGGGGGTCTTTTGCCCCTTTTTGGGGGTAAAACATTGATAACTTCGATGTAAACTCAAGTGGTGTTACAATTTGGCGGACACTTGGCGATGTATCGCCAGTCTTTTGGTCGCTAAGTTTTGTCGGCAACTTGGCGACAAATTTGGCGTTTTTTTTTCTTTAATCTGGTTTCAATTTGACCACTGTTGGTGATACGTAGAGAGTAAACTATTGAATCACATTAAAATTATCAGTAGTGGGAAAATGACATTAAATTGGAGTAAAAGGAAGTCATGTGAGGCATACATCAGCTCATTTTTTATAGTGAAAGAGCTGATAAGAGGGCTACACTGAAGTCTTGATATAGCTATTTGCACTATTATCTTCACGAGTTGTGCTGTAGTTACTCTGATTATTGCTTTTAATAATATTTTAATACACAATGTTCTTAATATTTTTTCAGATTAACTATATGATTAAATACACAAAAGTTTAAATATCATGTCAAGAAAGATCGTCGTTTCTTGCATATTTTTCGTAATGATAACCCCACCCCCCTACATTGAAAGTAATTTTAATATCCGTACCTTCACACAAATTTAATGCAAAAACCGTATGCTTTAATTCAAAAGCAATAAAATAGGACAGAAATGTTATAGCAATAAAAACTTCAGACACTATAAAAATCAAATTAAGCACAAACGTGCTGTTTCTAGAGTACTTCTTAGTCTCTTCATTTAGAGCTCCTATTTTTAACAGATCCGAAGCAATTAAAGCAGTGAGAAAAGAAGGATTTAAATGTCTACTATGTTTCTTTTTATATTTTGGAAAACGGAAGAAGAAGTTCCAATTGAGTTTCAAACTACTTCTCTCCGTAGACGGGAAACGATAATTTGAGAGTAAAATGCTCCGCATGTTTTCAATTATTCTCTCCAAAAGCGGAAGACGAATGTGAAAGGCAGATCTTTTTAAATGGAAGAACTTCTACCTCATCCTCAGGAGACTGATTGCTTTTGAGCAATTTCTTTCTGGTGGATGGATTAGATGGCATTGGATAGTGGAGATGTTATTATTAAAATAATTATCTTAAGTTAAATACAAGATTCAGGACTGATGCTTTAAAATTACTGTAGATTGAAGTAAGTTCCCCACTAGAAAGGATCTCAAAAAAAACTTAAAAAAAAAAGTTGAGAAAATCTGTAGGTATTTGGCCCACTTCATAAGCCTACATCTTAAGAAAATCTGCAGACTGAAGATCTCTAGATTTTCTGCAGAATGTTCTGAAGTTGAGAAAATCTGAAGGTATTTGGCCCACTTTTAAACCTAAATCTTAAGAAAATCTAGAGACTTAAGATCTGTAGATTTTCTGTAAAAAGGTCTGAAGAAAATCTTCAAATTTTTATTCTCAAGGTTTTCTTAGAATATATAGGCTTAAAGTGGGCCAAATAACTTGAGATTTTCTGAAGGTGAGCGTTTCTGAAGATTTTCTTTAAAAATTAATTTTTCAGAAAATTTTATTTATTTATTTTGAAAAATACAGTAATTAAGAAAATCTTACAACTCTTTCGGCTAAAACATAGTTCCAAATGATTTGAAACTCCCTAAAAATTGCATAATAATAATGTATTTAATCTAGATTTGATTATGTGTGTAGATCATCCAAATAAAAGCTTAAGAAGCATTTGAAATTTTAATCTACATACATGAGATGCTGTCATAACAAAAATTTCCTACCAGAAATAACTTTGAATGTAGTACTTAAAATTAGTTCAGAAGAATAAACCTAGAGTTTTTTTTTTTTTTTTTTCATTGTGCTTGGCAAAAACAGATACCTTGAAATAAGATTTTTTAATTTAGAGTAAAATGGTGTTCACCGTACTGATGTAGGACAACGTATACAATGTGTTTTTAATTCATTGGTGTTATAAATAGGATACTTTTTTTATTTCTTGTAGATGGTACTAATTTTTTTAGGATAATGGTCATAAGTCAAGTATTTCAAATATAATTTGACAACAGAAATCCCTTCTACTTCAAGAACAGTTAGTTATATTGTTGAAAATTTTGTTGTGAAAAGTATTTCATTGGCTATTTAAGAAGTGGTATGCACCTGAATATTTTTCCAATTAGAGTAGGAAGAATATAATTTAATGGGAAGATAGTAATAACCTTGAAATATTTTTATTTTTTTTTACATTATAATATATATTTGCTCTACTCTGATTTTGAAAATATATATACTGTCAGCCCTGCTTAATTGAATACTGTCAGTTCCAAGAAATATTATTTGATTAAGCGGGGAAATACTCTTTATCATACCAAATTGACAACATTTGTCTTAAAACATAATAATAATGAATCAATAACTATATAATGGAAGTAATGTTTTTGGTAAAAATATATTGAAACAAGCTAAGTGAACGACAAAATAATAGGTATAATAATTTTAAATATATATTAGAAGGGCACAAGGAAAAAAATGCAACATACCTCATCTGTTGTATGCAAAAAATATAATTTAATATTTTTACATGAATAATTGTTCATACGTAATTAATTTTTAAATTATTTAAAAAAATTCTTAGCAAAATATTGTGAAAACTGATCAATATTGTTCGATTAAGTGAGGATCTTTGACATTTCCTCAGTGGGGAAGTATTCGGTTCCAAAAGGTTTTATTCATATTTGGGGTATTTGTTTATGGATACCCGTTTAAGCGGGGCTGGCAGTTTATATAAGAATACACACACAATATAAATTTTTTGTTCTGATATGAGATATTTAGCATCAACTCTACACTTCTGAGACTTAATTGTGCTACAATTTCTTTATTCCCAAACACATTTAAATATATATTACTGTGAAAGCTTTAAATAAGAGAATGTTGACTTTCACCGTCTCATGTGGACAGTTGCCAGAGATTTCAAACTTTTAGTTTCATGTAGAGTGAAACTTTGGAAACTCGACTTACGGATAACTCGACTAACCTGGTAGCTCAACATTTATTTTCCTTATGGTTGGCTCAATGCTAATTTCAATGGGCTAAAATCTCTCTAACTTGGCGCACATTTGCAGGAACCCCTATAAGTCAACATCCAATTGCTATTCTAGTCCACAATTTTTTCTTTCAACATTCTTCCATACTGACCTTTTCTCAGAACCTTATGTTGTGATTTCTTGGTCAGTCAATCCTTTTTTGGGAAGCTCTTTTAGAGAATTCCATTTTTATCCAGGGGAGTCAGCCACCACTCTGTGCTGTTAGTGCAATTCTAAAAGGCTAAGGTAAGATAAATGTCCTCTAGAGAAAGGTGGCACCATGACATGTTTTTCAAACAAGGGTGAGCAGGACTTTATCTTAGACATGGCTGACAAGAATCTGTTTTATCTCTTTAAAAAAAATAATGGCGAATTTATTATGTACTTTTTAAAATTAAAAAATTCATTTACTGGAATAAACTTTCATAATGTGAATGTTAAACATTTGTAAGTGACAAGGCTCCAGAGTAGAGGGAAAAAATGACCGGCCCCGACTCTGGGAATTTTAGATCCTTAGACTCCGACGCCACTAGCAGTGGCAGAGTTGCAGGTTTTGGGAGAAAATGACTGACTCAGACTCTTGAAGTTTTAAAACTTTGACTCCTTTGCCCCAAAATATGTCAGTCATCGACTCCACAGCCCTGGTAAGTTATACAGAAACTGTTTAGGAATTACAATTATGGAACCTCAGTAGGTTGACTTCCGATTCAGTCGACATGTTTTCATGTTCCCTGGGGGTGTGAATTTAGACCTGACTGACAAGAATCTTTATTATCTCTTTTCAAAAATTATGGATTTATTATGTACTTTTCAAAATAAGAAAATTCATATACTGGAATTAGTTTTTATGATGAAAATGTTAAGCATTAGAAAGTGACAGGGCTGTGGTGTAGGGAGGGAAAATGACCGGCTCCGACTCTGGAAATTTCATACCCTTAGACTACGACTCCGCGAGCAGTGGCAGAGTTGCGGGCTTCGGGAGAAAATAACTGACGCTTGAAATTTTAAACCTTCGACTCCTGAATCTGACTCTTTTGTCCTAAAATCTGTCAGTTTCTGACTCTGCAGCTTTGGTAAGTAAAAGTGATACATAAACTCTTCAGGAATTAAAATTATGGAACCTCAGTAAGTTGACATCCGCTTGAATCAACATGTTTTTAATTTCCCTTGGGGTGACGAGTTATGAAGCTCCACTGTATATATATTCAGTGATGTTCCCATCAATTTTTCTGAGGTTATACTTCCAGTAATCCATTACCCACAATTGGTGTACATGATCATATACATAGTATATTATAATATGAAAATTTATGCAATTTGAGGGTATACTATATGTCTAAAAAATGTTTGTGAGTATACGGCATATATGAAGTATACCCTATGGGAACACCACTGTATATATTTCAGTAGCGTCACTACAAAGAGCGATGTTTCATCATTCAAATTTTAGCTAAAATAGAGCACTATATTGCAGGGAGGGAGAGGTTATTTTGCATGTGTATATACTTCCTTTAATCATAAACCTAAATTTTATCAAATTTTTAGATCAGACAAGATAAACAATAATAATGTAGGGCAATCACATGTGTTTATGTATGCAGAGGCACTGAAAATCATGCAAGTGCAGGCTGCTACATTTAGAGTTTTGAAATCCATGACTTTAGTTGCAACTTTCCATGACTCATGAGTTACAATTTCGTAGAAAAAACATGCATTTTTCACAAGAATACCGAAATTTAGTATTTTGTGAAAAATAAAATTTCAACCACATGAACTACAGTTAGCACATTAAATTAAAGTGAAATGTAATGAGCTGAACTACTATTGTAACTAAAAAACAGAAATAATAAATTTCATGAACATTTTCTGGTTTTCAACAAATTATACAAAAATTAGGTAGGAATTTTCATGAAAGCAAATTTATTATTTTTTCCTTGAAATATCTGATATAATACACAATAATCTCTCAATTACTAAAAATACTGATTTTACAAAACAAAGGAACCTGCTAAACTGGTTTTATTTACTTCATCTTTTTTTTTTTTTGAAATTTATTTTTAAAAATATGTTATTTTAAGAACAGAGAAAGACGCTAAGATTTAATTCATTTGAAAGCTAGCAGTTTTCTTTTTTAAATGCGTGACTATCAATAATTTACTAATTACTAAAATCAAGTTCAGAACCAACCAAATGAAATAAATAAATAATCAGAATAAAATAAACAATTAAATTAACTTACCAACTTGATCAACAAAATTTTAGGAAAACCTATAAATATTTGAAACATTCTTCATGTTGTGTAAACTACATTTCCACACTTATGAATAATTTTAGATAAGAATTACCCGAGCTTCCTATTTTCTATCAACATTTTTACATGTTCCAAACGGGCAAGTGGTAATGGTGTATTTTGACCCTATAATGAATATGCATAGATATTACAGAGGCACATGTTGTGCGCACATACATTTGCTGTAGATATGTGCATTGCCTGATAATTGTTAATTAATATCCATACTAAGTATTATCTTCAAAATAGGTAAATTAATGCAAAAAATTCCCCTTTTGCTGTCATGGATATATGATTGGAAAAAAAGCCAATGGGATTGTCATTTATTTTCATCTTTCAATTGCATATTGTTTTTCATTCCTGCATATATTTTTGAATTTTCAGCGTGATGCTTGATGTGAATAAGTTCTCTTCTTACTGTAAGAATAAGTTCTTGGCTAATGTGAAATTTTTGAAAATCAACTCTTTTCGTGCTTTGAAAAAGAGTGCATAAATAAGATATTATAAAAGTAGAATCAGAATTAAAATTTTAACATTTTTTAGCAATATATTTTTACCTTTTAAAGCAAAAAGTAGAAGCATTCGTATGTAAAAGAGATACAGTAGAGTCTCAGAACTGGATAACTTGGCAGACTCTCAGAAACACATCGAGTAGGGTGAAAATACTGTTGTTAAACCCCATTCCCGAATTCCTGGCATTTCCAAATTCGGCCACCGTTTACTCAACATCAGGGTAAGTTTTTTGACTCTGCTGCACACGGTACTTGCCGCAATTGTGTAAAATCTAGGAATGTAGTGATTTCATAAGCACTGTGTGCATTTTAGGAGTACTAATATAAAATAATTATCCCCTCACACAAGCTGATTAGAAAATCTTGTTTTTTTTCTTATTTTAAATGCATTTTAACGCATTAGACAAAACAAAGCTTTTGTAGAACTTTCCAACTTAAAAGGAGTTTATTCGAGATATAGAGAACTTTGTATTGAAAAAACTAAATAATTTTAGGACTGAGTGAAATCCTCGAGATAATGAAATATTGAAGTTGTAAGGCTTCGTGTTATCGAGAGTCGACTGAATATTACACCTTTGATCATGCCTGGATCTGTAACTTTTGGGCCCCTAACTGTCCACCAGAATATGCTATGGCACTAATGGCCACTGCCGTTTTAGAGGCGTGCCCCCCCCCTTCCCCACATGACAGGTACGTTAATTCGGGCCTGCCTTTGAAGACATTATGGTAAGGACCGGGGGGGGGGGAGTACACTATTACGTAAGTTTTGAGGAATGGAAGTTAAAAATTTATCTGAGACGATCTTCCATGATGTTACAAGGTGGAGGTTTGCGAATTTATAAAAGGGTAAATATCTGAAATCAATCTATTCCTCCTTCTTAATTCGCACCTGCGGAGAATACAAATTAAAAAATTTGGGGCAGTCTCGAAAAGTTTCACAACTGTCACAGAGGAAGAAAATAGATGCTACCTCGGCAATGGGATCCAAGACAGAAAAAAAAAATTGATTTTAAGTAGAGACGTACCGAGTAGCACTTTGGCCGAGTACCAAGTACTCGGCCTTTCACTACTTGGCCGAGTACCCAGTTCCAATTGTGTTTTAAGAAATACCACTGACACACACATGACGAATTATGAACTGATTGGAATAGTAGTATAGACCTCCATGTCCAAATAAGTTTTTAAAACAAAATTCCAGCTGAAATTTAATTATGCATTTTTTAAAGTGAAAATAAAAAAATACATTAAAGGTAGGATTAATCAAGTTGGAATTAAAACCAAGCATATCAATCTATACTTCTAGTCCGGCAAACAAATAATTTTTTAAAGAAAAGGAAACAACGTTAAAAGCACAAACGTGCAAGAGCACTGCAGACACGTCAGTGACGGCTTGTCACTATGGGTCGAGCCCACCCAGATAAATTGTGCATAGTTAAATTATATAAAAATGTCTTTTTGTGTTTCAGTTTTAAATAAAACCAGGCATGAAACTGATTTTAAATTTCTAGCACTCTACTAATCACTAATATAAGAAAAAAGTGTTCCTTTTCTGTTGACTAGCGACAGCGCTTTAAGAATGATCCTTCAGGCCATTTCAACAACGGCCCACAACTTAACCAACCGCGAGCATTACGAAAACGGCAAGCGACGTCACCCCGAACGATGTGTATGGGCCGGCTCCCTTCCTCTCCTTCGAAAAATATCTTCATCCAATAGCAATAGTAGAAGCAGTGGGGGGAATGTGTCTCGTCTCGCGTTGCTTATACAATGTTTCAGTGAGGCAAAGGGCAGAAATTTCGGAGCTCACCCAACGGGGAAAGGAAAAGTTCTCGCATTGCTTTCTCTCTCTCACTCTCTCTTTTGATTTAATTCATTTTTTCCTTTTCTTAAATCTTAAACGGCTGTTACTATCAGGTATTGCGGTTTACAATATTTTGGGTTCCCACTCATTTCATTGCATGGGATACCTATTTTAATTTATTTATCTTTATGGAACTAAAAGCGCATTCTCGAAATTTCTGAATGGAGATTTTATTTTCGAAAAGGCGTTTGTCATTTTTTAAGTTTCAGTTTGAATTTAGGTTCAGTTGGTTTTCAGTGTCGGGATAGTATAATAAGAGTTAAGACTATTTTTTTGAATTAAAAGCTGTTCCTAAAATAGTCTTCATTGAGTGTGATTTTTTCAATTTTCTTTCAAGCTAGATATTTGGTTAAAGTAATAAGTCTTAATCGTGTTGGGCTTATTTTCATGCCTCTACTACGCTAGAGTATTCTAGCACTGAGCAAACCTAAATTATTACTCAATTAAAATTAAAAGTAATTTAATTTTCTTATAAAAATAACGTATTGGTAATTAAGTAAACTGCGTGTTTCTAGAAAAATTAGTTACCAGTTTCGTAATTTGATATAAACGAAGCATGTTAAAGTGAAAGTTAGTGCTGCTGCATGATCCCAGTCACAATCTAATTTTTGCTATCCTGCATGGGAAAAAGAGGGGGAGGGGTCTCATTGGTCTTCATTGCCCTATTATTTGGCATACTCACCTTAGTTCTCTTCATTTTATCTGTTTTCCTTCTTTTTGTGAAAACTTTATACAATTGTCAGAGACAACCCGAACTAAAACTTTTAGGAGGAGAGTGGTTAAGTTGTCAATTCACAAAATGAAACTCCGAACTTTACCAAATGATAAAAAATGAGCATGCACATACTTAAATATAATTAGAAGATACTCTAGGCCTAAACAGCTATATGGACTCCAAATTTGCCAAATAAAGAATATTTTGGGAGGCCACAATGACTTCCATCGGGGTGCCCCTGATAACAGCGGGCCCACCCGCCAAATTAAGCCACGAGCCATCAAGACAAGTGTTTCTGTATTACAAGGAACATCTTTTTCAGTGCATAAGGTGCGAGAATATGAATGTAAAAAAAAAATCGGATATTTGTCGGATGTCTTTAAATTCGTAAGCTCACATTTTGTGCATTGAAAAAAGCATTCCTTTTAATGCCAAAACACGTGTTTGCAGTGTTCCTGCACATTCGTGCTTTTGACGTTGTTTTATTTTTTAAGAAAAGGTATTTTTATACTTCTTATAAATAATTTTGGAAATGGCAAAAATCCATTTAATAATATAAACATTTCATATTTAATGTACTTACCTTTTTTGTCCCCATTTTTAATAATTAAGTTTTATCAACTTTGGGGCTTTAAAATATAAGATTTGCTCCATTGAAGCATAACAGACTTCATTATTCTCAAAATTTGAATTTTACTTGTAAGTTTGAATTGTAAATGATTGCGGTATTTTATAGGCTTGCACTTTTTTATTAACTGTAAAATCCGGTTTGAACAATATTCAATTTTTTACAACTACTCGGTATTGGTCGAGTACCTCATCAAAATTTGGCCGAGTACCGAGTATTCGGCAAATTGTCCAAGTAAGCCGAAGTACCGAGTTCTCAGTATGTCTCTAATTTAAGCTATTTTTTTATACTTACTGACAGAAAATGAAAGACGTATGCAATAGGTTTCTGGCAAGGGGGACCGACCTGATAATAAATGCTTCAGCTATGGTGTATACGTCTGCCTTGCTACGCTTTCACTCATTCTCCGCTTTGTTCTTAATTTCGAGTTACTTATTAATTAGAAATTTTTTACTTACATTCAAGTTTTCATTTACATTTTTCACTATAAAGTCAAGTAACATGCGTCTATCTTTCCATGCTTGTCTACCATTGCTCAATTTATTTTTAACTATACATTTGATATTTGAGTATTATGTGAAATTCGTTTTTCTTTAGGTTACTTCTATGCATTAAGTTACTCACAGTCAACTGTAGTTTCAATTTCGTGCAAATAACGCAATAAATAAAAAGAATCATAATAAAAGTAAAAAGAAAAAACCCGAACATATCAAATAAAACGAACAATGTTTCAACTGCCAAAATACGCAATAAAAGCTGCACATGAACAAAAGTGTGAGTTTTTTCCCCTCACATTAATATGAAAATTAAAGCACAGTAGGGAAATCAAAGACTCAATATGCATTAAACAAAAACAACGAAATAACGAAGCTGAAAATTAAGTATATATCTAAAGAATTAACTAGCAATTAAAGCACGTGTTTCACGTTAACAAGCCCAGCGATTTGGCGATATACGATAGTAAAGAAATCACATCACAACAAAAACCCTGTAGAAAAAAAAACCCCGTAGCTCAATTAATATGAGCAAAAGCAGTTTAAAGACAAATTAAAGCTTAAAATTATAATAATAGCGAAAAAGAATTGAATGAGCGAAAGCATGGAAGAGGCAAACACGTAAACAAATCGCCGGTCGCCGGTAAAGCTGCAAGCAAGTTCTCTTCACTTCAAGCCCGAAACTGATTGGTATGGAGCAAAAAAAAATATGAAAAAAAGTGGTTCATAAATCATTAAATTTAAAAAATCTACAACGAATTAAAAAAGAAAAAAATTGCAGCATTTTCGGACAAACTATCAGAATATGAACTAGTGTTGTATTAATTTTCATTGTCGTGAATTGCTTAGATTTTGCTGGACTCTAGATTTTGCAGTAGGACAGGAAAGTTATTGCGCAATAAAAGTTAATTTCATTTATAGATTGGTTCTTTTATGTCAATCGTATCTTGTTTTTATGGATAAAAATGTAGAAATATGTGTCCAATTAGTATAATTTTAATTCAAAAAGTAAAAATCAAAATTATGATATCAGTTATAAAAAAATAATTTAAATAAATACTTGATAAAGTAAATAAGTATTTGCAAATTTCTAGTTTCAATCTTCAAAAACATCAAAATTGCATTGTACTATCACAGATTATATACTTAAAACCTAAAGGACACCTATGTTCACAATAATTTCTTTAACATCGAAAAACTCCATTCGACATCAACATTTAATAAAAGAAAAAAAAGTAAAATTTCCCAAAGAGCTATTTTATGACTCAAAATTTAAATTTATATAACTTTGGATTTCTTACTTTTTTTTTTTAGAATCTCAAAATCTCAAAATTTCAGTCATTGTAAAAAAAAAAAAAAGTGTAAACGTTCTGTTTCACAGATTTTCTGGCGAAACGCCCTGGAGGGTCTATCCCCCCCCCCAGCGCGAAGGGGTGAAAACCCCTCATGTAAACTCCTGAGCATTAAGAGTCTGTTTCATATTTAGTAATGATCCGATGCAAACTGTGGATTATTATTAAAAAAACTCCATGGGGGGGACCCCCCCCGCCCCCCACATATGGGCGAAAATCCACCTATGCGAGTTCTTACTGATCAAAGGATTTCTGTGAAAGATCCGACGAAAACAGATATTGTACAAAGAAGACATCTCAATGAGGGGGGTCGCCCCCCTCATTAAGGGTCCCCCCCCTCCCACACAAGTCGAGATTCCCCTTGCGTAAATTTCTGAGCATTGAACGACTTCTGTTCAAATTTAGCAAAGATCCGATGTAAACTGAATTTTTATAAGGCCCCCCCCATGGGGGTCGACCCCCTACAGGGAGCAAAAACACCAATATGAGCTCCTCCTGATCAAAGGACCTTGGTGCCAAAATCCCTTTAGATCCGATGAAAATTGAATTTGAATAAGAAAAACCTTTTTCAATGGGGGGGGGGGGATACTCGACACTCCCCCCCCCCAACTATAGGAATGAGAGGAATCCCCCTCTGAATTCTTGAGCATCAAAGGACCTTCGCACAACATTTATAAAATGAATTTTCAAAAAAAAAAAAAAAAAAAACTTTAAAATTTCGAAAAGGAAGATCGCAAAAATCGTTGTTCGTTCGATGTTAATGGTATCTGCAGATTTTTTTCAGATTTTACTTTAGCGCCAAATTGTTTTTAAATTTGTGTAGAAATTCTTGAGACAAATTTAGCAAACTGTGAATGACTCTAAAATGGTTCAAAAAATTCTTGAGATATTTTTGAGGCAAAACAAAATCTTAAAAACATCTTCAGATTTCTGCAGAATTTCTCAAGAAAGCGGCACTTTCTAGAGAAAATTTTGAGATCCTTTTTAGTGGGGTTCTGTGAAGACATTTTGAAGATGTTTTGGATGTTTTAAGATCATATCCGTTCATTGTCTGTTTTAAAATGTGGTTATTTTCGGTGATTGCGCAAAACGGTTTGGATGATCTGAAAACTTGTTTGGCTTAAAAAAAAGTTTTTAGAGAGAGAACTTATCATTAAAATGTTTCTCATTCTTATTTGTTATAAGCAATGCTATGTGGATTATCACATAAAACTCCAGTGGTCGCATTTAAGACAAACTTGAAAAAAAAAAAAAAAATCAGTTTAGTTGAAAAGAGGTTTTTTTTTTTTTTTCAATCAACGTTAGCTGCTTGCAAATGAAAAGGGGTCACTCTGACCCTCACCTAGCTGAGGTTGCAGCTTTATAAATTAAAGTCCAGTAAAGTTAAGTTTACCATTTTAAGATTTTTTAACCGGTTAACTTTTATCTGCTTTTCACATTTCATTTCATTTCTAAACATGGTAAGTAATTATGCCTCTCATAACACTTTACCCAGAAGAACTGTATTAACATACGAAATCAAAACTTTTTTTTTTCTTTTTTTAAAGTATGTACAACAAAAAGAACACATTTTGAAACTGTCAATCAATGTACTTATAATTTTGTAATTTTTGGAATGTATAACCATCATACCTATCCCTCCTCAGATATTTTTGTTTGGATATGCACATAAAATTTTATTCTCACTTCCAAAAGTACCATAACATATTTTATTCTACTTGAAGAATGACGGTTAAAGCACATTTCCAGCTATTTTGTAATTAGGATTACATTTAGCAAAATACACCGTATCGGATTACCTAAAACTGATGCAAAGGCCATAATGATAGAATATGTTCAGCAGCCAAAAAATGATACAAGAACATAACACTCCTATAAAAAAACATTGACTAACATGATTTTATACAAAAAAAAATGATATCCAGAAGAGAAAATTATGGCTGTGGTGTCTATTTACATAAATGAGGGGAGATGAAATTTCAGTTGTGAATGGAATATATCTTGTTCACCTAAAGGTCAAGAAGAAGTACATTTTATGTTCAGAATGAGAGTGGTGTAACTAATCTTAAATTAGTGTCAAGCACTTGCATTTTTATTTTAAAAAAGTCACAAAAAAGTAAGACTCCGTATATTTTAACTTCAAAAGTATTTAAAAATAGATCATTTCTTTTGACGCATCCTCTTTTTATCAAAAGTTATTTGTAACTGGTTTTTAAGTAACTTTAAATGATGAACACCACGGTCATTCTACATTTACGACGAATTTACGGGAAAAAAAGTCAAATACAAGAAAGAACTGTAATGAATGAAAATAACTTTACCCCAGTACTCTGGCTGCAGGTCCAATCAGCGGCATGACTTGCGTCGCTATCATTCACAATTTAACGACAGTTCCTGGGAATGGACCATTTGCATGCTTTCCTGGCAGCTAATAAGTTTTAGTATACCTTTTCTCAACTGTTCCCCTTAATACATGAACTTAAGATGAACCCATTTTTTTTTTTTCAAAAAACTTATACTACTCCTATAATTTGTATTAAACCTTCTAAAAGTGGTCTTAACACCACTCTACTTCATGCAAATTAATGTAAATTTAGGTTTAACAGTTTACAGATAGAGAGCCTTTGTAAAACGAAAAAAGAGTAATGTTTTTTGTAGAAGTGGCTTCTAAACCATTTAATTGCTCGAAACCGTGTTTTATTGACTTAAACAACTGCTTTCAACCACTCATGTATTAATATTAAGACTTATAATCTGATTTTGAAAATAAATCCTGCTTGTGTGCCTAATGAAGCTTGCAAATAAATCATAAATTGAAAAAAAATAATAAGTAAATAAAAACTAAAAGCATCAAAAATCGCGTTTTGCGCATAAGTTGAGTTGAACGCAATTTCTTACCTTCCCCTAGTTTCAATCTTTAGGGAGGATGGTAATACTTTTAAAGAGTGCCAATTACTTTGCAGAAACTTACATAATTTCTACCATTTACCCCAAACATTGCAAAAAAATTAAATATCTAGCGAACAAATAGTGTCACAGTCGTAAACACAACGTGATTTATTTTAAAATAGAAAACTTTTTCCTATTTGGCAATTCCAACATTTTGTCGCTGTATAAAACGAAAAATACGCATAAATGTTCCCCGTAAACTGATAAGAGATGACAATTCAACGCAGCGTGGAGAAAGTCTTCAGAAAGCACTTGGAAAATAGAAGTTAGCTAAAAACGAGGCAATAAATATGAAATATTTCAACCCGACTTTCTTCGTTTAGAATCTAACAAGCACCTTTTATGCCCCGCAGAGCAAAATATTTTAGATAAAGTCGGAAAAAAGCTAAAGGGCTTTCTTGTCAAAAATGTCAACTGCATTTCCTGACGAGAAGATTTCCAATCCTGTTTAAAAGAAATTCTGAGATCGTGAAGGCAATAAGTTCAAATAGTCTTTGTATTCGTTAAGCGAAAGTACTTTTTTAAAAATTTCACGCACATTATTTCGGTAGCAACATTTGATACTTATTACTCTTGTTACTCTTATTTTGTGAACAAGGTCTCAAATTTACTTATTGCAGAAATATTTTAATCTTATTTCCAAATTGTGTAAAAGATTGTGTAGGCGTTAATCTGACACACTTTACGTTTCTTGTTTCCGCGTTCATACTGGTTAATTCTGCAAAGACCATCTTTTATCCTACTATCATAGGACAATTTTGAAGGGATGGTCGAGCATACTAAAACATGTCTCTTCTGTGCTGAAGTGTAAATTGACGTCTTAAGGCGTGAACTAGATAGAGAGGAAAAAAATGATACTTGAGGGAAAACATTTTCAAAATCCTGACTAGGACCTTTTATAGCACTACAGTATTTAAAATAAATGCTCAAAATTCCGACCGCTAATAGTAATATGAACTACAACTGTAATTGGCTGGAAAAAGAGCGGGTAGATGAAGGCGGTAGTGAGTACGGCGAATCGTGATCCGATGCCATTTTCAAAGTGTTGTCCCCCCCCCCAAGCATGTATTAATGTTGGTGGTTCAATTACTAAAATTTATTGTGACTACTGTGTTGCTCTTGGTGTGGTTTTGAAATAAACAAATGCTTTTTAACCGTAACATGTTTTGGTTTCTTGCCTTAACACGTGACGTTAGATCCTTCATTTCTCTGGAACAAAATTTCTGCTTTAGTTTGCTTAATTACTCCCCCAAGTTATGTTTAATCACTCCTTCATGAGAATCGTTCTAAAGACGAAAATTATTTCACAATTAACAGGATTGCAAGCTGAAGCTTTTTCCCTGAAGCGCTAATTGTTGACACAGTATTATGCGCAAAACAAGCTGAGGAAATCACTAGCAAGGACATTTACTAACATTCTCCCTAGTTACAGCGTTAACTACAATAAATATAAAATAAAGCGTTTCTGTGTATGTGTGTGTGTGTATGGATTTTTTAGTCACCTCCAAATACTACCGCATTGTAAATAAGGCCGAAGCTGAGAGAAAATGTGTCATCGATGGTAGTCCTTTTTTTTTCTTTTAATGTTTTTTAGTTACCTCCAAATACTACCGCACTATAAAAAAGGCAAACGCTGAAAAAATGTGTCATCAATGGTAGACCAATCGTTATAACTTTAATTTCAAATTGTAGAGTTACGCTGCTTGTCTTTGCGATCGGGTACATCTCAGAAAAAGTTCGAATCCTTTGAATAAACACCAATATAACTAGGCAAAAATGTGCAATGAAATAGGTTTCCGTTTCCGAACTTCTTTAATCCCTCATGGTTCGAAACGCAAAACTAGTACATTTCATCTGTACATAATTTATTCTTTTAAAATCTGCGAAATCCCTAACTTTTTAAAAGGTTATTTCATAAGAACTGTAAAAAAGAGTTATTTAATTCCTTCAAGAGTTGCCGCACTGTTCATCTTATTTTTATCGATATTAATTGTTATCTTTTACTTTAATAGTAATGTCCAATGTCAGCGATATATGTGCTTCTTTGCTTAGAATGATAAGGCTTTACAACAATTAAATCTCGTTCAAATACAGAAGTTGTTATTTGAATTAGCACAGGCAAACAGTTTTAAATTCGAAATATCAAAGCAAAAGTAACTCAATTCATACAAGCACTAATTTTAAGTTAAAACTTTCATAAGCACCCAACTCAAATAAGTAATAGCTAAGAACACTCTGGATCAAGTCACTAAAAAAGTCAGAAAATTAGCTTAGTCGTTTAAGAGCTACCATACTATCGAACTCATAGATGATCAGATACAAACACACGTTGAATTTATAACCCCCTCGTCTTGCTTCAATGCTTAAAAACATATTTGAGCCGGGGATTCGAATGTAAATTATAAATTTTGTATTGCGCAGCTTTGGAATACAAGAAGAATGCATTTGTGTCACTTTTGTCATTTCCAAAAAATGGTTGTAATAATAACTAATAATTTCATCAAAGGTTATTAGAAAATGAAACCACTTTTTTTAGTATAAAATGAATACTCAATATTATTTATTAATCTATTAAATATCTAAACTGTAAATAAAACTTACCAACAATGTCCTCAAAGCAGACCTAAAGAAACCTTATAAAATGAAAAACATATTTTTCGAAGCTTAATGCATAAGGCGTAAACATATTTAATGTAAACGCGTCGAGATAGACGCTATAAACAGAGAAGAGAAAAACCGCTGGCACTCTTACTCAAAAAAAAAAAAAAAAAAAAACTAAATGAGTTGAAGGTTGCTTTTATATTTTCTCATTTAGAGAATCTTTAAAGAATCCAAACATTTTTTCATCTCTTTTATGTTTCCAAAGATGTTACACGTGATGCGAATATCGCAGATCCTCGGAAACAAAGATTGCTTACAAAGCATCAAAGAAAAATTACACGCTCCGAAAATGCAACTCCAATGAAATATACTTCTCTTTGAAAAATAAAGTCAAGCTAAAACTTGTGCGAAAATCAACATGTGGAACCTGCAGTAAGAAGAAAAAAAAAACTACGTTTTCTCTGTCAAAATAAGTGGTACCTAGTGGATCGTTGATGATTGATTTCATTTCAAATTCTTTTAACCAAAACGAATGCAGTTTTTCCGTATCATTATTTATAGGTTTCATAATAAGTTTTGAAAAGTTTTGGATATCTTCTTTTTACTAAATTGTAAGAATTTTTGATGGTTTCTCCGTAGAAATGCTTATCATGTATTTTTTCAGTAGTTGAAAAATGTTTTTGAGTGTAAAACATAATTATGGAGGAAATTGTTTTTCGAAAGTAGATTTATTGTTTTGCTTGGACATTTTGAGTTATTTTCTGTCATGAAGCTTTTAAACAGAGCGTGATCACTGCACTGGCTGATTTCTGGTATGTATGGGCGATCGAAGTAAAAAAAAACAAAAAAAAAACAAAAAAAAAAAAAAAAAAAAAAACCGCTAGGTCTTTAAAATTTAAAAACAGAAATATTTTTAAAATAGCCTGAAGGTTTAGTTTTGTTTTACTAAATAACAATCGTTAAAATGTATTATCATTTCTATAAAACTACAATAGCACAATAGCAGAGTGCATTTATTTTTGTTTAGTTTATGTAGATTTATAGAGCAGTCGCATTCTATACTTGACGCAGAGCCCATTTCATATAAGTGGATTTAACATTCTTACTTAATTTATTTTTTTAGTTCTGTTTATATATCTGACATAATTCTTTTAGAGATTACTTTTCTGAATTATATAAAAGAGAAAATGCATTTATATCTGTAGTTAAAAATTAACAGAGAATATAAATAAATGGATTTTATATTCTAAGACTTTTAAAGTATAACTCAAAGCTTCAAGAGGACGTACAGAAGTCTAAGTATTGGGGAATGAGAAGCAAAATGATGTAAACGCACTGTAGATTGTGAAATTACTGCGTGACGCAAGAGGAGAAGAATACAAAGGGTCTATCCATCTGCAATAACGTAGAATCATTGAAATATAAACTGTCACCCTACTAGAAGAAAGACTACAAGACATGTGTAAACTTCTCCGAGCTTCAGGGGGTGGGTTCCATACTATGGACCCTCTAATAAGTGAGAAAATGCTACGAAAGTAGAAATTTTAGAATGTTCCATAAGCTTTGGTTTTCTTCTGAATCCTCATTTGGACTACAAGGAATGGCGGATCTCATCAGCGAAGGGAATGATCACATCCGCAAAAAAAAAAAAAAAAAAAAAAAAGAGAGAGAGAGAGAGATTATAGAGGACGCTCGTCAAACGTGATGATAGTTCCCTACTGCTCGGCGTTAAGTAAGGATAAGCTTCAGAAAACCAAAGAGGAAATGCCGAAACAGCAGGATAAGTGAAATAATACAATAAAATTCTAAATATCTTAAAAGCTTAGTTATCACAGATGCTTGAAGAAAAACGGCATCTGAAAGCATGATGTATTTGTGAAGGTGTTAAGTTGGGAGATAAAAAAAAGACCAGGTTCGTATACGCCGTGTCATTTATTATCATGGAATCTTCAGAAAGCACATCAACATTTAAATCCAGTTTGCTATTTCAGAAACATAATCAAAAAGAGCTCACCCGTATGGCCATCATAGTAATCCGATGAAGAGAGGAACACACCAGCACCCGCGCACTCTCACGTCTCACATCCCCAACTCCAGCTCCAGGTTCGAAAAAGGCGTTGCAAGACCGGAAAACGGAAGTCATATCCGCTCCGCGAACTTTCCAGAACATTCCAGAAAGATCGCGAAGCGACTCAAAGAGCCTGGAACCGGAAACGACAAGAGGGAGCGCAACAAACGCACCCCTAGCCGAATTAGGTCAAGGGGACGGCGGAGCCCCGTGGCGATGTTATAAGGAAAACGAGAGTGTGGGCTCCGTTCGTCGGAAAATGTGGTTAACGGCACCCCGATGCAAGATAGGAATATGTGGCATTACCACATTTCCCTACAAAACGGAGTTTTTTTTTTTTTTTTTGAAAAAAAAACGGAAGCCAATCGGACCCAGATCAGGTGCACGGTGAACGTATGAATAGATAGTGAGGTGCGATATGCGAATGCCTTACAATTCAGAGGGACAGGTTACAAGAGCAAAAGGGACGAGGATATGTACATACATATTGGTTAAATAAAACAATTATTACATACTGCAAATAATAGTGTACATACCAAATACAATATTTTAGTCTAGGTTAGACATACCAATTTGGAACAAAATTGTTGGCAAACAGTTTATCATAATATAATCAGTTTTCAATCGAACATATTGTCAATGATGCTACAATTTGACCTGTATCCTTAAAAACATTTTGCTGCTCGTTATTATAACTTTGCACTTGAACGCACATATTATAAAAACACACTTTAAAATATATGAAAATGTTACAGTTCATGTTGGAATGAAAGACTGAACAACACAATAATTCCTTATCTTCACCTGAATAAACATATACTTGTAACCATACATAGATTATCAATGCATCATACACACAAATATTACCTTTTTTTACCTACTTAGCCGGTATGCCTGTATATATATTTGGTAGGAAGCTTAAGGTCCACAATGAACACCTCAACAAACAATGACTGTGGCAACTAATTTCAAATTTCAAAACTTACAACCAAACAGCAGTACATAAAAAATACATTCATCAAAATGAAAATAGTCTCTTTAAAGAATCTTTCGTCATATACCACATTGATTTTTTTTTTTAAATAAATGGCAAAGAGATAAAAAAATATCTGGGAGGAAGAGTTTTTCCTGCAGTGCAAATCACTATAATTTTGCACACTAAAGTAACTTGCAGCCTTAATTTTTAATCATATACAAATAATTACCTTCATTCACGGTTTAGCATATGTCTTAATAAACCCATACATACACCTGCATACACTACACAATACTAGACGTGATACATAATACATTTTACACACATTATTAGCAGAGAAATTTTGTAAAACCATAATAAAGTGAATAAAATAATGCAAACATATATATGCAAACACAATTGAGAGAACAGAAAGAGTACAACAAAGATTAGTCATGACTAAAAAAATGAGATCTCGTAGTTAAATCTTTGATTCATCGAATGCGCATAATAAATTATTTTGAGCTCTAAAAAAAAAAAAAAATATATATATATATATATATATATATATATATACGACCTTTTTTTTTAATTTTCAAGGATCCTTGTAGATGGAAAAACTAATCACAGCATATAAATACCAAGTCGACTAATAAATGACACACATCACAAATTATATACTCCGGATTTGTAATCTGAAACATACAATGGCAAGCATAACAATTTTCATTATAGAATATTAAATGATGAACATTAGAACATGTCAAGATCACCAGCATACATATTCACGGTCAATTCCACATTATTACCTGATAGTATAATTATCACAATTTTATACTGAGAAACTCTAATTAAGATACAATTTTGAATCTGCTACATACATAACCAACCAATATAGCTTACTAATATTCATGCTATTAAATTGATAGACATCAGAGTAGAAAACAAAGTTACAACACTTTCTTAAACACATAAAGGATATTTTAGAATTATTTGACTGGAATGCGTGAAAGTTTTTAAACTATGCAGCGTCAGAAATAATACGAATACAAAAAGGGCTTACTGTTCACGGCGTCTCCAAGCAGGATGTCAACAAATCGTCAAACGCCAGCATTAGAGAATCGGTAGAACATCACAGAGCGATTCCAGTCTGTGCATGGGACGGGAATGGTGACGGCAGCGGACGGTAAGAGAAATTATTTCTTCCTTAGTCTCAGAAAATATCTGTTGGAAGACTGAAGAGCAGGCTCATTTGCATCAGAATTACTTTCGTTTTGTGAAATAAAAGAAGTCCTTTCGGATGCCTTTAGCAAGCGATCGATATGAATCAAAAAGACAGGTGCTGATGGCTGTTGATAGCTTTGAATTTCATATTTTACAGTTGATCTCTGTTTTATTACTCGAAAAGGACCTTGGTATGATGGTTTGAACTGATTTTTGGACTTCAAGAAGATCAATTCGCCAATTTTCGAAATTCGAAGTTTCGATTTCATTGCATATCGATTGTTTTGTTTTACTTGACTATCTTTCAAATTTCCATATGCTTGCTTGTATATCTTGTTTGTTTCTTCAATAATTCGATGGAGAGAGATATTTTTATCGAGAGAGAACTCAATTTCGGGGTTGTAACAGTCATATATAGAAGATAAATCTCTGCCAAAATGTAGGGAATTTGGTGAGAATTTTGTTGCGGGGTGTACACAACAGTTGTACATCATTTTATGAATTTTTACTGCTTTCTTAAATAAAAATGAATTTTCACACAAGATTTTTACTGTTGCTTTGATGGCAGAGTTCACCCTCTCAGAAATTCCATTACTTGCTGCATGCCCTGAGGATGAAAAGCTTATTTTAATTCCAAATGCTTTGTTGAATTTATCATACACCTCGGCAGTAAATTGGGGTCCGAGATCGGTGTGTATTCGTGAAGGTCTTCCATTATTGGACATATACGTGAAAAGGGCATCAACTACTTTATCAGCGGTTGTTTTACGTAAAGGATATAAATCGAGATGACGTGAAAAATGGTCCATGATTGTCAGAATGTGATAGGAATTTTCAAAAGGGCCTAGCAAGTCCATACTTATGTATTCAGCAGGTCTTGAAGGAATAGGTACGTTTTGCAACGGAGCACCTCGGAATTCTGTGCGGTTTTGCCTTGATGCATTGTTGACACGATGAAAAATAATTTACTACAGAATTATAGCAATTTCCCCAGTAGTATTTATTCGATAGGAATTTATATGTTTTGGCGATTCCGTAATGGGGTAAATGACAGATTTGCAAGACTTGATCCCGTAGAGTTCGGGGGACCATAATCCTTCCCGTATGGCTATGTTCATTCATATTCGGTTTGAGGTACATTAGGAGTCTATTTGTGGGATGAATGACAAAATTAGGAGATACACTTGGTTTCTTATTTAGAATGTCGTTATATATTTTTGAAGTTTCTTTATCACGCAGTTGTTCCTTTAAAAAGGTACTGTTAGAAATCGAGTACGTGGAGTCTTGAGACTCTGTTTCAAGTATGTTGAGTACAAGTTCAAAATCAGGTGCTGACCAATCTGTACAAGCAGAATTTTGAAGAAGCTTCTCGGGAGGAAAATTCGTGAACACAGTTCCGTTTTCAGAGGCGACACACATGGATTCGCTATTTTCGCTTATATCAGTTCCAACAATTACTTCATTAAGAGTGAAATTTTTACCCCGAACCGAAGAGTCTCTAAACAAATTTTGTGTAGGGATAATTTCAGGATCACGTTGCACGTTAAAAGTGGATAAGTCGAGAATAGGTACCGCTTCGCTGTCATGTAGAACAGCCTGATCGGAGTTGAGATCAGTGATATTGTTATTAACTTTGATGCGGCTGAGATAGTCAGCAAAAATATTTGAAACACCTTTCAAATGGGTAAACTTGTATCTATATTCACTCAAATGCATCAACCCTCTCGTGGTTAAATCAGCCGGGCAACTAGTTCTACCGTACTTTTCTATTGACTTTGAATCACTAATAATTGTGAACTCCCGGTTATATACATAAAATTTGAACGCAAGCACTGCTCTGTAGATTGCTAGGAGTTCAAGTTTTAAAGCAGGATATCTGAGTTCGGATGCAGATAACGTTTTGGAAAAAAACGCCTCAGGAAGAACAGTTCCATTGGTTTCTTGCATAAGAATGGCAGCAATTGCTACCTTTGATGCGTCAGTGCTGATAAAAAATTCTTTGTCAAAATCGGGTTGAGCAATAAATGGCTCGGATACGAAAATTTTCTGTAACCTTTGAAAAAACTCTGCATGTTCCTCCTTCCAGCAAAAAACAGCTTTCGGGTGAGTTAATTTTTGGAGAGAATGTATTAAATCAGAATAATGTGGGATCAGATGGCGATAGTACCCACACAGACCCAAAAACCGCTTTAACCCTTTCTTGGACGCAGGTGCTGGGAAACTGTTAACACGAACAATGTTTGAACTAACGGGGTAGACCCGATTCTTGGAAATTCTAAATCCTAGGTAATTGATTTCTTCTTTATGGAATTCACATTTTGAGGCAGATAGCGTTAAATTGTATTTCAGAAATATGTCGAGAAGCACTTTAAGTTTTTCCATTGTCTCTTCGAAGGTTTGGCTACACAGAATGACGTCATCCTGATAACAAAACACGGACTCTAACTCTGATTCTTCGATCAGCTGATCCATCAGATCTAGAAATAAAGAGGATGCTGTACGTAAACCGAACGGGACCCGAAGAAATTTAAATACTCCAAACTGTGTCGTCATTGCGAGTCTTTCCCTATATTCTTCGGGCAAATGGATTTGGTGATAAGCACTTCCTAAATCAAGAGTTGTAAAATACTTAAATTTTGAAATATTTGAGATAATATTACTGATTTTCGGCGTGGTATAAGTTGAATGCATCAAAATATTATTTATGAGCCGTAAATCGATAGCGAGTCTGTACTTTTGGGAGGACATACCGTCATTCTTCTTTTTTACTAAAAGGCACGGAGAAGTCCACTTGGAATTTTCTCGCTTTAAAATTTGTGCTTCTCTCATTTCATCAATTTGACGTTTTGCTTCAGCTTGAAGCGACTGCGGTATCGGAAACGGCAGTGTTTTTATAGGAAAATCATGCAAAAATGTGAGCTTAGGAACGATCCTATCTGTTTCTCCGAGAGACTTTAGGCTAGCGGAGAAAGCCCCATATGAAGACGCTAAAAGTTTCGATATTTCAGCTTGTTGCTCTGAATTTAAATGGTTCAGTGAAAAATCAGACAAGGAAAATTCTTGATGCCTGAGGTTTAAAGTTGCAGGTGATGCCTGGATGAAATTGACTACATCACTGAAACATGTTGAATTATCCTGCGCTATTTCTTTTACCTCACAGAGTGGATAAACAGACCCAACTCTCATATTTTTGTTAACATGCAATGGTTCGTTAGACAGATTTTCTAAGTAAATATAAAAAGTACAGTGTTTCGCTTTGGAGTCCTCTGTGACGCAATTTTTCACAATAGAATCTTGACATGCCAGATTTATTAAATTCGGCGAAGGAGAAAAGAGCAAATTCTCATCAGTCATATCAGTCTTCGTATTTTCAATTCCGACTAATACATACTCCGAAGTATTAGGTGCTAAAGTCACCTTTTTACGAATGAAAACTGGAATTTCGTTCTCGAGATCATTCGATGCATCAATTAAATTTTCGAACGGACGATCACAATAATCGGGAGATTTACCACAACTTAAAACATTACGTGTCACATCGAGATCACAAATTCTTGATTCGAAACCGAGAAGGGGAATTTCGTAGCCTTTGTATGAAATTAACTGTTCCATTGGTCGGATTGAAACGTTGTTCTTAAAAATAAAGTCATAGCCTAAAATTCCAAAGAATTTAGACGGTGTTGGGAAGTCAATCACGAAAAAGGAGTTCTTGAAGAAGTGTGAACCAATTTTAAAACAGAACTCAACACATTAGGGTGGATCGAAAAAAATGAAATTTTGAATCTTAATTTGGAATACCTGCCAAAAGCTGTGCATGTGTAAGTACAACACACATGTAAAATATTATCAAGTTTGAACAACTCTTTGAGGGTCCTACCAAGGCTTGAATTTCTCCAAAAATAGAAAAAAAGCTCAATTTTCCAAATTTTTTTATGAAAATACTAGTGTTTAAAATTTTTTTATGATACGTTTAAAATGCTTCCTTTGAACACTCTTTTCATGTATCTTCACAATAATTTACAGTCTTTGCACCATTAAGTTCGCACATAAGCCGTTAAGTTTCGCGAAATTAACCAAAAACTGACGTTTTTAAAGCTTTTTTGCACATAACAATATTTCTTCTTTTAAAGTCCAGTTTTCTTTTTTACAACGCCTGTACAGAATGCAGTTTTAAACGGAAGTGAAGTTAAACTTTATTACATTGACAGCCCAGCATCCACTAAAATCAGGTGGCTGCATTTCGAGTTCCATTCTACCTTTTCCATCTGCCGAGCCATATGTATTAAATATAAATTTATTACTCATTTTACATTAGAAGTAAATTATCAAAATGATTTAGTTGTATTAACTAAAAAAACATAGAAGTGCATTGGTTACACAGAATGTATATTTACTCATACACAGTCGCTCTGACATATAAGCAACAATATTTCACAAAATGAGGGACTTGAAAAGTATCAGTTAGTTAAAGTCACAGAAAATAGTCAGTTCGTCACATCCATTCATGAAACCTCTTTGAAATTATTTTTTAATTCAAACGATGACATGATACTTTGAGATTTTATTTTTGCTTATGGAGCCATCTCTTGCCGATTGACTAATCACAAACAAAGAAGCTTCTGTTACCATATTAGCACAGCGTTCCACCACCTGTGTGCGACAGGAGAACTAAACGAACGCAAAATTGACGTTGGTGTTTTCAACCTATTGTTGAATACTTTCATTAGATATGCCAGCTAAAATAGGAGAGGGGTGGCAGTTATTGCACATTTTTCCCGGTTGATAACATCAGAGTAGTCTGGTGCATTAAAGTTAATCCTTGAATTATAGAATTCTCTTATTTCTTCATGAACAGAAGTCACTTGTCTGGCCTTCAAAATCTTCGCAAAGCCAGTTCTCTGATGTACTTCGTTCATCAGTGATCACTGTTAAGAGAATATTTTCCGGGTGGCAAAAATAGGCATTTCGTTGAATGACAGGATCAATAATTTTTTTCAGATATTTTCACTTACATAACGAGATGCTGTAATAACACTAATGAGGAACAGCAAAGTTGTGTTTCAATTCCAGAAGAAGAAAAATTTGCAACGGCTATACTCCCGCCAACAGAGTCATCAACATTTTTTGGTGTTGATGTCACTTCAAAAGTGAAACAAATGAGGCTTTCTCTGCCAACACTATCAAGAGTGTGCTACCAGTACGACATTTCTGACAGATGTGCGATGTGCTGCAGCAATTGCTTCAAAAACATTACAGGATTTTGGTACTGTATCAAATAATTATCGCTCTAAAGTCGTTGATAGGAATAAAATTCGAAGACAGCGACAGAAGTATCACAGGTGTCAGAGACGAAGTACGTACTTCTCTTCAAAACTTGCAAACTAGAAGTGAAAGGGTTTGAAAAGTACATTTTTCGAAAAAACAAATCTATGACAAAAAGAAATGGTTGGAGACAGATACCATAGAAGAACCATAAGCGAGGAATCCATGGTTGAAAAATCCAATTATCTTTATTTGGGTCATCTGACGCCAACTTCAGTAACGGGAAAACATGTCGCGACAGCAATGTGATTTTTGAACTGAAAATTTGTTTAAGCCTTAAAGATCTTTTAGTTTTTGGCTGTGATGGCACGGTCACGAATACCAGAAAAAAGAATAGTGCAATTGCGACCATAGAGAATAAAATTAGGCATCCTGTCCCATGGTTAATCTGCGAACTGCATACCTTTGCGTACCTGGGTGTCTTTGCGTCACCTGTTCACATTACTTGGTGGTAAAACTGCTGGTCCATGTGAATTTTCGCAGAACCAATAGGTAAATTGCTAGACAGGTGCGACAATTTACCACTGGTCCAGTTTGAAGCAATTACACTCCTTTTCGTAGGTGCTGGGCTGTTAATATAATAAAGTATAATTTCATTTCCATTTAAAACTGCATTCTGCACAGCCATTGCAAAAAAAAAGGACTTTAAAAGAAAAAATATTACACTGTGAAAAAAGGCTTGAAAAAAGTCAGTTTTTGGAAATTTCACGAAATTTTACGAACTTGTGTGCGAATCTAATACTGCGAAGAATGTAAATAATTTTGAAGATACATGAAAAGCGTGTTAAAAGGAAACATTTTAATGGTATTAGAACAAAAATTTTGAACCTTATTATTTTCATAAAAATTTTGGAAAATAGACCTTTTTTCCTATTTTTGGAGAAATTCAAGCCTTGGTAGGACCCTCAAGGATTTGTTCAAACTTGATAATATTTTACATGTGTATTGTACTTACACATGCACAGCTTTTGGTGGGTATTCCAAATTGAGATTCGAAATTTCATTTTTTTCGATCCACCCTACAACACATGACCGAAAGTGGAGACGAGAGTTTAAAGTTGTTATGTTGACAGAACGGGATAAATTGCGGTAACTGATGTGCTTTTTTAAAGCATCAAATAGTTCAAAACTAATTAAGGTAATGCTGCTTCCAGTATCAAGTAAAAATAAACAATCGGTTTTTCCAATAGAAACATTAATTAAAGGACAGGATTGCGATTGATGTAACGATGCTTCAACATTCCACACAAACTGGTTAGAATTAGTTTCAGTTTCCGTTTGTGTACACGCATGTTGGGCTATCTTTCCTGCGCTCTTCCTTCGGTGGGCTTCATTATCAATTAGAGAAGGGGAAGAACAGTCACCGGAAGTATGATTCAATGTTGACATATCGAGGAGAGCAGAGCAGGAGAAAGTGGGGGGAAAGGAAGTCGACGCTCTGCTGGGACCCCCTTCCACTAGTTTTTTTCATCGTGTTGAGATGGGAGGAAAGGTACTGCTTTCGGATTAAATCGCTTCACACTTCGTTTTGGCTGAGATTGGGAATTATTGTCTCTATTATGCCAAGCGTTTTGTGACCGCTGCTGATGAGGGATCGACTGAGTTTGCATTACGCGTTTGAATGCATAGCAATCAGCCATAAAATGGTTAAGTTTGCCACAATAAGCACACGGCATGTTAGAATACGGATGATTTCTATTATGTCTCTTGAAAGAGCGTCGATTGCTGAAATTTGACTCATTTTTATAAGGTGCACCTCTTTGTTCCAAATGTTTGTGCCCAGGGGCGGAGAAGGAGGATGCGCTGTTCACGTGGTTAATTTGTGCTTGCACATTATTAGCGTTCTGCACTTCTTCTAGCCTTCGTTTCAAATGCTCGATTTCTTTAGACAAGTGCATAACTTGCTCTGAATTATTTTGAGCTGTTGAAAATGCATCATCTTGCTTAAAAATATCTTGGAGATGCTGTGCAAGGTCAATAGCGGCCTCGAAATGCAAAATGTTCTCCTCAAGCAATTTCAATCTGATCTTTTGCGGTGCGGCAGCGAGAAACTTTTCCAACTTTATCCTTTTAAGTGCGTTTTGATTCAGTGTGGGGTAGATTTTTGACGCAAGGACACTGATACATTGTGAGAAGTGGCGAATGCTCTCATCATAGTTAAATCTTAATGTATTAAACTCATTCGACGTTATAACTGGATGATTTACCAAAAAACAACCGCAAGCTCTTGCACACCGTGTCGAACGAAGTCGATTTTCTCAGCTCATCTGATTCCAAGAAATATCTCAGCGCGGCTCCGCGTAATTTGGATTTTAAAAATGCAATAGTCTTTTTGTCATTCCATGTATTAATTTCAGATAATTCTTTCATTTGTTCTAGGGAAAAAATTGAGTTCGCTTTCGATCCCGCCATCATAAGGTTGAACATCAATTACAAAAGTTCTATTTGCGTTGGACGGATTCCCCTTGCTTTTAGATAAAGCCATACTAGAAATTTATGCTTGGAAAAACTTGCGACAACAATTGTGAGGTGGGTGAGCCGGAATGAACATTTAAGTTGAGTGATGGCAAAAGGAAAACAGTGGTAGAGTTCCAAAGTTTAAAAATCTAAGCTTATTACTGCTCAAAATGGTATCAATAGAAATCTTCTTCAAACATCTAATTAATCCCGTGAAGGGCTGGTCCGGGCACCAAGTGTGAAGGTGTTAAGTTGGAGGGTAAAAAAAGACCAGGTTCGTATACGCCGTGTCATTTATTATCATGGAATCTTCATAAAGCACATCAACATTTAAATCCAGTTTGCTATTTCAGAAACATAATCAAAAGAGCTCACCCGTATGGCCATCATAGTAATCCGATGAAGAGAGGAACACACCAGCACCCGCGCACTCTCACGTCTCAAAGCCCCAACTCCAGCTCCAGGTCCGAAAAAGGCGTTGCAAGACCGGAAAACGGAAGTCATATCCGCTCCGCGAACTTTCCAGAACATTCCAGAAAGATCGTGAAGCGACTCAAAGAGCCGGGAACCGGAAACGACAAGAGGGAGTGCAACAAACGCACCCCTAGCCTAATTAGGTCAAGGGGACGGCGGAGCCCCGTGGCGATGTTATAAGGAAAACGAGAGTGTGGGCTCCGTTCGTCGGAAAATGTGGTTAACGGCACCCCGATGCAAGATAGGAATATGTGGCATTACCACAGTATTTGGTAAAAAAAAAAACTAATTAATTAATAAACCGTGAAAAAGTTCGGCCTAGTTTTGTGGAAATTTCAACTAGAAATTATGGTGTCAATCGGCCACTGCCCACTTATTCTAGGCCTATAATCTCTGAAGATTGTTATACATACTATAAGCAGAAAATAAAGACAAAAAAAAGTCATTCAAATGTATTTTTAAGTCATTTAGTTTTTTTTGGAATAAAGTAGTATCAAAAATATACACGAATAGTATGTGACGTGATATGGAGTGAATCACTCTGGACAACTATAAATGAAGCTAATATCATGTAATAGTTTACTTTCGCATACTGTTGTTTTCCGGCGTGTGATTAAATATCTTTTCTCGGGGGGGAAAACATACCATCATTTGTTTTGAAGAGTAAGTGCTGTCTGACTAGAAGACATCATTTCCATCAGATGTATTACCATAAATTCAGACTGTTTACGTGTACATGTAACATATTATTTCACTGACATTAATTGTAGTTAAATAACGTTGTATAAGTAAAATACATAGAAATAGTTTAAGACAGTATGTTCGGTCGGAATTCGATGTAAACATTCCAAAAGTAGTTACTCAAGTTCTTTCGCAGGTATTGAATAATGTTGTTTTTATTCACTAATTCATATAACAATTGACTCTCGATTTTGTGAGCTCTAATTTATGAGCATTTACAATTTTACTTACAAGTTACGTGTCCCTTCAAAAAATTTTACAACTGTTTTGAAATGAAATTGAACACTCATTTTAATTTTTTTTCACGAATTGGAAATGGAAAATATAGTTTGTATGAACGTGAATAAAGAAAAAAGAAAGAAAATGGTATGCTTCTACTTCTTTTTCTTTCGTCTTTTCATTGAATTTATTTATTCTAACACCACGTTATTAAGACTAATCCTGCAAATGTATTGTATTTTAAACTATTCCAATATTCCATAAAACTTACAAATGAAAAACTTTACATGCATTTTTTCGCAAGTAATGCAGTTCTTTCTTTCGCCAGTGTACACACACACACACACACACACACACACACACACACACACACACACACACACACACACACACACACATATATATATATATATATATATATATATATATATATATATATATATATATATATATATATATATATATATATGATACATATTTCGGAAGATTGTATTCAAAACGGGAAAACTAACAAAATTTAAGACCTGATGAACTCGGGCAATGTTGGATAATTTTTGAAAAATAAAAGCAAAAGATGGATTCTAATCCTAGCTTAGTTCAACAATATTAGTATAAGTGACTTCGGTGTTACCACTGTTAAATCGTAGTCCACAGTAGGAGTTGCAAAAAAAAAAAAACTATATCTGTTTAATACATTTATGTTAAAAATGTTAAAACATAGAATTTAAAAAATAACACTTTTACGATTAATATTCTACTTGCAACATTTATTATTGTATAAGAATAAATGTTCACACGCACATCTTTAAATGACAGTTAATATTAATTTTTCTTGATCCTTGTACTACTTCAAAACCATTTTTCAAACACGCCATAAACTACATTTAACGGAAGTTTTCATGACCCCGCTTACAATTCTGCTTAAGTCTGCATGATCTGCGTTTTTGGCATAGACCTCAATCAGCTAAGACCGTTGAATGATGTAATTGGATGCTTTCCAAGTCTGTGCAGGAACAAATGAAAACGTCAGTAGGTCAACAGCACACATAACTTTATTGATCTGTATAATTAACAGAAAAATAAAATAACGAAGAGGACATCACGTTCAGGCAAAAATATTCACTTTGAATTGCATGAACTACGTAGAAAAATGCGAGCTATGAGTTTATTATTATTTCATCCCTTAATAGCATATTTGTCTTTTACAATTTCTACTTTTCGCAAAACCTTATATATAATGCTATCGTCAACTTTGTATAAAATTGATACTTTTCGAAAATTCATCATTATGTAACTCCTTTTCAGAGAAATATATATTTGGTTTCTGTAAATACGGAATTTTTAAGATAACTTATTTCACTACGTGTTTAAATTGCTTGGAATTTCGGCTTTTCTTTCTCTAGATACGCATTTTTATAAAATTATTATTTTCAAAATTTTTACACGTAAGGAAATATCAATGCTTGTAGTAAATTTGTAAATGCATATTATTTCGAAACTTTATCTTGCTATTTAATATTTTATCATTTTATCGATTAGAAGTAGCAAATTAATACAAACTCTAGAATATTTTTATTTCTATATTAAGGTAAAGTTCTAATCCAAGGGTCAGAAAATCTTTTTATTCTATAAGTGCACTCTATCTCAACTTTTAGTAATACTACTTAAGTGTTTTGAAATACATGGTTTTTCAAATACTGTTTTGGATCTCTATTGACTAATTATAAGAAGATTTAAAGTAGTTTTTAATGCTATGAATAGTCTTATCCTGTAATAAATATGATTATATGGTTTCGCTTAGGTATATAACTCATTCGATATAATATTTGTATCTACTATAATCTTATAGTATATTATGTTATGATTCTTACGCCTTCAATGGGTGACAAAGCATCTTAGAAGCTTTTCTCGCAATTTCTTTACACTTATTTTGTTTGAGAAGCATCTCACTGCAAACAAATATTTCATGTAAATTCAAGTTAAGCAGGTTTACTCCGTGTGTGATTTTCTGGAAATTTCTCATTTACATACAATTGTTTTTTTTTTTTTTTCATGTTTTACTTAGCTTTTATTTTGACACTGGGTATTAATTTTTGATATACTGTTTCCGAGTATGCTAAACAAAATTTTGCTAAGTAGAACAGCCAGCATATTACCAAGGCACTCATTTTTATCTCGCATGACGTATGTCCCAGGTTTTCATATACTGCATTATAGCCACTATAGAGAGCAGATATAGGTATCCGACGTACTGGTTTTACTTCAGCTTTAAATTATTTGAAGCGAAATTAACATTTGTTTTTATAATCATAACACGAAACTAATGAAAAAAAAAAATTGAAAAAAAAAGTAGAACCGACTTTAAAAGTGCTCTAAAAAGTGAAAAATAATTTTATTCTTTAAACACCATCGATAATACTTTTAAACATAATTTTTGAAGTTGGCGCAAAAACGATCGATAAAATCATTCACAGCCATAACTCAACTACAAGTATAAATTTAACCAGGTCCAGTTTCTTCACTACCACATGCATTACGCATTAATGACAGCATATTTGAGTAACGATATAAATGTTTCGTTCCTAACTTTGGATGATTTTTTGATAAAAACATGAACGAAGCATGGTTACAATGGATTTTACTTTTTGTTTTTGCGCCAACTTCAAAAATTATGTTTAAAAGTATTATCGATGTTGTTTAAAGAATAAAATTATTTTTCACTTTTTAGAGCACTTTTAAAGTCGGTTCTATTTTTTTTTCAAAATTTTTTTATTTCATTCTTTTTAGTGTAAATGTAGATATTTTAGTAAAAGTAAGAAGTTACCTAGCAAGAAGTTCGGCTCTATATCACTGTATTGCTTAAGAAAAGCTTTTATTCAAAATTATCATTACAATTACTATTACTGTTATATGGCACCAAACTTTTATAACAATGTTTCATACTGTCGCGTAGATGAAGATAGCGAAGACAATGTGAAAGCCAAATGAAGCGAATACTCGTTAGTCTCAACTCGAGATCTTTATTCAGAACCACGAATGAACGTTACATCTCCTTATTGAGATTTAACTTGAGAAAGTGCTGAAACTTTCCAGACTTGGAAAGATACAGAAATTAATAGAACATTCGAGAAAATACGGGAAACAGTAGAAACGAAATTTTAGTAAAATTCACTTTGTCCTAGTCGGGATTTGAACACGGGTCGCTCGTGTGGGAGGCGAGAATTCTACCACTGAGCCACCGTTATCCACGGATGAAAAGAGCGAACTTCGCTACAATATCATTTTAATCATTTAATAGGGAAATTGCATAAAATTTACTGTTTTTTGCCCATAACTTTTTTCTAAAGAACAAATATGGTCAAACAAAGTAATGGGACCTAAGTTGAGCCATCCCCTATCCATTAAAAAAAGAATCATCAAAATCGGTTCACTAGGTGAGACGCTATGAGTGGACAAAAAAAAAACATACATACGGTATGAACTGATAACCGCCTCCTTTTTGAAGTCGGTTAAAAATAACAAAAAGCATTTTGAGCAAAAAAAAATGAGCACATGGCTTTTATTTATGTAAAAAGAAAGATTTTGTAAAAAGAAAAACTTAGAATCAATATTTGCTTGAAGTCTTGATTAAAGCCTTGAAGTATGACGCTGATTAATGTTTTCAATTACAAAACTTTTACGTTATGAAACGCTCAAACTTCACTTCGTTAAAATTTTCACGTCTTATCAACTATATGCGTGGGCAGTAAATGCAAACTATTTCTTTTTAAATAGCAATAACAAAATACTAGGAAAAGTTTTAATAACATTTTCTGTTTAAAAATGTGACAATAGCTCAACTATGTAAAACAGTTTTCGAATGGTAATGCATTGTTGTTTCAGCAAATGTTAATGCAACATAAAAAAACTGGCTAAACCTCCCCATAACAATGGTGAAATTTTATTTATAATTAATGCCAAGTCATGAAGAATCTTTGTTTTTTGTTTTGCATGTTTTGTCTTTTTATTTTTAAAAGAATTTTTTAAGCTTTTCGACAGCCGCCTTATTTGATTGAGTTCAAAATGTTTTAAAAAAAATCCCTAATATGTGTCCAGAATTCACGAGAAACTTTGCTCAAAAGTTTGAAAAATACACAATATTCAAAGTTTGGTAGATTTTTCCACATTTGTTAAAAGTTCAAATCTAAAGGTTACTCAAGGAAATTCTCGTATTTCATCTAAACCCCTTGAGAGAAGAACTAAACAAATACCAAAATAATATTTTTTTTAATGCAATGAAAATCTGGGTATGACAATACAATTTCAAAGTGAACTAAAAATGTATTTTTAACAAGTAAAAGGTAGTGGCACAAAGTTTACAGTGTCATGGTACAAAACTCTCTGCCACATGAAATAATTATCCACCCCTCACCTAAATATCTAGCTTTTTTCATTCATGGTATTACATTTCTGAGACAATATATTTCTTGTATATTGGGTAAAATTACAGAGGTTGGTTAAATTATTATACTCAAACAAACGTTTAAGTATTGTTATCGTTTTTTTTAATTTTTGTTACATAGTTTTATTATTTGAAAACATTTCACAGATTATTTAAAGTTAAAGGTTTATTCAGGCAACACTTTAATTTTTTCTTGTTTATTACTTTAAATGTGATAGACGTCATTGTCCGTTAAAATCGTAATTTACAGGCTTCTTCTTGCAAAGTGATTTTTAGAAAACAAGCAACGATTTTATGTATAATACTAGGTTACACAAGTAGCCATATCATGCATTGAAAGCATGCCACACCGCATACAAGTCATGATAGCTGCAAAAGGTGGACTTACTAAATATTAAATAATTAGTTTTATACTTATTTAGAGTATCGATCAGAAGGTACTTTACGTTTAATGTGTTTAATTCACGTTTTAAATAAATTTTAAAATGTGTTCTAATAATAAAACTGTGTAACCACAATACAAAACAATAAACATACAGAAAATTTTGTTTGAGTATAGTAATTGCGCTACCCTATGTACCATGCCGTTATCTCAATTGACATAAAATATGTGCTTAAAATTCTCAAAACTTAGCGCAAAAATATTGCATTTAACGATATTTAACAGCAATAAATGGCTAGTTTAGCAATTGATCCCCAACAATAGAAATTTTAAACCTATCAACAAAGTAAAGTACATGTTCAACAAAATACAATTTAATAGTTGTAAATTCATACCAAAAAAGGTTATGTAATTTTATATATGAAACAACGGATGGTGAAAAGAAACAGATCCGTTAAAGCATAAATCTCAAGAATACCAATGCAATTGAAAACATTAATCATACAAAAATAGCAAAAGGAAAATAATGCATCTCGCTTTCAACATTTCTTTTTTCATTGACAGATAAAATGTTGTGGCCTTGGATAAAATACAAATATTGCGTCCATATAAAATATGTGTGTACAGTATGAAGAGGCTGTGGAATATCAATAAATACCAAAATCATTCCATACACCCCCTGGGCTGACTCGAATGATTACTACACTGCAGTCGTTTCTCCTTTTTCCGCCGGTCGAACAACTCCTTAAATATCTCCATTTCCTTCTGTATTCTGTAGGGCAAAGAGGGTTTCAAACAGTGTATGATTCTTTTCCTAGATTCCTCAGCTTGTGTTCAGCAGCTGAGTTATTTTTTTTTCTTGGCTGGTATTTTTCCTTATCGGTCAGTTAGATAGTTTTCTTTATTTCCCAGGCTCATTGATTATTTGGCTCTTTGACTTCTGATGCTGACAATTATGATTTAATTGCAGATGTTATATTTTTTGTGATTTTGTTTTAGCAATGATTTAATGGAAATTTTACAATTCCGCAATAAAAGTAAGCAAAGTGAAAACTTGGTCAAAAATGGGGTTTTTAATACCGAAATATTGAAAAATGCTGCGACACTATGCGCATGGAAAAATGATGCTTTATAGCATTTTATGTAGTTGTTTAAGCTGCAGAAGATTAACTGTAGAACGTAACACTCATTTATGGTAAATTTGAATAATATGGGTTAACTTCACACCAAGTATATTTTGTAGTATTCATTCGACTTTAAAGATACGGTCCTCGGTTGTGCACTCTGTGTGCAAGGTTATATTTGCATCGTATGGCACAGAGTTGTGTATACGACAGTGTCAAATTTGTGCCACTACCTTTTTCTCATTAAAATATATTTTAAGTTCGCTCTGTCATTATATCGTCACGCTCAGGTTTTCATGATTCAAATCTGTGTTAAAAATTGCTAATCTGATTTTTTTTAAGGTATATGCGCTGCGGGCAGGTAAATGACAGTATCTGCAGAGACAAATTTTTGAGATATTTGAAGAAGCGCGTTTTGAATTAACTAACAATAGGGAAATGTTGGAATTAGATGTTGTTTTCCTTTTTTTTTCTCTGCACAAACCAAATAAGCAAGCTTGTACAGTAAAACTGGCATGCAATAGATGACGAAATGAAGAAAAAAAGAAAAAAAATGCAGATTCTATGCTTTACCTGCCCACAGCAGTATCTGCCTGCAAAGCCTAAACTTCACAAAAGAAGTTGGGAAAGCTCTACACACATAACTGTATATTCAAATAATTTTAAAGTTTCTGTTTAGAAGCAAAGTCTTTAATGCTGATTTCAAGTTTTTAATACATTGTCCTTTACCTTCTAATATATTCAATATAGTAAGTTAAAGAAACTTTGTAATCCTTTTCAGAAAGTTTCAAGAATAAACTATCTTAACGTAAAGCATTACACAAAAATATAAGGCTTAACAGATGTAATATTACTATCTTGCTCATGGAGTAGATTATGATAGTCTTTTATGTAACTATTCCTTACGTTTTAGCATAAATCTAGCGAACTAGATACAAATGCATTTCCTGTTTGAAAAAATATATTTGTACTTATTATTGCTTCATCTTTGAATTTCTTGAAAACACCAGTGAATAAATATCGGAGCAGTTATTTCATTCGCCCATTTTTATTTATGTTTATTTATTACATACTTTACGACAACTATCACCGAAGTTTAAGCTTCCTTACTGCTTAATGGGCTTCTTCTGTCACAATGATAAAAGATGATGCCCAAGCGTGAGATAAAATGTAATAAATTTGGTTATTGTTTCAGAACGTAATGGTAAAACTAGTTTCAGTATAACGACTAGTTTTCAACACACATTTTTCATAAAGATATGAAGGAAAGTATTAAATCGTGCCTTTTTTGCAGTAATGGAATTCATAGAAGGGAGAGATTCGATTCTCTGAATATAAAAGAACAAGTGCCCTACAAAAAGAAAATGCGATTCTGCAATGTACACGAAAGAATATTTTTGCTCTTAACTGAAGTAGTTTTAAACTTCGTAGAATGTGAAGGAACTCAAACGGCATATTTTTAAGTAGTATACTCTCGATATCTCGAACTTTGATGTCTCGAAAACCTTGATATGACGAAACATTATTTTTTTCCTTGTTTTTTGCACATTTATCTAATACTATTTTTCATTCTTATGTCGAAGAGTTTTCAATCAAAACCTTGTTATGTCGAATATTTTTTGCGGAAAAACCGCAATTTATTGTCCCGAAGCAACTCGAGGAATGTTTCCTAAAATTTTTCACACCCTTTATTTTTTCTCTCAGGGGCTAGGAATGATTCAGAGAAACTTATCTACTGGCACTTTGATTCTAGAGTCAGGGGGTGTCAGAAAATGAAAGTCCTGTGAAGTCCACAAAAACCTACCTAAAGCACAATACTGGGCTTTTTTCTATGCAATTCTAACAACGTAAGTTCACTGTCCTCATTAGTGCTCATTCTTTTCTATCAAATGTAATTAATATTTGGCTCATTTAAAAAAGGAAAGTTTTTATTATTGTATTAAGAGTTTTTTCCACTAGTATTACACATGTACAATTATTTTTAACTAATGTGACTGATTTTTAAAATGATATTTTATTATAATTATGACCTTGTTATCTCGATACCTCGATTTTTTTACTGTCCCTTCAACTTCGTGATATCCAGAGAGTACTGTATTATTATTAAAAAAAAAAAAAAAAAAAAAACTTACTTTCACTGGAAACCGAGATCCTTTGGTCGGCACTAAACCTTTCCCGAAAGCAGTTATTTTTAACTGTATTTTTAATTTTTTTTAAAAATAAATCTACTATTCGCATGTAATTAAACAGCATTAAATGCATTCATTTAATTTATGTTTGATAGGTTAATTTTTCTTTAAATTACGAGCGATGCTCGAGATTTACTTAAAAAATGAACTTTCATTCAATAGCTAAATTTTAAACATTTACATAACTTGTTAAGCATTGCGTCTTTCATGTATGATTTATATATTACTAGTATTACTATTAAAGTTATTATTATCTTGTATGATACTAAAATTATGTTAAGAGCATTTAAATGAGAGATCAAATTTAAAAGCACAACCCGCAGTTTAGTAAATGTCATATACTCTGTTGTATGCTGACTGCTGCATATGTTTTGAATTGTTTTCCTTTGACTTCTGATTTGTAAATAAACTAGTTTTTAGTATTATTTGTAAATAAATGATCAAATTAAGAAAACTGATGAGAAGCAACATCAATTTTTTAAAAAAATCAATAACTTATTAGTGATTAAAAAATGAAAATTAAATAATAAACCATATTCAGCTGTGCTTCCCGTTCAGTAACAATGTGTTCATTATATTGCAGTGTGGAATATTTTAATGTTGTTTCAATATTTAATATTTCTTTAATTTAGTTTAAGGGAAAATATTACTGAGCGTATTGCAATTATAATCTTTAGCGTAACGCATGGCTGTCTAATCGAAATCTGCTTTTGTAATCGTCTCATGTTTTACTAATTATTCTTATGCTGTCAAATATTCACTTTTTTAAATATCAGTCTAAAACGGATAAACAGGTTTCTTGCCATGAAACTGGTTTAACCCTTGTTAATCATGAATAAAAGTTTAAAAGTTAAAAAAAAATGTTTTTAAGAGGTAAGACTGCATTATTTTACCATTTAACACTAATAAGTAAAGCACCATATATCACAAACCTAGTACAACACTGCCACATCTCCAAAAACTACTTTTCGAGAAAAATAAATTAAAATGTTATGAGCCTTAACTGAAATTCTTATTGCAACACACTGACACATCTCAAAAATAAGGTTATTTTTTTCTGTTGTGACTGTCTAGCATTTTAATATAACTAATAAAAATGCACCAGGACATGTATATAACTCTTAATCAACAATTTTTAACTTGTGGCGGTGATGTATTAGGTGTGCGATATGACCAGCTAAAAGGGTTTTTAATAATTTTCCGAGTTATTTCTATTTTTAAAGGGATTTGATGACTTTCTTTTTAATTTAGAAATATAAAGCTTAAACTGAAGTACTGCCTGTTTTCAAATACTAGATTTTTATTAAGCAGGAAATATTTAGCTCAAAAGCTATAGTAAGACATATTTGTCTTTGTAAACAGTATAAACAAATTCGTAAAATTTAATCAATATAAATTATTTGTTAGGTATCCAGAAACATTGCAGGCTATAAAAGGTTGTTTTAGTTCATGAATGAAAGAGTTCTCTCAATTTAATATATAAAGCTAAAAATTTTACTCCGAAAGTTGCTGAACAAGATAATACGTGCAGACAATTTATTTCATAAAAAAAAAACTTTTAAAAACTTAAATAGTTCCAGTAACTGTCTACATAGAAAAACGAATTTTTGTTGCAGTGAAAGTTGATCATTCGTCAATTGAAGTTTACAGAAACTTCTGTATTTCTCTTAAAATAAATGCAAGTGAAATAACTCAGAAAATGATCCCTGTAGTAATTTAAACATGTACTAAAACTGTATCGTACATTTGTGCCAAAACACACCCGGCTTCTTAATCTGCTTTTGTTTATGTGCACTCTACTTTTTTCAAAAATTAGCAATGACTGTAAAGAAGAAGCTGAATATTTGCACAAAAGTCACATATTTCTTTTATTAATGGCTACAGCAACCTTTATGTTACTTATGCACCATGGTTGCGTTTTCCTTTGATTTTAATGAACGCGAACTTCCTTATTATTAGAAGTTAAGGGCTATTGTACAATTATTAAGTCATTATTGATCTAGGTTTTGCTGGTCTATATTTTGAAAAATTGCTCATATAGAATATTTTGGTAAAGAGAAAATTATTACTGCTAATACTTTAAACGTTAATGCTATTTTCTATCATGCTAGAGAAAAGCCGATCGGTTAGATTTTCACCTAGAAAATAGAAACAGTTTAACTTCTACAGTATTAATTTTTTATTACGTTTTTAAGTTTCTTGGGGAAATTTTTGGTTGTATTGATTGTTTCTGATCAAACTCATAGCATTTGTCACTATTCGACACGCAACAAATTGCTTAAAAAAAAAAAAAAATGTGCAAAAGTTTCTAATTTCCAGCGTCACACAGTGAGACCTTATATTAAATCTTACAATTTTGTTCATACTACACAAAATTTTATCTGATTGTTGAATTAAAGTTATTATTTATTAATAAAACGATATAGAGGTTTTCTAGGAGTAGTTACTAATTTCAAATAAAAAAGGAAAAAAAGGGGGTAGGGTGCAAGCTAATAACATAAGAACAATTTAAGTTAAATCTACGAGTAAAAAAAATTAAAAAAATAAAATGAAATAAGATTTTTTTAAACCTTTCTAAACAGTTTTATCATATCTACTATTGTATACCTGTATCCTTAACTACACTAATTTACGTTGGAAAATAAACAAAAATAATAATTAAACATAACAGCTTACATAAAATTTCCAAAAACAATGACACTTAGAATTATGTTTGATAGAGACATTCCAAATGAGATCTTTTTGTTATCTAAAATTAGATAAACAGGAGTAAAAAAAATATCTCCAGTTCCTGCAATTGGGGAAACTGTTCTAATTCAAAATTTCAGCGAATCATTTGATTCATAAAATTATAATTAAAGAAACAGCAATATAATGTAGTTAATACATATCGAAAATGCATAAGATATTACTACATCTATTTTTAGTTTGGGGCATAGATGTACATCGTACGTCTTAAAAAAAAAGTAGATACTAATTTCATTTATTCTCAAATTATTTTCTTAATTTCCAATTACAAAGAATACTTAATTAAATGACGGTTTAAAAAGTCCGTAAGTAAATCCGTTTCAAGCAGTAGTGATGTTAGCCCAGGAAAGTTTCAGTTGACTTTTCCCTCACTTTATTACGCATAAAACTTTTTCTCCCAACTCGATTGAACATTCCGCAAGTCTCCCCTGAATGTGACTTTCCTTGCACATACTGTATATTTGCTGTGAAGAGATATTTACGGGTTTTAAAGAGCAAATTTTCAAAATCTTTTGATTTTTTTACCTGGAAAATACTTATTTCTGTAGTAAGATTATTAGTTGATAGAAGTTATGTCAAATGATTTTTTGATTGTATTCATAGTGAGGGGGGAAATAAATTAAATACATTTTTTACATATTCGAGCAGATTGTTTTTCCTGCAGATATTAATTATCAACATCAAAAGAAAAAAAGTAAAATGTAGGCGAGAGAGAGAGAGTATTTAAGAGCATTTTCTCAAAGAAGTCATAATAACTTTCATATTAGTTTTGAAAGTTTAAAAGCACATAAACATGTGTACAGACATCAAATAAAAGTTTATACATGTTTTCAAAATTACTTACTTGCTAAATACAACCACATAACTGGAGAAACGTCAAAAAGCCTATGAGCCACGTGGAGGTTATGTAGAGAGAAAACTTCACTGCTCTACTGGGAGCCAACACCTCCCGCAGAGAGTAAAAACGACGTGCTTCTCTGAAGGACGCTATAGCAGCGACTGAACGTCAAACCGCAATCAATGAGCAGCGGGAGGCATGCTGGGAAACATTGCTAAGAAACTGCGCGTGCGTTGGCACACCCGCTTCGCGACGTCATCCATGATGGACCTTAATCGGGGAACGTAAAATGGGTCATCCAGGAGTCGTGAAGTCATCAAATCGATGGGAGGCGGCTATCGTGGGCGTCAACACAGAGCGATCATACGATGAAGTCGACCGGTCATGTCCCCCCCCCCATGCTGTGAGTAATCCGGAAAAAACTCAATTCATGAATGCCATCTTGCCGGTGACCCTAAATGTTACGTTTCCGATTTTTTTTCTCATTGTGTTTTCGAATTCAATAGGCTTCTATAGTAACATTTGTCGCATTCGTTTTCTCTTTTTGAATAAAAACATTATTTTCTGTCTCCTGAAAAAGTTTCTAGAAAAACAGAAGCAATATGCACCGAAAAGCACTGTATTCAGAAAATAAAAAGAAGAATTTAATAGTTTTACAGAGAAAATGTAAGAATTTCAATAGTATCTTAAGGGGTGATTGAAAAAAAGTGGTATTTAGTTTCCATTAAATTAGTAAGGAATGTATATCATTTTCCGTCCTTCTAAAATAATTTTGAATGAGAGGGCTTTGAAATCCTAATCCACCAGCTTTTGTGCGATTGAAGTGACTTATATGAGTTTGTGTGACAAAAAGTCACACATGCACAATTCTCAATTTCTTTCTTTCTTGTTGTCCGTGTGTTAGGTGGCGTGTTGATCATTGAGAACAGCTGTTGGTTATCCACCGTTGAAATATGTGTTTATGACCAACGTATTTCGAGTATTGTCTACTGTTCTCGTCGTTTGTAATATATTTTTTTCAATTAAATTTATATTTTTGTTGCGAAAATGCCAGAAATGTCTTGGCCGGGACTCGATCCGGAGTCCAATGGGTTAGAAGCTTAGTGCTCTGCTGATAGAACCACTGCGACTATTAGTTAGATTGCACTGTGCAGCAATATTAGTATGTGTACGAAAACCGTGTTGAAGAAAACCGGTGCTTCAGACGTGTTGTTTGGTTGGTGTTTGACTGTTTAAGCGTCTAAAATGGGGAGACTTCATTCGTTTACACTTGAACAGGTTTGGTATGATAATTGGTTTTGAACGGAGAAACAAATCCGGATTAAAATCGTTGTTGGAATCAAAATGGAGGATAGGTCGGCTTGTCCTCTGGAGGGGCTCTAGAATGAGTCACCGGTTCATCATGTTCGTAAAATTAACAGTAGGCAATACAACTCTTCCCAGTATTTAGAGCTACCCTGCGAAAAGTTTCACTTTTATCGTGTGTTTTTACTACACACAAATATTTTGTGTGTGTGCATTTAAAAAAATGTCACTGAAAAGTAAAATGAACAGACGATACACAAAGAGAAAAAAGAAAGAAAATATCACACACACACACACACAATTTGACTAGAAAAAGATAAATAAATTAAAATGAATGAGTAAATAAATAAATAAAAGTAAGCAGATATAACTAAACATGTATGTTGTATAAAATAAAAGTAAAACAAGAAATAACTACTCAAAAGGACTGCAATTTTCGCTTCTGATTTTACTTTTAATGAAGAATATTACATTAAATTTTTAAATGAAACTTTTTTTTCTTTGTAAAATTTACCTTCATAATTTTATGAAATTCTTTAAAAAATGGAAGAAAAATCTTAATTTTATTTACATTCTTTTTCATTTTTTAAAAAATACAAGGATTTTTTAAATTAAATGATTGCAAGAAAATTGAAAAAAAAAAAGGTATTTTCTTTAAAGTTTTATAAACAGTAGAAATTCAATCTCAAAAGAATTTCTTTATGTTCTCTCTTACCTCAATGTATAAAATACGTTTTCTTCCAATTTGGTTAGAAGTCCCATAAGTCTTCCTGTATGCTGTTTTTCTTGCACATATTGTATATTCACCGTGAAGAGAGATTTACGAGCTTAAAAGCGCAAAGCTGAAAGATGAATGTTTTAAGTCTTTTGAATTTTCCAGACTAAAAATACTTATTTGCGTACCAAGATTATTTTCCGATAGAAATTTCATGAAATTGATTTTTTTCATTATTAAAGAGTAACTTTAAATTTTGACACACATTTTTTTGTTTATTTTGAGACGGCTTAAACATTTATTTTTCATTAAATTCTGCCCTTTTGTTTCTTTCCAACTATATGTGCAGTACATTAGAATCGAAGTCACGCACCCACATACAGCGATTTTCATCTCTAGCAGTTTACAAAAGGGTGTAAGATTGTTAAACAATATGAAACTGTAGGTGTATTGACAAAAAAAAAGGTCATCAGTTGTGCTATGTGTAGCATGTATTGTTAATTATATATTACGAAATTGCACATAAAAAATAAAGTCTTTTGTTTTATTATCGGGCGATTTCCATACTTGTTTATTCAAAAAATTTCTTACCTCTCCGTTTCTCTTGTAAAAATAATATGTGTGATGTTACTTCTTGGTCGTCGTATTTAGAACGTAAATACACCCTCATCATAGGTGTCGTAACCTTTCTTCATAATTAAAAATAAGAAACAAAATGAGTTGTATTTTTTAAGTATAGGATCTAAGTTTTATTCAGAAGTTAAAAAATGTATGTTGTTAATATAGTAATAAAATGCATTTAAAGTAAACCTTTTACTAACAACGGGACTGATATAGAGAAAAAATAATGCTAATCGCTTATTTTCGCAATATTGCAGTAATAATTTTTTATATAGTTTATATAATTTTATTTCACGTTTCTTTACAAGTACTCATTTTAAAGAAGAAAATGAGTCAACTTATTTACATCCGATATAAGTGATTTTCCTGAATAATTATTTCCTTTTATTGACTATTTCAATTGCGATTATTTCAATGTTACTTCAGAGTCTTCAAACGCGTTGAAGGTTTACCCAGTTTCAAAATACTTCTCTCTATTTTTTTTTTCAAAGTGAAATTCCCTGATTACGTGAGTATGGTTAAAAAAGAAACGACTGTACAAATCTGAAGGACAATTCAACCGACGTGTCTTAGCGTTTTGATAGTCATCGTCGACAGCAAAGTTCAGTGTCCCAAGAAACTTCTTTAGCTTTTCGTGGCATCATGGCTTCATTTGAGGCCACCATTTCTTGTATATGTTTTCAGCCAATTGATTAAGCCACGCTGTCAGTTTACTAAAACAATGGTGGGTCAAAGAAGTAGTCGTGCCTTAAAGTGTTAACTGAGTAAACATTTTAAATGTAAACGGAGTCATTACGATGTAGTGAGAGATTGGATGAAAAGCATCTTATATTTGAGCTGGCACAAAAACTAATGTTTACCTAGAGGGTAAGCGCTATCGTCCAAAAGTATATTCCAGATGTCATTCGTTAACCGATTTTTTTTCCCAAAGAAGTCATATCGTTCGGCGTACCTCCCATTTTTCTGGAATTTCAGCAGCAAATCACATTCTGTGACCATCAAATTCAGGACAGTACGACACTCTTATTTAGATAGCTGGAAACTCACTAAACTACCAACTCTTAGATGCAACAATTGTCGCACTTCGCCCACTTCTTCAAGTGTTAAATTTAGAATTTTGCACTGATTTTTAATGTTTCAATGGATACACTTTTCCAAACTTTGAGGATAGCAATCTCCTTCCATCATCATTCGTCATTAAAGTTTTGTTTAGCATACTAAAGCATAAAATGTATTTCAACTAATTAACTACAATGTTGTGGTTTTGCGCAGCTGGAGACTAAGCAAAGCAATACGATCAAAGCAAAAATATAGCTTGTATTCCAATACGTATTTGACTGGATTGGTTGTAACTGCCTGTATTTGATCTGCTGCTGATTAACCACATTAAACTTAGCTATAAATTTGGATTTACAAATGGTAGGTGAATCTCTCTGTTTTGTGGCAAGACATAGTACCAGTAGCCCTGGTAGGTACGGCTATAATGCGTATGAAGATAAACTTTTCAATGAAAGCCTAATTTGGTACGGAATTTTAAACGCGTTTTACTCGAAACTTGAAAATGTCCACTTACATACCTTTGCTTCTCGTTGTCTCACATGAGCACGGGGCCTTAGATAGAAATATGGCATAAAATTTTGTTTTAGGAGCTCAAATTTCTAAGATGATATATTATGTGGGAATATACGTGACGTGATTTTAAGTTAAATCAATAGATTGAACAAAACACAAAACATGGAATTTTTATTATTATAATTTGCAAGTATCCAGATTCAGATTATCAAACTAGCCAACTAGGTCATGACCATGTGCTCTCCAGTTGGGGACATTAAAATAACCGAAATTGTTCTACTTTATTATTTGAGAAAAAAAAGAACTTTTAACCTTTATTAAGTTTTTTTTTCTTTTTTCAACGTATGGTTTAGTGTACCCTTCAACCAAAAATATATGCTGAACGAGTAGTTGAGTCCCTCAGAAACCCTCAAATCGGCGCTCGTGGACTCTCCGTGAATGCTTGAGTTTATAAAGTTCAACTATAGAATGCCCCGATTTTTTTTACCTGCGCCCCCCAATACCCTTATTGAACATTATGAATGTTATATACAGGGTGCGGAAAAAACCTCGGACAAAGTTTGCATCATTGTACCGAACTAAACTTATATCTTTTCAATGAGTGTTTTTTTTTTCTTTTTGTCACTTTAATTAAAAAATATTTATAATGCATTTCCTAATTTATGTATAGCTTTTGGCTTTTTTACGACGTGAAGCAAATGATCTGCGATTTCAAAGTTGTTTTAGCAAATGCGCACTGCCATTCTATCATTTCAAAATTTTCTCACTATTTCCGAAATCGTGAGCTTTGTGTTCTTTACAATCGTCAGAATCTCCATCGCATGCCAGTAAATTACTCTGTCTGAATTTTTAGTTGAATTGGTTAAACGGATAGACTGCTAGGGTTTCACACACAAAAGAAATTTTTTTTGGGTACCCTTGTAAATTTCGAAACGCTATTGACATTTATTTAATTAGCACAGGCATGCTTGAAAGTGATTTTAAGCATTAAAACAATACTCTAATTATAAATGCTAAAAAAACAACGTTAAACGAAGTCAAGATGTGCACAAAATGCATACAGGGTGGTTGATGGTTAAAAAAAATCCCCTTTTTCAATGCAAATAAAGTAAGCTAATGGATTAAAAAACAAGAAGCTGTCAACGAAAGCTAATCAGACGATTTCAGTTTAGCAAACATAATATACAGTAAATTTTTAACACGAACAGTTTCGTCCGAGTTAAACGTTTTTTTTTCCTGTTGCATGTTTTTTTTTCTGAATATATTATGCAAAAAATATTACTTCGGAAAGCAATGTCCGGGATTTGAATGCTTTCTCTAGAATATGAACCTCGCTTACGAGAACCCAGCGGTTAGTTTCTAAATGATTAGGCACGCTTTTTGTTTACTTCCAGGAAAACCCACGCAAGCTTATATAATGTTTTAACCCTTTTTTCCTACTTATTTTACATAACATGTATTTCTTTAGGAATGAAATGCTAAATGCATTTAGAACCAATTTAAAAACAATTTTCTTTGCCGAGAAGTAAAAGAAACTAATGAAAACATAAAACGCCAGGTAATAAAGTATGAAAAATGAGCCTGTTTTTATACATTAGAGTTTTTAAGCGATGTCATTTCGTATTTGGGAAAAAAAATACCTCAAAGGTTTTTTACATCAATATACTTCTCTTCCTAATATTTTTGCTTTTAGATTATAAAAAAAAACTTTTTTAATGAGCTGCTTTGAGAGAAAAAATATTATGAATAAAAATCGATTACTGTTAGTTGAAGTACTAAAATAAAGAATAACACACACGGTTTTTTTATTTTTTATAAAGAACATTAGGTTAAGGTGTGCGTTTTAACAATAGGCTATCGATTTAACAGTACCAGTGAGGATGCTAATGGTGAATTACTATTTTAAGAAAATTAAAAAAAATTAATTAAAAATAAGTTACTATGAAATGTTTTGCAATTCAATCGTCAGACATTCGGCACGGTGTTTAAGATTATCATTTGTTTCCCAGATATGACACCAATTACGACCTATTAATTACCACCGACCTATTAATATTATAATAAAGATTTAATGAAATAGAAAAAAAAGATCTGTTTTGTTGCGTAAGTATATCAATACGAGCTTATATATAACTATAGTTGTATCTTTTTGAAGCAGTTTTCATTGAAAGGGCTATGATCTGTTAATTCCAGGGCGTTGTTTTGCACTTCAATTCAAACTTTAGTCACATAGCTATTGTCAACGGCGGCGGCCTTGTTTGTCAAGAAACTTAGCTATATGTTTCCAAGTTTGGCTCTAGTAAGAGTAAGAAATTCATAATTTTCAAGCTTTAAACAGTCTTTCTGAAAAAATCAAAAGAATAATAAGATTACTCCTTATCCATAAGTTTCCATACCACGTTTATTTTTAAATTAACTATATGAAATAAAAGATATGTTTCTGTCACAATTAGCTGGATTCTTGTATGGTTAGTAGTTTTCAAACTCGTACAAAATATTAAATAATATTTTTTCAAAAATAATTTAGAAAAAAATCCCGACCCGAGGTGCAGAACTGCACCTCGGGTGCTGCACCATTATGAAAATATTTAATGTTCGTAGTCTCCATACCTACAGAGGAATGTGTGAAAAAGTAAAACAGAGGGGCAAAGTGAAATGGGGAAATGTTTACTCCGTTTTAGCCTCACTTATCTAGTAATATTTTAACTATGTAGTAACACATGTAAACATGTAATCTATTCCAGTCAGAAAAAAAATTACCTGTGTAGATGAAGAATATATGATAATACAAGCACTTTTCGAAAATTGATACTGAAATTGAGTTTTTTTTTTTTTTTTTGTGAGACAAAAATTATTTTTGTTATTATCAAATGTTTGTACATTTTACATAACGAGGTGATAAGTGCATCACATGACTTCCTTTTACACCAATTTAAAGTTATTTCCCCATTATTGGCAATTTTAATGTAATTCAATAGTTAACTCTTTAAATATCACCAACAATGGCCGAATGGAATTCAGATTTTAAAAAAAATTGCCTAATTTGTCACCAAGTTGACGACAAAACTTGGCGCCCAAAAGCTAGGCGATATGTTGCACAAATTGTAACACTACTTGAGTTTGCATTGAAATTAACATTGATTTCCCCCCAAAAAAGGTGCACATGACCCCCTTTGGAACATTCGTATGCAACCAAAAAGAGAGGCGCACAACTAGATCCCACTAGGAGTCTAGGTACCAAATTTCAACTTTCTAGGACTTACCGTTCTTGAGTTATGCGTCATAGATACGCACATACGTACATACATACGTACATACAGACGTGTGATTCAATAGTTTACTCTCTAAATATCACCAACAGTAGCCAAATTAAAACAGATTTTTAAAAAAATCGCCAAATGTCGAAACTTGGCGACCAAAAGACTGGCGATATATCGCCAAGTGTATCGGCAAATTATAGCACCAAGAGTTTACATAGAAATTAACAAAGATTTCCCCCCAAAAAGGGGCAAAAGACCCCTTTAGAAACAACCGATTGCAACCAAAAGGGCACGTGCACAACTAGACCCCACTAGGAGTCTATGTACGAAATTTCAACGTTCTAGGACATACCGTTCTTGAGTTATGCGACATACATACGCACATACATACATACGAACGTCGCGATAAAAGTCGTTGTAATTAACTCGGGGAATGTCAAAATGGGTATTTCGGGTGTTTATACGTTCTTAGGCACTTATTCACGTGTGGTCGGGTTGAAAAAAAAAAAAAACTCAACATTAATTCGGCGGTGAGCAAAATGGATATTAAGGCGAAATTTTGACTGAAAATTTTTTCGTGAATACAATACTTCCTTTTTTGTAAAAAGAAGTAATAATTGAAACCTCAGTAGTCATTTAGTTAATAGTAAGCGTATTAGTATTTTAAATATTTTGCACAATCAGTCAAGTGCATGCGGAGCAAAGTGGATGGAAGAAAATGAAATAGTTCATTTTGTAAACTCATTAAAATAAAACTAAATCACTTACCTATTCATTTGCTAACAAATTTATTCACATTCCTTCATTTAATAATTCACTCATTTATTCATTCCTTCACTTATTTTCATATTCTATCTCAATTTAGTCATTCAGTTATTTTTCCTCATGCATTAATTAATTAATTTCTTTATTTCTTAGTTACTGTTTCATTATCTTTTCATTTATTCATTCATCATTTTATTTACTCATTCATTTGCTGAAAAATATTTTTTTAAGTCGAAAAGAAGATATTTCATTTAAAAAATATCTCATTTTTCGCTTTGTCCCATGAAAAAAATTGTGAAAATTATCCTCTTCTTTCTTTGATCTTTCTTTGTGTACTGTAATTTTCAAAACAAATTTCCAATTGGATATTTTTAAAAAATCTAAGTAAACTACATCTTAACCACTTCACTTTGCCTCACATTCCCCTACATATACTTATAAATATCTCGGTGGATATGTGTCTTTTTCATTTTCAGTTAGCTATCAATGAAACATTAAACGATGGCAAGATAAAACGCTGTATTTGCACGGTTACTGTTTTTTTTTTTTTTTTAAATTTTATTTATCGTTTGCTTTCCTTTTAAGTTACATCATTAAAAGCAGTCATGAAACTGGCTTTATTCCTTTAAGACATGTTGTTATCCCGTCACATTTTGTCTTAAGTGTTTATATAACTATTACTTATTTCTTTTTTTCTTTCAGATAAAACATATCCGAAAGTTTTATTTCTTGTTCGCCTCAATAACTTGTAGCATTATTGTCACGTAAGGACTAGAAGTATGTTACGCTCACAAAAATTTGAAGTTTTCGAACAATGTTTTGCAAAAAGTCTTCCTTTCTTTGGAGCATTCATTGGGAAAACATCATGAAAGTTAAAGTTTGCGCTTTTGTATTTTTGTCTTTTTACCCCGTTTCTTATAAATTCGAAAGCGATATGTTTCTCTTGCAGTCCAGTCACATCAGCTGCTTTGTGATATTTATTATGTTTTCGGGTGGATAAAGATTTTTTTTTTCATGAAATGCGGTTGAAAACGGACCTATTTTATTAAATCAAACATGAATTTTTTGTGATTGTAACAAACGCACAAGCAAACATAATGTTAGAAAAAAAATAAATAAAGAGTGTAATGACCCCCTTTATAACTATTACGTTACTACAAAGAGGTCCGTTTGTTATGATGCGCCTAGAAATTTATGCAAGAAATAGGTCCTTTATCTGGCGGGTCTTGGTGTGCATTTAAAAACTGATCTTCAATTAGAAAACATTAATGCTCAATATAAAATGAATATCGGAGTGTGTAAGAAAGAATTTCTGTCTTTGAATCAAAAGTTGCTGGTTAGTTAAATAATAAAAAAAAAAACACCTGGCCATGAGGATCTGAGTAGTGCGCTGTTAAATAACTCTGCAAAAAAGACATATATTTCATAGACTCAGATGTTGAGCTGAGATCAAAGCAAGACGCAAAGAAGGAAATTGGTACCTGCACGATATTCATGGTAGTAGATCACTTGATGTGCAAACCCCTAAATAAGTCTAAAATTGTATCATTGGCTGAGCGAGCAGAATTTCAGCAACTGATAACCACTAATTCAATGTCCCCACTGTCTACACTACTCATTTGCTCACCATGACGCTCCATTTCATTTGTGTTTGGTTTATGCAACTAGAGGACTGCTGAATGGGGACGTATCGTACATCTTGTAGTCTCTTCTAGAGTGAAATGATTTTAACAGTAACTTAAACATGACTTAACGATGTATCTGAAACAGTGACGTGTCTGGTATTTGAGGTTTTTCCGGGGAGCATTTTGCTGATTTAATAAGATTAGTTTTAAGGCTATTTACGAATAACGCGCGTGCAAATGAGGTTTCTGTTGCTACCAGGTTAATCTGAAAATCAAGATTTTGCTTATTGTTAGTAAACACTCATCATAAGCAATTAAGGAAAACCGAAAATTATGTTTCTAACTAACCCTGTCCCCTCAAATAGAAAATGCTTGCTGATCCTGATAGTTTTTGAACAGTTATAAGAAACAATTGATTTTTTCGCAAATTAAGAAAGAAAAGTGCACGATTTGGTCGTCCTTCTTTGGGTCCCCTTACTTTGTTCTTTCCTCTCCTGAAAAAATAAATAAAAATCTTTTCTTTATCTTTTAATACCGCATAGGCATTCTCTTAAAATCTAGACAGTCTTACCTTCTACAGTAAATTATTACAACTACTACAGTACATTATAGTAAAATTATTCCCTTTTACATTAGTTATACAGTGCATACAGAAAACATTGAACAGTTCAATTTATATGATAGACCTTAAGCATGACGACTGTCTGTCAGAGGAACACGAAGATGCTTAATCCCAGGAACAACAATAAGATATCCTACTTATGTTCTGAGGCGACGATATAGCATCAGATAAAGTGTAGAAGAGTTTCTCAGGTAAATAACATTCATAAGCTTTCCTGTAGATATATTTAAAAGCGTTTAAAAATTTAATAGAGTATTGTTTTTCCATAGAACATCGAAAACCTATCTTTTATCGACTTAAAATTAAGTGAACTAACAGTTATTTTATATTTTTATCTGCTCAGTTGTTCACTAATCCTTAACAGTAAACGTTTTACATAATTTCTCAAAAATTACATTTTCATCTTATTTTCTTTCGAAGTTTTTTTTTTTTTTTTTTTTTTTTGTTCAACCGTTTTCAAGTAAATACAATTTATGTTACCTCAAATTCAGCAATGATAAACTAAAACCTTATTTGAAGTTTATTTTCTAAAAATCGTAGATGCAAACATATCATTAATTTAATTGCGAAAAGATTTTCTTCCGGATATTTTCAAAAGTTCTCTAATATTGTAAATCTATTGCTCATTTCCTGGTGAAACTGAGCTGTTAAAGAACAAGAGTAATCATATAATCTGTAAATATTCCTTTTAAATCACGCGAACAATTGAAAAATACGATTCTCTGAAATCTTGAAGGTAAGACGTAAAGAGATTTTGAGTACTAACAAAGAGGTTGTCAGATCCGTTTTTAATTCTAGCTTTTAATGAAGGACTTGGAAAGATAAACTGTACAGCCTTTTGTATTTTTACTTTGAATTCCTATTTATCAACTCTCCTTCAACTTTTCTACTATTCATAGTTTTATAATTGATTTGGGGAAAGGTATGTTTATTAAAAATGGCTTGAGTAAAAATAATTGAGTAGCTATCTGTAATGGTATATGAATTAATTGTTCCTTTTTAAAATGCGAAGATAAATACACATTTCGTTAATGATAGTATTTAATTTTTCCTAAGTTCATATTTTCAGCAAATGTATTTCCTATCAGATAACGTTTTGTCGCTTGTCTCGTCTTAAACATCTATTTCGATTGCTAAAACAATGAATTGTTTCCGAAAATCCGCAATGTAAGTTATTCAAAGCAGTCACTCTGATTTTCCCTTTTAATGAATTGTCCTGATCAATATTAAGCAAATGAAATGTTCGTGGCTGTCAGTTAAACTGACATTTTGGGAATATCTCCAATTTTCCCCACTCATAACCTCTGCGTGCATGGATCGCACGAAAATGAATTTCAGCAATCGACTTTTTTGAAGGATAAACGGATTGCAACATTCCTCTTAAATTTTGGTCTTCTCTAAACTATTGAAATGAAGCTGATTTTATAAACACTAAGCATTAAAAAAAAAGATCAATTCATTCGGTTAAATTAATTTTAAAAATAAGAAAACGAGCTGCCCAGTTAGTTTTATTTTTTCCGTTGTTTAATTTAATGAGCTGATATTTCATAAGCAAACTAAATTGTTTATTTAAAATTTCAAATACTAATGTAATTTTATAAAAACGAAAAAAATATGTATATTTTATTGTAAGAAAACCACCGTACGGGTAACCACTGTTACAAAACCCACACTTGCTCTGCGAGATCTCGCGAATACGTCTTAAATTTGTGTAATTGTATGAGCGATAGCTTATTGCTATATGGGTCAAGTGTTTTGTGTTTTAAAGCGTTTTACATTATTTGTAGATAGTTAAAACATTTTAAACAAAATGTAGTACAGAAGGTATGCATTGCCGCATAAAGGTGCGCACATTTCGGTTCTTTCTGATTAGAACAGCACAAAATCTTTCGAAAACCGTTATTTGTAACGGCAATGCATGAAATCCGTCTTTCTATAGATTTTTGGTCAATCACACTAGTTAAATCAAACTAGAAAAACTATGGAATATTGGATTGCGTACATTTCCTGTAAAATTGGGCACCTACCAGGGCTACTAGAACTATCTCTTGCCCCAAGACAGATGAGAGGTTCCCCTACTATTTGCACTGGTTACCTCCAAATTTTTATTATTGCCACTTACATCCCTTTGCTTCTCTTTGTCTCATATGTGTAATTGATTGCTATCTTTTTCGTTATTAAGAAGATAATTAATGATTTTCGTACACATGCTAATATTGCCGCACTGCGCAATATGGTTGAAAATCATAGTGGCTCAATTGGCAGAGCGCTAAGCGTCGAACCCATCGGACCCCATATCGAGTGCCAGCCAAGACGTTTCAGGCATATTTACAATAAAAGTGTATGTTTTAACCAAAATATGTACTTATTCAGTACACGCAAACACGGAGAACGAGAAAGAAAGAAAGCGAGAAAAGCGCATATGCGACTTTTGGACACTCAAAACATCTGCACCACTTCCGTCACACAAAATGTATCGATGAGAAAATTTGAAAGCCTTTGCAAAAGAAGTATCACTTGAATTATTAAGGGTTACTTGTTAAGTACCTTATTTGATTCTTTCATCCCTTTATTTTTATTATTTTCCGAAGACTTATACACATACATTTCTTTCCTCTGCATGTGTGTGTGCATCTAGTTCTCCAATTTATTTTCGTATTGTAAATTCAAGCACAAAGTATTAGAAATCATGTTGTAAATTACTTTCATAAATTCCTGTTTATTATTTTCCTTTTACGTGTCATCAAGATTTTTGAAAAGTTATTGAAAAAAAGGTTAGTTCATAGAAAATGCTGTTTGAATCTGACATACACACAAAAGATACAGACAGAAGATAATTATTTCAAGTGTCAATTTGAAGATTCTCAGTCCGAGTTAAACCGAAAACTGAAAAAAAAAAATAATAAAAAAAATGTAAATATATTCAATCATTAATTTTTAAATTACAGTTTATTTTTAGTTTTGTTCAGTAAGTGCTTGTTTTTGACGGTTAAAATTATATTTTACCTAAAGCGAGATATTTCGCACTTGAATTTAGCCGTTAAAACTGGGGAAAATATCAGGTGATAAGAGGTGTAACTGAATAACTCAAGCAATTTATTAAAAATAACATAATAAGGGGCTTAGTCAATATTCGTTAACACATTTAAAGAATAAGATTTTGCAATGATTTCCTTGGATAAAAATATGAATATGTTTTTTTTGATTTTTATGTTGAGCATTAAGCTGCAATCATTGTATTATTTGCAAATTTTATTTACATTGCTTTTTTTACCCTAAGTTTTAAACCTATAAGATCTCTTCTTTCAGGCATTTTTTTCTCAGATTATTGTTTTGTTAAGTGTTTTTAATGATAGTTTAAAGTGATGAAACATACTGAGATTTTATAATAGAGGAAAAGGTCCACCAACTTATTTGCAGTTTGCAGACATGCGTTTCTGGGTTGCAAGAAACCCCGTAATCAATGCAATGAAATATCGAATATCGTTTCACCCATTAACTCATGCCTTTACTATAAAAAAGCCTTTAACTCAAAAAATCGCTAGGGCAATTTTTACTGAAATTTGTGCAAGTTAAAACCTTATTGTAACATTTTTAGCTTTTTACCAAAAGAGTAAATTTTTTACTTGTACTAAGCAAGGCGCAGCACGTTTTGTTTAATCCCTCGTTTTGCTCAATCCAATTACATTCATATGTGAAATTGCATTCTTAACTGATTGACAAGAGGAATGAAAAGATGAACTGCAAAATCCTGATGATGAACCGAAACTCTTCGTTTCTTCTTCGTTAATACTACGTCCGTTAAACTAAAGAGACTAAATAAATGACAAGTAAAACAATGCTATCGTATTACATCATTCATCTAAAATAATTTTGCAGCTTCTGCTGTAATAAAATTTATTATTTAAAAAAAAAATGTTTGGCGCATGATATTAAATGTGGAGCCAGTTCCTTAAATGTTTAGAATTCATAAAATCTAATCTGTTAGCAAGGTGTATTTTTTATTCCAGTATTTTTTTTTAAACTGAAAAGCTGAATTAGTTCTCTCATCAATGTTTACTTCTATCAAAAGTTTAAATCGTATTTTTCCCCAGATACTTAATGTTCTTGAGTACAAATAAATTATACAATGAAGCAATAAACGATGATTTTTATTGCGAAAAGTCGCAAATTTGTTGGTTTGATATCATCAATACATCTTTAAAGAGATTTAATCTGAGACTAATGCTTTACATCATCAAAAATCATAAGAGTGAATAACGGAAAGGAATCCATTTGCAATGATTGCTGTGATAAGCTTGCGCATTTATCGGTAATTTAGGGCTTAAAACTATTTGCCCATTGATTAATGTACCATTTCGTTATTCGATGATTAAAATAAATGATTTAAACCGAAGTTCAATGAACCAACTGAGAATAATCCTGTGTGGTTTTAGTTTGAAAAAGGAAAGATAGAAATAAATTATGTGTTTATATTCGTAGTTCGTTGAATTTGAATTCCCCATGAATATTTCTCATGATTTACTTATAAAGAAATGTAATTTTTTGCTGGTATCAAAACGTTGTCCAACTCAAAGACTATACTAATGTGTCAAATTTAATTGGACAGTAACATAAAAATGGTTTTAACCTTAATTGGCTATTTTATTGCAGAAATCCCGGAAAACGTGAAAAGAAACTCTGTATGTTTAACTTTAAACAAGAAAAAAATCAATAAAAACATGTGTTTGAGTTAAATTAGTTTTGAAGGTTTGAACAATTCTGTACGATTTAAGAGATTTTTTATGTAACTAAGAAATTGTCCTTCAGTCTTCTTATTGCATTTATTATTAGAATTAATCTTATTTAATTCATGCTCTTTCCTCGGTCCAAAGTGAAGAATAAATCTATTGATTGGCAACAAAAGTTATTTTGAAACTAAACCCGTTCAATCGTTTTTCAAAGATTTTTTGCGCACGTGTCTTATAATAACGTTTTTAACTCCTACAAAAAGTTTGCTGGTGTAACGTGCGTAATGTATAGTTTGTTCACATCACGAAATAACTAATTCAATGACTGCAGAAAATGTAAATACTTTTGAGTCGGAGAGTAATAAATAATGTGTTTAAAATGCAATACTGGATTGCGGGAGGAAACGGCTGGTAAATATGCTGACAGTTTGTGTGAAAAACTAACGGCGTTTCTGCGGCGCAATATGTTTAACTTAAAATTCTTGATAGGAATGACCCCCATCCCTTAAATTTGATACGCACAAGCAGTCTTGCTTAATAGTACTTTGGGCAGATCGTTTCTCTTAATTGCTGTGTACCAAAACATACGTACTTTTTTCTATCGTGCATCTAATTAACCAGAAAATCGCCCGTCAAGTTATGACGGGTGAAAATTGCTTCTACATTTTTGAACGACGCGATTGCCTGTAAGGTGAAATTTTGATAGTTGAAATTTTAACCCTAACTCCAGTGGCTTAATTTTAAACTCTACTAGATAGCGTTCATTGTTGACAACTTTTTCTTTTCTTCATTCTCCTAAAATAACAGTCTTACCAGTAAAATAATTTATGTTATCGGATCCAGTTCAGCCTTGTAAAAATAAAACATTTCCCTGGATGTTAAACATTTCCAAAAAATATTATCAAATTATCATGCTATGGCAGAAGTTTCATTGTTGGTGACGTCAGGAGCGTTGTTTGATCAGTAAATTAGCTAGTAGATATGTAAGGATGTGTCAAACGGATATGAATGGGTTTAATTTGAACCCAAAAACTCGCTGCTTAGAAGTTCTTCGAAGAAAAACTGAAAATTTTGTTTTACATTCTATAGTTCGAAATAAATTCCAAAGAAAATACCTAATAATAAATGTCTAATAAAAATATTATTATTAAATAACAAAAAAATATTTAATAATTAATAAAAATAAATGCCTAATGCCACTTCGATAAGAGAATTGGCATTAGCATTTGTTATTAGGACTATTTCTAAATTTTTGTGAACTTGTTATAAGTTAGCAGCTAATAGCATTTTCCCGGAATAATGCTGGGTTTCTAGAATGGTGTGTGTTAGTCACAAAGGAAGGTGGGGAAGATTGGAAAATATAGTGCCTGGCAATACGTAAAAATTATACCTTACACATAATAATGCACAGAAAATAAAGATACAAGTGCATCAAACGCTTCTTTTGTAAGTAGTGATACTGTTTACACTTGAAAAATTATATCACATAAAGATTGCAAAAGAACGAAAAACACAAGAAAGCCAAAATGACGTTGCTGGATGCTGGATAGAGTAGGGGAGGGGGGCATATGCGAATATGGTATCTTTTACTAGAATAACTTGAAGCAAAAATTCTTAACAACTTTCTAGAAATGACCGTACCGACCCTATCTCTTTGCAAAACTTTTAGAGCAAATAGCCTATTTTGCGTTTTATGTGCCGACAACATCTTTGTTTTAGCCGGTTTTGTATGTTTTTTTTTCCACTGTTTTCCTCTCGTAAAAATGCATTTTAAACCAACTAATAAACTAAACTTTATTATTTTACACCATTGTATGAGCATTTAGGTAAATTAATGACAAAGTTTACATTTTCTCGTTGAATTGAGAATAATTTTTGCTAATAATTCCTGAGTTTGGTAATGGGGCACATGTAAACACATTATCCTGAGTAGATGTAAACAGTTCCCACATCCTCTCCATAATATTAATGTTAGTGCAGCAATGGTGGATTCAGCTTCCCCTTCTCTGGATCTGCTCTTGAGTGCAAACCTTACAAGCTTTTAAAAATGTGTAATTATGTATAATTATTATTTTTCTGAGATAGATTTATAAATTTATTGCTAATTTGTTTTAAACGTAATATGAAATAAGAATAAACTTATATAGTAAAATATTATGTGTACTGTTTAGTCGTTTGAGACTTTTCTTGTCTATTTGAAGATATAAAATTTTCGAAACTTTAAAATTTGACTGCGTGCGTGGGTTGCAGGCTTTTTAATTTGGAGACAAAGAAATTCCTATTGACACATGCAATTCAAATTGACACTGTTGACTTCATATCCTTTAGTGTAATCGGGGAGGATTTACATGTTTCATATTAAACTTTTCTTTGAATTATGATATTCGCTCTGCTTTTTGTAACTGTTCATGGCATAAGTGTTTTTTTTTCTGCTGCCTCTTTTTAGATACCTAAATGGATATACAATCTGTATCTTTTCTACTAAAGCAAACAATCCGTCTGGAATGCTTGAAAACCGCAAACGTGAGATTGAAAAGCGTAGAGCAATTACGAGGAATGCTTTTTAAAATAGAAAAAAACTTAAAAGCCGTTTTACTCAATTCGTTTTATCAAATACTAGTTCCAGGTACATTACATTTCAGCCGAAGCTTTTAAATTAATTTAAAAGTGACTTCTTTCTACCTAATCTATGTTCTTTTTGTCACACCATGCAAACAATCATAAAATACTTCACCGTATTGAAATGCGATCCCTAAATGATGCACAGAATGTTATATCACGAGAAAATGCAGTAAATAGAAGTTTTCATGGAGTGTAACCATAATGTGTTCCAAACATGAGAATGAAAATAAAATCCGTACAAAATATAAAAATAAATTAAGTGTTGGCAAAAGATGGGCGAGCCCTACTGCACCTTTATCTTCAAACAAATAAAGTTTAAAACCGTAAAGTGAAAAAGAAAACACCACGATATCCATTTTGCCCACGCAAATCTTTTTACACGCAAGCCGGTTCAAGTTTATCTACTTTGCATTAAAGAAAAGATTTTCTCTGGCAGAGTTTGAGCATTTGATTTACGGCAGTATTCTATTCTTTTTACCTCTTATTTGTGATTCAAATAACGTTTGACCTTAAAGATTTAGATTCTTTTGTTGAAATTATATTAAACGTTGCATAAGTTACTGTTATCGAATCTTTTTTTCTTTTTCTTAAATACAGTCATTGAAATATTACTCTAGTATTTATTGAAAGAAAACAATTTAGTGAGTTAAGTTTTAAATAACTAATTGACTTTTGTCATAAGATGAAAATACAAAACAATTGCAAGTTGTTTCTTCTAGATTATTATTTGTCTGAAAAAACTTTTAAAATGTTCAAAATCTTAATTTGCAATTGTTAAGAAAATTGTCTTAGCCGAAGTTCTTAAGCACATTAATGGGGCGTTAACAAAGGAAAAGCAATTATCCCACTTTATGGTGAGAGGCGGGATTTTCGATATCACCCGGTTACATTGAAGCCGGCAGTTGAGCAATACCTCACGTAAACTGTCCCGCTTTCTATCTGGTATAAAGTAGGTCGACAATTCTACTTGCCATGATCATTTTTTTTTCTCCGGATGAGGATGATTCTTATCGCGGTTAGTAAGCACCTGCAATGATCCGTTTCAATGTGAACGGGTTCATTGTTATTCGTTTTGAAATGAAATAAACTGCAAGTTCCCAGCAATCAGGTTTGACTTCAAAATTGGCGCTAAAAGCCTTTTTCTACAGGGTCGCAATGATTATTTGTAATTAAAGTGTCTAACAATTCATTAAAATAATGTTATTATAGGATCATTTGTAAACATAGCCATTTTGATTGACAAAATTTTAGCCAGTGAAGGGACAATTGCTCCAATATATAATTTGACGGGTTGTTATTTTCAAGCTGTTTTTTATAAAAGGATAACACCTTTTTTTGCGCTATTAGTCCAAAAATGTATAATGAAGAAAAATGTTAATTACATTTTTTTTAGAAAAGTAGAAAAAGCAAGTAACAAATACCAAAATGCAAAAGTAAAAAGTACAGCATGGCGGGAGTAAAATTAATCAGCGGATAACGATACGTTTAAAGAATATGGTGCAAATCATATGAAAAATATTTAATTTAGATTTCATTCAGAAGCTATAAGAGTTTTCTTAATATTATAGAAAAATAAATTGTTTTTTGTTCACTTAAACCGCTATCACCAATAATTACCTAGAAAAGATCCAACCTGATTGGCATTTCACTCAATCGTGGAAAATTGCGGCATCGGTATAGCTGTTTCTGTTGTGATTCGAATGGGTATAAATTCTTCAAAGATTCGAATTCCTATACCATGAATTACAAAATCGATTGATATCTGAAACATTAACTCTAAATTGAGAAATGCTACCTTCTGGAGGGGAATCGAGAACAGATTGGATTTTCCTTGAGTTACTAACAGTAATCACAGCGAAGTGTACCAAAGACATTTCAAGTTGTAAATGATCTCGGGATATAAATTCCAGCGGTTGATACATTTTAGTATGGAAATAATATTCATCTTTTCGCTTTTCCTATTTTAATTAAAAATCTTGAACTGGTGATTATTTTACAAACACCCGAGGTTTTAGCATTACATTAGCAAACAAAAGTTCATGAAAGTTTTTTTGTTAAAAAAATGTTTTTTGAGCCATTCAAAAAAAACTATATGTTACTTAAAAAATATACTTAAGTATTTTTACTTAGTTGGTCTTGAGGATTTTTTCATTAAACTAATGCAGTGCTGTAACTCGAGTGAGATTTAAAAAATTCAATGTCATTGATTTGGTAAGCTTGTTCCAAAATTACAATGAGTTTTCACTATTTTGTTTCACTGGCACCATTTTTAATTTTTTCAAACATAAGTATGCATTAACTGTTGTTTTAGACTGTTTATTTGAAATCGTTTCACTTTCGTCATTCATAATAATACAGAAATGTGCTCGAAATATGTTCGCCATGTTGCTTCAGTAGATTTTGTATCATATAACATATAGTTTAACTTACCATTGTGTTTCTTAAGAGCTTATGATGAAAACATTATTCTAATAGTCATTAGTACGTTCAACTTTTTTTTTTTTTAACGGATTATTTTCACGAATTCAGAACAAATCGTGTCCAAAAATTTAAAAATTACAAAATTTACCGCTAGGTATCGTTATACAATGTACAAAAGGTAAAAAAACAAAAGCATATAAAACATTATCGTTTTAAGTAGTAGAAATTTCTGTGTAGATGAATTTTATAAAGACGATTGCTTTTTTCATCTCTATCTAAATGCCACGCTTTATGTTTTAGAAGTTACTATACGTTATTATGATTAAGTAATATAAGGAAGTGAGAAGCAAAGGGGTGTAAATGGACATTTTCAAGTTTTGAGAAAAACGCGTATAAAGATAGTTTCCTATGTAGGCTTTCATTGTTTTTTCCCCTCAAAATCATGCTGTATAGCAGCACCTACCAGGGCTACTAGTACTATCTCTTGCTCCAAGACAGAGTATTTATTCACCTACCATTTGTGCTGGTTATCTCCAAATTTTTAATTTTGCCGCTTGCATCCCTTTGCTTCTTGCTGCCTCATATGTATATTGTATGATTTTGGTTCATTCTCATAAAAGTAGTGGAAAGCTTGATCGGGGCCTTAGATTTTGTAAATCAATTTTTAAAATTACCACCAATTAATCATATTTTTAATGGATCTCCATGTATTCATACAAAAACATTTGTGCATAAGTAATTCATGGAAAAGTTATTAAAAAAAAGATTTATGTACTATTAGTTACTAGTCATAAAATTTGCAGATCTTTTCGACTAAATGTAGCGAAGATGTGGTGGTTTTTCCCTTTGACCTTACAATTTTGACCACTACTGTAACATAAAATTAAATAGTGATTCCAAAACTTATTTTGTTTGTAATTTCAAGTTTTTTTTCTTTTAATGTAAGATAGTGTATATTTAATAGCTCAAGTTAGCTAAAAGTGGAAAAAATAATAACTGTCATCTTGTTTGTTGACCCTAGAATTTGAATTGATCAATTCAGATAAGAAGTTATACTATTTGGACTGCTTTAAAATTTTACTAGATTTAATGTTTTTTTTAAAACTAATTTAGCAGAGTGTACAATATGAACCATAGGAAATGTTGGCACATAAATTAAAAAAAAAGGAAAAGAAAAAATAGAAGGGGGGGGGGGTCCAAGTTGCAATGCTATAATTATTATGTGAAAGATTTAATTGAACTGCTATTTTATATTGTTGTTATATTTTTTTGCGATTTAAAAAAATCACTGCTGAGTCCTATGTTTTTTTCCAAGTTGTAATGATGTAATTATGTTTTTGTGAAAGATTTGATTGAACTGATATTTTATCTTGTTGTTGTATTTAAATGCGATTTTAAAATGAATTTTCACTGCAGGGTTCTTATGTCAAAACAACTAGGCAATCAACCTGACCATCTCCGATTTTTATGAAGGTTTCTTAAATCTTTATTTTTGACAACTTCAATTCATATACAAGGTGTTCCGTTTCAACCTGCGAGACCTTTATTTTCGCAACCGTTAGTCCTAGGTGTATACTTTCAATTACAAAAATGTTCAAAATCAGACGCAGAGTTACGATATTGAAAATCTGAAGTAGAAATATAAATGAGTAAAGAAAAACAAAATTTAACTTTTTATACAGGCCCCAGGTCCCTTAAGTTATAATTAGGGAAATAATTTCCATTGAAAAAGTATTCCAACACGAAAAGTTTTGAAATTAGTACGACCAATATTCAACGTGATATGAAACGCAGCGTTTTGTGACTTACACTACTTTACACTCGCGGTCAATAACACCAATTTGGGGGAAATAGAGCTTTTAACAAGTTTAAAAAATTATATGTGTGCATAGAGTGTAATTTTTCAATTTGTTCGAGGCCTTAAGTGTGTTTTTGCGTATCACGGCATAACATTTGCATTTATTTTTGAATAGCAATGGAAAATATAAATACCTTGTTTTTCTTACTTTGACGACCTGTCATTCTTCTGAAAGGACGACAAGTTCCAATCTCTCCTTGAGTTTTGGTCGTACTTTGGTCAAGTTTTTTGTGTCAGTATTAGTTTTCAATAGAGATTATTTTTCTAACTATAACTTAGGGGATCTAGGGCCCATATAATAAATTACATTTTGTATTTTTGACTTATTTTTATTTTCACTTCAAACTTTCAATATCTTAACTCTACATCAGATTTTGAACATTTTTGCAATTGGAAGTATACATCTAGGACTAACGGTTGCGAAAATAAAGGTCTTGCAGGTTGAAAGAGAACACCCTCTATCATCCATAATTGATAAGTACAATTAACTATTGTGATTCGTTGAATAGTACTAATTTTTAATTGGCGCCTTTGCTTTAAAATGTTATAACTAAATTCAGTATTTCGTTTTAAAATTAATAAAATGCACTTTATGTAACGTGAATGAATTTTGCGACAATATTTTATCACAGTTTGAAATTTAAAATTGCAACTTTTATTTTTAAAGAATGCCCTTCAAAAGTTTTGAAAAAAAATATGTAATTTTAAAAGTATTTTAAGGAATACATCCTAAAATTTTCAGAGGGACCATAAATGGATGAGCTGTTACAGAAAATAATTAGGTATGTTCATTCAATTTTTGCTAAAATTTGCATTAAAATGTTATAAAGTCAAGTTCTATGACAGCTGCCGAGTTGTATAATAAGTCATTTTAAAGATACTTGCATGTAATCCTTTATATAAATATAAACCAATGATCGAGTAACACTTCTGACGGCATCAACAATGAAACTCGCTCCACGGCATGATAATTTGATTATATGTGTTGGTAATGTTTAAAAGACAGGGAAAGGCATTATTGTGACAAGGCTGAACTGGCTCCGGTAACTTAACTGTTTTACTGGTAAGACTATTTCATTTCAGGGGAATGAAGAAACGAGAAAGTGATCAAAAATGAACGCTATCTACAGGAGCTTAGGGTTAATCTACTGGTATTAGGGTTAAAATTTTAATTATCAGAATATCACCAAACAGGCAATTCCATCGTTCAAATGTAGAAGCAATTTTCGATCGTCATATCTTGACGGGCAATTTTCTAGTATGTACATATATTGTTTAAATATTTTTAAAAGACACTATTTTGAAAATTAATGGTTCTTTTAAGTTTTAAAAATTTTCGAAATAATGTTTTCATCGAATATTATTGATGTTACGTATCAAATTCAAGTGCTTACAATTCTGCTTAAAATAAGTTTTTATACAAGTCCGCATCTAGCATAAAACTTGAGTTATAACATTTTCAAGCAAATTTTAGCAAAAATGGCTATTATTTTTGAGCAATCACGATTGCTTATTGCTTTTATTTGACTGTTTTTGGCGTTCCTTTGATTTTATTTTCCCACCGCCACCGTCTGCAGCATCACCGTCAACCGGGTCCTCACGATGCCGCTCCTATAGCGAAAGCCGTCTCCAGGTTGCATCCATATCCTACACACACGCGCATACATACACAACTACACACACACACGCACACATACACATGCACACACATACACCTACACACACATACACATACACACACGCATACATACACACATACATACACACAACTACTCACACATTCATGCATACATACAGACACCTACACACACATACACATACACACACGCATACATACACACATACATACACACAACTACTCACACATTCATGCATACATACAGACACCTACACACACAAAAAAAACATACACACACATACACACAACTACCCACACATTCATGCCTGCACACAAACACAAACACATATGCCTACACACACATACACATACCCCCACACACACATTCATACACACAACTACCTACACACTTACGCCAGCACACAGACACAAACACACATGCCTACACACACATACCTCCCACACAAAAAAACACACGCCTACATACACACACTCGTGATTGCGAAAAACATAATTTGAATTCAAGATGTCAAAATTCAAATTAATTTTTTTAGATTTTTTCACCTTATTTTCTTTAACTGCTGATCCACTCATGGTCCCACTCTAAAATTTTTAAATGTAATCATTATAATGCTCGTTAAATCATTTTTTTCCAAAACATTTTAAGGGCACTGTCGTACATTTTTTTCAATTTTTATATTTGAAAATTTTGGAAAAAAAAAACTACTCTTACTTTAAAATTTTCCAGTTTACGCATCAAATTATAGTGCACGTTCTTTTATTTTAAGATACAATATTTAATAGCTTATTGTTTTTAAAATAAGCTATTGCACAACTCCTTAGCTTACGTAGAACTTGAATAACAGCCTTAAAAAACTACCGGCATGCAGAAAAAACTACCGGCATGCAGAAAAGTGCTATTAACAAATTTCAAAAAATAACTACTCATCATCAATGAATGATTTTTGTGATATATGAATGTATATATAAGATAGTAAAAAAGAGTAGGCTTTCTGAAGATTGAAAACCTGAGTTGTTCAGATTGAGAATTAGGGGAGACTGGGGATACTTGATCCCCACATTAATTTTCAATTTTTTTCTTTGCTGCAAATTATCAGTTAAAAAAAAAAAGAAGTACGAGAACTTTAAAAAAAAAGTACGTTTCCTATATCTGACAGTATATTCTTTTAGTTGAAACTAAACAGATAGTTTTGGTAAAATAATGTTTTTCAATATTTTCATAAAAGGATCATGTATCCCCACATCAAGGGATACATGATCCCTTCATGGGGATACTTGATTCCACCGAAAAAATACATAAATTTTCATTAGATCAGCAATTTATTTATGTATTTTAGTTTTCTACATAATGTTTCTAAAAAATAACCCTCTCTATTTTTAATTTTCTTTATTGGATTATAATAATGTGAACACAAAAGAACATTGTTTTAAAAATCCACTAGAACATTCCTAAAAAAATGTAAACAACTTTGATGACCTTGTGATACAGTTGTGAACAATAGAGGAAACTGGGGATACGTGATCCCCACTTTAGTTTTAGCCCATTCTTTGCCCCGGCCGATACAGGATCGGCCGCGCAGTTTGTGTTAATACTGCCCCGGCCGATTCAGGCTCGTCGCAAGAAAATGGTTCCTAACTGCCTTCGACGAACCTGTGTCGTCACGGCGTTTCTAGCAGTTTTTGCCTCGGCCGAATATATGTCGGCGATCCTTCCAGGGGCAGAACCCTGTTATTGCGCTTCTCTGTTGAGTTCTGGTGCTTTTAGGGGAGCGGTAATCAAGCTCTTTTCCTCAGACAAAAGGGATGTAACTTATAGTATTTCACGAAACTTGTTGTAATTTATTTTATTTTACTAAGATATTAACCTTTCAAGTACTCCTGGGTGGGACACGTATAATGCTTCAAATAATCAGGCATTATATTTTTATCTTTTCGTGGAAGCTTTGTTTCTTAGCATCCTGGCATTTGAACTCCTGATGAACAAGTGTGAAAATATTTTCTTACACATTTAACAATATTTCTATGCCTGAATAAAGCAAATAAACATAACTTTTTTTCTTGTTATCAAAAATCCACCTTCTTACACAAGCAACCTCAACTAAATTGTTCAAAATCCTCAAATTTTATAATTTATTTTACACAATCTTTTTTTTTTAATTATCTTACACATCTTAATTTTGTACGAGTATGTTTTTTTTTAAAATTATAATGTGTTTACTAGGCTTTTTATTTATTTGTATACTATTATTATTTTTTATTATTTATTTATTTTTAAATCGTGATATTTTCAAACTTAAATTTTAACTTCTTATATTCGCGGCATCCTTTGATGGACTTTTAGTGATACAGTTTTGAATATTTTTAATTTCACAAACAAAAATTATGACGACCGCATTGATTATACGTAATAGTTGACCATGCAAAACATAAAATATATACTACAGTACAAATGAAATTATAATATCTTGAGTTATTTTCGCTTTACTCATAGGAAACGAAACATTCCTTTTCTCCCTTTCTTTTTCAGATTTCATTTATTGTTTTAAAATAGCTCCAATGTTTTAATTGCACCTTCATTTATGAGATTTTAAAAATAGAAATAAATATTTGGTTTCTTTTCAATAATCAAGTTGCCTTAATTAGTAAATAATCCTATGAAACTAATTAAAATTAACTAACTTAATTAAAATAATATGTTTTAAAATAAGAAAAACAATTCGACTCTATTTCAAGCAAGATTTTCTTTTTTTTTCTTCTGAAGACATGTTCTCAAATACAAGCAGTAAAGCTTGCTTTGAAATTCCTTTCTGATTCAAACTGTTTTGTTGTTAGAAAATAATGTGGAAGGGTTGACCGCAAGACACCAAGGGTGACATCTCCTTAGGGAATCCGCCCTGGCATTCTCTGTAATTCCTCTCTCAGCTGGGGGGCTTTTAGTTGCATGCACAAAAGTATCCTTTACGGAAATAGGGGATTAGCCGCACGTTTTGATCTTTTGTAATCATTTATCTTTAAAATACTTCCCACGCTTGAGCAACTGATATCTGGACACTCAGAAGAGATTTAAAAGTCATCGCAATTACGATAAAAGAACCGAAAAGCAAAGAGATGTCTCTGTGTTTATTGGTCGTTTTGAAGGGTCACAATGTATCAAAAGGCACCGAAGAATACTTTTTATCCGCTTAGAAAAACATTCCCACAGTTAAAGCGTTTTTGTCAATTCAAACCCCTTGTTCACAGGTGGGATCGATCAGTCAATTGTTTGAAGAATGTTTTGTTGAGCCCTTTTGAAAGGTAGACCATCTTACATTTAACAGTTTTGATTTCTTAAGTGTATAAAAAGAAAAGTATGATATACTGAGACAATAGCAAAAAGAAAAATAAATCAATAAAATAATTAGTGTTACAAAAATAATTGCTTTTCGTCCTATCCTCTATTGTTTATTATTTTCCTGTTATGTACTGTGTAAATTTAATGAATATTTCAGCACATATTAGCAATCTTGTATTTTATTGCACTATTTAATTCAGTGCCAAAAAACTAATAAAGCGAAGCGATTTTCGAATGCAAGCTGAACAGCAAAAACAACATTAAAATCCCGAGAGCAAAATGGGGAGAAAAGCGTTATTACAACGTAGCAAAAAGCAACTCCGTTCGTTATCTGCGGCATGCGCGTTAAGGGGTTTCGGGCTGATCATGGAATGGGTTAAATTTTGTTCTCTGCTGCAAATTATCAGTTTTTTTTTTTTTTTTTGTATTTTTTTTTTCTTAAAGTACGTGAAGAAAGGTAATTTTTTACTCTATCTGACGGTATATTTTTTTAGTTGAAATGAAACAGATAGTTTTGGTAATTTTTTTTTTCAAAAATTTTATAAAGGGATCATGTATCCCCACATCTAGGGATACATGATCCCTTCATGGGGGATACTTGATAACACTGAGAAAATACATAGACTTTTTCTTAGATCGGCAATTTATTTAAGGATTTTTGTTTTCTACATAATGTTTCAAAAAAAAAAAAAAAAAACACATTTTCTAATTTTCTTTATTAGATTATAATAATGTGAACACAAAATAACATAGTTTCAAATTTCACTAGACATTTGTAAAAAAAATGTGCTCAACTTTCATGAACTTATGATGCTTTTGATCAGTTACTTGTTATCCAATACAGTTGTGAACAATACTATATTTTATAAATAAAACTAACAACTTTTTTTAAAGTAGCGTAATGAAGCTAAAATTACAACAAATTAAAAAAAAATATAGGATGACAAGCAAATCATTTTATTTGCTTCTCGTCTTGCAATAATAAAATTAAGAGTTTTATCATTTGAATTAATTTTTAAAAAGAGGGAAGAAAAATGTAAGTATCAGTGTACTCATAAAAAAGAAAGCCTATCTTATGTGTTTCTAAAACCTGAAAAGTCAAATGCAAACAATTCGTTTGTTGTAGTTCCACTCAATCCAACTGGATGTGTGCATCTTAACACATTTTGTCAATTTTTCAGGAAAAATTGATTGATTAACCATAGTATTACCTTTTTGCTTAAGAAAACTTATTTCAAACTCTAGAAATCCAACTTTGCATTCTCTCCGCTGATGGGTCAATACAATGGGCAACTCACTTTTTTGTTGTAAATCTAACTATAGTAAAATCATTTTTTTTTTTGTTTCAAACAAAGATTTGACATCTATTTCAACTTGTTCAAGCTCTAATTTATCAGTAGAGTTAGTTTATATTTAGATCTTTGAGGTGTTATGTAGGTTACAAGTGCGAACTGATATTTCAATCGTTAAGCATATTTACATTAGTGATTGTTTAAATCTATCACTCAAACTACGACTAATTTTATTATATTAACATGGTTTTGTATGTTTAAAGTTAATGGCAGCTAAGTAAAGAACATTTATATTGTTTTCATTGCATTTATATTGTCATATGGATTCTTGATCCGTGGGATCATGTATCCCTCAAAAAAAAGGGATCAAGTATCCCTAATATGCGATTTTTTACAAACATACTTGTTCTATTATTAACAATCAGTAGATATTTACTGAAAATTAATCTCAATTATTAAAGACTGTCTATACTTTACATTACACTTCGAAATTTTTTTAAAGTTGTATTTAACGGATAATGTAAACTCCGGAATGCTTTCCTAAAAAACGTTTCCCTTGTCACATTCTGACAATCATTTCTTGAGCTAAAACAAAATGGCTGAAAAAAAAAATGTTGCCAGTTTTTATGTACGAGTATGACTTTAATATAATTGTCAGGTTTCAAATTTCTACTTAATGATTTTGGTACATTTTTGGCTATGGGATCATGTATCCCTAGGAATCAAATATCTAGTCTCCCCTATATTTTAGAAATAAAACTAACAATATTTTTAAAGTAACGGAATGAAACTAAAATCACAACAAATAAAAAAAAATAGGATGACAAGCACAAAAATCAACTTATTTGCTTCTGGTCTTGCAATACTAAAATTAAGAGTTTTATCAAATGAATTAATTTTTAAAAAGAGGGAAGAAAAATGTTAGTATCAGTGTACTTACAAAAAGAAATGAAAGCCTTATGTTTTCAAAAACTGAAAAGTCAAATGCAAACAATTTGTTTGTTGTAGTTCTTAGAATTCCACTCAACCCAATTGGATGTGTGCAGCTTAACACATGTTGTCATTTTTTCAGGAAAAATAGATTGTTTAAGCATATTTTCTTTTCGCTTTAGAAAACTTATTTCAAACTCTAGAAATCCAACATAGCATTCTATCCGCTAATAAGTCTAAATAATGGGCAACTCACATTTTTGTTGTAAAAATCTAACTATAGCGAAATCATTTTTTTCATTCAAACAAGGATTTGACATCTATTTCAACTTGTTCAAGCTCATATGCCTGATCAGAGCATAATTCATCAGTAGAGTTTATGTTTAGAAGTTTAAGTTGTTATGTATATGTTACAAGTGCGAAATGATATTTTATTGTTCAGCATATTTACTACAGCGATTGTTTAAATCTATCACTCATACTATGATAAATTTTATTATGCTACCATAGTTTTGATTGTTTAAGTTAACAATAGTTATATTGGTTTCATTGTGTTTATATTGTCATAGGGATACTTAATTCCTGGGATCATGTATCTCTAAAACTGAAGGGATCAAGTATCCCTAATATGCGATTTTTAAAACATACTTGTTTTTTTATTAACAATCAGTGGCAATTTTCTAAAAATATGTCTCAATTATTAAAAACTGTCTATTCTTTAACTTCGTTTAACTACACTTCGGTAATTTTTTAAATTGTATATAACGGATAATGTAAACTTCAGAATGCTTTCCTAAAAAAAAGTTTTCCTTGACACTTTCTGACAATTATTTACTTGAGCTAAAACAAAATGGCTGAAAGAAAAACAAAGTGTTGCCAATTCTTATGTACAAGTATAACTAACATAATTTTCAAGTTTCAAATCTCTACTTAATGATTTTGGTATATTTTTGGCTGTGGGATCATGTATCCTCAGTCTCCATTATTAATTTTAGTAGTAGCAGTTGTAGCAGTATGATTTTGGTTAATTTGAGATGAAACGACTACCTCAATGATTTGAAGCTGGGACGAAAATCACCTATTTGGGACCTTTTACACCGTACAAGTCATTCATACTTGATTATACACAGTTTAATGATGACCCAATAAAAAATATGATTAATTATCTTTAGTTGTTATAATTTATTCAACAATGGATATTATTTGTACTACTTTTCAGGAAACCCAAATAAACTTTTCAAAATATTCTTCGTATCTTGAACTAAAATTTCCTAAATGAGAACATTTCAAATTCTGCATCCTTATCTGTATTTTATTGTTTCAGAATACTTCTCAACTATTTCGAAAAAATGCCATTTTTTCTTTAAATATTCACTCCGCTGTAGATTTATGGAAATATGTTTGTTATTGGAAACGAAATATGCAATTCTGAATTGGAAATAATGTCGAAACTTTGCCTAATTTTCATTATTGCTTGGCTGAAACTTGCACCTGTTATTCTGGATGCTTCCACAACTGGCTGTACTCAGACGTTTAGAATTTCTGTAGGAAGCGAAGCGGTATTTATTTTCCTTAAATATTATGAATTTTCCCACATTGGTAAAGACACTGTAGGTTGTTACTACATCTGAGTAGTTCTATTGCTGAATAACATATGTTGCTTGTTTTAATCACTCACAATCTAGAGACCGCACAAGTAAGGGATTTGTTTCTTGTGTTTTTAACAAAATACTTTTCTCTTCTGTACTTTTTAACGCCAATTTCGAAAATGATCTTCAAATCTTGAAATCACAAATTTTGATCATTTAAAAAAATAAATAAATAAAATAATAACTGATTTCAAAATAGATATAAATGTTTTTTTTCCTCGTATCTTCGTTCTTTGATACGCCTTTTGATATCTGAACTAGAGAAAGGGTTTAGAGAAGAGGGAAGTAGTCTCGTAAACTCTTTAATTTGCCTCAAAATAAACTTCAGTTGAGGTAGTGAGAAACAAAGGGATAACGGTCCCAAAATTAAAAATTGGGCGATAACCAGTACAAGTGATAGGAGAACCTATCTGCTGTGAGGTAAAAAACAACATAGAAGCCCTAGTAGCTTTTGCTAGACATAATTTTTAGGAAAAATAATAATAAAATTCTACTTAGGACCGAAAATTTAAATGCGTTTTGCTGAAAAGTGTAAACAGTTCACCTATATTGTTTTATTTCTCACTGCCTCAATTTGTAGTGCATTTAAAAATTTAAGGTGATTTAAACGATTTTTACAGGGTATAGCATTTTTTTGGAAACTATTCCTCTTTTCTCCTATCTTTGATGAAAATGTACATATAAAATATCTACAACTTTACACTATATGTGGCAGCTTCTTTGGATCGCTGATGCTTTGCTTCAACATTTTGTTTGTATGTCTCCCTGATTAAGCTCACTCCAACCCTGCATCCAGAAAAATTAACTCAACATTATACTTGTCCATATTTCTTGAGGTCTCTCTTCCATTTTCTTTACACTATGACGAAACATATCCGTATTCGCCAAAGTCCTATATATATTCTGAAAAATGGGTTCACATTGGAACTAGAAAACTTTCAAATTCATGGAATTCTTCTCTTTTGTACTTCCCAGAAATTGTGTTTTACCTCCTCCAAAAAGTTCTTTTTAAATACACAGCTTTTACTTTTGTCTATGAATGGCCTTTAAATTTTCACTGATATTTTATTTCAAAAATTGTAATTGTTCTTGTTATCAATATTTTTTCAGTCTCATTATTATTAGTTATCATAATTAACATTACTTTTTTTCAGTCTTATTATCATTAATTATCATTAGTAACATTATTTTTTTCAGTCTCATTATCTAAATTTACATGTTTTCTAATGATTGCAATCGAATTTTCAATTTTCTGTAGTGTTAACGCTTGTTTTTGTCATTATATTATTTTCACGTATATGCGAGAAAGTATTTGACGAATTTAAAATATTTAATCTTTAAAAAAAGATTACTATAGTAATAATAATAATAAATTCACTAGAGAGCAAAGTTTGTTCCGCCGCATTCAGTTATACGTTAAATTGAAATTATTTTTCTTTAACGTTAATATTGACAAACTCAAAACAATCAAAAAACTTAAGACACACACAGAAAACAAGCCTTTATATTCTTTCTAATGAACCTCATTTCGACACTGCAATTAGAAAAACTCCTACGACATTTTAATTGTCGATTTTTCTTGATACACTAGCTGCGTGCCCGGCGTTGCACGGGCTACTTAAAAAATGAAAGAGATGTCCAATTGATGTTTTTGTATTACTCTGACATTAGTTTCTAAAGCGCTAAGGAGTAAATAAATACGCGTAATGCAAGGTTTGCAAAACACAAGTAGAGCTTATTTTTGGCAACAATCTCTTTAACGTTAATCATAGTTATCAATGATACAAGTTATGAGCATTAAAAGATGAAAATATATGCATTATCAACTATAATCTGTGCGCACGTTAAAATGAATTACATCTGATAGACTATATCTGAAATATTTATGTACACTTACAATCAGCTTTTTACTTAAAATGACACACACTTTGTGGTTGATTACGTGAAACTAAATCACCAAGACTAAATAAATACCAATAAGCATTAATTTAAAGTCATCAGATTCCAAATTAGCTTTAGTTAAAAACCTTAAAACCAGTTTTTTCTGTTCAACTATGTTTCACTTAAAGAAATCCAAGCAATCTTAATTTAACATGTTCTTTTAACGATACAAACCGTATTTCAAAAATAGAAACAGGAAGGAAAAAGAGAGTTATTACAATTCGAAAACTCACCCATGTGACGGGAAAAGATCCAACAAAATAAACATAATTAGTCACACCTCCTAAATGTACCAAAATATGAGGCCGGTGAATGATAAACTTACACTACAATCAATAAACAAAGCTAAAGTAACAACTTTCCTATCCTGAAAAAAGTTAAGAACGTTGAATGCAAAAATTAAAAAAAAAGACAGACGATAAAATAAAGGCAATGTCCGAATAGTGCAACCAATTTTAAACTAATTTAAAATAAAAATTCTAGATGGAAACGTTGTTTTAAGATTTGGACAGCAGCCAAAAAATCTCTTTTAAAAGAATTATTAGAATTTTACTTGCTCACTCATATGCAAAATGGCAACAGGAAAGAAATAAAAATTCCTGAATAACGTTATGTTAATTAACGTTTTAATTAATATCTCCGCCAATTAAAGTCGTACAATTACGAGATTGGTCCTATTGTTTTCTTTGGAAAATTTCGAATTGATCGGTATCTCGTTTGACTCCTGATTCGCAGCGGTTCTCGAGAAGATAGATCTTCAGACAGACAGACAGACAGACGCGAACAGATTTTAATATTATAGTGGATATTTTACAGTTATTTGGCATTCTGATGAAATATCTCATTCATCTTCCCTTACGAACACCGTTTTTCAGACAGGGAACTTCCAAGTGCATGGAAGTCTTTGCTTTTGTACTTCTCAGAAATGTTGTAATCCCCTCCTCCAAAACAATTCTCTAAATTAACTTAGCTTTGATTTTTGTCTTTGGAGGCCATTTAAAGTTGCTAGAAAAGTGCCCGTCTAGGTATAACAGGTGAAAATTGCTTCTACATTTGAACAAAGCAATTGCCTGTTTGGTGATGTTTTGATAGGTGAAATTTTAACCCTAACTCCAGTGGATTAACTTTAAACTCGAGTAGGTAGTGTTTATTGTCGACCAATTTTTCGTTTCTTCATTCTCCTAAAATTAGGGGAGTGTGTTGTACCTTGGAACACTGCTAATTTCTAAAAATCTATTTTTAGCAGCCATGTTTTTGCAATCTCTAATAGTAACCTTCATCACTAAATAGTGCCATAGTAAAAATCAGCATCAAATGAGTAAAATTGACGATTTTGTGAGAGAAAGATAATTTTATGACTCCAAAGTAAATATTTTCCTCATTTTATTTCATTTTCTGTCTTTGTATTTGTAAATTTAATCAACTAAATTTTATTTTGTGATAAAAGAGATGTACTTTAAATATTTTGCTTGCGAGAAAATAATGATAGTGCATCTGGATTGACAGTCATGTTGGTTTTTCTTAAACCTTGGTGGTGATTGTACCTGGGAAAGCCAAATATTTGGTACCTTAGGACACGTTCCAGTGCACAACGTATGCATGGAATGAATGCTCACACTTTCAAGCATCATAAGTGAAAATAAGGCATTAGTGAAGAATAAAAGTTAAATCAAAAGGATCGAACCTTACTTATTTATTTATTAGCAGTAGGGGAGCGTGTTGTACCTTGGGACACTGATAATTTCTAAGAATCTGTTTTTAGCAGCCATGTTTTTGTAATCTCTAATAATAACACTCACCACTAAATGGCGCCACAGTAAAAATCAGCATCAGATGAGTGAAATTGACGATTCTGGGAGAAAAAGAAAATTTTATGACTCAAAAGTAAATATTTTCTTCATTTTATTTCATTTTCTGTCTTTGTAAATTTAATCAACAGAATTTTATTTTGTTATAAAAGAGAAGTACTTTAAATATTTTGCTTATAAGAAAATAATGATAAGGTATCCTGATTGACCATCATTTTGGTTTTTCTTAAACCACGTGGTGATTTAACCTTGGGGCAGCCAAACATTTTGTATCTCAGGACACATTCCAAGGTACAACATATGCATGGTTCTTAGTAATTAAGATATGTTTAGGAACATGAGACAATGTTCTAATCTTCTGTAGTCCTTTAAATACATTTAATGTTAGATAATAATTCATAATTATTTATTCATGATTTTTTTTCTGGTTCAAAATTGGTTTAAGTATATGGTTGTTTCCTGAATCATGAAGACTTTTTCATAGTACAACAGGATGTGTCCCAAACTACAATAGGATGTTGCACCTTGGGAACTTTTACTTTAAATGACTGGCAGTATTTTATTTTCAAACTGTCTGAATTTGAAAAAATATATTGCGTAGAATTATGTTGGGGTATTTTAATGTGACTTTTAGATTTTAAATTTGATTCAAAAGATACGTTAAAAATTGACGCAACACTCTCCCCTACATTATTACCAGTAAAACAGTTAAGTGACCGGATCAAGTTCAGCCTTGTCAAATGAAAGCATCTCCCTGCATGTCAAACATTAGCAAAAAAATAATAAAATTATAGTGCTATGGCACGAGTTTCATTGTTGATAACGTCAAAGCTTTACTCAATCAGTGAATTCGATATTATGTATATGAGGATGTGAATTGTGCTCCGCCGCATAAAGCAATAGAAAACCTGCATATTATCTCATGGTGTAAAATTCGATGAAGTGCTGTAATATTACGCAATGGTCTCCTCTATCTGAGGATTTTTAGAAATTCTGTCACATAGTCTCCTTCCTTTTAAAAATATATGCGGTATTAAACACGCAAAAGTTTTTTGAAAGGATTTCAAAACAAAAATTGTGATTTTCTGACAAAACCTCCCTTTGTATTAAATGTCTATATTTAAAAATGAAATTTTCTAAAAGAAAACATTTTAACTAACAGGCTCGTGACCTAATTATTAAAAAATATATATATACTTTATGATGTTTTCTTTTCGTGATCAATTGGTTTACTTTTCGATGATTAAGGTTTTTTTTTTTTTTTTTTTTTTTTTTTTTTTTTTTTTTTTTTTTTTCAGCTGGCCTCCAGTGCGAGATATCCACGCTGATCATTTTTTTTTTGGATAGTATTAAAAACAATTGTTTGATTTTTTTGAGTTATTTTTATTTCTTTAACTTAATTGGTTTTGGAATTTTAGTCTTAAACCACGATTATTTGCAGTAGAATCGTTCTGATTATATTAACTTTATTGTGTAGAAACTTAAGGAAGGAACTTAACCAACCGTTAAACATTCATTGATCGCTTCCGCGCAGTTAACTCCGTTGCTTGCAGTATGTTTCATTCCCTCTTTTCCCCGTTTTCCCCAAAAAGAAGCAAAAAAGATGTGAGGATCTCTAACTTCTGATAGTGATTTTTATGAGGGTACAACTTTTATTCAGCTCCAATAAGAGTTTAATTAAAAATTTCCCATTTAGCTGGTTGGTGAAGTTAAGGAACTTTTATTTTTAAAGTCCGGTGGTTCTCAGATAAATTGTTTCAGTTGATGTCTTAGGAGGCAAATTGAAGATAATTATCAACATTTAAATTTTTATGTACTTTATTGCTTTTGCTGTTCAAGTTCATGTCATAAATCAAACAAATAAAAATGCTCCAAAAAGGTGAAAACAAAATAAAATGTCTATGTTCCGCTAAGGGTGGCTAAAAGCTCAGCAATTAAAAATATTTTTTAAAATTAAAAACTTGTCCGATTAAAAAGCAGAAATAGTAAAAACTTGTACTATAATGATGCTTTGGTTTTTGGTAAAATTTTATTTTATTGCTTTTTTTTTTTTGCAAAATTGCCACAACCTCGCTTATCTTTTTAGCTACGCATTTGACTAAACATTATTCATCCAGATTAATACAGTGCAGCGTCTCATATATTTCTTGAGGCGTAAAAAAAAATATATTTTTGTATACAAAGCATACTGTGAAAACTAACTTCATTTATTCAATACACTTTGCTGCGCATTTTTTTTTTTTTTTTTTCCTTTTTTACAATAAACTGAGAATGATTGTGTTCGAAGATTATGAGTTTTAGTTACGGATGCCTAAACAATCTCAAAATTGAATGAATGAATGTCTTGAAGAATGAGGTAAACTTTAGTGTTACAACGTTTTAAATGGTTGAAGTCTTTTTTTCTTTTTAAGTTGTACATAAGCCGAGCGAGCTCATATGCTAAAATGGGAAAAGTATGTAAATCCTGTATAAATGTCTGGATTGATGTAAAAACTGCACAAAAGCGAACGTGGAAATTTTGTTTGTAGGGTAGACCAGGGCACGTTAACGAGGAGTTTTTTTCAATAAATTTTCTAATTTTTATGTTTAAACTAGGGAATTTTAAACATTGCGGTTTTCTGAGGCAGTTAATGAAGTCAAAATTTGTATATTCAGTTGCTGCTCAGCTTGAGCTTTTAACCGTAAAAAATGTGTTTTGAATCTAAGTCGGTTGCGTAAATTTGCCTCGGATACGGGGCAAGTTCACGCAACCGACTGGATTCAAAAAACATTTTTTAGCACAGTTACAAAATAATAAAAAAAATGAGAAAACTGAAAACATGGCAATTGCGTATTAGAAACATAAATTATTTAGTTCTTCTTTTAGTTATCAGACAAAAAATAAAGTATCTCCTTTTGCACACTTCTCATGGGACCACCTTTTACATTTGAGACATTGAACCCAATCTTGTCCTTTTTTCGATTGTTTGAATGGTTTCAAGCAATAAATACATACGCAGTTTTCATCTTCGTCTTCAGAATCATTCAATATTTTCCTTTTTGCAGAGTATCTCGACTTTTTCCCTTTTGCAGTTTTTAGTTTCCTACTATTTCCTTTACTTTCTTCTAGTTCTGATTCTTTAAAAACTAGTAAATTAATTAATTTCTTTTTTTGTTTTGTTGTCATTTTCTTCGTTTTAGCTTCTGACTGCTTTTGTCTAAGGGCTTCTTTAAATGGAGTGTCAGTTAGGATTGTAGACTTCCTCTTTTTTCCCCTTTCCTGGTGCCAAGCCTTGGTCCTGCCTTTTCAAATGGTCTCAGTTGTTCGGATGTTGGGTTGTCCACATGCGACGAAGTGGAAGACTGATGAGACGAAGTACTTGGAAGATCAGTAGGCACATAAATCTCATTGACTAATGCTACACTGCCATTGTTGCTAGTAGGCCTAATCTCATCAAAAACAACCCTGTTGTAAAAATTTCCCCGCCATGAAAACCTTTAACTTTTCCACACAAAAAAGAAGGCCTTCATCCGAAACCCAAAAACTCAGCCTTAAAAAGTTATGGTATCTAGTTTGCCCGCCAAGTATCTGCCAAACTATCATCCTCCCTCTTCTCCTCTTTCATTACACCTACTTCCATTAGAACCTCCTCCCACATTCAACTCCTCAGAAATATGGATAGATCCTTCAAATTGTTTATCCTGTTTGGCGGGAAACTTGTCAAAGTGAAACGGTAAAGTGAAACGGTTGCTTGGTGAGCAAAAAGCTTCCCGCCAAACAAGATATACAATTTAAAGGATCTATCTATATTTCTGAGGAGTTAAAGGTGGAAGGAGGTTCTAATGGAAGTAGGTGTGATGAAAGAAGAGAAGAGGGAGGATGATAGTTTGGCAGATACTTGTCGGACAAACTAGATATCATAACTTTTTAAGGCTGAGGGTTTTTGGGTTTAGGATGTATGTGTGTGTGAAAGCCTTCTTTTTTGTGCGGTAAAGTTAAATGTTCCCTTGGCGGGCAAATGTTTACACCAGGGTTGTTTTTGATGCGATACAACTGTACTCAACGTCAAATCACGGATATTCCTATTTGCCACAGCGATTGCGCATAATGCGTGCGGACTTAGCTCATTAAAAGTTTTGCTTAAATTGATTGCAAAAATTTTGTCAGTTAACAAATTACTGCAAAACACGGATATCCACACACGTATTTTTTATATTTTCAATTCATAATGAGTTATGTTTGTAAAAAATGCATTAATTTAGAAAATAAGCAAACCAATAAAAAGTAGGACTCGACCGATGCATCGGCCTGGCCGATGCATCGGCGCCGATGGTTCAACAATTTAGCCATCGGCATCGGCATCGGCGGCCGATGCTAACTTGCAGGAAACATCGGCCCATCGGCCTTAAAAAACATCGAAAAGCCGATGGAATTGGCCGATGTTTTTGAAAAAAAAAGGACCTTTGTTGTTTTACTTTTTAATACAAAGTAAAGGGAGTTATTGTTTTTATATAAATTGTTTACTTAAATTTCAGTATGAATTTCTATTTTAGTCACAACTATAAGAGTTTTTAATACTACATTCAGGTACCAAACAAGTTAATTGTTGCGTTGTTTCTTGCGGATGAATGTACGTATGTATCTCTTATAAGTCATAACTCAAAAATGATAAGCTGTAGAAGGCTGAATTTTCGCATGTGGGATGTGCGTACGTTCCAGTTGTGCACTTCCCTTTTTGATTTCGATCGGATGTTCTAAAAATCCTATTTACTCATTTTTTGTGGCTATTAATTACTTATTTCAATGCAAAACTCATATAGCGTCTCAGACTGACGATCATTTGGTGATATATTGCCGAATTGGAGACTATGGAAACAAATATGAGATGGCGAAACCGGTTTTGTTTCATTTTGTTAGATTCCCGGTGAACGGAAGGTAATTTTTAATTTTTCTATATTTGTATTATGAATCAGTAATGCAGTCTTTTCTGTATCGCTTCGGCGGAGCTACAAGTTTGGGGCCCGTCGAAATACATTTTGGGGCCCTATTTCTCTATCACAGAAGTTGTAAAACATTTATCATAAGCATTGTTGTAACTCCTACGGTTCCAGTATGGTTATGGGGCCTCACGCGCAATTGAAACTTTTGCTATATTTTAAATCCGCCACTGCACGTCAAAACAAACTCGGGTGCAAGTTTTAAAAGGGTATTTCTACTCAATGTTTATGATTATTTTAAACTCTATTTTTTACGACTATTTTTTGTATTTCCGAGAAAACTTGCGAGCCCCTCCTCCAAATCCCAGTTTCTGAAATTAAATTCTAGTTGTTCTTCTGAGTTGCTTAAAACTAACACCATCCATAAAATTAGAGTTTCTTTTCTAGCTTTATCTATTGTTTAGGAAGAATTCAGAGCATTAATGTAAGAAATTGATTAAAGACGTTTTCAATGGTAGCATAACTCGGAAATCAAAGGGACTTTTGAATTTTTTTCTTCGGAAGTGCTGGAGTAGCTTCAGAAACTCTTCTAGGCGTTGGTAGTAGCGGTTCTGTACTAAAAAAAACGAGGCCGAAGTTGGGGCCGAAGTTTAATGTTGTGAGTTACTCCAAAATCAGAGGGTGGCCCCCCTAACCCACACTCGTCGTTTCAAGCATTTCTTGAATATTTAGCAATTATTTATTTTGATCAAGAAATATCATTTTGCGTATTTCTTATACTTGTTTCACCTATATTTCGTAATGCGCTATCTTTTTGGCATCATTAATAGCGATCGATTTTTTTTTTCTGTTGCAAGTAACTATTTTTATGTATTTATATAAAATCAATGAATAAGTTATTTTTGTTTTCATCATATTTCTAATAATATGTTATAGAAAAGTTTGAAGGATTTTCTATTATGCAAATTTTTGAATTTCAGAAAATTATTGTTAAATTGAAAAATTTAATTTGAACTTGTTTGTAGTGCTTCATAAGAGATTAAACAATCAAATTGTTCAATATTACGTGTGCAAACATCAGATCGAGTAGTATATGTATTCAGTTATTAACTTGGTCTGAATATTAAGTTTGTTTATTGTGGCTGCGTTTTAAGAACCTCGCTCTTTTCATGGCTATTTCTTTTTTTCGCAAAATTTATGTCACTGTTTATAGCTTTTATGAAAAATGCAAACTTTTCAGTTCATAAATTTTAAATAAGTATAAAAATATAACTATTATGATTTAATATTGTAATTTATCGGTTACCTTTTTTGTTTAATTTGATGACTAAAAAATGTCTACGTGCAATCTTTTCCACTTTAATTGCGTAATTTGTTGACGGTTTCATAGTTTTATTCTTATATATTTATTCACTTTTCGAATAATTAAACAATATAATTTAATGTTTTTTAACTATGTTCAGTGTACCTAAATCCATACATTATTATAATATTACTGAAATCTTAGTTATATGTTCAATTTAAAAAAAAAAAAAAAAACAAATCAGTTGGTTATTAAACAGCCTCTTTGTTTTTCTTTTTCTTTTTATTTTATTTTTATTTTTTTTAATTTTATAGCGGTTGTTCTTTGTCTTCCATCATACAGCAGTCAAAAAAGGAGAAGTATAACTACACCCTATACAGATTGTACGTAGTACGATCCAAAAATTTGGGGACAAGCTGTATAAAATCTTACCCAGAATAGTTCACATTACCGAAGAACATCCACCTTCAAAAGGTTACCCTTGAACTACTATGTACTTCTGCCGGTGTTCATATAACTTTTGGAAACACTCCTGGAAGCCATTTTTCGCTACGTTCTGTGATGCTGCTTTACCTTCTCCTGACGGAAGAAAGCGGCGTCCATGCAAATGTTTTTTTTTTTGCTGGGAACAGGTACAAGTCGCACGGAGCTAAGTCCGATAAAACGTTATGTTATTTGTTTGTCATATCAGAGTATTGACCAATCGAACCGTGCATCCTCAACATGAAAATCGCCTTCTTCCCCACGATGAAGTTAAAGCAGCAGCGCAAGAGGTTGCGATAAATGTCTTCCAGGAGTCCTTCTAAAAGCTATTAGTACAGTAAAATTAGGCCAAAAAATGGCCAAACCCAAACATCCAAAAAAAAAAGGTGAAACCTGTTGCAAATTACTTCTTACCCTTCCAGCAAGAAGGGGTAAAAAGTCCCAGCACTTTGCGCGTCGGGTTTTGGGGGGAAGGGGGGGGGGGACGAAATAATCCTCTATTTAAATAAAAATAATTTCTATTACTTAAAAAAAAATCTCAAACCTCGCAGAAACCACTCTATAATAGTAAAATAATAAACTCTCTCTAATTAACAGGAGTGCACAGACGGAGGGGGTATGGGAGGGGGTGGTCCATGGAGCAGCTTTGCGTCATTGAAATTTTTAAGGCAGTTTTTTCAAGGGGTATTTCTTTCTTTTTTGAGGGCTTTTATTCTGGATGGGTACTTCGTCACACTTAAGGGGTGCGCCATCGCTTTGGGGGGGGGGGGGGACCCTGAATTTACATTTTAAAATCAACTATTGCAGCGAAGTTCACGAAAAAATTTCCCTGATTTAAACTTTTTCGAAGTACAAAATGCCACACAATGATATGGTAATGTCAGAATGATAATTCTAAAATATCTAAGCGAGCTCAGTAACCAAATTATTTGCGACTGGAGTTATTAAACTGTTTAGAGCGCTGGAAACAAAATTCCTGTGCAGCATAATAAAAGTCCAAATTGACCAAAGTTTCCCTGGTTCTTCTTGATTAACTTACTTCAACTATTCCAGAACCTTTTGCCATCACTGTAAGGTGGGACAAACCGAAATTGCCAATAGTGAGACGGCCAATGCTACAATTCTGCACCCTCTATGTCGGTGGGGGTTCTCATTTGCAAACATCAAGCTACCTCTCTTTTACGCAGCTGGTTATGTGAATTATGCTAAATATGCGGACATATACTTGCAACACATCTGAAACTTTTCAGTACATTATGCGATAAAAAAAAATTCTTACATCAAACATCAGCTAAGACATCAGCTATCCAACAATCTAAAGCAGTGACAAATTCAGGTGGTCTAGAACCTGTAGTGATTCAACGATAGAACAAGTCTTGATGAGAGCAATGAGCAATACAACAATAGAATGCTAAGTATTTACACCTTTTTGCCTCCCAGTTTGGAAATCACAATCCATTTCTAACGACATCAGAAGTTTCTTCTCTCTCAAGTTGGTAGGGGTATTGCTCACTGATGATAAGGTGAGTTGCGATGAGATCTTTAACGTTCGGGTATTAACATCAAAGGATATTGAAGGCAAACAATTTTGTGGCATTTTTTTGTAAAGGAGGAAAGCAGTTACGTCTTTAGCTTCTGTTACGATTACTATCTGTAAAGATGTGTAAGGTCAAACCATCTTTTACACCGAATGGTATGAACAGTAAAGATGAAATAACAAATTGCTAAAAACTTCTGGTACGAGTTATGTGCTGATCCTCCATCAGTATTCGATGAATCTGGTTTCAGAAGGAAAAAAATCCTGTATCGTTAAAGTGCTATTATCTGAAGCAAAAGTTTCATCCACCATCACAGAACGAACAGTTGGTGTCATATATGAGGCAGTGAGAAGCAAAGGGATGTAAGTGGACATTTTCGAGTTTTGAATAAAACGCGTTTAAAGATAAGATCATAGGTAGTCTTTCATTGATTTTCTTTTTAAAATTATGCTGTATAGAAGCAACTACCAGGTGTACTAGTACCATCTCTTGCCCCAAGATAGAGGAAAGGTTCACCAACCATTTGTACTGGTTATCTCCAAATTTTTAATTTTGCCACTTACATTCCTTTGCTTCTCACTGCCTCATATGTAATAGATGGAAGATAACTGCTTGACCATATTTTTGGTAATGATCTGTAAGCTTCAAGGAAATATGCCAGCAATGCAGTGTATAGGTCACTTGTAAGTATGGGAAAGCAAGTGTCATTTTTGATGGGTGCAAAGAAAGCACCACAGAAATATAATCTGCATCCTATTACTACAGTCAAGCCTTCTGCTCTAGAAGACTTTCTGCATCTCAAATCTTGTGCTTGCTCTGAGGGGTTCATTGGATATAGTGAATGTTTGAAAAGTCTGAAAGTGGACTGAAGTGCTCAATTATATGCACAAACTGTGTTAGACATAGCTGCAACAATAACGATTTTGCTGAGGATCTAGATTCCAAAAAACACCTTGATAACGAAGACTTTTTGTTACAAGCTTAGGAAAAATCATTTGAAAGCAAAAAACTGTTCAGCGTAATTTTTCTGGCCATTTAATCAAATATGCACCATCAGAGGGGGTGGGGGGGGGAAGCATAATATTTTAGTATATAATTTCGTTTTGGGAGGTGATCTACTGTTCTTATGGGGTGGACAGTCCTGATTTAATGCATTTTAGATTTGCATGAAATAGTACTTCTACTTGAAATAAAGGGGGGGGGGGATGAGGATTTATTTTATTTGGCGGAGGGGTGGGTTCTGTAGCTTTGAGAGAAGGTGCACCATCGATTTTGGAAGATGGACACACTCGATTTCTAACTTTAACTTAGCATAAAATAATGTTTCCATATGAAATGTATGGAGGGGGGTTCGGGGGTACTGCTTCGTTTTACGGGGATAGGGGGGCTCTGTAGCATTGGTGAGTTATGTCATCACTCTTGGGGGTCAAACACCTTTAATTTCATGCTTTTAAATTTAGTATAACATAATATTCTCACTTTAAATTTACTCTAAAAATTCTGGAAAAATACACAAAACAGCAATTTTTAGATGCCCCCCATTCCAAAACCCGACGCACAATGGGGTGGGACTTTTTACCTGTTCTTATTGGGAGGGTAATAAACAATTTGCACCAGGTTTAGCTTTTTTTTTTTTTTGGATGTTTGGGTCCGACCCCTATTTTTACTGTACTATATACGAACGTTGGCAGAAGTGCATAGTCGTTCAAGGTGACTATTTTGTAGATAGATGTACTTCGGTAATGTGAACTATTCAGGGTAAGGTTTTATGCAACTTGCCCTCGTATGAGTTTTCAACTTACGATTTCATAACGTTTTTGAGTGACGCAAGTTTACGCGCATGAAGACGTCACAAGAGAATTTACGATAATTAACTAAGGAGGCGTTCAAAATGGATATTTCGATCATCTATATGTTCTTAGGTACATATGCATGTACAAATGTGCCGAAAAAACTTGTGAAGTTTCAATTGGGTGGTCGTAAAATAGAAACTTAGATCGAAATCTGATTTTTTTTTTTTTTTTTGTGAATACAATTCCTTATTCGTAGAAAGGAAGTAAAGTGAAATAAATCAATGATTCTTTAAATCCCTGACATTGTTATCAATTTATTTCTATGTTTTTTTTTTTTTTTTGCCATCGGCCAACGGCATCGGCCATCGGCCATCGGCCATTTGGAGGAAAACAATCGGCCATCAGCCATCTTTGAACAATCGGCCAACAATCGGCATCGGCCCATCGGCCAAAAAATGCCATCGGTCGAGCCCTAATAAAAAGGTGCTATGTTTCGCTTTCAAGTATAAAGTTAGATGTATCATATCATATGTGTTCAATATTCTAATGGTTTAACCCCAATTTCCCGCCGACATTTAAAATTTCTCCCCCCCCCCCTTAATATGTCAGAACTGAAAAAACAGGTGGAAGGAAATTTAGTATCGGCAAAACTTTGGGGGCGGGGGGGGGGGAGAGGGAGGACATCATTCTTATCTCATTCATTAATTTGTTTTTCTGCTTAAATATAAACAAACAACAAGGAATCTTAAAACAGAAAGCGCAATGAGCTAAGTCCGCGACCATGCGCAGTCGCTGTGGCAAATTTGTGATAGCTGCGATTTAACGTCTAGTTGCAACTGTTGGATCTGTTTTAGTCTTGATTGAATTTCATTTCCTAAGACAATTTTTGAATAACTGTTAATTCTGTTCTAACCTTGCAATTGCAGTCAGAGATTAACAAACCCTTTGAGCTAAGAGCAAGTCCATAAGAATTTAAGGGAAATTAGTGATTTTCAAACTTTAATTACTTCGGTCCATGATGTCCCTGGGGGTTGAATTTTTGTATATGAACTCAATAGCCCTCCAAGAATATGTATAGAAAAAATCATTACCATAGCCCCCGCGGGGCTGTGACAGAACCCCGGGAAGGTACAATTTGGGGGTTAAAAACGAGGGGGAGAGAGACAAATGGCACAAAAGGCACATCAGTACGGCACAAGGAATGTGTGTGCGAAATTTCAGCTTGATTTTTCTTTTCGTATGGGCTGCAGCCCTGTCAAAGAAAGAGAAAACTTTCTTTTTTGAACAGCGACTTTCTAACTTAAATTCCTCCTTCCCCTGATGGTCCAGGGGATCGTATTTTGGGTTAAGTCTTCAGGAGCCACTAGAGATTGAGAAAACCAAAAATCAACCCGGGGGGTTTTCATGGGGCTGAGATACAGCGGGGTGAAAAACGCAGAAAACTCCAACTTGTTATGTCGTGTAAACTGTACTTAGTCTCGTTCACTTTCAATCGCCTTTCTTGGCGTTGGATTTGCTTTTGTTGACTGCTGACAGTTGGTTTCCTTGGCGGGAGGCATTTGGTTTTCTTGGCGGCCGGGACGCTTCCGCGTCCCGTGATAGTAGAAGATGAAGTTTGTTCTGGTCGGTCAGGCACGTACGCTGGCATGAAATCAGCTTCAGAAAAAAATAGTTGGTTTAGAAGGTGAATCCGTGTGACTTTAAATACAGCAATTATGTTTGCTAAAGTAGCAGCTAAGTGTAAGGTTGATGCCAAAATTGAAGGAATGTCATAAATTGTCATTGGGCGTCTGTCACAAGCCATCCATGAATCGCATGCAGTGTTAATGTATTTTTTTAGCGGCCCTAAAACACTGCGGTCTAGAGGCTGCAGTTTATAGTTGCAGTGTGGTAGAAATGATAGTAGCGTCACTCCATTTTCTTTACAGTAGTCTAATGAATCCGCTGACAGATTATCTAAAATCAGGAGGCATGGTTTTGAGATTGAACACATGACATAAGTCACAAAATACTGAGCGAACTTTAAAAACGTATGTTCCAACATCCATCCCGATGGATTAGCATCCCCAGCACTTTCTACAAGGCCATCTAGCAGAAAGTGTTCTTTAAAGTTGACCCTAGGGAAAATAAGGAATAAGGGGAGTAAATGTCCCGGCAGCACTGATTGAGAGGGCCACTGTTACTAGAGTTCCTCTTTCGCTCGGAGTCACATTCCAATTCGACGAAACCCTTTACGTCCACTGATTCTGTCGGGCCTCTGAACCGCGGTCATTCCTGTTTCTTCCACATTCCATTTGTCAGCAGGTCCAAACTTAATTTAATGGGAGTTGTCAGATTTCCAAAAAATGCCGACACATTAGTACGATTGAAACTTGTGTGGCTCAAGCTAAGCTTGTAGCTTGGGGAGACCTAATCGAGAGTTTCTTATGTCGTTTTAGGAAAGAAGTAAGCCAATCTGGTCCTGCCATTCCACTATCAGTCCAAGACAGAGGCATTTTTCTGTGACAAGCTACAGCAAATATGTATGCAAATCGTCTTATTTCTTTTGGGGATAGGTCAAAATCGGAAGCTTTTAGAAGGTATTCCACAAGCAATTTTTCTTGATGAGACTCGAACACCTGAACAAACGAACACATCATGAATTCAGGAACATATTTGTTTTTTAAAAAAATTATTATTTTTCTAGTCATTTTTAAACCCTCCCGCCATACTTACATTTTGATGTTTGGAATATCCAAAACGAACAACTACATGACTTGGCACTACATCTTGTATAGGGACCTGTGGAGTCGGTGGCACCTCTAGAGTCAGCGGGGCCTCTGAATTAGGAGTTGGTACATCATCAACCTGCAAAATTATTTTTTTGTAGTTGAAAAGATATACACAATTAAAATAGGCTGCGCCAAAAAAAAATCCGTTCTGCTAATGACTATGATTCACTTTACCAGTTGTTGATATAATAAGAGTTTAAAAAAATTCTCCACGTTAGTCTAATGAAAAGCGATAATATCTTTGACGGTATCTCGTGTCCTTCAGAACAGCATTAGTTAATATTGAAAACGTTTTATAAAAAATTAGGTGAATGATTTGATATTCTAACTGTTGGGGCAAGCAATTAACAAAAACGGCTGTAAATATTATATTAAAACTTTATACGTGTGAACTGTTAAAGTTGTGTCTGATGTTCTAAAATGATTTTATGGAAATTAATAATAATAATAATAAATAAAAAAAGAACACAAATTTTCAACTTACACTTTCATTCTCATTGTGTGTTTCCAAGTCCTCGTTACGCAAGTTAGCCCATTTTTTGCAGTAGTTACCCACTGTCTTGTCATTTAATCCAAAACGTTTGGCAGCCCCACGAATACTGTTTCGACCAAGTCTCACTTGCAGAACGGCATTTTTCATTACATTGACATCTGACTTGGTTCGATTAGATTTTTTAACATAATTTCTTACCATCTGTAAAATAAAGAAACTTTATTTCAAGTTGAATATGACAACAAAATTAAAGCTGAACCGACATTAAGACTGAACGGCATGACTTTAATTTATAAGATACTCAATTAAACATTAAATGATTATTTTCAAAACTAAACAGCCTGTAAATACAAAAAAAGGTTTGAGACAGTTGAGTCGATTATTTCAGAAAGGGCATAACTCCAAATAATGCAACTTTTTAGAAATCAATAAAAAGTGATTATTTCATTCAAAAATAAACTAAATTCTACGAAAATTTTTATGACTAATCTAGTTACAATTATCTCATCTTAAATTATTTTTCATAATTATTTTTCATTTTGTCGCTGAAATTAATTTAAAAAAAATAATTTGAACTTATGCCCTTTCTGCAATAAATATCCTGAAAGACTAGCTTAGAGTGATAAGTGAGAGTTCATAAATTCATTATCTTAAGAAAATACATCGTGTGTATTCCTCTTTCTCTCGTCTTGTTCTAGTGAAATAATAAAGTCTGGTGTAAAAAAAAAAGAAAAAATACAAAACCTAATAAACTGAGATGAAAAGCAAAAGTTTTATTTGTGTGTAAATCTATATTTATATTCATCAAATACATCCTCCATGGAAATATTTTTTTTATCCTTCTCTTATCTAGTTTTGTGTAACAAGTTCGATGTACATATTAGTATGACTGTAATCAAAATTACACTGAATAATTATCTGATATTTGTTATTTCATCCGACAATATGAATATTTTCCCTTTATACTCAATATCGACAAAGTTTTGCCGACAAGCGTTATTTTGAAATTTTCTCTTAAAAACCGTCTATGAAATAACTAGTCTGAAACCGTTCCTTTGATTTTCTTTTGGATATTTAAACATGATGAATGTTGATAATTGAAAACATTTGTCGCCCTGTAGAATCTTTTTCCAGAATATCAATTTGGAGGACAAGTCCTCTTAAAAAATGAATGGCACCTGTTTTAGCCGTTACATATTTCATTGTTTTCAACATATGTGACAGTGAATCTTGATATAGTTCAGAATTTCCCTTATAAATGATTGGATTTCACTTGGTAATAATCTGTCATATTTGCTTAACATTCGTTTTACTGTCCTAGAATCCCTGTCGCAAAGGACAAACAAATGTCCTCTCAGAGGAAAGTCATCAGAAATCTTGTTAAATTTCTTCAGTGGTATTTCTAGAAAAAGTCTCCTACAGTGTTGTTTTAATTTTGAACAGCGTGTATCTCATTGAACCAGTGTTTCTTTCAGACTTTTTGCTCCGGGGGAGGGGGGCACTTGAAAAGTTTCGAGGGAGGGGCAAGAGCGTATTTAAGGGGGCGAGACACATTAAAAGTTCGGAGGGGTCAAGGGCATAGTTAAGGAGTTGAACACGCAACCCCTCCCCCCCCCCCAAAGAAACAAATTAAAAATTACCAACTCTGAATTATTTTAAAACTTCAATTTGCGAAGTGACCATCATGTTTGGCTTGCGCGCCGGTCATCAAATAAATCCCTGTACGCGTCCACGGGCGGGACAATATGAGTTTTAAAAAACATTCCTGGTTCATTATATCGCTCCTATAAAAAAGTAACAGGTCAAAAGACTGGCAGTACTGCAATATTATGAAGAAAAAAAATATAATGGAAAATACAAAAAAAAAAAAAATAATAATAATTAAAACATTTCTTAATCATTAAAATGTACACAAAATCACTTCAGGTGAGAAAAATACTATCAAGTTTCATATTGACGGTCCTTCATCACACTGTAAATGCATAAGAAATTTTTAATTTATAAAACACGCAACGAATCATGAATATCATGTAATAAAAATTATTTAAAATTGAACACATTTACAGAAACAATTATTCGTTGAATTGCTCTTTTTGAAGTCGAAAGTAGTTTCATTAGATTATATATATATATATATATATATATATATATATATATATATATATATATATATATATATATATATATACATATATATATATATATATATATATATATATATACATATATATATATATATACATATATATATACATATATATATATACATATATATATATACATATATATATATATATATATATATATATATATATATATATATATATATATATCTTACAATTCCTAAAAGTGACAATAACACGTAATAAAATAAAAATTGCAAATATAGAAGAAAAATAACTCTCACCAAGTTTCACATGAAAAAAAAACAAAGGAAAATGATAAGAGAGCGGATTATGTGCACTAAAAATCAAGAAGAAATGTATTCATATATATGCACTTAAAATAATTAAAATATTCACTAGAAGCTTAAATTTTTTTTTTCTTTTCTTTTTTTTAAACTTACGTGAAGAAAGAAGTGAAGGAAAATCTTATTAAAACCACAGTAATATGATGCATATACAAAAAATACCGTTTTTATGCATTTATATACTCTAAACATCAAATGATGCCAAAATTAGCGATTACATATGCACATATGCGAAAGACGGTTTTGTAATACGTGTAAAAATAAATAACTAATTAAATAAATAAACCAAGTAAGCAAAGGTAAAACTAAGTGAAAAAAACCTTAGGGTTTTTAAAAAATGAAATATTTTTAATTTTTTGAATTGAAAAAATGGATAATATTACTAACTGCCGTGCTAAGCACAAAAGTCGTATCTGCACTTAACTACACTAACTACCAATAAGTATTTGGACACCTGTGATAGAAAAGAAAAACTAACTTTATTCAAAATCAATAGTTGGTACAGCTTCCATGAGAGGCAATTACGGAGTGAACCCTCAGGAGATTACTTTCCACAAGTCTTTGTATGACAGCTAGTGGTATTTTCTTCCACTCAGCTTGGAGAAGACATAGAAGTTCCTTCACCGATTTTGCACGGGGAGTGCACCCCTGAATTCGGCGATGCAACTCGTCTCAGAGGTTCTCGATACGGTTCAGGTCTGGGCTCTGGGCAGGTCAGTCCATTCGATGAACTCCATTGGCACCATACCAAGCTTTGGTTAAAGTCGAAACATGACAACTGGCATTGTCGTCCTGAAAGTAACAGGGGTCCAACCCGTAAAACTGCTACAACGTAGGAAGCACAATGTCATCCAAAATAGTGATGTAGGCACCGGAGTTGAGTTTACCATGAATGGGGACCAAGGGTCCCAGCCCATACGAAGAGAAACAAGCCCTGACCATAATTCCACCTCGCCGAACTTGACTGTTGGCACAATGCATACTGCAGGAGACGTTCTCCAGGTAGACGCCAGACCCAGACCCTGCCATCCGAACGGTAAAGGGTGAACCTTGATTCGTTACTCCAAAGAACCTGTTTCCACTGATCTACGGTCCAATTTCGATGTGCTTTGCACCACATTAACCGAGCAGTGCGGTTAGACTTTGTGATCAAAGGCTTATGGGCAGCAGCACGACCATGAAAACCAAGCAGATGTACTTCCTTACTGATAAAATTTGGTACTAGATTAATGGAGATACCAAAGATAAGGGTTTGATGAATGAGTGCATGAAAAAAGGTTAAGAAATAAAAAAAATGCTGGTTTATTGTCACAATAAAAATAATATTATATGCCATGATCAAAAAAATATAGTGGTGTGTACATAAATTATAGCCATTACTAGAATAAATACTGTTAGACCTTGCTGATCAGCAAAAAGATTAAAATGATAATTTACATATCAGAATTAAAATATGATGAGCATTCAAAAATTATTATACTACATTTGGCTTTAAACTATTGCAGCACAGGTGATCTACTTACAGATGATATGGAATGTTACAAAAATAAATCAAACATACAACCTCTAATGTCCAGACGCACGTGGATCGACGACACTTTCACTTATATTATTTTCACAAAAAAAACACACAAATCGCCCCGCACACGATTTGGTGAACGGTTGTTGATTTTCTTTGAATGCGTTTTGTTACTGGATAGTTAAATACATTATGGATGCATCAGGATTTCCATTCATGAGCATTGTGCTCATCAGATGCACATGAGCCGGCAAGGGAACGTTGACCGTTCTTTCTATCTTTCCATACGGCGTCTGCAACACTCAGGCGATCAAATCAGGAATCCGGAATCACAAAGGAACGTATTGTGCGGTCGCCATCCTACTTGAATTAGCGGAAAAGTTCCAGAGAAGACACCCAGCGTAGACTTTATTGGTGCATGAATCAGCAAGCAGAGGCACCAAGGTTAATTTGTTGATTCAAAAAAAAGAGGGCTCCACGGAAGATCACTCTGCAGCATCGGCGGTTGTTGAGGTATTCGTTGTAACACTTCCAAAATTCTTTTTACATCATTGCAGCTGAGACTGTTCCACACAAGTTGTGTGCGTGACCCCCGAACACTAAAAAGTGCCGGGGAGTCGAGGAGACTTCTTAACAAAACTACATTCTTGTAGAAAATTCCACGAACTTCTGAGTCGGAAAAACTGAGACCACGCCGGAATCTCACAGTTAACTGTGTGGTTGCAGTTACAGATGGTCGAAACCGCGAGGTAGAAAAAGCTGCTTGGTGGGATAGAGTTATCACATGCGTGGAGGATGAAAATGCAGTTGGGGACAGGAGTGGCAAATCATGATTGTCACATTCCTCCCCCCTCCCAAGAAAAATTCATGGAAAAGGTTAAATAAACATTTCTTGAATAATCACCCGAAAATGAAAACATGAAAATTTGGTATATATAGAACACAACATGACGAACAATCAATAAACAAATAAACCAGCAAGAATGTATACGTAAACACAAAACATAAGTAATACAAATAATACTAGAAGTCACTTTAGACTTTCGTAAAAAATCTATTTAATGGTTAAAAAAAAATTTTTTTGACAAAAAACCAGCGTAAACTTCGATTAAATATGTTAAAAGGAAAAAAAAAAATTCAATCGCCCATAACAATTTTTTTTTTAAATACAGTACTATGTTGGACAAATTCTAATTATCTTCCATCACTTGCAAATTGCCAGACTGATTAACTTTTGACACATGAAGTAGTGAATTTCAATTGAATTTTCTCATGAAAAAAATATATTTTTTTTTAATTTTTTGAAAATTCTGTGCAAATCATAATTTTCATATTCATTTTATGATTTAACTTTCTTAATGCAATGATTGCAAATGACATGTATATTTTGCTTATGCGCATAAACTAAAACTTCAGATGTTCAAACAAAATGTAATGCAGCTAAAAAATTCTGTATGTTTACATAGAGAAAAAATACATTTTTTGTTTATTTGCCATATTCATATTTGGTGGAGTAATGCAGATCACTAAAAATTTTGTCTCTGTTGATCTATGAAAGCAAGATACCGACTGAAGAACGTGAACACAAGATAAATTAAAAAAAAAATATTTTTGACACTTTTGAAAAAAAATATTTTCCCTACAATCGAAAATTCGGACCAGCCAGACAAAAAACGACTGCGTTTTGTGAGCTCTCAAAACACTAGAAAATACTATTCCCAAAAAATATCAAAGAGAAGAAAAAAAAATTTTTGCACTTATCACCTACGTGTTGATAAAACAGATGAGTAAAAATTTCACTATGCAACAAAACATTTTTTGTGGAAGTTTTTTAGTTCATTAATTTGCTAATTGCCATTTATGCGACATCATTGTTTACATCATTTTCATTATATTTTTCACCAGTACTTTCATTTTGAGCATTTGTCAATTTTGCATTTAGAGGTACTTGTAAAAACAGTTTACTAACATGGTATTTTTTAATCATGTCCCTGCTATCATCATGAAATTCAATGAGATAATTGTCATTTCTCAATTTTCTAGTGATTGTATGAGGACCATCATATTTTGCACAAAAGGTGTTTGTGTGAGAAGGTATTTCTACAAATACTTTATCTCCCACTTCAAAGTTAGGAATGGCACGACCCTTAATGTATTTCATATGTTTAGAAAAATACTCATTTTCATTAAATTTTACCATTTCCCTAGTCTCTAGAATATGTTCTTTGAGCAATTTTAGATATTTAGATGGGCTTTCCCCTTCATTAGATTGAGTTGTCAGTGTAGAAGGTAAGTTCAGATTCCTACCAAAGAATATTTCAGCAGGTGTAAATTTAGTAACAGAATGTTTGGAACTATTATAATGAAGCTTAAAAAAAGTAACCTATCAGACCACTCACAAACAGAGTTGGACATAGCAGACAAGCTTTCTTTCATTATTCTGTGAGTCCTTTCAATAACCCCGTTACTCTGTGGATAGTATATAGATGAATTTCTATGCTCAATATTGAGTGATTTCAAAAGATGTTCTAATTCCAAAGACTTGAAGTTAGGAGCATTGTCAGGCAGCAGAGTCTTTGGAATTCCAAAACGTGAGAAATACTGATTCAAGGTGGAAATTATGGTGGAAGATTGAATGTTGTTTAAGGGTACAGCTTCCAAATACCTGGAAAAATGATCAATGATTGTTAAAATATAAAATTTTTGATCGTGTGACCTAGGTAGTTTTCCCACAACATCAATTGCAATTACTTCCCCACAGGTGAGATCTCTCTTTTGAATAAATTTTGTTGTTGTCAATTTTGCTTTAGGTTTATTTTCCATGCAAGCACTACAGTTGTTACAAAAGTTTTTTGTGTCTTTTAGCATCCCATACCAGGAGTAAGTCTTCTTAAGAAAATCATATGTTTTAGTAATACCAAAATGTGAAGCATGTGCAGACTTAAGGCATTTTAAGATTAAAGAGTTTGGCATGAAAATTCTGACTAAAGTTCTATGTGGCTTGTGTTTTGGGTTTATTCTGATCATTAGTACATTGTTATCCTTATTAATAAACAATTTCTTACAAATAAATTCATCGTTGGCATCTAGTTTGTCAATAATACATTTAGTATCTTTAGACTCCCTTTGTTTTTTGGCTATGTTTTCCAAAGTTAAATTAGGATTTGCCTCAAAGATATTAATGTTGTTTACAACCAAATTAGAACTAATTACTCTTGAAAGATAATCAGAAGGATTTTTTATGCCTATTATGAGTTCAAGTCTGTAGTTAAATTGCTGTAAATACATAAACCACCTTGCAACAATCTCGGGTTGCTTATCCAATTTCAAATGATATGTTAAAGGTTTTGCATCAGTTAATATTACAAAAGATTTCCCCCCAAGAAGATGTTGTTGAAAATGTTTAACAGAATCATAAATACCCAGCAATTCTCTTCTAATTGAAGGATATCTAGATTCTGAGGGTAAAAGTTGTCTTGAATAGAATTCAACTGGAAAAAATTTATTGTCATGCTTTTGCATGAGAATTCCACAAAGAGCAATTTTACTAGCATCCGTTACAAGATAAAGTTTTTCTGATTCGACAATATTTTTCAAAGTGGGTTTTTTAAGCAGAGCATGCTGAATGGTATTAAAAGCTTCTTGACACTCGTCATCCCATATAAATGTAGAATTTTTTTTTTTTTTTTTTTGTTAATTTTACAATTGGATGGACAATCTTATCAAAGTCATAAATCATGTGACGAAAATAATTGATCATTTCAAGAAAAGCTTGGACCTGTTTTACATTATTAGGAATAGGTAATTCCAACAATTTAGTTACATTATCAGAAGATGGTGAAAAGCCATTTTTATGTACATTAAATCCCAGATAGGTTATTTCCTGTTTACAAAGCTGTAATTTCGCAGGATCGAGTGTTAAATTAAACTGAATAAGTCTATCAAAAACTTTTTGAAGCCATGAACAAAGTTCCTGAATTGAATTCCCTGCAACAATAATATCGTCGAGAAAAAACTGTACATTGGGACCCTTGATATCTCCTAGGCATTTTAGAATCAAACTATGAAATTACGACGTTGAATTGACACTGCCAAAAGGTAATCGTTTAGGAGCAAAATATTGAATTGGAAAATTATGCAACAAATTAAATTCAGGTGTGACAGCATTAGTCGAGCCAAGAGTTTGGTAAGACTTTGAAAACACCCTACTGTTTTCCATAAGTAATTTAAGAATATTACTCCTATCAGGTTCCTTAAGGTGTTCAATTTTGAAGTCAGATTCATCGAGTTCTTTTTTTCTTAATTCAACTACCTCTTGCATGGTTAGACTGTTTACATGGTAATTATGCTCAGTAGAAGCAAAAATATTGTCATAGTCGACATTTTCAAGATTTCCAATTTTTGTATTCTTATTCACGACAATGGTCTTATTAGAATTATTTTCAATTATTGTGATTATTTTCCCATCATTGACAGTATGAAGAGATTCAGAAATTGTGTAATTCAATTTGTTCTTAAGAGGGTTTAAGATGAGATGAGTCTTTAGCGACAAAGATTTTGGAACAGAAAGTGCTACAATTTTGGAAGAATTTGGTTCCAAAGTTATCTTTTCAAAAGTTTTTGCAACAACTTCCTCAGAAGGAGTTTTTAAAATGTTATTGCAAGCTTTACTATTATTTGGAGATTCTTCGAAAAAGTCAAATTTGTCATTCCCCATAATTAATTGCTTATTTGGGATGTCTAAAAGAACTTGGTTGGATTGTATAAAGTCATATCCGAGAATAATTTTGTATTTATATTTCCAATTATTTTGAGTGATAAAAAAAAACATTACTGAACCATTTATTGTTGATCTTGAATTTAGAAGAAACCGCAGATAAATATGGTATAGAAATATTGTCAATGGTGTGAATTTTGACGGATCTAGAAATATAACTAACTTTAGCATGATTTTTTATTAAAGTTAGTGTACTAGGTTCAACCAGCGATAAGTTGGCACCCGTATCAATAAGAGCAGGCACAAAAAATTTTCCAAAATTTAGATTAATAATGGGCAATGAATCAGAGTTCAACCCCTCACATGACATTACATGTTTCTCTATCACCTCATTTTGAGTCTGTGGGTGGTCTTGTGTCATAATGTTCTCAACTTTGTGATGGTCATTGAATTTATTTTGTTTTGAAAAATTTTGGTTCGCAAAATCATCAGCATGGGTCCTTATGGAAGAATTGTTTGTAAATGAATCACAAGAACCCCTAACTAGTTTAAAAAATTAGAATTGCTCCCATGAAAATTTTCCCTAGCAAAATTTAAGTTATTAAATCTCTTCCCCCTATTGTTCCTGTTCTTTGCTTTGAAAGAATTTTGATTTCTCCTGTTTGGGTTATACCAACAATCAGCAGTACTATGTCTTTTATGGCAGATCCCACAGGATATTCTGTCCACATTTGATCTCTGTCTACTTCCCTGTCTGAAAAATTGACGACCCCTAGAGAATGATCCCTGGACATTATTTACATTCTTGCTCTGAGTGTCTTCTAATTTTTTTGTTAGCTCCTGAATTGCCTTGTTATTTTCAATTTGGTTTTTTAGAATCATTTCAATTTCATAATTTTTTGAAACATTGTTGCAAACTAAATCTGTATTGTTAAGTGCAGTTTCAATATTTTTTGCAGCCTTAGCTACCTCATCAAATTTGGTGAGACCCGACTTAATAATATCAAGTTTAATATCTGGTCGGAGAGCATCAATTAATTTTTGCGACTTTAATTTCTCAGACAAAATTATGGTCTCTGATGAAGAATTATCATTTAAGTCAACATACTGGGCAGTAATTGTTGATATTTCATCAACCAGGTCAGAAACAGACTGATTTGGCCTTTGATGAAGGTTGGAGAATTTTGTCATAATTTCAGAAAAATTTGATGTTTTTGAAAATTTGTTCTTAAGCGCCTTTGAGAGATTTTTAAAATTATCTAACTTCAAATTTTTAGAGGCATTACTTATGAATTGAAGTGCTTTTCCTGTTAAATTTAGCTTAAGAATGAGGAATTTTCTGTCCGAAGACCAATTTTCAAGCTGTGCAACTTGTTCAATATTTTCTAAGAAAAATTTTAAATTTTCCCCTTCTTCTCCAGAAAACTTTTCTATATTATATGCTAGCGACATATTTGTTACACTACTATGACTCCTCTTTTTGTTTGCCATGATGTAAATACAGGTGAAAACACAAATTCAATTTAACAAGAAATCATACATAAAAAAACAAATCCCCCAAAATTTTGCATCACATAAAATTCAATAAAATTATACTATCATTTCATGATACTGAAGGAAAGATTGTAAAACATATCTGAAATAACCATCATTCAACAATTCAATATGATCAAAATTTACCATGAGATACATTGTGTAATACCACGCAATATCACTTCAATACACATTTTTTTTTTTACTGCTACCCCTTACAGTTTGCATAAATGCACATATACGAAAAAGTTCATTTGAACCACACTATGGAAAAATATTTGCAGGATGATTGAAAAAACTTGTATTTTGAAAGTAACATTTTGCTACTAACAAATTTTTTGAAAAAAATTGTTTCAAATAGCCAATAACCCGGCACGAAACCAAACGGCACCAATGATAAAGTTTGGTACTAGATTAATGGAGATACCAAAGATAAGGGTTTGATGAATGAGTGCATGAAAAAAGGTTAAGAAATAAAAAAAATGCTGGTTTATTGTCACAATAAAAATAATATTATATGCCATGATCAAAAAAATATAGTGGTGTGTACATAAATTATAGCCATTACTAGAATAAATACTGTTAGACCTTGCTGATCAGCAAAAAGATTAAAATGATAATTTACATATCAGAATTAAAATATGATGAGCATTCAAAAATTATTATACTACATTTAGCTTTAAACTATTGCAGCACAGGTGATCTACTTACAGATGATATGGAATGTTACAAAAATAAATCAAACATACAACCTCTAATGTCCAGACGCACGTGGATCGACGACACTTTCACTTATATTATTTTCACAAAAAGAACACACGGAACAAATCTGATATACCCCCCTCTTGGCGACTTTTTCCTGTTGGCGCCAAAAAAGAGTCGCCAAGAAAACTATGTATGACGTCATATGTCATACATCGTTCTTAGCGATGCTTTTTTAGCGCCAACAGGAAAAATTCAAATTATGTCATTAATTATTTAATGAAATTAATGCATTAATTTTTTCCGTTGTTTCTCCGGGATACGAGCCCTCGGTCTCATAGTACTTTCGTAATGAGACCTCGGCTCGCCGGCCCTGCCTCGGTCTCATTACGAAAGTACTATGAGACCTCGGGCTCGCCAGGACATCGCTGCCGCTCGGTCCGTTATCCCTCCGACTTTTAATATACATTACAGTCGGATATAAGTCACAGATCTCCTCCGTTCAGTATACAATAAAGTCACAGATTTTATGTGAAATTAACACCATTTTTGTGCTACAAAAATGCCAACCAGACCAAAATACAAACTACCAGAAACACACTAAAAACACAATAATTCAAAATATGTTCACTTACCTTTTTTACTTTTCTTTTACTTCCTCACGTGAGGCAGTGCACATATGTTCCGCTCTTAGGGAAATTATCCCATTTTTTATTATCATTACTTTACAAAAATATTTAAATTATGTTTGTTTTGACAAAAAAAAATTCCAAAAAAACAACCTTATTTTACTTGTATTTTGTACTCCACCCAATTAATTTCGCGAATTATTTCCAAAAACTTTACAAACATATCCTCATTTTTGTATTCACAATTTTTCATTCAAAAATTTCAATTGATACATTTGGACAACATCACAAACCGAACTCATAATTAAAATAGAAAATTCAACTAAATTAACATTAAAAAACAACAAGAAAAAGAATACTCTAAAATAAAGTTTGAATTGAAACTTTATTTTAGAGTATTCAACTTAAAATCTCCCTAAGAGCGGAACATATGAGCACCTACCTCTTACCACAGAGACACGTGCAAAAAGACAGACTTCGAGAAACTACTTTCCAGCGTTCAAGTTGCGAAACCAGGGTTGCATTATTGGCGATTTTCGTATCGAGCGAAAAATTAAAATCTCACCAAGAGGGGGGCATATCAGAGAAGAGCCGAACACACAAATCGCCCCGCACACGATTTGGTGAACGGTTGTTGATTTTCTTTGAATGCGTTTTGTTACTGGATAGTTAAATACATTATGGATGCACCAGGATTTCCATTCATGAGCATTGTGCTCATCAGATGCACATGAGCCGGCAAAGGAACGTTGACCGTTCTTTCTATCTTTCCATACGGCGTCTGCAACACTCAGGCGATCAAATCAGGAATCCGGAATCACAAAGGAACGTATTGTGCGGTCGCCATCCTACTTGAATTAGCGGAAAAGTTCCAGAGAGGACACCCAGCGTAGACTTTATTGGTGCATGAATAAGCAAGCAGAGGCACCAAGGTTAATTTGTTGATTCAAAAAAAAAGAGGGCTCCACGGAAAATCACTCTGCAGCATCGGCGGTTGTTGAGGTATTCGTTGTAACACTTCCAAAATTCTTTTTACATCATTGCAGCTGATACTGTTCCACACAAGTTGTGTGCGTGACCCCCGAACACTAAAAAGTGCCGGGGAGTCGAGGAGACTTCTTAACAAAACTACATTCTTGTAGAAAATTCCACGAACTTCTGAGTCGGAAAAACTGAGACCACGCCGGAATCTCACAGTTAACTGTGTGGTTGCAGTTACAGATGGTCGAAACCGCGAGGTAGAAAAAGCTGCTTGGTGGGATAGAGTTATCACATGCGTGGAGGATGAAAATGCAGTTGGGGACAGGTGTGGCAAATCATGATTGTCACACTTACGAATGGTATTATATGAAACAATACTCCCGGATGCCTGTTGAAACTTCTCGCATATGAGGGCCATCGTTTGGGTGCTGTTCTTCCGAATTTCTCAGGACAGCACTCGTCGGTCTCTATCCCCCAGTTTCGTTGGTCTGCCGACTCGGGGCACATTCCGACAATGACAGCTCACCCTCCACTTCTTAATCACATAGGCCACTGTTGATTTTGGGTACTTCAGATCGCAAGTAATGTCCCTTAAAGATCGGCCACATTTGTGATACCCGATAGTTATACCTATCTCGAAATCAGAGAACTCCGAACTGCGAGGCATCTTGCATGCGACTAAAGCCGATGCTGTTTCTTACACGATATATACTGGTGGAGGCCGTGACGTACCTTAGGACCGCAGATATCAACATTTGCATAGGTGTCCAAATACTTATTGGTAGTTAGTGTATCAAAATTGAGTTTCGGTCACCAGGTGGTTCTCTGTCACAAATTTCAACTAAATACAGTCGGACCTCTATATATCGAACTTCCACATATCGAAATTTTCTATATATCGAAACTCCAGCATGCTTCCATGTTCATTACATAGAAAAATTGTTTCTATATATCGAAAAAATCTCTATACATCGAAATTTTTCTCGAGACATTCGTAGATTTTTTTTTCCACTTTAGACTGTTTGTCTCATGAAAAATGAAGGTTAGGGGACAATATTATGTTCACTAAAGGTTGCTATGAAACTCATATGGAATCTGGTGCTGAGAGGTGTGTAGATATGTCGTTGTTCCGTTCTGGAGTTCTTAAACTCCGTCAAGTTCATTTCAACTCTTATTATCAGTAATACTGTAAAATCAGTTTCAAGTTATCCCTTTTGTCTGTTGATTATCATTTTTAGTCTTTTAACTTCAGTAAAAATCATTCAGGTTAAGTAGATTGTGTTTTTTTTTTCTTTTTCTCTCGATCACATTGTCAAAACGAAAATACCCTAATATTGCGGATCAAGTTGAATTGACGAAAAATGAAGATGTGTGAAGACGCAAAAGTGTAATTTCTGTTAATTTTTAAATTCTTAACTTTTAATCTAATGCTCGTATAAATTAGAAATTGGTTTTCATGCACGAAAATGAGCTTTAATTTTAATGTTTTAGGAGATTTTTATGATAAAAACAGATTGTTTCTCTATATCGAAATTTCTATATATCGAATTTTTTCCCGGCAATTTGCTACTTCGATATATGGAGGTCCAACTGCATAATGTTTTATGGTCATATACCGATGGGAAACATTCTTCAAAGAAATCTACAATAATTCCATATGAATCAAATACATGGAGCCGCACAACTTCAAACGGCAATTTCTTATCTTGAACTCAACTGCAGATACGACTTTTGCGCTTAGCACGGCAGTATATTTCAACATAGTTATTAATTTTTAAATAAGCACGCATGAGAAACTTTCAAAGAGAGTTATTTCTTTTACTTAAAATTTAACTAAATGTTATGAAAGTAATGTAATGGAACCCCAAATTAGTTTATATTTAGAATTTCGAATGCATCGTAAACAGAGGCGTATATAAGAAATATTCATTATTATGAAGATAGATATTGTTACTTAAGAAAACTTATCATGTATGGAACTTTAATATATTTTTAAACAACTTCATTAAATTGGTTTTGATAAAGCTGTCAAGCTAATAAAACTTGGAGAATGACTTCTGGACCCTTGTGAATTAAATATTGGAATTCATTCTTTCATACAATTTTTAGAACGAACATGACAATATTATCACGAGTAGTTATTGTAAATAAATTCTTGAACTAAAGAAAAAAAAATATTTAAAAAACAATTTCTTTAAAATATTTTGTTTTTGATTCTCATTGCAAAGATGATCGCTAAAGACAGTAAAAACTTCTGTTGGGAGACTTAAACAAGTTTACACGTTAGAGGGCTTCAAGTTCTAGAATGGTTATGAAAAAAATCTGTTCTTCAGAAAAAATACGCGTAGGTTTTCAAAATTTTTCTAATTGGCTAAAAGTCTTGTCGGCCTAAAAACTGTGGGATGAGATATGTGGGGAGGGGGAGTAAAATATGCCGAATTTTTAGACATTTCTGTAGAAAAGAAGAAGTTAATGACACCATGTTATTTGTTATATAAAAGATAAACGAACATAGGCATTATAGGCATTTCCATTACATTTCACCAATGATAACTCACATCCCAATATCCCTTCCCCTCCATACCAATGATCTTTATCCTGAAAACTTTTGATTTATGCCTAGAGAGTGACAGAGTACATGTCCTAAGGTTCCGATACGAACCTCACCAATGTATTGCGTGAGTTAACAACTAGATATATAATAGATAACATAATTCCAACCACCATACCTACAACAACAGAAATAAGCGGACAACAAACGAAAGAGGGTAATAAAAAGGGAAAATGCACGTATATTTCCAGGGGAAAAAAATTGCTTTAAGCAGTTTGTGGACAGCAAGGGACACACTATTGACATTGACAAAATGGAGGAAACCAGAGGTCGATACCCCCCCCCCCCCGGATAATAAAGTTCCGAATTCCCCATAATTTCCTCTCTTTAAAAAAATCTTTACATAGTAAAGCAAGTTCAATCGAATGTTCCCCCGGGGGTGGGGAGTGGCACTGCCCCTCCAAGAGAGGCCTGAAAGAAACTGCACTGAAAGCATACAGTTTTTTTTTTGCAGTTTCTAGAGTGATGCTAATAAAACCTCTGAGAAATAAGCGAATTTCATTCCAATTCCGTGATTTCGAATCCACCCTAATCCCCCGAACTGACGAACCTACCATTACCAAAATTATGTTGGATCAAAGGAGTTGTTTGTTTTTACTTCATTACGCCAAAAAATCTTGTTCTATGATCTTGCCATTGCGTCTTAATATTCCTTTATTCCCGTTTAGTGCAGAAAGGGCATAAGTGCGGGACTTATGCCCTTTCTCCTATGTGACTCCTAAATAAAGTGCTTTATTGTACAAGGATTAACTTCCGTGTTACACTAGTCGATGTCTCTACATACAAATATGAAAAAACCACAGCTGACTCAATTTTGAAAAAAATGTGACTTATGCCCTTTCTGAAATAAACGATTCAGTTAGGGAGCAAAAATCTCCAGGGGCACATTTACGCAGTAAGAACGAATGTTAATGTACCCCGTAACCTTTTTTTTAAATTTATTTTTAACATGCTACGATACTTATTAAGACTTCTGCTAAACCAAATACAATTATCAACAAAGGATGAAATTCTGCTAATATTCTTATATTCGTTTATACTTAACTAAGTGTTATTAGTTTACAATAAGTTAAAATAAATTTGACACAAAATTTACTCACCTTGACAGACAACAGATTACCCTTCGCACGTGCTAGACCGAAGCTCAACTGACGCTCAAAAACTTGTGAGAATACTTACTAGGGAGCAGCATCAATCTGTCATGACTGGTGGCGCCCCAGTTATAACTTGTTTCGAGAAAAGGGCACAGCGAAAACGTGTCCCGGTCTAACCTACTCAAGTTAGTAAATAAAGAACGAATGTTTTTCTTTTCTTTTTTCCTTTCCTTTTTACCACAGGAACATATAAGTACACAAGATAATAAGTAACAGTTAAAAGTATACCGTTTGTACTTGTGTTTTTGGTTTAAAGATATACATACATGATAGATGCTTAACACATATTTGATCTAAACATATTCAGAGCAATCTATGAATCACGTAGAAGGTATCCACTGTTTGCTGTGCTATTTACTACAAATATTCCGACAACTGATTAAATGACTTTGAATATTATTTTACAATCAGGGCTGAAAGCATAAATACACATTTATCAAGCAAGATAGTTGTTAAATCTGTCTCTTTCATAAACTCCAAAAGTTGTGATAGGGCATCAAACGAAATAGAAAAAATAAATTTAAAAAAAAAACTGCTTTGAAGGCATTTTATTATTATTATTTTTTCTTTTTTAAATTCATTTATTTTATCTTTATTTTTTTTAATTATTATTGTTCTTATTATCACAACCAGCAACTTTCCTAATGGACAGAAGTAAATAAAACTAAATATCACTACAATATTGAACATTAGTCCAAATCACACATGCCGATTTCAAGGGAATTTAAAGAATTTTAGGCGGAAAAAAAAATCAAAGTTATATTACAATTCGAGTTAATGGCTCGAAAAAAATCGAGTCATTTAAAACATAGCCACACAGTTTTTTGATTCTGTTTAAGATTGCGATTGCCATTGTCTTTTTTTTTTTCAATAAGCCCCCCCTCCCCCGAAAAAAAAAACAACTTTTTTCCTGGTTGTGCCGCTGATGTGCACTTAACCTTTTTGAGGGGTCATTTCGAAAATAAGTTTTTTATGACGTTATTTAAGTGATCTTACATTTTGAGACGATGTTGAATACGTTTCTTTTTTTCCACATAATAGTCTTTCCCCCCCCTTTTTTAATAACCTCTTGCTAGAGTATTTTTAAATTTTTTGAAAGCTTGTTGAAAGTGAAAAAACTAGAGATGTGGCTCCATCTACATTTCAAAGGAGAAAAAAGAGTGGATATGATCTAGGGGATTCGATATGATTCAACTTCATGTGTATGTCTATTTTATTTCCTTTTTTTACTTAAAAATAAATACAAGTATTTCAAAGCAAGTTTTTCAAACATATAAACAATAGTTTTTCTGATTTAAAAAGTTAGAACATAGATTCGCTTTACCGGAATATATCAAACTATTTATTTAAAATCACCCCCCCCCCCCCCGTGATACTATTTTAAGTTCAAATCTTTTTTTTTGTTTGTTAAAGCGCAAAAATAAAAGTAAAATTTTTAATCATAGTAAAATTTTATCCAAAGTAATCCTTTTTCAGCTAAAAGTGTTTAATAAAATACCCCAGAGCATTTGACCATTTAAACAACTATTTAACGCATGCTCCGCTATTTGATGCAAGTCAAAAACATTGATAATGCTTTTGGCACCCCTCAAATAGCGGTTAGTGTCACCATGCAAATGAATTTAAAAAATTAAAAGATTATGCGGCATTCAGCACGAAACACGAGCTATCACAATGGCAGATCCAAGTTCTGATTTGGAGGGGGTTACTTTCACGAAGAGGGGGGTCATATATTTCATTTTATGGATATAAAGGGAAAGCTGTGGCGGCTTTTTCAAAATATAGGTACTGAAAACGCAGTTTTATGCCATCTTCGGTGACTTAAAGGGGGAGGGGGATGGATGAAAGGGGGGGGGGGTTCAAGGCCTTTCTCTGGATCCACGCCTTAATATCATTTCTAAATTTTACTTTAGATATATTCTGTCTATCATTTAGTCACCAAGAGAACAGTTAATGAGAAAAAAAAAGCATAAAGCAAAAAACAGACAAATGGTTATTTTTTTCTTTGAATATAGAGTCACTAAATTATTTGTGGAAAACTGAAAAAGAAAAGTAAGTACTTGCAGATAACCGGTGCGCACTAAAAGTAGAACCTATTATCATTATTTTCTCATGAAGAAATATGAAGCATGAAAATTATTCAAAGTTAGGAGGAAAAGACTAATGATGTGTGTCTCATTTTTCTGGCCAAGCATACGTTTCGTAAGACAAAATCAGGAAAAAAAAATCAATATTCAGGATAACATTGAAAAAGAAATCTAAGAAATGTTGAAAATTAAAGATAAAGCTAGCAAAAAGTAAAAAAGCTTAGCCCGTGTTTGTTACGGGGGGGGGGGGGGGGGTTCAATAAGCGTTGTTATTACATAGACAGTATTTCATAAAATACATTTGGAATTTGCAAGGCTTCAAGCATAATGATTATAATTTAATTATTTATATATTCTTTATTTAAGTTTTTCATGAGGCATTCTCTCCAATACAACCAAATTTTATGTTTTACCTGGCAGTTAATCTTGCGTTGCGTCATCACATTATTTGCACATATACGTAAAATATTCACAAAAATTGAACTATTTCACATTTATGATTTTTTTTTTTTAATCCACTAGATAACATCATTTGTACGAACGTATTAAATTTACGTTGTTGTCAGTTTGGATTAATGTTTGCAACACAAAAGTCCAGAAACTCAAGACAATACTGGTCAATTAACCTAAACATATGTTTTAGTTTTGGAAAAACATAGTTTAGGAAAAAAATATAGGTAAAGGAATGAGAGAGAGAGGATATACTCCATTCATTTATACTGCAGCGCCTGGAGCGGTAAAAAGGTTAAAACCTCCGATTTTTTAAGGGGAATATGAAATTGAATGTCTTTTGCTGCAATGCGTTATGAATACCATAAATAATAATCTCTACCTATTTAAAAGTTGTGCACTTGATTTCATAATAGAAAAAAAATGATGATTGCAATAGCTATTTATGCTATAACCCAGATTACGTTATATAGTTTCTTTTTTATGAAAAAACATTAATTTATTACAAAAAATAAGGAAATTATTAATATATAAATAAAAAATTAAAGGAATCTACAAAATATTTGTTTATTTAAAAAGTTTATATTTAAAAAAATCAAATGTTACCTTCTATTACTATAACATATAAGTAAATTATAGGGTAAGGTCGCCAGTAACAGACAAGGGTCCAGTAACAGACAGTCATAAGTTTGGATTTAAATAATAAGCCTTTTTAACCGACTTCAAAAAATGAGGTTATGATTTCGTCTTGCGGCTTTTTATGTATGTTTTCGTATTGCTCCGAAAATACACTGTTAAAACTACAGGTTGCATTCGGCACCTTTCAGGGGTGAAACGCTTGTTCACCAGCGGCACCTAATACGGAGCCGAAATTGCACCTCTAACTAGGGTGAAAAACAGGCACCTTTTAAAAAATAGGCAGCCGGGGTGAAAAGAATGAACCTATGGCACCCTTACTGTAGATCCTCCCCCCCTCCCCCGTATTGTGTGCGTTTTTGAATACAGTTGTGTATTTTTCTTTTTTTAATAGTTTTGTTTTGATTCATGATAGTCTACGTTTTGCACACTTTTCACATTGCATGAATTCAGTACTGGAAATGATTAAAACTTGTAATTACAGCATTTGACCATATTCCAGAGTTTTCAACATAGTTAAGAAGTGCTCATTGCTTTAATTCATCTGATCGTTCTCTACATCAGTGTTTCTCAACCTCTTTTGACCCACGGGTCGGTAAAAACAAATGAAAAACATTGCGGACCTGTGAAATTTTTATCCTTTTCTTAAAAATAAATAAAATAAATAATAATAATTATAACTCTCGGGGCGGTAAAAAACTTGTGAAAAAATTCTGCGTACTGATGAGTTTTTTTTTTTTTTTACAAAGTAATATTAAAAATGAATAAAACAATAAATATCTACAGACTTTATTTGGTATCAAAGAGTTGTCACAAATATATTTAAAGGTAAAGACGAGTAATTATTTGAATAATCATAGTTAAGTTAATGATCATTTGTGAGAAATAACCGCACCGAAAGTAAAGTGTAGATGTACTTATGAATTATTTACATGAACAGCCAAAAATATTCTGGGATATTAAAGTTACGATAAAACAAAATCGTTTCTCAAACGTTCAACATTTCAATCAAAATAACAATAAAATAAAATGCGCATAAAATTTTTCGACAGTTAAAAATTTAAAGAAGCTCCTAACACTATCGAATAACCGCTAACAGGAAATGATTCAAACACTTGAACGAAAAAGCAAAAGAAAAAGACGGAGAGAGATTTCTTTTTTATTTTTTGCGCTCGCTACACGAAGCACAAGAATCATTTTTATTTAGGTTCTCACTTGTTGATTATTGAAAATATCATTGCGGTTACTATTTCGGTGATTAAATGTTGCTTATCGAGTACTCAAGAAAATAATGATAGATACATTTAGTAGCGTTTTGAATGATGGAATTTTCACGACAGTAACGGTAACCTGAAAATAAACAACTAACGGTACTACGGTATCGTAACGGACTAACGGTAACTGAAAAGCATTAAACGTACTTTTAACTATGTTTGAAAGCCCTAAAAGCTACAAAGTGATCAAAAGCTGTACTTACTTGTTATTTTAAAGAATTATCCTACAAAAGTTGAGATTTAATCCAATAGTGTACTTCATTCAATGTGAAAGACGTAAAAGCCACGCGTAGTGCAACCTATCATTCGTCCGCCATATTGAAGCGGTTGAATGGTGAATGTATGCCGGAAGCGCATGCGCCAGTAAGTCATTTAGCGATTGCTTGCTGTTTTGGCACCCCTGTCTACGACTGTCTGCTACTTTCGCACCTCTGCTTTACTTCCTGGCCAGTATGGCACCCTTGGTCACCATGCTTTCACCTTAGGGGGAATATGTTCACTCGTCTGGAACCTCTAGTTATAACAGTGTACTGGATCGATTTGAAAAATTCTTTTTTTTTTTGGTTTGGAAGTGTATACTTTCCAGATGGTCCCATGTTAATTCTGTCTGAATTTGATGAGGGGTCCTGGAGAAATCTAAGAAACTTTAGATTTCATACGTTGTGGACGTAGACCAGCTTTCGTCAGCTGCGCGAAACGTCACGTTTTTGGCGTGAACGGTGCATTTTTTCAACGGAGGAATCTTGTCTTGAACAATATTTAATTCTCACGCATGGGGATGTTTGATTTTCACGGCGCCACGCCGCCTGTTAATTTTAAATATTGTAAATATTGTCTTACTAATGCATTTATTACTCATGTAGAAAATCAGTAAATTAAATGTATTTTGCTAAGAAAGTAGTTGAATTTACTAATTTAATATAAAAAAAATTTTTGCTAATAAATAACTTCGTTTAGTCATTAAATGTTTTTTTTTAAATATTTCAGTTTTGAATTATATTTAGTATTCAATTCAAGGAAGACAAAAACCCCTCCTCCCCCCCCCCGACAATTAAATTTACATTCCGAATAAAAAACTTTTGTAACTGGTGTCCGATTTCTGAAGTTTGACAAGTATTCTAGATTTAATATTTCATGACGCCGTCAGTTTAATTTACAGTTACGGCAATATTAACTAACAAACTTCGTTGGAACTTTTTTTATGTACTCCCCGATTACTAGAAGACGCCTGGACCGATTACGAGATTTCATTTTCTGTTTGAAACGGTATACTTCTCCCGGTCGTTTAATGGTCTTCAAGTCCGAGTATGCCGGATCCTGGAGAAATCGAAAGAACTCTTCAAATATCATAGTCGCGATTTTTTCTTTGTAAATTCATGGCGTCTCACTTAGTGAAACGATTTTTATGTTTTTTTTTTTTTTTTTCTGTTTAATGGGTAGGAGTGATCTAACTTAGGTCCCAAACCTTTGCTTCACCATATTTGTTCTTTAGAAAAATGTTATGGACAAAAATCAATAAATTTCATTTAATTTCAATATTAAACGATTAAATATAAAATCTATTGATAAAGAAAGAGCCCATAAAATAAAGGTACCTTCTTTACTCAGTGTTAAAGAAAGTACAGTGTCCGCCGCTTATTAAAATCACATTCGTTCTAAAGACATTTGATTTTATAAAGCGGCTGATTTTATAAACCGGCATACCTTAAAAAAACATTTAAAATAAATTAAAGGTTTGAAGTTTCAGTACTGGAAAAACGGGATGAATTACTTCATTTATAAGTATTTCAAATACAGTTGTCATTTTACTAAACATTTTCTTATACTTACACAAGGGTCTTAAAATATTGGCGTATTGTTATTTGGTTTACAGAATTGCAAAGCAAACTTCAATATCGTTTGAGAGTTTACAAAATGTTTTGCAAAGTTCGTCATTACATTCATTCATTTTTCTCTTTGCTCTAGTGCATCGTATATCAACAAGCGCTTTTCTGACATCTATTGAAGAGGCGAATTTGGCACTGTGATTTCTTCGTCTTCTGAGATCGATGCCCTCACTCCTTGGTGCTGCTTTATCATTTTTTTACGTTTGATGTCCAAAAGTTGATTTTATAAAACGGCGATAGTGATTTCATTAAAGGATGATTTTTACTTGTTTTGATATTGTAATGATTCTGCTATTTCAGATTTGATTTTAAAAAGCGTCTGATTTTATAATCCAGTGATTTTATTAGCGGCGGGCACTGTACCACAAAACATTAATATTAATCAGGGGTGCCCCCTTAAGGGCGGGGGGTGTTTTTCCTTTTTAGGGGGCTCTTGCTTTGGGGGAATACCCCCTAAATATTCCCCCTGTATTAATCATTAGTAGTCATATCGCAAATTTTGAATAAAGATTCCTCTGAAGCAAACAGGCATTTAGTATCTCATTGATGTCGTATTATTTTGATCTTTATGTATACAACATCACAATAGATACTCTGTTTCTAGTGTGGTGTTGATATATAACGGGGCCAAGTAAAGAGAAATGTGGGTTTTTTCACGATTTACTTTACACGTATTATTGTGAAATTTAAAAGAGTTAAGAAAACCAATGACATTTAAATAGCTCTAACTAAATTAGCGCACATATAAATCCTGGAGAGGAACAAAGTTCAGTTTTTACTGCCAATCGTATAAAATGTTATGCGCTTTAAGATTTTTTCTTTTTTTAACCGACTTCAAAAATTCGTTCTCAATTCGTCGGAATCATTTTATGTATGCATCCGTAAACTCAAACACGCATAGACCAACTGAAAAGTAAAAAATAATTGGTCATACTTACATACGATTACCTACCCAAACGTATAAATCAAATTTAATTTACAATTCCAGTACAAAAATCAACTAAACTAAACACCCAATTATAAAATAAACACTGTTTTTAATTACTATACGATGAATTATTTTTATACCTAAATAATTATGTACGATCTCATAATTTTTAATAACCATTTGAAGTCGGGGCCTCCTATAAACTACTACCTAACGTAACTGACAACCCACCAAATCCTGAGTTAAACACTAATTTAACAAAACGCGAAAGTCTTGAAAACTAAACTTACTCAGTTACGTTAGGTAGTAGTTTATAGGAGCCCCGACTTCAAATGGTTATTAAAAATTAAGAGATCGTATATAATTAGATAGGTATTAACATAATTCATCATATAGTAATTGAAATCAGCGTTTATTTTATAATTGCGTGTTTAGTTGATTTTTGTACTGGAATTGTAAAATAAATTTCATTTCTATGCTTGAGTAGGAAATGTAAGTGTAATCAGTTATTTTTTGCTTTTTAGTTACTGGGTATCTTTTGAAGGCGGTTTATTTTATTTAAAAGTAATTTATTTTTTGCTTTTTAATAGTACAGTATCTAAAAGTCATGACAGCATACACACAGTGCGGTAAGACAAGCGGGGCAAAGCAAAATAGTGAACGGAAAGGAAAGCTCGAGGAAAGAAGCCTACGGGTATTAAAGTGAATTATAATGTCTAATAAATACTTTTGAATTAAAAAAAAAACGCCTTCAAAAATACCCAGGAACTAAAAAGCAAAAAATAACTGAATATACTTACATTCTATTTCCTACCCAAACATAGAAATGAAATTTATTTTACAATTCCAGTACAAAAATCAACTAAACTAAACACCGAATTATAAAATAAACACTGATTTAAATTACTATACGATGAATTATTTTAAATACCTAACTAATTATATACGATCCCTTAATTTTTAATAACCTTTTGAAGTCGGGGCCTCCTATAAACTACTATCTAACGTAACTGAGTAGGTTTAGTTTTAAAGTCTTTCGCGTTTTGTTAAATTAGTGTTTAACTCAGGATTTGGTGGGTTGTCAGTTACGTTAGGTAGTAGTTTATAGGAGGCCCCGACTTCAAATAGTTATTAAAAATTAAGAGATCGTATATAATTATTTAGGTATTAAAATAATCCATCGTATAGTAATAAAAATATGTTTATTTTATAATTGGGTGTTTAGTTTAGTTGATTTTTGTTCTGTATTTGTAAAATAAATGTGATTTATACGTTTGGGTAGAAAATCGTATGTAAGTATGACCAATTATATTTTACTTTTTAGTTCCTCTTTGTCTTTTGAAGTAGGTTCTTTTTTTTATTTAAAAATAATTTTAGGCGGGTTAATCTGCTGTTGCTGTGGCTCACGAATGCGGTGCAGCCATCTACTGTTATCAGAGTGAATTTTAAGAGCCAGTTGGTATTTAAAAGGCTGTGGTGGAAGGTAAAAATAGCCGCCACTCACCACGAGGTCAGCTGGTGTTTTATGTTCATTTGAATTTATTAAAGCTTCAGTTCTAAAAATCAAGAACTTTTGCACATTTTGAAGAGAAAAGGGTAATTTCGTTCATTACTCATCCTTTCTTCATCCAGTCTGATATTGTGTAATCATCAGATTGGTGTTTGATCTCCATCTCCTTTTTCGGTGTCTGTTACCAAGGGTCGGACTTTTTTTCGAAATTTCGCATATAAAAAAAGAATTATCTAGTTCAGAGTATCCAGAAGTAGCCAAATTTTAGATGAGATATAGTTGCATGAGAGAAAAATAGTTTAAAAATTCTAAATACATTAAAAGGTTCAGAAAATTGATTTAAGCTGAGAGCGATATCTTAAAGCATGTCTGTTACTGCTGCCGTTATCTTAAATAATTAAAAAAAAAAAGCAGATGATGAATATTTTAGGAAAAAACATGTCTACAAAATATTTGTTTGTTTAAATATTTACATTTATTCAAATATCATACATCGCCTTCTTTTTCATCTATTTGAATCATAGGCACAGTGTTTAAACAGCTGTTGTCGTTGCACTTTAGGCATGCTACCCTACAGTATAATCCACTTTTTCGACATCCACATGAAGCTCCACATCCTTTTTTGCAATTACAAAGTGACATTTTTAATACATTTTCCGGAGCAGGTAATTGAATCATAGTTATTGGATGATAGATATTATTGGAATACTTCCATCTCCGATTTCCGGTGAATAAATCATTCCTTAACCATATCTGGATCTACAGGTAAACCTGTTTTAAATGTTCGAATGCCAGTCGTGGGAGGTAAGGAAGATAAAATAACACTTGTGTCTTTGGCTGTTGCTTTGATGAAGGGATTGAACCTAATTGTATTCAAATCTGTATTTTTTGCCGAAGCACCTCATACATTCCCAAACTACATGTACCTAATACCAGCTTGAGATATATTATTTGTATCCTTATTTACATTTTCAAATACTTCTGCTGAGTTATGTAGATGATTTCACTTTTCAAAATTTTTGGTAAACTTAATTTTTCCTTTACTGAAAAACGATGAATTAGTATCACAACCAGTAAATGCATGTAAGAATAGAATATGTTCTTTGCATGTTGGTAGAGCATTTTCTAAACTTTTCGATGAAAATATTTGTTGGTTAACTGTGCCTTGGGATAGATTTAGAATATATATTTCACGATTTGTAAGTGTCAATGCCGTTAACCAAGACGTCAATGTCTTCAGAGACTATAACAACATTTTCAGATTTTAAATTAATTGCTGTATCAACAATTAATTTATCTGCTTTGCTTTCCGCTTGGCACGTAAAAATATTGTTGTCAGCTAATTTAATTCTTAACATTTCTATTAAGTGACTTTTATTTTTATTATTCGTCTGAAATTTATCTTGAGCGATTTTTAACGGCATATTTTCATCGAATTCAATATACTATATACATATATTTTTTAGTGCGCGTCGATTCCTTTCGCTAATTTACAAGGTGACGAGAAATAACTTAGACAAACAGAATACATTATAACTTGAATGCTAATGAAAATGTTACGACCGAACTTCAAAATAAATATGAGTACATTATTTCGTGTAATATATTTACAAAGTTTCAAAGTAAATAGCTTTAGTAAAGAGCTTTAAAAGTGATACAAAACTTTCGGCTATGGGCCGCAACTCACTTACTGATATTTTATCCGATTCTTTGCATTAGGATTTCTTCAGGGATGCCAAAGTTTAGTGAGATTTATGAGGTTTAGAGTTTAGTGAGGTTACGCCCCTGTATCCAAGATGGATCAAACAGAATAACAGTTTGGGTTCAGATCTGGGGAATATTGAACATTCCTCAGCTCCATTGAAGTACGTAAAATGTGTTTTGCACGAATTGTTGAGTACGAATCCTGTTGGACGGTCCAGCTTTTGTTTCCAAGGAACTTTTGTGACCAAAATAAGAAAACATCTTCCAAAATGAGTTTGCGATAAGTTTCTGAGTTTTGGATATGCAATCTTTCCTGAGGGATCCGAGGTCAAAACCCCCGGACGCTGCACTATTAGCATGAAAAAAAATTACCAAATATTGTCCAGAATAGAGCGATATAGTATAAAATATCATTTAGCATAGAGCGACATTTCTCCATCTGTTGAATTTTCGATTGCGATATCGTGACTCGATATCGTAGCGATATAGTATTGGTAATTTTTAAAATATCGTCAAACGATACGTGCTACTAGGGTTATCATAAAAAATCCAGCTATTATTTTTTACATGCTGAGTGCGGAAAACATTAAATGCATTTTGTGAGGAACATACAAGAGAAGGAATCAAAAATTGCGTGATTATAGCTTCAGCTGTGCAGTATTGGGAACAGAAAAAAAGCTATAAGTAGTGCTGTAATTAGGATGAAAACGAATTATAATCGTCCAAACCTACTAGGATGACGTTAGAAAAGAAACCAAAGAAAAGGTGAAATTTTAAAACAAAGCTGACAAATATAAGAAAGAGTTTACTAAATGTTTTAATACAATTGCGAGAGGTAGGGGAAAAGGGAGGGGGGATAACTTTTCAATAAGCATTGATATTCCATACACAAAATTAAAAAAAAATGAATTTGGGAATAGATTGTTATGAATTATTTAAATCCTCTCTGCTTAAATTTTTCACGAGACATATTCTCTAATACAATCGAACTTTATGTTTTACGAGGCAGGTAAGCTTGTTCTTTGTCATCACATTATTTTCACATATGCGTAAAGTAGTCTGAATACTTTACGCATTGTGAATACTGTATTCGCATAATTTGAAACATTTCATTTTTATATATTTTTAAAACTTTTCTTAAAAATCTACTTGAAGGTGTATTAAATTACATGTTAAATTTGAATTATTTTTCATTGAGGTTAATCTTGCAAAAAATGGTCCAGATACTAGCAGCAAATAAACATTAAATATCTGTTTCAGTTTTGAGCGAAACAAAAGATAACGTCACTGAAATGGAGTGACGTTATGAGATAATATCATATCCGAAACATGTGACAAGCCCTAGCATTTATACACAGCACTATAACAGCTTCTAGGTATGTATTGGTCTTGCTTCAGACACCTGTGTTGGCACTCATTTCGGGGCTCCCAGGAGTCATTTTTTCCCCGAGCATATTTGGGACGGTAAGTTGAAGAGTGAGTTTAACCGAATCAGTGCCGCGTCAACAGTAATTGCGGTGCAAGATGACGTAGGACATTTTACGAGGTTGCTATGTCTCCATGTATGACCCGGCAAATGTATGCTTTGTACATTAGCTTATACACTGACTACCAATAAGTATTTGGACACCTGTGATAGAAAAGAAAAACTAACTTTTTTTAAAATCAATAGTTGGTAGAGCCTCCACAAGAGGCAATTACAGCCGTAACCCTCCGGGGCATACTCTCCACAAGTCTTTGTATGATAGCTAGTGGTATTTTCTTCCACTCAGCTTGGAGATGGCATAGAAGCTCCTTCACCGATTTTTCACGGTGAGTGCACCCCTGAATTCCGCGATGCAACTCGTCCCAGAGGTTCTCGATTGGGTTCAGGTCTGGGCTGTAGGCAGGTCAGTCTATTCGCTGAACTCCATTGGCACCATACCAAGCTTTGGTTAACGTCGAAACATGACAACTGGCATTGTCGTTCTGAAAGTGACAGGGGTCCAACCCGTAAAACTGCCACAACGTAGGAAGCACCTTGTTATCCAAAATAGTGCAGTAGGCATCGGAGTTGAGCTTACCATGAATGGGGACCAAGGGTCCCTGCCCATACCAAGAGAAGCACCCCCAGACCATAATTCCACCTCCGCCGAACTTGACTGTTGGCACAATGCATTCTGGCAGGAGACGTTCTCCAGGTAGACACCAGACCCAGACCCTGCCATCCGAACGGTAAAGGGTGAACCTTGATTCATCACTCCAAAGAACTTGTTTCCACTGATTTACGGTCCAATTTCGATGTGCTTTGCACCACATTAAAAGAGCAGCGCGGTTAGACTTTGTGATCAAAGGCTTACGGGCAGCAGCACGACCATGAAAACCAAGCAGATGTGCTTCCTTACGGATGGTATTATATGAAACAATACTCCCGGATGAATGTTGAAACTCCTCGCGGATGAGGGCCATCGGTTGGGTGCGGTTCTTCCAAATTTCTCTTGACAGCACTCGTCGGTCTCTATCTTGGGTCTGCCGACTCGGGGCACATTCCGACAATGACCGCTCACCTTCCACTTCTTAATCACATAGGCCACTGTCGATTTTGGGTACTTCAGATCGCGAGTAATTTCCCTTAGGGATCAGCCACATTTGTGATACCCGATAAATATACCTTTCTCGAAATCAGAGAGCTCTGAACTGCGAGGCATCTTGCATGCGACTAAAGCCGATGCTTTTTCCCACGATAAATACCGGCGGAGGCCGTGACGTATCTTAGGACCGCAGATATCGACATTTGCATAGGTGTCCAAATACTTATTGGTAGTTAGTGTATTACAATGATCAGCTAATGCTAGATCGCTCGTACATTCACCCGAGAGTTGGCTCAACAATGGGCTCAAACTTCCATTAATTTGAAATTTTTCCAGTAATAAATATTTAGTTTGCTGTAATTTTGTAATTACTTTCCAATATCAATGTTGTCATCAAGTGTGTAAAATTTCTTTCATTCTGACTACTACTTCTATGTGGAGTGTCAAGCAGTATATATATATATATATATATATATATATATATATATATATATATATATATATATATATATATATATACTGCTTGCCACTCCATCTGGAAGAAATTCAAATCAAAATACAAATAAGTATCCAGTAATTTCAGTAAAATACGTGATTACGTTAATTCTGCACTGAGTCCTGAATGCATAGAAAATACATTGGGTGTAAGAAATACAAGCGTGAGTATGATAAACCATTTGAGAATTGAAAGTATGTTTCTATATCTGAAAATGAGAAAAAAAGTAAAAGAAAATACAAATCAACGTATTTGTGCCAGAATTACTGAGTTATCGATATTCTTCTAAAACTATTCCGTAGATGGCGGCACTAGTAAATTTATCATACATCGCGAAGCTGAAATAAAAAGGACAGGGGTGTAGTTTGCATACTGTTAATATATATAAAAAAATGATAATTTAAAGCGAAATAAAATTATTGTACTGAGGAGGAAGCAGGTCTAAAAGTTCCGCAAATGTTTTTATTATACATATACAGATACAAGACAAAATAATAGGAACACTTATGAAAAAATGGAAATAGTTTATTAATTAGGGATTGAACCACCCTTAACCCGAATAACAGCTTCTATTCGACGTGGAACTGACAAATGGAGGCTTGAATATAGTTCATTGAAATTCTCACCCATTCCTCGTACAACACTGTCTCGAGTTCAGATAGAGTGCGTGGAGGAGGAAACCGTACACGTACTTTCTTCCCTAAAAACCACACAAAAAGACTCGATGATGTTCAGCTCAGGGAAGTGGGAGCACCACGTTAGATGTTCCACTTCATCGCCAGGTTCATGAAACCATGTTTGAACACACTGGAGCGTGTGAATAGGAACGTTGTCATCTTAGAACACCGGACGTTCTCCCGGAGAGAGAGTATGAAGCATAGGGTGAAGATGATCGACGAGAATGCTTCGATAATGTTCACCTATGATTATCCCCTTAAGGACAACAAGAAGCCTCAATCCACAAGAAGATACAGTTGGCTCTCTGTTTAACGACTTTCAAGGGACCACAAAAAATCGTCCTTAAGTAGAAAGCGTCCTTAAATAGAATGCTTTTAATACTGTAGTGGACCATCTGGGACCGTGAAAAGCCGTCGTTAAATAGCGAAAGTCGTTAAATAGAGCGTCGTTAAACAGAGAGCCAACTGTATTACTTCCCACACCGTCACAGAACCCCTTCCATGCTTCATGGAAGGATTCAAGCAGTCAACATGATAAGCTTCTGCTGCTGTTCGCCAGACGAACACACGTCCAGTGGTCTGCAATAAAGTAAATGATGACTCGTCATACCATATGACTTGTTCCCGTTGCAGTTGTGTCCAGTTTAGGTGGTCTCTGCACCACTGTAGTCTCTTTATAGCATTTTGGGCCAAAATAACGGTTTTGGAATAACTACTCTGATATGAATGTGCGCAGCATGTGCACATTCGTAGATATTGCGAAAACTATTCACTCCCTTTGAATAGTGTTCGTTGATACGGGGCTCTGAAGGTGGGTATTCATTTCGGACGTTATCTGCGGCAGTGTAGTCTTGTTGAGAAAATCCTCTTCAACACTCGTCTATCACGATCCTTCAACTTCGACATCCGCCAACTGTTGTACTTCGCAAAAACACCTTACCCAGATTTATATACGTTGTTGGAACTTTTGATAAAGTGGTCCTTAAAACACCCACACGACTGGCTGTTTTGGACACTGACGCTCTAGCGAGACGAGCTCCAATTACCATGCCTTTTTTCACATCGGATCGATCGGATATTATCAAGCTTTGCTTAATACAGAATTTACTTCGCGTTGTGGAAAAGTGTTGTTTTAAAAAAAATTTTTGTTACCATACCCCATCATTTTAGACATTTTCAAACCCCTTTTAAACTGTTTTAGACAGGATTTTAACTATATATTACCGTTTCTTACATAAAGAGCTGAATTGGTACCATGTTTTTTTAAAAAGCTGCATTATTCGACATACAATACCGTTACAATGCCCAAAATCAATCATCAATGGGAGAAAGAGACATAAAAATAAAAGAATACGGTAAGTAAAGTATGTAGTAATAATAAAACACTGCACCCTAAAAATACTATACAGTAGATACAATGAGTGGCATTTATAACTTAAAAATTGAAGATGATGATTTATGCCGCGCAATCTGATTGTCATTTCAATACATTTTTAAGTACAGTAGCTTCACATTTACTTTTATAACGTTTACATCTATGGTAACACTCCTCTTCCAATGTCCCTACAATTTACAATATAAGAGCAGATTCCAATTTCATATTGTTTTCATTTTGCTTAAATACTACTCTGCGAGCTTCGTATTAAAACTAAGGTCTGGATTTATACGGATCGCCTTCTCTTTAACTTTTAATTATACGTATGAAATATTCCCAATTGTCATGCTACCTTCGACCACGTTTTAGTTGATCAAGCGTATCAAGAATCTTTACCTTTTCTTAAATTGTCGCAAACTTTCGCTTTTCGTTCCCCTTTTCAAATTTTAGATGAAAAAGCATGCCTATAGGTGCCAAAATATTTCATCACCTTTCATATTTAGAACAAATAAATGAAAAATGAGGAGTAGTGATACATGCACACTAATAAAGGTACGTTTATACTGCAGTGTGCGAAAGTTGCGCAGTGAGTATTGCAGAAAGGATGAAAGTACATTCACGAAGTCAATGTTTAATCGTCAGTAACAAAGCCTAAACCTAGTATCACGATTCCTTTCCAAATGTTTTCGTGTTGAGAGCGAGAAATTCGCTTTAGCTCTAAAATTCGTTGCTCCTGAAAAACTCGCGTTATAGCCATTTCGCGTAAGTCAGATCGCGTTGTAGCGGGAGTCGACTGCAATAAAAATAAGTAAGCGCTTGAAATGGCGATGGGCTGGATATATTGCTAGAAGAAAAGATAACCGATGGACCATTAATGTGTTAGACTGATACCCACGTGATGTGAAACGACCTAGAAAACGGACTATCGGACATACTTTACGATAATCAAGCCAGATACATTTTTTTTTCAAAGTACTTAAAAATAACTTAGCCAACATAGCAGAAGAAAATAGTTTCATAAATTTGAACAACCAGAAAGCTCTGGACTTCTGAAGCAGTGGTATATACGATATTCATAGAAATAATACTTTTGATTTTGAAAATATTTTCGCTAACATTTCCCATAATCTCATAAACGACGTTTCAGGTAGTCATAAGAGCAACGTTTTATTAACATGAAATTTTAAACTTCCGAAAAAAAAAATGTTTTCGATTCGGTGAAGTCGGTCTCAGTTCACCAAATTCGGTTTCACTTTCAGGCGCAAGTCGGCACGGGTTGCCGTTGTTTAAATTATATGAAACTTTTTTTACAATTGTTTTGACCTAAAAAGAAAAATATAAGAGGGTGTGCACAGGTGGTCAACTTAGAACGATTATAAACTTTACGGGTTTCACGTGCTAGGTAAGAAAAAGAATACATGGAAAACTGAGAAAAACTAAACCCCCTCCCCCCAAAAAAAGACTCCTTTCCAAAATTGATGTAGTTTACCCTCATCTAGGGAAACTCTCCTAGGGTAGGGAAAGGCAACAGATGTTTCCTGGGTACCATCAACTTTAAGCCTAAAATATGCGACAGCAGTCCCCGGACATATCTGCAAACAAAACAAGGGGAATGACTGGAAGTTAATAAAATATTACATGTTACAGTTGCGGATGGTCAAAAATAAAATAAAGTAAAATAAAATAAATAAAAAAGTAAAAATGATAATAAATACACAAATTTTTGAACAAATTACAAATAAATAAATAAATAAATAAATAAATAAAACACGTACAAACTTTAATGAATGAACAACGAACGTGACAACTGAGACGTATCTTCTGTAGGAGGTAAGTCTGTTTTTTTTATTATTTATTCATTTATCCATACATTTATTCTGTATGAAAAATACTTTTAGTAATGACATGGAATATGTATCTTATTCGCAAAATGATTTATTTTTCCCTTATTCCATACAGAAAAAAAGTTATTAATTTTTTTCCTTTTTTAGGTGCAAATTCACAGCGATACATAAAAGAAAACTTTTCAATGCAAGATTCATTTTTTAATGCATTGTTATTTCTTTATGTACAGAAATTTTGAAAACAAATTTTGATTTTGTTCATTTTGAAAACGTTATCTTATCTCTTTCACTTTGTCCCACATTTCGCTACATTTATGAAATCACGGTCGATGGTTAACAAATCCTCCATTGTATGTACGCTATTAAACTATTAGTTGAAAAATAATCATATTAGCTACCGTTTACGATGCATATCAAAAGAACGAGAGTAAGCTTTTCAGAAAAATCTGAGTCAGAGAAAACGGATATGAAGTACCGGGAAGCTTCTTAACCAAGGTAAGGCTTTCTTGTTTCAGATAATACTCATGTTCAGATAGTATTATGTTTTGTTTTGTTATTCCGTTTGCTTATGTTTGTTCAATGTTAGCTGATCAATAGTATTTAAATTATTTTTTTAGTAGTTGTTAATACCAAACTACTGTTTTTCTGTAAATAAATAGAAAAAAGATGAAAATAATAAATTCTTATATTAAAAAAATACATTTCATTGTCAAGATAAATAAATGTATGAAGAGATAAATAAAATTGAAAATGATAGCTTTTGAAACGGATATTTTTACAAAAAGTGCAATATTTTTTATGTTTGATTAAATATTTTTATTTATTTTGCAGACTAAAATGGGAGGCCTTAACGATTTATGGATTTGTTTGGGATTTAACAGAATTCAATAGAAATTTATGAACCTATTATTTTTTTATTTTTTAAAAATTACTTCGCACTTTTTCCAATTCGCTTAAATGATGGCTCTTACACTATAGTATAACAAACCACGCTTTGAGGTTAATCTGAGTAAAAGTGTTTGCTATCACAATCTTTCATCCGCTCAGACTACAGAGGGATCGTAAAATGTAACTGAACTGAGATAAAAGATCTTCTTACAAAGCAAACTCAAGTCGTTGTCTACCGAAACATTGAAAAATTTATGTTAGCTTATCTTCTTTTTCATACAGCTTTGGGATGCTTTGCAGATGATTTCTTGCGAGAGACTTATTTAAAAGCTCTATAACTTAAGACATGTACATCTGGCTTATTTTTAGTTTTCAGTTTTAGTTGGCCTTTCTCAAGTAGTTCCCACAAAAAGAATTTAATAAAAGATGTATTTTGAGCAAGAACAAGTAACATGGGATCTAAATAATATTTTATGGTTTTCTTTTAATATATAAAAATAATAATGATTTCTCCTCATCCGTTGGATGTTGCTTTATAATTGCTCTTCCTATGACAATATTTAAGTGCTTTATTACTGTCTTAAAAAAGGGGGGAGACAAGAAAAAAAAAACATGTAGGGGAGAGTGGTAATGAATGGACCAATTTTAGGTTTTAAATTTTTGTATTTAAAAAAAATAGCTCAGAATCACACCTTAGTTATTTTATTTATTTGGATACATAAACAAGTCATAAAACTTGGATTAGAATATGTCTATAATGAATGATAATAAAAAATAAAAACATAGAAATTTGACCCATTGATCCCCACCCATGGGGCTGAATGGGCCATTGAAGGTAATGAATGGGCCATTCAGTTATTCAGTATGTTTTCATTGAATTCATAAATGAATTCAATGAAAACATACGGAATTCATCTTTTAAAAAATTCTCATGAATAAATAAAAACACAAGCAAAAATATTTATCAATTTTATTACAATTACTTTTAAAATTTATTTATTTTTTTAATAATTAAAATTTTAATTGCTTTTAAAATTCAATATTATTGCTTTGGATTGGATTTATACATGCTTATAAATCCAATGGTAAAATTCAATATTATCTTTGACAAAGTGTTAATAATAAATAAGAATTATTACCTAGATTTTCAAATAGAGAATTTTTGTTTAATGTTTTATCTAAATATACACCAGCCTAATAAAGCAAACATTAGGACATTTCAAAAAAAAAAAAAAAAAAAAAAACATACAAAATCAACAAAGCAAAAGCACAACTATTCTAATCAAACTTATTTTATTAAATACTGGATGGAATTACTCATATCAAATTCAAAAGGTGAAATACTGGCAGGTGGGGCCAATAACTGGACAGTTCATCTTAATCACCAATAGAATTTCACTTGTGTTTCGAAAAAATAGCTAATATTTCTTAGGGTTAAAATTTGCAAGTTTTAGAAATTACTATAAACCTATTGACAAAACAGTAATCTAAATCTATGACAGCCAGTTATGTTTGAAATTAAAGAAAAAATCAGAAAAAAAGAATGAAAAACCATATTTTGGTGGCCCGTCCGTAACTACGATACAGTGGCCCATTCAGCCCCACTTATACTTCTGGGATATATTCAGATTTTTTTAATACATGAAATTCAAATATCAAGATATATCTTAAAATTAGTTTACAGATACGGAAAGACTTGCTAATACACATACCTGCAGTGAAATAGTAGATATTTTTAGCTAGTTTTTATTTTACTGAGAAGGGAAAAAAATTACTTTTCCATCAGATTCATCAGGCCATCCTACTCTCGTGGGAAAACTGCATATCTCAAACAATTGAAAATTGGATGAGTTTAGTAGAACAAATAGCTCCATCGATTAGTGGCATCTAAAATAATTTTATGCTAATACTTTTTCGTATTTTGTTACTGGCCCATTCATCCCCATGGCCCATTCATTACCACTCTCCCCTACCCACATATCGTCGCCTCAGAGCAACACTAAGACATCTAATCCCAGGAATAACAGTAAGATATCCTACCTTAGCTCTGCGGCGACGATATGCTACGTTTAATATTTAGACAATTTAAAGATAGTATCATTTTTGATTATCAACAACTTACCTGAAATGAATTGAAATGCAAACTGAAGTGAAATAACACGTTTATGTCTGCCAGAAACCCAAAAACTCAAGTTTAGAGTTTCATATTATATCTAAATATTTAATAAATTTACTGATAATACATATACCGCAAGTGTCATAGCTAAAAATTTGAGAAAAATGTTCCACTTACCGATTTAAAATCTAAATTTAATTCTCTTTTTTGCCATAAAACTCGCACAAAGTTAACTTACGAGGACAGGAGACCTTCAAAATGACCAAATTATCGAAAAAAAAATTTTCGTTTAAAATCAGAAAATGTGTTCTGAATGATGTTTAGTTGAAACTTTGGTTCTAAAACAATTTTCAAGGGTTTTATGGGGACTTTCCAGAAAGTGTGCGTGGCATGTTTTGATCGGTTGATGAGCTGTTTATCTAGTTTCAGTTTCATATTTAGGAATGAATTTTTGTTTAATCTTCCAGATTTTTTCTTTTACTTCGTATGCTCATTATAAATATAACTAAGCATTGTTTTTAAAAAAATAAATCTTGAAACAAAAAATTGTGCTCGTATAAGTACATTAAAACGTGAAAATTTTGAAAAAAAAAAAGCAGTCGAAGTCTTCAAAACGGAAACATTAGCTGATGCTTACAAGTGTTTATATTATAATTACATGTCTACAGTTAAATTATGGAGTTAATTACTTGAAAATTCAGGCCCGAGGGACAATTTTTGTGTTTAATAATTTTCTTTATATTTCGCTGTATTTTTATGAAAAAAAATTACACATAGATACACACAAGAAAACTTTTATATTAAAATTACAAATATGAATAATAAATACATGAAAATTACTGTAATTGATTATTATGTGTATGTTATTTATTAATCTAATATTTTAGAAGTAAAATTGTAAGAAATCTGTGACTAAAGAAGTATTTTTTATTAAAATTAAATTTTTCGCCGTTAATTTTTTTTTAATTTTTTCCTCACTTAAATTGTTCCCTTCGTCTAAATTTTCGTGCAATCTTCCTAATATTTTTTCTTTTACTTCGTACGTCCATTATAAAGTTACCTAAACATTGTTTTTATAAAATAAATATTGAATTTTTTTTCTTCTGGTAGAAGTACATCAAATTGTGATATTTAAAAAAAAAAGCAGTGGAAACTAGAATTTTGTCTTTCTTAAAATCTTCTAATGAAAAACATTAGCTGATGCTTACAAGTGTTTATATTATCATTACATGTCTACAAGTAAATTATGAAGTTATTTACTTGAAAAATCAGGCGCGAGGGAAAATTTTTATGTTTAATACATTTCTTTATATTTCGCTGTATTTTTAAGTAAAAAAAAATCTTAAATTGAGTTAATATTTAAAATTAAGCTAAAAATATTAAAGTAATTATATTAACATATTTTTTTTTTAAACTTCACTCCAAAGGTCCCGTGTCCCCTTACATAACTCGTGCATAGTGGCGTAAAAATGATCTAAACCAGGGCTTCCCAAACTTAGAGTCAACGGACTCCTTTCGTAGACCAACATTTAGTGCGGACCCCCCCCCCCCCGTCTCAGAAGGAGCTCTTGCGGGACGCCCCTAAATGATATCCTACTTTTTTCCCCACATGCTTGACCCTTTCGTCCTCCCTAACACTGTATCTCAAAGTGACATACAGTCAACTCTCGATAACTCGAAGTCCCAACGGCGCTGCTAAAACGTTCCAGTTATTGGTAGTTCGAGGTACGAAAAGTTTCACAACCGTCTGAAAGGTTTGGGACCCGATGAAAATTTCGAGATAAAGAAATAAACGAGTTATAGAGATCCGACTGTACTTCACTTTACCCCCCTCTTCTTGTAACATGTCACGCTTTTTTCACAAGCATTTTGTTATAGTAAGATGTGTAATGTCCCTTTTCTTGTTACCCCATCCTTTCTTATTTTACAAACTAAAACAATTTCCCTAACCCCTCCCCCCTCAAAGCGTGACTTCATTTGCGGTTACTAGGCCTAACTTTTACAAAATCTGAAGTACAAAAATAAAATTGATCTGATAGAAATCATTTGGTAACAATTTCAAAATGAAACATAGAATTAACGGGAAGAGTGGGGTTGGTTTAGCTGGGGGCACAATTTTACTATATTGGGTTTCATTTTAATTTTTGACTGGGCTGGAGTCGAATACCAGGTTCAGAATGCAGAAAGCTTCGGTACTCAGTTTTGCAGAATTAATCCTCGGACACTTTTTGAGCACATTTTGATAGACTCCTACGGTATTCACTTTTGCAGAGTAATCCTCGGACAATTTTTGAGCACATTTTGAACGCTTTTTGAACTCAGACACTTGTTCCCTTTTTTAGAACACTTTGAAGCACATTTTGGAATAGCTTTCAAAACATTTCTGAGAACACTTTACAAAACTCATTTGGTTAAGTATACATTTTTATGCTTTAGGGAACGCATTCGAGACCTTTTTATGAACACTGACACATGCATCTTTTTTTAGAACACTTTAACACTGTTTTGGGGCCATTTTTTATAGCACATATAGATCACTCCTTTGATTATACCAGTTTTTTTATTGTTGATTTTACAGAAGTATTGTGGGGCAACTGCTGCCGGCAATGGACAGTCTTCGACAATTGAATATCATTCTTTTTCCCTCTATTCTCGACTCCAACTGATAGTAATCCATTGAAAAATATTTCTGGTAGTATCATATTGGGAGATGATATTGATTAGAATTTAAAGAAAGATGTCGAAATTATATTTGTGCGAAAGAAAGCAATGATTTCACAAATGTGTCCAAATGTATTCCTAATATGCACTGTAAAAAAAATGCGTAACCTTACTCCGTAAAAGCGGCGGCAGCTTAGCTGCCTCCATAGCAATGGAGTAACTTAATTGATAAAGCTGGTGTAATGCTCTAACGTTACACCAGTTTTATCAGTTAAGTTACTCCATTGCTATGGAGGAAGCTAGCTGTCGGAATAGGGTTACACCAAGTGTAGAATGCTGCCACCGTATTTATGGAGTAAGGTTACACATTTTTTTTACAGTGTGTTCTCAAATGTGCTCCCAATCTTAACTTTAACAAATATCCTGAGTGTATTACATTCGCATTAAATTTGAAACACATGTCAGTAATTTCCTTTTGACGGAGCAGCGAATTCTTAACGTTTTATCTAAATTAAAGTCTTCCAAACGTGTTTCCAGTGTGTACTGGGAATTTGTAGTGTGGTAGCTGCACGATCAGCACTATTTCGTGAGATGTCAGGAAGTAGTGTGCAAAGCACAGTTCTATACTTCAAAGGCGAAAGTTCTGGTTTTCAACTATACGAGCATTATATGAATATCATTTAACATGTTAAAAAAAATTCCCAAGTTTGCGTCGAACCCCCTTCTAAGGCTCAGCGGATTCCGAAAGGTTGTCCGCGGACCACAGTTTGAGAAGCCCTCAAAGCAATAGTGACACATCATTAGAATTTCATAATTTAGGGGAAATATTTTCGAATTTTAAGTATAGGGGGGGGGCATCATTAATTCAGACAGCAAAAACTAACAAGGAAGCACCACATCGTTTTTTTTTTTTTTTAACGTACTGCAATATTTAAGAACAAAATGCTTAAAACTACTATTGCGTAAAACCTTCCTCCAATGCTGATTTTTTCAGATGTATCACTTTCCTTAGGGGGTTGCGATAGGTCGAATTGAACATAAACATGCATACAAAGAAGAAGATAAAAAAGGATAATACTAAAAAAAAACAAAAAAAGAAAAATCCCAAACAAGCTTCATTAAAAAAAAAACGTTAAAGTAATCATAAAGTACTAAGTTGAAGTCTATCAATAACTTTTGAGGAACATGAAATAAAGTTTTTTTTTTTTTTTTTTTGATTGAAATAAGAAAAGTTTTTAAAATACAAAATAAAGTTAAAATTTCCATTGTTAAAGTTACCCTTTGTAATAATCAAGAGTTATGCATTGCATCACACATAAATACACTAAATATTTGTTGCATATTTGTTTTTAAAACCTTTTTTTTTTTGGATTCACACTAATTAGTTCCATTTCTGACTAAGTTTGATTGGTTACTAAGTTAGATATTTAATCTTGCAATGTAACTCAAGAATCCATTAAGGAGCACTAATCAAGAAATTCCTGTACTCAGGTATATAATCGTTTTTAATAAATATTTCATGATGATAACGTTAAGATCACATTCTTTTTGCATTGAATAACAACACATACAACAATAAGGAGGAACAAAAATGTATACCTTATGGTTTCTAAGAAAATTGGGAATTTTTAAGCCTCTTTCTTTATAATAATTCCGAAAATGATCATAAGAAAATAATTTGCTTCTTAATACATTATTCATCTCCTTGAGTCTTTGATAGCATAATTATGATTGCTAAGTTACTGAAAAAACTAAAAGCAAAAGCAATTAGTAAAAAAAAGTTTCTACTGTTGTTCCAGTCAAGTTTATTTTTAGAATTAATGAAAAATGTATAATGATGTAGATTCATGTTAATAGCAGTTATGATTCAAATAATACTGAAAAGTAACCCATATTCAACGTCTCATTCATCATTATTTACTGAAACAATCATTGATCCCCCACATACCAAAGCATCAAGGGAAAAAAGAAAAAGATTATTGTGTGGAAGACAAATTGCTTATGTAAAAGGAATTTGAAGCGCCTAAAGGACTTTAATCATCTTTTTGCATACATATGAATGCTAATTATCAGCATTAAAATTGCAATTAGCGATCGTAATCATTTTTTATCTCCTCTATAGCATTCTGGTTTAAATCAGAATCGATACACTTTTTAAGGTTAAAACTGGTTTAATCTACTTTAAATTTAGGCCAGCAATATACATATGAGAAATCTGTTGTTACTCAGCATGCATATCTAATTTATTTGAAAAAAAAAAAAAAACACGAAAAATGTCAAAATATGAGAGATTGGAAGATTTTTATTTACTTCATAATTGATGTGGGGAAAAAAGTTTTAAAACTCTGAAACGTTGATCACTGTTCTCCAATACATATGTTTTGAAAAATCTTTTTTTATTTTTTTTACAATTATGCGTTAGTTTAAGCATTTACTAAGGGAATCGATAATTATATTGATAATTATAGTAATGAATACTTTGATGGGGAGCATCAAAATGGGGTGTACTTTGACAAGAAAAGTTACAGTTTATGTAAATTTTTCAGCATTGGTCTACTTCATAATAAATATTCTCCAGGTATGCAAAAAAAAATATCCACGACGCTGTTACAGTAGTTCTGGTATGTGTTAAGTGTTAAAGGCGCTAAATCCTTCATTTTATTCGTTGTAAGCAGAGTCAAATACAATTTGTCAAATTTTATTACCCAGGAAAATTTTTGAATAAACAACCTAATTGTACAGATAAAAAATTTTTTGCATCGTCAAAAACTGTAGCATTTGGCACATGCAGGGAAACTGTTTTTGCTGATACGTGTAATAATTTAAAAAATAATAATAATTGAGAGAACAGCAATTTTTTTTGTGGGGGTTAAAAGGAAACGTGCTGATGTGTGCATCACATAACTTCAATTTATGCCAACGAAGTGGTTTTTAATTAAGACTTTCAAAAAAATAACAGCATCATAATCTTACCTGATTCGAGCGCATCACTCAGATAAAGAAATCTAAAAACATTTCAAGTATTAACTAATTTGTCGCAAATCCGCACAAAAAAGCGTTTCACAGACATAACGATTCCCAATATCGACAATTTAAACATGATTCATTGGATAACTTTCTAAATATCGTCAGTAGCGACAAATCTGCACTAAAGTCAAAAAAACCTTTTTTTTGGCCAAAATTGTGGCTAACTTAAAAAATTTGGTGATCAAAGGCCTGACGATATATCACCAAGTGTTCTCCCAACTACAACATCACTCGAGTTTGAATTAAAATTAACACTGATTTTCCCCCCAAAAGGTGCAAAAGATCCTTTTTGGAACATTTGAATGCAATCAAAAAGAAAGGTGCACAAATAGACCTGACTAGTTGTCTACATACCAAATTTCAACTTTCTACGGTATACTGTTTTTGAATTATGCGAAATACATATCACATAGAGGAAGATTGCTGTCAGTGGACCAGTTACATTTCTAGATCGCGCGTACATTTCTCCCACTAGGTTTCTGAGGAGTGGAATCAGTTTTAATTCCTTTCTTTGTCAGAGAATAGTCTAATGCCGATAAACAAGGAGCTTGAACTATTACATCATAGTGTTAAACGTCCAAATTTGATTGCTACTAATCACTTACTAATGAGTGACGTTTTCATTTTGTTATAATATGCTATAAACATCATTGAACGACTAAACTGCAACATTGACTTGAAGAAATGTGTTTTTACGTACAATTCCACATATTTCGTGTTTTATCATAATCGTCAATGCAATAACAACGATTAGAATATCAAAAAAGACGCCGTTGTTATCATTTGACACTAGATGTTTCCATGAATGAACCACCTGACAAAATAGTTCATTCGTGGAATGTCAAATATTGTTAGTTACAGCTTAATTATCTTTCATAGTTGGGAAAAAAATTTTAATAAGTGAAAAGAGGAGAAAAAACATTTTTTTAGTGCTGATGAAACTCCCCTTAAGAAATTAGTATTTCATTTAACAAACTTTCATAATCGATTAAATCTTTTTTTTAAATAAATTTTAATACAGTTTCAAGTACTTTTACTGTTCCAAAATACCAAAAGGAGTGAAATATGGGCTGTGGATGACTGAGAGCATAGAACGTGCTATAAGTACGATGACATGGGCCTTATCGAAGTATGCCGTCAGTATAGAGTACCGAAGGCAATTTTAAAGAGACACATGTAAGATAAAAACCATTTTGCTACTGGTGGGAAAAAACTTATTAGAAGCTTAGAAGACATACTCTGAAAAACAGAAAAGGAATTTGTGAATCACATTTTTAAAGTGGGGGAGACGTTACTGCTGACGAGTCCGCTTATTAGAATATCGGTCAAAAGACATTCCCGCTTAAAGTAATAAATTTTCAATGAATCAAAATGTTTTAATTTGTCATTTTGAACCCAGATAATAGAATGTCCTGCTTATTAGAAAAATGCTTCGTATTGAATTGGCATTCTCACCAAGCAAGCTCGAATGTACTGCAACTCAAACCAAAACAGAAAAAAAAAAAAAGAAAAGAAAAAAAACCGTTTTAAAACATCTTGTTTTAAAATAAATCAAGAGGTTTTCATTCACTGGTCTGTCTACCCCATAACAGATTATTTTTGTCGTCTTGATAGAATTAGACGGCAAGGTATTACTTTTAGGCACCTGATTGATCTGGTGTCAGGATCTGTCTGACCCCTGCACAAAGATTATTTTAATCTTCATGTACTACTTTTTAGGCCAGCTGATTCTGAAAAAGAATAATTGATAACAAGATGTTTTTTCTGGAACGCAAGATGCTTTAAAGGAACTGTTTACACTTCAGTCAGCGCGCTTCTTTGCTCTTACTACATGTTTCTGCTGTCTTATTTGTTGCATTTGCAAAGATTTCCAGTGTTTTAAAAACAACACTTTATTTTTTCATCGCTCCCAGGTATCAACTTGTAATGATTTTTCCAAAATCATCATTTCTTGTGCAGTTTATTTTACACGTTTATGTGTGGTCAATTTTTTCTGCATTGATCATCATTCATTACTCAATTCAAAAGTAAGTCCATTTAATAACTTATTTATATATTATTTTTACCCATAATTTTAAGATTTTGTTAGATGGATTTGGATATAAAGAATTGTGGAGTAAGCAGGCCATATTTATTGGCCAGAAGCCACGAAAAATCTTATTGACTATTATTCCTAGTTAATGTTGAATGTGTGAAGTGTTATAATAATTGCACAAAATACGAAAACATCAGTAGACTTTTGAAATATTGTGTAATCTATTAGTCAGACAATTTCTTCCTTCTCCAATTACTCTTTGATATCCTTTGCGATGGTTTATTTTTGTCAAAGATGCTTTGCGTGTTCAATTGAAAAATTCATACCCTGTTATTGATTTTTTTTTTATTTTTTAAAAGTAATATGTATGATTTAAGTATTATTTCCTTCAAATATATTTTTTCCCATTAATATAAAAAATTTATCATGAGGTTTTTAAATTAGCGCAGTCATTATCATGATTTCAAAGAGTCTAGCTGATAAACGTTTTTGAATACAAGAATCTATAAAAAAAAAACTCTATTCACCCCTCTCCCCCCCCAAAAAAAAAATCTTTGCGAGTTCTTGTATGAAACTTCTAAGAACATTTATCTTTTTTTACCAATTAAATTTTAGTAAAATTCTTTAATATAAAAAAATAAGTCTTTGAAAGATGTTAAAAATTTATCGTTTAAAATGTCAGTATGTTTCTTTTCAAATTTTAAGTCGGAGGTAAAGAAACAAATAAAATTGATACTGAATAAAAAAAAGAGAAATTTGTTCCTGATGCTGTTACGCGAAACGTTTTTTTTTTTTTTAAATCTATGTTTCAAAAAGCTTACCTTTTGAAGTTCATTGCACTTTTTTCCTTTGCTTTCAAACAAAATATAAAAATGTTTTGAATTACGAGATCTTTGAAACGGAAAAATAGCATACCCTTTTAAAAGTTATATGATATCTATGCACGGCATTTACTTAAAGACATAAGGGGGAAAAATCATATTTCTCATTTCTTTTCTTTTTTTGTGGCGGAATTAGAAGCATATTAATAGTGATAGTAAAGAGAAAATTTTTATGGCACTAATATATTGATTTTTAGAAAAAAAGAAAGATCGTATTATGAATTATTGGTACACTATATGTGTATACCGCTTTAAAATATTTGCAAAAGAGCATGTCTGAATATATTCATATGTGCTGTGCTTACTCTTCAATAAAATTTCGACGTTTCATAAATCTTTCACTTAGGAGCATATGAAGGAAGGTCTGAAAAAAGTTTACGTTCAAACTCAGGTGGATTAATATGTTTTGAATCACTGGAAAAGATATTATGTTTAAATTTATTTGTTGTGTCAGAACCACTTTGGAATAGTATAAGTAAATCATTTTTTGAAGTAATGCGAGTTAAGATTAGATAAGACGGAAGAAAATTTAGAGCTCTGCGGAATACCGTTAATTTGCGAGAAGCAGTGTTCTCCGTTGCAAACGCAGTTATTGAAAAGACAAAAATTGAGTAGATCAGACCAAAATATTTCCTCAACTTCTAAAACAGCGTTCAAGACTTAAAAATGGGATATGAGCTATAGTATGCCTTGATTTCACTTCTGAGGACAAATAGTTCTCATTTTGGGGGAAGGATTGATTTAAATTAATATACGTTCAAATTCTTCGAACGTTAAGTTTACAGAAAGATTTTTTTCTTTATCTTTAACCACATTCACGATCACTAGTTTTACGTCATGAAAATGGTAACCATGCGTGTGCACGTGTTCAAAGAATCAAAATTAAGGAGAAAAAAAAGGCCAATGTCAATTTAAATATTTCACAAGAAGCATGATCCTCGATTCGGGATCCTGCAGAAACCTTACGCGGTTCAGGATGCGGATCAAAGCTTGTTAAAAATACGATATTGGTCATGAGAGATAGTAAGTGTTTAATATGCTATCCTCTTCATGCTTTCATAATTTTGATTTTTGGAAGAAACGTCATGTGATTCATTAAAATCCACCATGCACTGTAAAAAAAAAAAGTGTAACCTTACTCCGTAAATACGGTGGCAGCATTCTGCACTAACCTTATTTTGGCGGTTAGCTTCCTCCATAGCAATGGAGTAACTTAACTGATAAAGCTGGTGTAAAGTTATGAACTTACACCCGTTTTATCAGTTAAGTTACTCCATTGTTATGGAGGCAGCTAAGCTGCCGCCGCTTTTACGGAGTAAGGATACGCATTTTTTTAGTGTGAAGGGATTGCCTCTATACATTTAAGCACTATAAGCTCTAGTGTAGAACATTAAAGTTGTTTCATTAAACGAATATAGCCAGCGGGATTTGGGGTTCATTGGACTTATGGGCACGTCGGAGCGGTTTCGATAATTTTAATACATTTAATATTTTTTATTTTTATTTATGACCTATAATCAGCACCTACAATTCTACAAATTCTATGATGATATATCATAGTACTATCAAGATAATGGTTGAAAAATCAATTGCTCATTTAATTTTTTGATGAGATAGAAAATAAAAGTATAAGAGCGAACCGACGCACAGTGGGGCGAAAACGCCAAAAAGCGCTTAAAAGTGTTTTTAAACCTCTCTCGCTTGTTTGTTTACTCAGGCATGTTATAATGGATTTTTCTCGATTTGTTTGGGCTCTAAGTCCAAAGTTCGCAGGTTTACGCAGCTAATTCCTTTTCAGGGTATTTCTACAGACCATTGGTGACTAATTAATATTAATTTCTAAGAGGACATAAGAGGACATTTTTTTGTACAGCGTTTTGAAAAAAATAACTTTGAATTCCCCAGTTTTCGGTACTGATCAAAACCAACTAACTGTTTGAATATTCGATTATTCTTTCTTTTTGTTATTTTACTATCGTCGGACACGAGAGAAATTAAATATACCCGCCATTAATAAGAAAAAAAATACATAGATTGCTTCAAAGCAATTTGTTTAAATCCCCTTCGTTCATGGTTCTTCACCTTCTAAAGGCTATCTTTAGCTTTGTAGTAGACGAAGGGCTCTAAAATTCCAGTTCTGATTGCCTAAGATATAGGCCTGTGCAAATATATTTATCCGCAATTGGTTGAGTATAGAAAAAAAATTACCCTTTTAAGCGGTTTTTGTCGTTTTCGTCCCACTGTGCGACGTACCCGAAACCCTGTAATTTTCACACTAACTTTTCTTTTGCTAATACAGTAAAGCATTTTCTATACATTTCTCTTTCATACGTTTTTTTTTTTCAATTATGCTCTTTTTGCAATTATGCTTTTCAATTTATACAGCTTCTCTAAAACGTATAAACGTTCTTCACTGCATTAAAATTCAAATGTTTTAATAATATAAAAGATGTGATTTATAACTACTGACGTTCTCTAAAGAAACTTGAATTTCGGTGATGTAAGGGTCTCGCAATGGTTTTCAAAGGGTTAGAAAAAAAAGTAATTTCTCACGGATCTTGTTAAAAGATACCTGACTTTTGTCCTCTTATCTGATTATGTTAACAGTTTAAAGTTTTAAGCATTTTTGGTTTTAACTTCTGTTTCTGTTTCTCTGCTTACCTCTGTAAGCCTCGTGGCATACTTTGTGGAACACGAGGAGTTTTAAACTTTTAAATAAATAAAAAAACCTAGACAAGAAGCATTAAAGTTGTCAGTTACATCGTCCCTAAGGTGCAGGCGTGATTTCAATACTATCAAGAAGGATTAAACAACATTAAAATGTTCCTTACCCAAGTTTTTGGATTTTCCAGTTACTTCTGGTACGTATTATGAATCCCAAAAATATCAATATTTTTCGAGTAAAACGTTATAAACAAAGTAAACCAGAAAGTCTTTGTATCATATAAAGCTACATTTTGGAAAAATGTCAACAAATTAACGTTTAAAAAAGGAACGCGATGTACGATTTCAAGATTAAATGCTTTACGTTAATTTGAAAGAAAATTATACGTAATTTCCCACCGGAAATCAAGATCTAAGCGATGTACTTTTTAATCTTATGACTGAAGCATCGAAGCTCAAAGAAATATTTTGGAATTAATTAAATTATATTCTAGAAGTACGTTTATGTTGCCACTTGACGTTCGAAAAGTCTAGCAGTTATATCTCAAAGGTAATTGAAAGCAACAGAGATGTAGCTTTAAAAAAACTGTGAACACGATTTAAGTCAGCAAAATACATTTTACTTGCAAAAGAGCAACAAGTCAAATTTTCAAAGGATCTATATTGAAATATATGAAATTACAGAAAATTCAGAGCCGGCAGCACAAACCGATTTTTACTTATTTATTAATTTTTAAATTATAATTAGGCTATACAAACAATCACACTAAACATTTCAGAATATGTCATAGCGATAAAATTTCATTGGGATAGGGGAGTTTATAGCACTTTCATTGATAAACATAGGGGAAAAGGGGGCACGTGTGAGCATGGCATGGTTTACAAAGATAACTTTAAGATAACCATCTTGGAAAATTCTCAAGTATTGGCATTACCATTCCTACCTTTTGGCCAATTTTTTGGAACAATGAGACATTGTGTGTTTTTGAGATGACAAGCGTTGTACATAATTTTATCACTGTCTTCATCCTCTGAAAACATATTTTAAACTAATAAAAAAACTAATACAATACTTAATTACTCTAAATGAACACTTATTGATCCCGAACTCTTTTTCTTTTCTTGTTTGTTCGTTTGTGTATTGTGTTTAGCTTGCATTTTTTAAAAACATTTCTGTTATTTGTCTCTTTGCCAAGTACTGGGCTACCACATCTCCGTGGATGAATTTCTTGTTGGCCATTTGCAACAACAACATTTCATTATTTGAAAATATTGTACATTTATTTTTTTCTGTTTCATGTTATTCCGCGAATCAATTATAAGGGCAACACAAGAAATCAAAGAAAAAAGATTAGTTTGAAAAATTTAAAAATAGAGAGAGAGAGACTTAAACCAAGATTACTTATATATACTTAAATATAGATTTTTTATGTAGGGGAGAGTGTTGTACATTGGGACACTTTTCATATTTTAATTTTCAACGTCAATTATTTGGATCAAATTGAAAATCTAAAAGTCACATTAAAATACCCCAACATACTTCTATGCAATATACTTTTTTTAAATTCAGACAGTTGAAAATAAAATAATGCCAGCCATTGAAAGTAAAAGTTCCAAGCTGTCCCAACACCTATTGTACCTTGGGACACATCCTGTTGTACTATGGGAAAGTCTTAATGATTCAGGAAACAGCCATATACTTTAACCAATTTTGCACAAGAAACCAAAAATATATTTTTTCATGGTAGTGAATTAAATCATGAATAATTAATTATGAATTATGAATAATGAATTATTATCTAACATTAAATGTGTTTAAAATACTACATACAATTTGAACACTGTTCCATGTTCCACACATCTTAACTATTAAGAACCATGCATATTAGGGTGGGCCGAAAAAAAGATATTTTCGAGAGGCAACTTCTAATAGCAAAAAAAAAAAAAAAAAAAGATATATATTGCCATCCTAAACGTGGGGGAAATAATAAAAATAATAATATTTATGTCTTCAGATCGCGCATTTGCAGCAAAGTTGGAAAAAAAGTTAAAAAATGGTCAATTTTCAAATATTTTTTTTAAACGTGGGTGAAATAATAAAAATAATAATATTTATGTCTTCAGATCGCGCATTTGCAGCAAAGTTGGAAAAAAAGATAAAAAATGGTCAATTTTCAAATATTTTATAAAAATCTAAATGTTCAAAATTTTTGTTCTGATCCCGTTTAAATGCTTCCTTTTAATCGTCTTTTATTATATCTTTGAAAATATGTACATTCCTTTACAGTTTTTAGTTCGCGCATAAGCCGCAAAGTTACGTGAAATCAACCAAAAATCAACGTTTTGAGCTTATGTTGTATATTGCAGTATTTCTTTTTTTAGGTCCCAGTTGGGTATTTTTTGCAGCAAATGTGCACTATTCAGCTCTCTGCTGGAACTGCGATCATACTGTGTTGCATTTCCAACCCAGAACCCACCCCACAAGTAGACGGTGCTCCTTTGTACTCCATCCTGCAATTCCCAAGAAGGCTGGACTTATTGACAAGACTTATACATTTGTAAAGTAACTTTCATAATAACTATATGGTTTTTAACGTTTCGATTAAGGTGTGAAGTTGGACTTACGACTCAGTTTTGGCACTGATGTTTGAAAAATGTAAAGGTTTTCATATAAATCCATCTCTTCCGTCTAATACCTCAAATGAATTTCTGCAGATTCACTGAACAGTTTCACCATCCATCCAACTGCCAGTGTGTGATATGTGAATTTTAAGAATACATACTTAAGTATATGTATAGTTTCTAGAAATCCTAAAATATCCTTGTTTTTCACATCATCACTGAAGCGGAGTAAGTAAACACGTGGACCTGTCAACTAACTGTTGTTGTTCGAAGCTTTAAATATTAATATTAATGGAAGAAATTATCTTATTGCTATAGAAGTGTTTCTAAGGCAGAAATACTTAAAATACACCGCCAGCTCAGTATTCCATCAAAGGACTGCAGTTTCGTGCTTTTTAGCACTCATCAGCCCGGAATAGGAATTACCTGAACTGGAGGCGAAAAAACCTCTTAAGGGTCCCTTAAGAGGTTTTTCGCCTCCAGCTCAGATAATCCGTATTCCGGGCTGTTGAGTGCTAAAAAGCACGTAGAAACGTGTTTAAAAATAAATAGTTATTATGATTGTAAGTTACTTTACAAATGTATGAGTAATGTCAAAAACCATTTTTCTTGGAAACTGCAGGGTGGAACACAAAGTGTAACCACCAACTTGGGGTGGGTTCTGGGTTGTTAATGCAACATAATATAATTGCCGTTCCATCAAAGAGCAGTATCGTGCACATTTACTGTAAAAAAAATATTTCACTGGGACCTAAAAGAAGAAATACTGCAATATGAAAAATAAGCTAAAAACGTCGATGTTTGGTTGATTTTACATAACTTTGCGGTTTATGCGCGAACTAAAAACTGTAAAGGAATGTACATATTTTCAAAGATATATTAAAAAAACGATTAAAAGGAAGCATTTAAATGAGATTAGAACAAAATATTTTAACATTTGGATTTTTATAAAAATATTCGAACATTGACCATTTTTTTTAACTTTTTTTCCAACTTTGCTGCAAATGCGCGATCTGAAGATATAAATATTATTTTTTTTAATTCTTTCATCCATGTTTAGGATGGCAATACACAACCTTTTTTTGCAATTCGAAGTTGCTTAGCAAAAATTTCCTTTTTTCTGCCCACCCTAATGCATCTCTTCGCCTCAAAGCAACAGTAAGATAGTTTAGTGTTATTCCTGGGATTAGTTGTCTTACTGTTGCTCTGAGGCAACGATATGCTGTACTTTAGAACGTGACCTAAGGTACAAAATTTTTGGCTGTCCTAAGGTACAATCAGCACGTGGTTTAAGAAAAACCAAAATGATGGTCAATCTATATGCACTACCATTATTTTCTCATAAGCAAATTATTTAAAGTACTTCTCTTTTATAACAAAAAAAAAAAAATCAGTTGATTAAATTTACAAATACAAAGACAGAATGACAGACAGAACAAAGACAGAATAAAAATGAAGAAAATATTTTCTTTTGAGTCATTTTCTTTCTCTCACAAAATCGTCAATTTTACCCATTTGATGCTGATTTTTACTATGGCACCATTTAGTGGTGACGGTTACTATTAGAGATTACAAAAACATAACTGCTAAAAATAGATTCTTAGAAATTAACAGTGTCCCAAGGTACAACACTCTCCCTACTAACCTGCGGTAGATATGTTTATGGATTTGGATATTGTGTTCGGGCGGGGGAGTGCAATTTGTTTTTCAAGTTATTTAAAATTGTAAGTGAATTCTGTTGAGTTTAACCAATTTGAAAAACATACTTTAAAAAACAAAAAACAAAGTAGATGAACTTAATATTCAATTTAAATCGGAGCTGTATAATTATTTATTCTTCTTGGTACAAATGCCGACAAAACATTTAATCCCCATAGCGGCATTCGCTTAAGCTTAAAAATCATGATTCTTTATGTTTCAAACGTAATTCAACACCAAGTGACTTTATCCGAGATCTTAATTCATGCATAAAGTATTAACGTATAGAAAAGCTTGATTAAGAATAGTTTTTTTATTAGTTTACATGATGTGTTTGGAGTGTTATATCAAGCAATACTTCAGCTTGAATAGCCTAATTTAATGCACATAACAAACGAGACCATTGTTACGATACTGGTTTAATCTTTTTAAAAGGGAAAAAATCATTGACTTAATGAAAACGTTGAATTTTAATTTCAAAAGACTTTTCATATCTTGAAACAAACATAATTATGCTACGAAAAGATAAGTGAAAGTAATTAATTATCATTCTAATTACCGTTTTTTAAAACCTCTACAGCTAGCGTGTAAAACGTAATAATTGATACACTTCTTTGATTTTGATAGCAATTTGGAGCGTGAATCATTTATTAGTTGAAAATTAGTTTGAGACTGTGTACATATGCTTATTGTGCTTCGAGAACAATGATGATATCATTTTCAGAATATGGTTAAGATGCTGGTGCTCTGGAGACGAAGGAGTGAACTACTTATTTGAAAATGCATTTTTTTTATTGTTTATGGAGTTTGTGGTAATGTGGGAAATCTTTCAAAAATCCACTTTAATTCAACCTGAATAATGCACAAACTTCAGTTTAAAAATAAGCTTATTTTTGTTAAAAGATTTAGAAAATATTTTCAAATGATATTCAAAACTATATAAATCGTCAAAAAAAACTTAAAACATTTTATAATTTAATAGATATAGCAGCGAAACGTTTTCTTGCAATGTCGGTTTTGGTAAAATAAAATAATGAATGATATATTTTATAATTTTCTAAGTCAATAGTTTTCAATATTCAATGGGATGTTATTAAGTGAAGTTTTAAATAATTTAAGATAAAAAATGCTTGGTTTTGTTGGATTTCATTTCCTTTCAAAGTATAAACCCTGATAATGGTATACAAAATGAATGTTATACGGCAAATTAAAAAGTGAATAAGAATAGTAGTGATGTAATATGATCTAAAACTATTAATGAAAACAAAAAAAAAAAAAAAAACCTATGTAAAAAACATGCTAGAAGCTGTATTGTTTGCAAATAACAAAAAAAAAAGAAACAAATAAATATAAAATTAAATCAATAAATAAATAAACACATAAAACAATTAATCGCTCATAAACAATTGATCTGCATTTCAAAAAATACGAAAACGAAAATATCTTAAAGAAACTAAGTTTCTTTTTGATTCAAAATTTATCGTGTTCTTTTACTGGAAAATTTTTTGTCCATATACTGGTAAGAAGGTGTTATTCGTTGGGTGGTTGTGTATTTTTTCTTTACACATTCAAAAAAAAAAAGCCGGTAGCTTTACCATTTAAGCTCCAAAAATATTTCCGAATATTTAAATAGGTCAATGAAAATGTTTTAACTATCACAAAGTAAATATTTTAGTATTTAAAAATACTAGGATGTTTTAAAAATGAAATTGTGCTTAAGTAATCATTCACTAGTCTGTCTACCTTACGTATTTAGATAAATGGTCACTGAAATATAATACATTCGAATATAACACACATTTTTATTAACTTATGTTCTTAGTAGTGCGTAATCGCTTAAGGCAAGTAGGAGTTATACGTTAGTTCTCTATTTTTGCTAAAAGAAAAAGTCAAAATTATTGCCTATCACTTTATTCATTTTTAAGTTAATACATTGTTTTCCAGTAGATGTATTAGATATCTTTAGAACTTCGAGATTAAAATGTATCCAATATCGATAATTGAACGACAGAAATATTTATTGAAAGTGCTTCATAAAAGAAGCTTATTCATTGTTTAAAAAACTAAATAACCGTTTTTGACTACACTCAACTAAATTTGTCAATTTTTTCTTTTTTTCTAAAACTGTAAAATGAAACTATAATTGTAAAATCTCCTTGAAAAGGGGTTTTTATCAGAACGTCTCTGTAATTAAAAAAAAAAGCCTCTTCCTGAAAGAGAAAAATTAGTCTTAAAAATCTAAGTATTCTTCGAATCCAAATGCATTCCGCTTACTGGTATTTCTGAGCCAGATTTTTTTTTTTTTTTTTTTTTTTTTTTTTTTGCGGAAGTTTTATTTAAAGGCCCTTTTTCCTTTCAAACTTAGTAAATGGTAAAAAACGGAGTATTTTTATCCCCGAAAAGCAATTTTTCAGAAGCACTGTAAAAGAAAGAATGTAGAATTATTTAAGTAAGGTAAAGCGTTAAAAGAAATAAGTCTAGAATAGACGTTTAGAAAATTGAATGAAAGAATGGTAGGAGCTTTCTATAATTAAAGTTTTAATTCCCTTATGATATATTTCGGTTTTTAATCTAAAAACGGAACGCAAGAAACTATGTAGCGCTTTTTAAACTTCGAATAGTTCCTAACTATGGGGAAAAGGCTTTAAATTAAATTTACAGACAATTTAAATTCTTTGGAGAGAAGTGCGTTTAATCGAATATATCGGGATAACTATTCAAAAATTTTTTTTAAATGGCAATAGTGAAGAAATTACATTAAAAGCGTTTTTCATCGAACCAAACTTAGTTGAGAACTTAATTCCAGACTTGCTAACCCAACACGTTACAAAATTTTATGAACCATAACAGCTTAACTCTCTTAATACGATCACCGTTAAAACAGAAAGCACGACTAAAGAGCACACTTTGCTCGTTAAGTTTGTTTTACTTTTTATTACTAAATTAAAAATATCACGCATAGTGTCTGCTTAACAATAAAATTTCGGCTATGATGAACATTAATTTATCATCTTTTCACTAAAATTGTTTCGGATTGAATTCTGCAATTTTCTTTTTTCAAAACCATTCATCAGTTTGTGAAGTGCCATTATTTATCGAGATAAATTTTTAAATCTTTGGCATTGAGAATGAGAAGGGGAGGAGTGGGTACAGTGAAACATGGGGAACAGTGAGACAACAGAAATTTATTTTCGGTTTAGATATTTCTAGCCTGGTAAAACTTTTAAAAAGTCGAGTCGACATACTGTTAACAATATTAAAGAAAGAAGGTTGCTGTAATGTGTGCTTTCGGCACGCCTCACACGAAAACGGCAAGTCCTAAATCAAGCAGTTTGGCATATTTGCCGAAGCTGTGTGCCTCAGTGCTTTATTGTTGATACATTTATTTAAAACATATAGTTTATTAATGTTCTATATGATTTTTAATAAATTTATATCCCTCAGACTATAATCTATAGCCGAGCCCGCTTATTGGAATGTCAGTACAAATATTATCCTTCTCAATATAATAAATTCTCAATGCACCAAACCTTTGCAATTTGTCCTTTTGATCCCGGATATTAGAATATGCGGCTTATCTGAATACATTTTCATGTCAAACTGACTATTCTATTAAGCAGGCTCAACACAAACTGCTTTAGACAAATATTTTTTTAACCGATTGTAGGAAATGCAACTGTAAGCGTTTGGGATTTGTTTTTTAATAAAGATATTATTATTAGTTTTTATAAAAACAAAAAAAGAAAAAAAAGTTGAAAAACGCAGTTTTTCTTTTGTTTCATTATTCTAAACTTATCTTGCGGAAATTTATGATGCCTATTATTTGATCTGTCTTATTTTCCGTTCTTCTCAAAATAGTTTATAAAAATATGCAAAAGTTGCTTTTACCTTTATGTTTAAAATCTAGTTTAATATTGCAATCACGGATGGTTGCGGAAGAAAGAATCTTTTGCATTCTACTGTTTACGTCATCATTGCGAAACATCGTGCGTGAGTGTAGGAAATTTTGCTGTGATGTAACATGAGTTCACTTTGAAAAGGAGGAATAACTGTTAATCGTTACCTTCTTAACATAATATGAATCGTTTATTTCAAAAACCAGTCAAACGACAAAATTTGTAATTTTTAGGAAAACATCGATATTACGATATTAAATGATTCAATGATGATTGCAACATTGTTTATTGAAAGAAATATACTTAAATATGTATCCCTTTAAGTTTAAAACATTGTAATTCTTATAGAAAAATTTTCATAATAAGGTAAAAATGCTTTTTCGGAACTTTAGAGTGTGTCGCTTGACTGTGTTTTCTGAAATAAACGGCTCATATATAAATAGTATAACTGGATATACATGTTTCAAACACAAGTTATAAAAAATAAATTTGAGTTCGTTGCAAATACTATTTACACTGACTTTTGTTTCAGAAACTAATTATTTACCCAGGAAAAATCTTTCTAGAAAACTCTAAATACACATTTAGAATTTTTTGTTAGGAAATTTCAAAAAGTATAAAATACGTTTATGTGTTTATGTGCAATTATGTTACAACTTTTCAAATGCATTTTGACGACAAAATTTGTCGATATTTTATTCCCCTACTTTGATGCTGATAGTTATTTAAAATGCTCAATTAAATCCCATAGAAAACTAACTTGATTTTTGAACTATGTGGTTTGATTCCAAGCTTTTTACTTGATGTTAGCAAATTTTAACTGTAGAATTAAAAAATCTTTCATAAGTTTATTCAGGCGATAATGATTATCATATTGCTTAAAGTCATATTTAAAATATGTTTATGCTACATTTTTGCTAGACCCATTTTTTCCCTTTATTTCACGCTTTACTGATCATTTGCTTAAAAATGTCTTGTAGTTAAACATCCTGGTTTTGGGTCTCATTAAACCTCATTAACGTTTCGAAGGATCCAAAATAGGCTTCAAAAATACCGCGAAAGTTTTGTTAGCGTTATTCTTCGTTTTGAAAACTGGGTGTGAATGAAGCCTCACATATCACCAATACGACTGAATTTATTGTGATGTACCAATATGAAACGATTGACAGTTAAGTCGTTTTTCATCAATATTTTAGGAAAGTAATTTTTCATAAATAAATAAGGTCACAATATTGCATTTAACATATACATATGAAGAAGATTGTTCTTCTACATAATAGGTGATCAAACGTATTTTGCCCGAGGGACGAACTTCATAATGAAATCCTTTCCGCGGGCCAGATAACAAATACTATTTCATTCTTTTCTAAACAAGATTGGAAAATATATTGAAATGGAAAGGAAATTGCAAATCAGTAATTGCTGTTAACATTACTCGATGCTTATTTTATCAAATCCATCTGTTATTCTGAAGCCAACTTTTGAATATTTGGCACCAAATTTGTGACATTTTAACTAATCCTGCTTTTCGATCCGTAACATGGAATAAAACAACATGCCACATAAATCGCCATCGCGAACCGGATGTGGGGATGTGGCCCGCGGACAGTAGTTTGGGTACTGTTCTGCACCATTTAAGCGACAATTTAAAATAAGTTTTTGACACGACGATGAGATGCGCTTCAGAGAAGAAGGGGGGAAAAGAATAGTATGAAAAAAGAAAAAAAATCTTGTTTATAATTTTTTTCTAATGCATATATATATTTCATTAATGTAACAACTTTTAATTATTCCCGTTACCCCTTTAGGTTTAAGCGCAACTTCGGAATAATACCTTTTATCTAATGATGTCTTTATGTGTAGGATACATTATTAATTTCAAGCAAGATTAATCTGAATTGTTACGTTATTATTATGAGAGAGTCAAGTATTGATTGTTATTCGATAACAGTTTTCATCGCTATTAAACTAGTGCTGCATTTAAAACTCTTCACGAATTACTGAAAGTGTTTTAAAACATGTAATACTCAATATGATGTGTGTCATACTATGTTTTGGAATTAACCTATAAGTATATACAAATCAGAGGAGATTGTGCAATTGCGAATATTTTCGGTTTGCTCTGATATTATAATTTTTTTTTTCGATTCTTAATGCACAAGAGCTATCATACTTGAATTTGTCTTCAAATAAAATATTAGAATAAGGATTAGTTATTTTGACCCCAACTTATCAATTTCTGCTTCTGTGTCCTGTCATTCTTGCCCACATGAAATTAACACCCGATTTTAATGGATAGTTTATTACTGAGAAATGCACTCATCATAAATTGACATTGTTGGAAAATGAAAATTTTGAGTCTTTTAAATGTTGTTCATTTACGACGACTAATTGATATATTGTTTTTCATATAACTTGGACTTAGAGTTTTTTATTTAGGATACAATTGTTAAACGGAAGAAAACAAAATTAAAACCATTGATTTCACAACGTTTGAAACGAAAGTTTTTAAGCATTGCTGCTCATACAGTGGTGATAATAGAATTTGAGAGTATCAAAACCTTAGTGATTGTATGAGGAATATAGAGAAGAACGGAAAAAGTTGGATGTTTTTTTTTTTCGAGAAAAACAATTCTGAATATTTGACGACAGAAATCGTGATAGCATATAGTAACAATCTTCAGTTTTTAATCTGCCTGATTTATGAACCCTTTTTCTTTTACATTGTTAATTTTAAAACACCAAACAAGATTAAGATCCTTACACACTGGTATTGTAGAAGAGCTCCCTTTTTACAATGTTTTAGAAAGAGAAATTAATTTTAACCTACTAAATAGAGTATGCGCATTGTAATAAAGTCTTTCAGTTCAATTTGGAACACCCACATGTGTCATTTATGTATTTTCTGAGAAACTATAGTGACTTGATCTGAATTGATCACAGTCAGTACAATTCATATGATTGAACTGGGCAGAAAAACAGGTATTTTACTTAAAGAGCCGAACTGTTATCTCTGAATAAGTCGGCATCTAGGGTTTCTCACAATATCAAAATGCTAATGAATTCAGGATTGTAAATGGCGGAACTTTTAAGCAAATCCTTAGCCTAGATACGTTGAAATGCAAAAATTAACTTCCTTTTAAACTCTACATTATTTGTTTCAAAAGTTAAAAAGGTCACCCTTTAATTTAAAATCAACTTGCTTCTAACACTTTTACTCAATATTTTCTAACATGAAAAAAAAAAATCTGATTTTTTAACGCATTTTTCAAAGCCTTTTTATCCACATTCCGAGCATCAAATCCAATTCGCTGAATTTGTTAGGAGCTTGCTCCTTTGTTAAACAGTTAGTTTGGCATTAAAAAAATAATATTTCCAACTGACGCCCTATATATTGAAGGTTATAAGACAAGAGAAGGAACACTTTCGTCTTATATGTTGAAGAGTTTTCTGAAACAAGATTAACATTCTAACACTATCGTATTATAATCATGATGTTTACGGTCATATTATTACGGTTAATGATGAATAACTAGCGGTAAAGTTTAATTCTATCGACGTGTGAATCATGTTTCAAAATTTATACCGAAACGACAATTATAAACATAAAAAATAATTCAAAAACCCGTATTTGTTAGTTTTCGCACCAATCTTAAAGCAATTTTGTAATTACTTCTTGGTAATTATAAACTTATTATTTTATAGAAAATGACTCTTCTCTCACAGCGCAACATCTTTTTTAGCAATCCTTAGTACTAGGATCAAGTTTGAGGAACACAAAAATAATAGGAACAAACAAAAATGGTATTTCAAAAAGAATGTATATTTTTCTTTTATTAGCTTACTTAAATTTAGTTTCAGAACTAATGAAACATTTATAATGATGTTGAATTTCCACTAATTAAGATTCAAGCAACACTCAAATGTAAACTAATTTTAAACCATCATACAGTACCATCTCTTAATGTATCCATTGGTACTCCGAATTTTGAAATTATAAAAAAGACGATGTTTTTATTTCATGGAATATGAACTACCGATGCAAAAGCCATTAGAAATGACTGAAGGAATCTATTCATCCGTTCGGATAAATAAGTATGCTAATCATCAACCCTAAAATAGTAATTAGCGAACACAATTATTTTTTATAAGTTCTTCTTTCGTTTTTCATAAAGAAAATGAGCACGCATCAGAATCGATAAGTTTTCTAATGTCAAAACTCATTTAATGGTTTTGTATTTTTCATACAATAAATGTACTGTACTTCTTGTTGGAACATGAAAGGGTAGGAACTAATGCATTGAAAAAAGAGTGTACTCTCTCTCTACTCATTTGGTTGTGTGTGTATATATATATATATATATATATATATATATATATATATATATATATATATATATATATATATATATATATATATATATATATATATATATATATATATATATATATATATATATATATATATATATATATATATATATATATATACACAGTCAACTCTCGATAACTCGAAGTCCTGCGGTACAAATGGTAGAATAACCTCTTATCTGTTATGGGGCAGTAGGTATTACTAGGAGCATTGGTACATGCTTTTAAACAGCATGGTTAAAAAAAGAAAAAAAACTTTTCATTGAAAACCAAACTAGAATTGGAGTTTTAAACGCGTTTTAAACAAAATTGGAAAATCTCTTTTACATCCAATTAATGCTCCCTTTGATTATGGACACGACACGTAACCAATATTATTGGAAAACTCTCAAAAACTTTCGTTTTTACGAATTTCTCAAGAGATATAAGACCAATTATGATGTAACTTTTGTCACATGAAGGGTTGCTTCAGCTGACATTTCCCGTAAAAATTAAATCACCCATGTATATAAGAGAAAGAAAAACAAATTGAAGAATAAAAAAGAAAGTTTTTCGATCCCTTTTCATCTAAATTAGCTGAGAATGAGTTGCTAATTTCAGAAAATAATTTACTCACAAAGTACAACTATTTTATGGATTTCCGTAAAAGTATCACTTATATTCACGAAAAAATATGCATGTCGGTCAAAAATACCAACTACATTCCAAGGGTTTTGGCTCATAATAATTTTCAGTTTTTCGTCGAACTTTACCAAGCTTTCAGAAGACTTGACAGATTGCAAGATAAAGAAAATACTGAAATTTTTTAATGAATTATTATGTTTGATAAACATGAACTTAAGAGCGATTCTCACTACGCATGAGCAAAAGATATAAATTTATAATTTTCAATTTTCGTAGCTAAGTGCATGTACATCAGCAACGATAAGAGTTGTATTTCAATGATGCTTTGATATGCAGCAAATTGTAAGGGATTCCTGCAACTCGGCAAACACTAGCTAGCAATATCCCAGTGTGGCTATGCTTTTTCTTGATAAAAGCATACATTATTTGTGAACTAAATTTTAAGATTCATCGCGTATCCGAAACTCATTAAAAATTCAGCTTATTTGATAGCCGATATCTATCCATATTTTTAAGATATTCATTTTGATTTTTTTCAATTGCCACCTTACGCCTGACTGAGAAATTATGAAGATTTTAAATTGCTATCTTTTTCGCACATGCACCGTAAAATGTTACTTGCTCTGAATCTTCATGCATTTTACTCTTCTTTCTCAAGTATTCTAAAAATTTGGTCAGGTCTGATTTCAAGGTTTGCTTGTTATAAGCTACAAGATAGCGAATGAAATTCATATTTTTGTAGGGAATGCTTAGGTGTTCATGAATATAAGTGATAATTTCACGAAAATACATAAAATTGTTGCACATAGTAAGTAAACTAGTTGCTGAAATTTACATCTTACCCGATGTTTTTTACGTTGAAATATACTCAAAACACTTTTTGGTTTCTTCACCTTGATTCTAGTACTCTAAATTACTCTCCAAGTAAAAATAAAATCATAAGGAGGATTTTCCTTTTACTGATAACTCTTGTTTCTCAAGAAATTCGCAAAAAGACGAGTTTTGAAGCAGTCAGAAAACTTTTGGTTATATAGCTACGGTAGTACGTATATGATACGAAAAATGTAATAAGCAGGTGATTATATATATTATTACCGGTGATTGATCATAATTACCTATAAAATTGGTAAACATGATAAATTACACAATATTTCGGAAATTTTCCTGCTTACTTATATAATCGTCGACTCTTGATGGGGAATGTAACAAATTCGGATTATTTTGTGGATTAATGAGGTTTTAAGTAAAAAAACTGAAAATTTTTATTGTTGAAAATTCTTTTAGGATTAAGTAGGGGAAACCCGGCTAAAGTGGATACCCGGGCAAAGCGAATTTAACCTATAACTCCCAAATAATTTGTTGGCCGGCTGCCGTGTGGTCATAGCAACGGTCGCTTGTTGCCGCTCCGTGTGGGGCAAACACGTCGGGACGAGTTCCCCTCACGCGACGTCAGTCAGCGAACAAAATATGTTTTGGGGAAAATAATATTAGTTAACAGAGGTTAGTGTTTCATTTATAACTTTAATACTATTTGTGACATGTTCTTTGTTATGAGTAGGATTTGATGTACGATTATGTAGCTTTCAACTATCCGTAGACGACTAGTTTAGATGCTCTGGTTTGTTAGTAATCTTTAGTAACCTCAAAAATGTACCTCAAGGGCAAAGCGGATTGGGCAAAGTGAATACCATATTCACTTTGCCCGGTCATAACAAGTCACTTTATCCGAACCTGGAAGTTCCTCAATATTAAGATCCCAAGACAATACCACCATTGAAGACCGTCCTTATATTTCCACGGGATCTGAAACAACAGAATAAATCCAAGGCAATGATGTTCCCGCCGCTTCACCCAAACCTGGATGTTCTACGAACTGCTAGAGTCATTCAGTTTTACTACCTATTCCTCAGCCTGTTAAACCAATAACAAAACGTAAAAAAAACTACAGATATTTACACTCCCTACAAGTACTCCAGTACACTGCAAAAAATAATTGTTGTTTTTATAGTAATATACTGCTTTTTCCTACAGTTTAATACTGCTCTGCCAAATAACAGAGAAAAACTGTAAAAATATTTTAGATTGCGCAAAACGATGCGCAAAAGGTGTTTCTTTCATACGGGAACAGAAACTAATGAATTCAAGATATTGGCAGCCATGTTTTTTGATGATTCGGGTGTGCTGAGGCAGGACTGCTCAACTGTAATCCAAGTTAAAGGTAAGTGCTGATTATATTATTCATTCCCTTTTCCTCAAAATATAGTTTTCTTTATCATCGAGAATGTATGTAAAATGACAGTTTATTTTGAAATCGCAATTCGTATCCCAATATTCGTTGATGCTGACTTTGCAATTTCTTATAGTTGCTAAGTTGCAGCGATTGCTTTCTAGCAAAAATCTGAGTAGTTGTTGTGATTCTGAATATTTTACTGCACGTGTGATAGTTTTTAAACATTTTCTGAAACTCAAATTTTATTTAAAAATAAATCAATTCCTTTCTTGATCGTATTTAAAGTTATTAGAACATTAAACTTTGTGTACGATTACATTTTGTGTTATATACTATGTCCGTACTTAAAATTTAAATTTTTATATTCTCTAGAGAATTTTTAGCATATCGCGATTGACTGCTTTCTTCTGTTTTTTTTTCTTTCGTATGTTCAGTTTTAAATTCTTTAACATTTTGCATTTAACCATTTTATTGAAAAACTTTACGTCATAGCGTCAGTAGCTTTTATATTCTGTACATAATTCGATGAATAAAATGTAAATAAATAAAATACCAACGTGACAGAGAGACATGCAAACAGTATACAATTTACTGATATTTTTTGTTGAAGAATTTGACACTGTGGAAATACAATACTCTGATGTCTGAACGACTCAAAATTCTCTGAAATCTGGAGCCAGCTTTCATACTTATCGGTCGAAAGTAAAATAATATTAATTAAAAAAATCATCAATAAAGAACTCAAAAAAAAAAAAAAAAAATAAATAAATAAGTAAATAAATAAATGAAAAACTTAAAAAATAAGCATCTTAAAATACAAACACGAAACCCTTGTGTTTTAAAAGTTTTATATTTGCGTCAGCAGAAAATTAAAGTTTTACTTCAGGAAAATTGCACTAGTACCATTGAAACTTGTGAACGTAAAAATAATTTTAGAAACTATATTTAAAGGCACTCGATTGGAGGTCACGGGAAGTCTCTATGACCTCCCCAAAAATGCCATATTGGGAAAATTTTGTCTGGCTATTCGGCAAATTTGGGGACATAATTGTAATGTTGCAATTTTCAAATTTCCGAATGACCAAATTTCATTAGATATTGTACTTAATTGTGCGTACTTAATGTGTGCATTCACCAGTATTTTATTAATCGGCAAATATTTAAGTTCCATTTGGCAAATTGAGATTATACGTCTTCCCAACATATTTAAGTTCAGGCCGTGCCTGGCTATATTTTAAAATTTTCGGCTTTTCATTTCTGATCTGGCAGTGTTTCGTTCTCGTCAAAATTACAGCTTTTAAATTTAAAGTAGAATATTTACATTATTATGCATTGTTTGTTATATTTTATTCGCTTTGAAGGATATGCTCATTTAGAAAAGTAGATGCTCGAGAACTACAGCAGAATTTGAAATTCTTATAACCTTGAAACTCATCAGTTTCCTTACATTTTAACTTTTAGAACACTTTGAGTCTTAAATTTTGGCATCAACATGTTCAGGATGAAGACAAAAAGTATAAAATAAATAATGAAAAGTGTGATTCTGTACTTCACTGTCTTTCACTGCTTATCAAAAGTAAAAATATGTCAGATTGTTATCCGTGTAAAATGAAAAAATCGGAGAATTTCGTTTAAACCTGTAACGGAGATTCAAGCCAACGCCCGGTAAGATTTTTGAATTTGAATACGATGGGTTCCTTAGCAGTTGAGTTCTTTAAAGGGGGGGGGGAATTATTTTCACAATAATAGACGATTTTTCAAGAAACTCTCCAGTTTATTTCTTTAAGAAGAAAAGTGAGGTTTAAGAACACTTTGTCAGGTTTCAAAAGATAAGAGAGATTTATGGCAAAGCTCCGATAACGGAAAGGAATTTCTGAACTCCCGGTTTGAAATTTACATTAGCGACCAAAGCATAAGACTCGAAAAAACCAACAAATCCTCTAGCTAACAAAGTAGAGTCATAGAACACTATAAGTTAGCATTAATGAATGGAAACTTTTAAATGAATCGAATGTGCCTCAGAAGTTTTGAGCCGAAGCAGTTATGTACTTCCACTGCTTACGGACTAGAGCGGTTTTAAAAGGAAAAACCAAACCCTTTTTTGAGCTTTTTGGGGGAAGAAAGCCATCTATTAAACAAAACCTATTTTGAGCTATTTGGGGTAAGAAAGCCATCTATTAAACACTCCCGGAGTTTTTTTGGATGCATTTCGTATATTGGACTTCCAAAACAGAAAATAAACAAATTGGATATGAGAACTCAACAAGGAGTCATGGTAGGATATGCGTTTCATACGAAAGGTTTCAGAATTTGGGATCTCAAAAATCGCGAAGGGACAGAAACGCTGAATGTTAAATTCGATGAAAATAAATTCTGGGCAACCCCCCCCCCCCCCCCAGGAACGAGAAACAGAGGGACACAGTTTTATTTCACTACTGAGTAAATCTGAACTAGAAGAAGAATATCCTGAAAATCATAAAATAGCATGTTGAGAATTAAATGGATTAAAGAAAGTCCAAGGCGAAATAAAGAATGCAGGGATAAGTATTATTCTATTAACACGACGGTTCTAAAGTCCGAATCGCGAAGCCGAGGTTTATTGTTCTGAAAATAACATTGAATATGACACAAAATATTTTAATTTCACTTGTGATGATAATTCAAGAAAAGTATAGGATTTTTATGAAGATAGGGGGCTATTCAATAATTAAATTTAATATCAATAGGGGGCGATTCAAGTATGCTAGAAGCTAACATTTCCGAGATTTAAAATTGGCAAAACGGAATGGCTCAAGAAATTCAGGTGATATGAGAAAAAAACGTTTACGTATTGGTTCCACTGAATGAAAGTTTTAGAAAGAAAAAAGGGTACAGATGGTTTGTTTTATTTAAAAACAAATGAGCAGAATGAAATAATGCGCTTCAAGACCAGACTGGTAATTTTAAATACCCACCAGGTGGGGGGGGGGTACTTTTCGCAAGTGTTCTCTCTAGTAATTTCCTTTCCTTTGATCGAAGCTTTCTTTTGAATTTTTGTGTATAAGCTACATTGAGTCCATTTCCATGTAGATGTTTGCAATGCGTATCTATATGCGGATGTAAAAGAGGAGATTTGTGAGACAACCTGAAAGGCTTGCCCATCCCTGAAATCTAAATTTTGTCTGTAAATTGAATAAAACATTGTCATTCTGATACAGATTACGCCTCGAATCACGCAACCGGATTTCAAGGGGGGGGGGATGGAAGCGGAGTATATTTCAATTAGTGAATAATCTAAGGATGTGGGTTAAAGGAATTTTAAATCAATTGGCTACAAAAATAGTTCAGAATTTTAGATTGTCACAGTACAAAGTACTATTAATCAATCTAGTTGCAATCGAGTTTTCTAGTTCTGCAATAGGAAATTGCAGAACTAAGCAGATTGATGTGGGGTACTATTTCCTAAGGAATTTGATTGATAAAAATGAATTTGGAATACAATTTGTTGAAACTAAAAATAATGCAGCTGATTGTTTTATAAAACCTTTCTCTAGGGAAAATTTACATAAAGCTTGAATTGCAATGACATATTTATCTAGAGTTTTTTTTTTCTTTTTCTGAAATGTTTCAATTATTCCATTATGTTTAACTTGCAATTTGCGCACACAAACGGAATGCCCTGTAATATTTTTCTATTTTTTTTTATTCATGTCTTAAAGTATTTCATTCTAGCCGCCTGAATTTCCTTCATCTAAATTTATTCACGAATGCAATATTATTTCTATGAGTTTAGTGGTATGCAAATGTAAAAAACTACGTAACTTGTAACCAGAATTGAATGGTGGTCTCATTTTATTAAGATGGCAGTTCGTGGTTGTGTTCCGCTTGGAATTTCAAAGAAGCCTCTAGTCTGAACGATGTTGCGATGATTCACTTAGTGACATGAATGCCGGTATTGGAAGTTTATAAGTACCTTTTTCATTTATATTTTTATGTTTTAGGATGTAATTTGTAATCGCAAATGCTTTTGAGTTTTAGAGCGTTGTTAGCCACTAAAGCCTATCCTACGGTCTGTGTGCCATATTGGGCCCCTAAAGCTGATTTTTGTGTGCCCGTTGTCAGGTTTTATGTTACAATCAAGAACTATGTATTGGAACAAGATAAACTAAATTTTTTTTTTTATTTAAATGTGAGGGATCATACAATTCATTTACGTCTGGGTTTTTTAAACTTGTAATTCAATATTGGCTTTTATGTGTGGTTGAATATTATAATTTCAAGAATCACCGGAATATAGAAATTTCTGTTGCTAGTGCTAAATTAAACGTAATTTATTTCATTATTTATTTATTTTTTATTTTTATTTTCCAGTAAATTTTAGAGCACTGATTCTTTGTTTTTACATGTTATTAAAATTGAAGGAACCAAATCAGAATGTTAAGTACTTTATTATTTATTGTACGTATGTTTGTAAAAATTTAAAGGAACAAAATTTAAAGTCAACTTCACAATGAGAGCAACAATAAAGATTAGAGTTTAAAGTACGATGTATTACAGCGTATGAAACTTTCTTCGTATATTCAGACTTGTGACACTTATCAAACAAAATGTAGATTATTTTTATTATAATGCAAATAAAAAGCAGTTATTTTGCAAATGTGAGCATATTTAAATTTACAGTTAAAAGAGGTGCGGTCCTCTGTCAAGCATTTCCAAGAAGGGTAGCATTGTTTACAACAAGGACGGCGGGCCAAATGTGGACTTACAATTTTTTAATGATTAGAACTGGCAGTATCAGATTTAATATATTTCTTGACATGTTTGTCGATTTATTCTTTTGTTAAAAACTTTCAACTTTTCTGATCGATTTTCACTTTTTACTGAATTGACTTTAACTAAGCCATCTTGATTTTGGGAATATAGAATTGTTTCTTCCGGGTTTCAGGTAAATTCTGAAAAACTTAAAGATAAATTGTCTAAATTCTATCAAAAGAAGTAGCACTTTAAAAAAAAGTCGCTGGTGGATTAAATGGGGACATCGATAGCTGTTCAAAACGGGGGGGGGCGTCCACATTTTGAAAGACATAAAATATAAATGAAACATCTTAAATTATGCTTAAATATTAAGACAGATATAAGATAGAATGCTCTTACGGTATTATTTTATTTCAACTCAAATGATTTTTTTATGCAATTCCTTAGTACTTAGAAAAAAGCTCCAAAAAATTAAATTTAAACAATATAATAACACAATTGTGGAATAAAATATATGAAAAAAAATACTTTAAAAAATTATAAGTAAAATATTTCATATTAAGTACAGAAATCTAAATATTTTACATCACACATTGTTTCATATTCAGATTTCTAATAATGGGCAGCTGTCAAAGAAAAAGAATATGAAGCTGGTATCAGTTGAACATAGCTCGAGCTGTTAACAAGTGTTGGAATGGAATATAAGTTTAAAAAAAAGAAAAAGAAAGAAAAAACATCTACGGTTTTCAGTGCTACTATAGCAACTCGGGGAGGGGGGGGGGCTAAAAGAGGCTAGATGCAGTATTCATTGTTTTAAATGAATACCTCAATATTTCCCAATTGGTTGTCTTAAACGTCGACCTTGCTCCATTTTCTAAAAAAATAATTCTCTACCGCATCCTAATTATTGCTTTGAAGTAAACATATTGCAATCCAATAATCTGTAGCCTATTATAAGAAGAAACTAGTCTCAAGTTTTATTATCCTTAAGATATATATTCTCCCAATCACCGAACACTTCAGTTATCCGATCGAAAAAAATAAATATTACTCTTAATCAACGGTCTCCTATGTATTACAAAATCCTTCAAAACTACCGAAAGTTAAAAGGATTTTTTTTGAATTGTATTTCAGAAACCAGTATAAATGCATTTCTTGACATGGAAGATAAAATGTAAGCTTATGTTCTTTCTTTTTTATTTTTTGAGTTCTTATGTAAAGTATTCAGATTAGATCTATTTTAATTAGACACTAATAAACCACCGTTTCAATTGCGTAGTTTCCAAATTGCTGCACAGCAGTTTTTTTTTCCTTAAAACAACATATTTAGCGCTTAACTGGTTCCTGAAATAAACGATTCAATTACAATTTAGGTATATGTTAAGCGGTTTAAAAATAAAAGCAACTTCATAGGGCAATCTTAATTTCAGATCATTCAGATTCATAATTTTAATCATTTAGGGCGTATTTTTATACCTACGTAATTTGAGTTTTCCATGAATGTTTTTTGGTGTCCACAAGTTTTATGAGATTCTAACATTCTTTATTTTGACAGATGCTTTCATGATATAAGGCCTAATGATGGCACCTAAGTCGGCAAAGATGTCACAAAGAAGAATCAAGTTTGTAATATAAAAATGTTGACCTTGAAAAAATTAGCATTCGGTTTTAAATGAATTTCTGCAATTTCACTGTAAAAACTACTAATCGATATTTTTAGGTGATGTATACGAAATAAAATAATTTGGTAATTTTTAATGGTGTGAATGTTTCATTTTTTCTCATGAAAACAGTATAACATAATATGAAGTTATATAATTTTTGGAGTAGTAAAACCAATTTTTAACATTAATACTAGTACTCATAAACCTGCAGATTTTATTATACCGAGTAAAAAATTGTTTCTGTTTAGTAGCTCTGGAATTTTAAACCGTCACATATTTATAGTTTTCATCTATGTAAACTTTAAAAGGTTAATAGGATAAAGTATTATCTAATCTTTAATAATCAATTTAGAATAAAAACCATTCTGTGCAGTCTAAATGCTGTATACTGCACATATGGTGTGAAATAAAATTAGTTTGTTACTAATATTTCTCAAATAAAGTAGAGCCAAATGCAACTTATAACATTAAAAAAAGAAGAAAATCATGAAAATATTCTGTTTTACCATAAAAGAAAAATAAATGCACCTAATTGCATGCATAAAGTTAAAATAAACTTAAAGGTTTAATGGATTGCATATTGCAAAACATTTCCCACGTTATGATGCACATTTTAGCATTACAATAATGAAAAAAGTACTTTTAGTGAAGATACGATGTAGTATTTTCAGTTATATATAAAAAACTTTCTCATTTTTACTACGTTCATGGATCAAAAAGTTTTGTATTATGAAAAAGCTATAACTGTTCTTAAAATAAAGTTTCAGACCATATTTTGCAATTTCCTTCTATTTGTAAATTTTTAAGCCTGCAATAGAGCTAAAAGTTTTTTGTAGAAATGAAAATGCACCACTTTTTCTTCTTTAACAGGTGTTTATAAAATATTGAGATGGGGCATTGATTTATTTTGTGTACAAGGAAATTAATATCAATAAAACATATATTTAGCAGCAGTTAACTATTTTTATGTAAAAGTGTTTTATATTTCTTTATTTGTCGCTTTTCATAGCCTAAAACATTATTTTTGTTGTTGAAAAACTTTAGAAAAGGAACAGATTTCGTATGTTGGCTGATTTCTACAACGTACATACAGAATCAAATGCTTTACTTTTCTATATTGTTCTTCAGCTGTAAAAGCAGTGATTTCGACTATGAAAAGAGACAACGATAGGGTGAAAAACCCTTTTGCATAAAAATTGATAACTTTATTTTATGGTTTACTGCTGTTAATTTTACTGTACAAATCATTTATAAAACCGTATACTACTGCTGCTTTTATGGCGCAATTCAGTTGATTCCGCAGCATAATACTGCTAACTTTACAGTTTGATACTGTTAATTTTGCAGGGCAATTCCGTTACAAAACAGTATATTACTGTTAATTTTACATATTATCTCTGTTAAATTTACAGGTCAAGTCATTCCTAAAACAGTATATTACTGCTAATTTTACAGTTTGATACTGTAAGTTTTACAGGGCAGTTCTATTAAAAAGCAGTATATTACTGCTAATTTTACAGTTTGATACTGTAAGTTTTACAAGGCAGTTCTATTGAAAAGCAGTATATTACTGCTAATTTTACAGTTAATCATTGTTAATTTCACAGGGCAACTCCATTAAAATACAGTATATAACTGCTAATTTTACAGTTTATCGCTGTAAATTTCACAGTAAAAGTCTGTTATAAAACAGTATATTACTGCAAATTTTACAGTTTAGAAATGTAATTTTTGCAGTTTTTCTTTGGAATGTGAGCTGCCAGTATTTTACTGTAAAAACAACAGCTTTTTTTTTTTTTTGCAGTGTAAAGGACAGTCTGAGACAAAAATTGGAAAAATCCAAAAAGACTGTCATGAAGTAACTAGATGAAGTTTTGACTAAAGCTTCTCAGAAGACTATTAAAAAGACCAAGTACCAAAAAGACTAATCAAAAATCTCTGCTACAAAACATAGGACTGCATAAGAGAATGATAAGAATAAGGAAGTATAGAAATTTGATGATGTAAGGTGCATTTTCTGTGATAAAATGTTCATTGAAGAAGATGATCAGCCAATGGAAAATAGGATACAATGTGTTTGTACTCAGTGGTGTCATAAAGAGTGTTCAGCATTCGAATATGGTAAAGATTTTGTTTGTGATAACTGCAATGATTAGTATTGTAGAAGAAAATTTTTTTTTTTCTTTTTTATATGTTCCTAAATTTTAGATATTGACTTTTTTTAAAAATTTCTTTGCTTGTTACAATAATTACTGCAATAACTAGTATTGTAGAAAAATGCTTTTTAATATGATCCTTTAATTTTAAATGCTTATTTTATTCTTAAGTTAGTTTCTTTGTTTGTAATAACAACAATAATTAGCACTGCAGCAAAAAACTGTTTTTAAATATGTTCCTTTTATTTTCGGCGTTTATTTTATTTTTAAATTTAATTTCTTTGTTTGCAATAACTACAATAATTACCATTGGAGCAAAAAAAAATGGTTTTCGGATATGTTCCTTTAATTTTTGATTAATGTTTAATTTCATGACAAATAATATTGCTGTTCGCTTTGCCCTAGTAACGAATCACTTTACCCGGGGTGTTGGGCAAAGTGGATATTTATGCCATCGTTGAAAACTGGCCTTGTATCTAATAGTGTAATTAATATTAAGGACAACTGTTATTGCATTACGCAAGTTCATTAAATGAAGACTGATTATAACCATTTGTTTCAATTTCTAAAGTAATAACTAAACGAAAATAATCAAGAAAAACTTAAGGTATCCACGTTGCCCGGGTTTCCCCTAAACGTCATGTCGGGAATCGGGACTTACTACACTGCAAAAAAAAAAGCTGTTGTTTTTACAGTAAAATGCTGGCAGCTCCCATTCCAAAGAAAAACTGCAAAAATTACAATTCAAAACTGTAAAATTTGCAGTAATATACTGTTTTATAACAGACTTTTACTGTGAAATTTACAGCGATAAACTGTAAAATTAGCAGTAATATACTGTCTTTTAATGGAGTTGCCCTGTGAAATAAACAATGATTAACTGTAAAATTAGCAGTAATATACTGCTTTTCAATAGAAATAAACTGAAAAAATTTCAATACTGCCCTGTAAAATTTACAGTCTCAAACTGTAAAATTAGCAGTAATATACTGTTTAGGCATTTTTTTTTTTCTTTTATGGTAAGACAGAATATTTTCATGGTTTTCTTCTTTTTTTAATGTTATAAGTTGCATTTGGATCTACTTTATTTGAGAAATATTAGTAACAAACTAATTTTATTTCACACCATATGTGCAGTATACAGCATTTAGACTGCACAGAATGGTTTTTATTCTAAACTGATTATTATAGATTAGATAATACTTTATCCTATTAACCTTTTAAAGTTTACATAGATGAAAACTATAAATATGTGACGGTTTAAAATTCCAGAGCTACTAAACAGAAACAATTTTTTACTCGGTATAATAAAATCTGCAGGTTTATGAGTACTAGTATTAAAGTTAAAAATTGGTTTTACTACTCCAAAAATTATATAACTTTATATTAGGTTATACTGTTTTCATGAGAAAAAATGAAACATTCACACCATTAAAAATTGCCAAATTATTTTATTTCGTATACATCACCTATAAATATCGATTAGTAGTTTTTACAGTGAAATTGCAGAAATTCATTTAAAACCGAATGCTAATTTTTTCAAGGTCAACATTTTTATATTACAAACTTGATTCTTCTTTGTGACATCTTTGCCGACTTAGGTGCCATCATTAGGCCTTATATCATGAAAGCATCTGTCAAAATAAAAATTGTTAGAATCTCATAAAACTTGTGAACAACAAAAAACATTCGTGGAAAAATCAAATTACGTAGGTATAAAAATACGCCCTAAATGATTAAAATTATAAATCTGAATGATCTGAAATGAAGATTGCTCTGGGAAGTTGCTTTTATTTTTAAACCGCTTAACATATACCTAAATTGTAATTGAATCGTTTATTTCAGGAACCAGTTAAGCGCTAAATATGTTGTTCTAAGGAGAAAAAAAAAACTGCTGTGCAGCAATTTGGAAACTACGCAATTGAAACGGTGGTTTATTAGTGTCTAATTAAAATAGACCTAATCTGAATACTTTACATAAGAACTCAAAAAAGAAAAAAAAAAGAACATAATCTTACATTTTATCTTCCATGCCAAGAAATACATTTATACTGGTTTCTGAAATACAATTCAAAAAATCCTTCTAACTTTCAGTAGTTTTGAAGGATTTTGTAATACATAGGAGACCGTTGATTAAGAGTAATATTTATATTTTTCGATCGGATAACTGAAGTGATCGGTGATTGGGAGAATATATATCTTAAGGATAATAAAACGTGAAACTAGTTTCTTCTTATAATAGGCTACAGATTATTGGATTGCAATATGTTTACTTCAAAGCAATAATTAGGAAGCGGTAGAGAATTATTTTTTTAGAAAATGGACCAAGGTCGACGTTTAAGACAACCAATTTGGAAATATTGAGGTATTCATTTAAAACAATGAATACTGCATCTAGCCTCTTTTAGCCCTCCCCCTCCCCGAGTTGCTATAGTAGCACTGAAAACTGTAGATGTTTTTTCTTTCTTTTTCTTTTTTTTAAACTTATTTTCCATTCCAACACTTGTTAACAGCTGGAGCTATGTTCAACTGATACCAGCTTCATATTCTTTTTCTTTGACATCTGCCCATTATTAGAAATCTGAATATGAAACAATGTGTGATGTAAAATAATTATTTAGATTTCTGTACTTAATATGAAATATTTTACTTATAATTTTTTAAAGTATTTTTTTTTCATATATTTTATTCCACAATTGTGTTATTATATTGTTTAAATTTAATTTTTTGGAGCTTTTTTCTAAGTACTAAGGAATTGCATAAAAAATCATTTGAGTTGAAATAAAATAATACCGCAAGAGCATTCTATCTTATATATGTCTTAATATTTAAGCATAATTTAAGATGTTTCATTTATATTTTATGTCTTTCAAAATGTGGACGCCCCCCCCCCCCCCGTTTTGAACAGCTATCGATGTCCCCATTTAATCCACCAGCGATTTTTTTTAAAGTGCTACTTCTTTTGATAGAATTTAGACAATTTATCTTTAAGTTTTTCAGAATTTACCTGAAACCCGGAAGAAACAATTCTATATTCCCAAAATCAAGATGGCTTAGTTAAAGTCATTTCAGTAAAAAGTGAAAATCGATCAGAAAAGTTGAAAGTTTTTAACAAAAGAATAAATCGACAAACATGTCAAGAAATATATTAAATCTGATACTGCCAGTTCTAATCATTAAGAAATTGTAAGTCCACATTTGGCCCGCCGTCCTTGTTGTAAACAATGCTACCCTTCTTGGAAATGCTTGACAGAGGACCGCACCTCTTTTAACTGTAAATTTAAATATGCTCACATTTGCAAAATAACTGCTTTTTATTTGCATTATAAGAAAAATAATCTACATTTTGTTTGATAAGTGTCACAAGTCTGAATATACGAAGAAAGTTTCATACGCTGTAATACATCGTACTTTAAACTCTAATCTTTATTGTTGCTCTCATTGTGAAGTTGACTTTAAATTTTGTTCCTTTAAATTTTTACAAACATACGTACAATAAATAATAAAGTACTTAACATTCTGATTTGGTTCCTTCAATTTTAATAACATGTAAAAACAAAGAATCATTGCTCTAAAATTTACTGGAAAATAAAAATAAAAAATAAATAAATAATGAAATAAATTACGTTTAATTTAGCACTAGCAACAGAAATTTCTATATTCCGGTGATTCTTGAAATGATAATATTCAACTACCCATAAAAACCAATATTGAATTACAAGTTTAAAAAACCCAGACGTAAATGAATTGTTTGATCCATCACATTTAAATAAAAAAAAATTTAGTTTATCTTGTTCCAATACATAGTTCTTGATTGTAACATAAAACCTGACAACGGGCACACAAAAATAAGCTTTAGGGGCCCAATATGGCACACAGACCGTAGAATAGGCTTTAGTGGCTAAGAACGCTCTAAAACTCAAAAGCATTTGTGATTACAAATTACATCCTAAAACATAAAAATATAAAAGAAAAAGGTACTTATAAACTTCCAATACCGGCATTCATGTCACTAAGTGAATCATCGCAACATCGTTCAGACTAGAGGATTCTTTGAAATTCCAAGCGGAACACAACCACGAACTGCCATCTTGATAAAATGAGACCACCCATTCAATTCTGGTCACAAGTTACGTAGTTCTTTACATTTGCATACCACTAAACTCATAGAAATAATATTGCATTTGTGAATAAATTTAGATGAAGGAAATTCAGGCGGCTAGAATGAAATACTTTAGGACATGCATTATAATAAAAATAATTTATAATTTTGTTTGATAAGTGTCACAAGTCTGAATATACGAAGAAAGTTTCATACGATGTAATACATCGTATGATTTGTTGGTTTTTTCGATTCTTATGCTTTGGTTGCTAATGTAAATTTCAAACCGGGAGTTCAGAAATTCCTTTCCGTTATCGGAGCTTTGCCACAAATCTCTCTTATCTTTTGAAACCTGACAAAGTGTTCTTAAACCTCACTTTTCTTCTTAAAGAAATAAACTGGAGAGTTTCTTGAAAAATCGTCTATTATTGTGAAAATAATTCCCCCCCCCCCCCCTTTAAAGAACTCAACTGCTAAGGAACCCATCGTATTCAAATGCAAAAATCTTACCGGGCGTTGGCTTGAATCTCCGTTACAGGTTTAAACGAAATTCTCCGATTTTTTCATTTTACACGGATAACAATCTGACATATTTTTACTTTTGATAAGCAGTGAAAGACAGTGAAGCACAGAATCACACTTTTCATTATTTATAATATACTTTTTGTCTTCATCCTGAACATGTTGATGCCAAAATTTAAGACTCAAAGTGTTCTAAAAATTAAAATGTGAGGAAACTGATGAGTTTCAAGGTTATAAGAGTTTCAAATTCTACTGTAGTTCTCGAGCATCTACTTTTCTAAATGAGCATGTCCTTCAAAGAGAATAAAATGTGAAAAACAATGCATAATAATGTAAATATTCTACTTTAAATTTAAAAGCTGTAATTTTGACGAGAACGAAACACTGCCAGATCAGAAATGAAAAGCCGAAAATTTTAAAATATAGCCAGGCACGGCCTGAACTTAAATATGTTGGGAAGACGTATAATCTCAATTTGCCAAATGGAACTTAACCGTTTACCCGCCAATGTTCCAAAAATGGAACATCATATTTAACTGAAAATTTTCCCAAGAAATAACGTTAAAATAAAAAAGTTTTTTTTAACACAGTTTAATCTTATTTCAAAGTAATTTTTGATTTCCTAATTAATTGTTTATATATTTTCAATTATTTATTGCGATTTTTCAAAGATGGGTGTTTTTTTAGCTTTTTGCAACTTTTTCTTATAAAATTTACCAAAAATTGGCTTTTTCAGAAAATGTGATGATATTTATCATAGTTGTGAAAAATACTTCAATGTATGATTTTAAAATGCTTGTAGAATTGTACAATGATATTTCCAAAAGATGTACCCCTTCAAAATAGCATGTTCCAATTTTGGAACATTGGCGCTTTTAGGGAGTCAAATTTCCAAGAAGTAAATCGTTCGACTTCAAAGGGGAAATTTCATTTTTCGTAATATATGTTTCTTTTTTCTTCTCATTTTCAATGTACTCTGATGTAGGTGTTGGCAAAACCAAGTAAGTTTATGTTTTGACAGGATATGAAGTTTCGTTAGTAAAGAAAATAAAAACAGTCTACTGTTTGACGGACTATATGGCTCCGCATCCACACCTGCTCGGACAGCTGCATTGTCACGTGATAATAAAAAATAATATTAGTGAGAGTTTTATTCTTCATATTTTAAATGCAGTTCAATAATTCGCTAGCTTTGTTTTCGAGCGAAACAAAATTCTGTTTGACGTATACCAACTGTTCATAACTGTTAAAAAATGTCTACAAGATTTCTTACTGTAGAACAAGCTGTGGCTTATTTAGAGACATTGTCAGATTCGGATTTGTCAGATGTAGATATATGCCAATTACCCCCTGATGAACCAGGCAATATCACTGAGGAAGAAGACATTCTAGAAGACGAGTTACAACCTATTACACCAATTGATGTATGTGGACAGGTGGACATTTTTTTCGCCAACTCTCGTGAAAATTTAACAAAAAAATCGGAGGAAGAACAAAGTCTGAAATCATTAGATAATAAAAGTAAAAAGCGAATGAAAACGGAAAAAAAGAAAAAGTTGGAATTATCAGGAAATAAAAGTAGAAAAAGAATGAAAATGGATTTAACTTGGGAGAAGAAAGCTAATTTTCAGAAACTGATTTCGTCAGAAAGTATTGAACCACTTCGACACGCATTTCCGAATATGGTGGATTTATCTCCAATTGATTTATTTTTTAAAATTTTACCTTTGCAGTATGTTGAACACTTAGCAAATATGACAAACTTGTATGCATTGCAAAAAGGAGAATCAATAGATGTTGACAGAGATGAAATCCTACAATTTTTTGGTTTGCTGCTATTGAGTGGGTACCATTCCGTTCCTTCTGAAGATATGTATTGGAGCAGTGCAGAAGATACATCTGTGCCAATTGTACCAACAATTATGCCTCGAAATCGTTTTCGAAAAATAAAAAACAACTTTCATTTGATGGACAACCATGAATTAAAACAAAATGACAAACTTGGAAAAGTATACCCTATTTACGAAGAATTGTGTAAAAACCTTCAACAATTTGGTGTATTTCATGAAAAATTGAGCATAGATGAATCTATGGTTCCCTACTACGGTCGACATTCGTGTAAAATGTTTATTAGAGGAAAACCAATAAGATTCGGATTCAAAATTTGGATGCTGTGCTCTTCAAGTGGATACCCATATTCCATGGAGATTTATTCAGGCAAAAAAGAAGGATCCCCTGATGTGCAATTAGGATCCAGAGTTGTAAATGATCTATTATCAGTTCTGACTGACACGTCTAAGCATGAAGTATACTTTGATAACTTTTTTACATCATATGACTTAATTTCTCAGCTATCAAAAAAAGGTGTACGAGCAACAGGAACAATTCGTGAAAACCGAACTGGCCATTGTCCACTGAAATCCAAAAAAGCCCTTTCTAAAGAAGATCGTGGAAATTTTGACTATCTATCTGATGGATCAGTGTACATGTGCAGCTGGAATGATAATGCAGTGGTTACAGTAGCATCTAATTGTTATACACATGAGCCACTTGCATCTGTAAAACGTTACTCAAATGCGCAGAAATGCAAGATAGATGTGCCACAACCTCATCTTATCAAGAGATACAATGAAGGAATGGGGGGTGTGGACGTCTTAGATAAACTTTTAGGGAGCTACAGACCTCATTTGAGAAGTAAAAAATGGTGGTGGAATCTTTTTAGTAATGCTCTGAATATTTCAGTTGTAGCTAGTTGGTTACTTCATTGTGAGTTACACGAAGTCAAGATGAAGCATTTAGAGTTCCGAAGAGAAATAACAACTCACCTCCTAAGAAGAAAAGTACGATTGGAAAGTCATCCAGGGCCTCGTTGTCATTTACATAAACAATCAAGAATGTCTGACGGACATTATATTGTATCTGCATCCCAAGGACGTTGTGCGGTGTGCAAAAAAAATACTACTAAGAAATGTTTCCATTGCGACAAACGACTTCACCAACAATGCTTCCTTCCATATCATGGGCATTAGATATTTCTGTATTGGATTTTCTGAATTCTGGTATGTACATAAATGCAATTAAAAATATTATTTTTTCCGTAATAAAGTATGCTAAGATAAAAACCGCATTCAAAACCTCTTAGTTTAAAAAAAATCCCTGAAAAAAAAAAAAATTCATGCAAAGCGCCAATGTTCCAAAAATGGAACACACTGAAAAACATAGTAAAAAATTTTTTTCTGGAAATTTTATTTTATTTCTGTATTTACTAGACATAAATAGACATAATTTCAAAAAGTTACTCAAATTTGATCTTCCGTCAATAGTTCGGCGGTTAAACGGTTAAATATTTGCCGATTAATAAAATACTGGTGAATGCACACATTAAGTACGCACAATTAAGTACAATATCTAATGAAACTTGGTCATTCGAAAATTTAAAAATTGCAACATTACAATTATGTCCCCAAATTTGCCGAATAGCCAGACAAAATTTTCCCAATATGGCATTTTTGGGGAGGTCATAGAGACTTCCCGTGACCTCCAATCGAGTGCCTTTAAATATAGTTTCTAAAATTATTTTTACGTTCACAAGTTTCAATGGTACTAGTGCAATTTTCCTGAAGTGAAACTTTAATTTCCTGCTGACGCAAATATAAAACTTTTAAAACACAAGGGTTTCGTGTTTGTATTTTAAGATGCTTATTTTTTAAGTTTTTTATTTATTTATTTATTTATTTATTTATTTATTTATTTTTTTGAGTTCTTTATTGATGATTTTTTTAATTAATATTATCTTACTTTCGACCGATAAGTATGAAAGCTGGCTTCAGATTTCAGAGAATTTTGAGTCGTTCAGACATCAGAGTATTGTATTTCCACAGTGTCAAATTCTTCAACAAAAAATATCAGTAAATTGTATACTGTTTGCATGTCTCTCTGTCACGTTGGTATTTTATTTATTTACATTTTATTCATCGAATTATGTACAGAATATAAAAGCTACTGACGCTATGACGTAAAGTTTTTCAATAAAATGGTTAAATGCAAAATGTTAAAGAATTTAAAACTGAACATACGAAAGAAAAAAAAACAGAAGAAAGCAGTCAATCGCGATATGCTAAAAATTCTCTAGAGAACATAAAAATTTAAATTTTAAGTACGGACATAGTATATAACACAAAATGTAATCGTACACAAAGTTTAATGTTCTAATAACTTTAAATACGATCAAGAAAGGAATTGATTTATTTTTAAATAAAATTTGAGTTTCAGAAAATGTTAAAAAACTATCACACGTGCAGTAAAATATTCAGAATCACAACAACTACTCAGATTTTTGCTAGAAAGCAATCGCTGCAACTTAGCAACTATAAGAAATTGCAAAGTCAGCATCAACGAATATTGGGATACGAATTGCGATTTCAAAATAAACTGTTATTTTACATACATTCTCGATGATAAAGAAAACTATATTTTGAGGAAAAGGGAATGAATAATATAATCAGCACTTACCTTTAACTTGGATTACAGTTGAGCAGTCCTGCCTCAGCACACCCGAATCATCAAAAAACATGGCTGCCAATATCTTGAATTCATTAGTTTCTGTTCCCGTATGAAAGAAACACCTTTTGCGCATCGTTTTGCGCAATCTAAAATCATTTTACAGTTTTTCTCTGTTATTTGGCAGAGCAGTATTAAACTGTACGAAAAAGCAGTATATTACTATAAAAACAACAATCATTTTTTGCAGTGTAAAATATTTCAACTAAAAAATAATAGAAGTTGCACTTTTGTACTTAACTTGAATTCAGTATCTTAGTAAGGTAGACAATAGCATAAGTTATTCAAAATACTGTTTCAAAAACAGAGAAATGCTAAGTGTTTAAAACGGCTAAAAAAAAAACCAAAAAGCCAAAGCTTGAGCTTTCAGTAAATGCTTCATTTTTATCGAAACAATACATAACACCAAATTTTAATTTTTTTATTGAGCTTGTCAGTTTAAAAAAGTCATGATATACGTTTCAAAACTATAATTCATACCCCAACGCAAGAATTTTTTTTTGAAGCTTCGTATCGTCATTTTACCCCACTTTACCCTATTCAATATAATATGAGATTTGCGTTTATTAGATAATTCAGATTAAATCTTAAAACAATTTCTAAGAGTCTTCTTTAAACACAACTCTTAAAAACTTCATTTTGTTGCTTATGACGGCAGCATAACAGATTATTCATTGAACTTGATTCATGTTTCAACTTGACCCACATTTAGTATCGCTGATAAATTGTATTCTTATTTGTAAGAAGGTACGCTAGTAAATGCTTTGAGATCTTTAACTGATGAAGAAATAGTGAGAGATTGCATAAAATAATATTTTGATGCAGAACGTTGGAAACAAAATTGGAAAACCGAAATGTTAATTGTGTATCATTTATACACGGTCTCTTTTAGTTATAAAAATGGTTATTCAAATGTTTTCACATTTACTTTGTTCCCTTTCCACCTTTATTTTGCTCGTTCTTTTACACTCAAAAAAAAATCGTAGTTTACTGACATTGTACGAAAAATATACAGTTTGTCCCAAAAGTAATGAGACTCGTTTTTTGGCCACGAGACTATATTGCTCACACCTGCGCGACCGGTTGGAAGTGATGTGGTGATACGGCGGAGTGACTCTAAGCTTTCCAGAGATACCAGGTTCAGTTGTCTACAAACTCTCGAAGCGGTGGGAGGTCAATTTTAGTGAACCTCCGCGCAGTCTTGTCTTGTTGTGTAGGATGGAAAGAACTTTGGAGCAATGATATGAGATAAAATTTGCGTCAAACTCCAAAAGATGACAATGCAAACGTTTGATTAGTTCACTCGTTCACTCAGGCCTTCAAGGACCATTACTTGTCGTACTAATGGGTCATAAAGTGGCACAAGTCGTTAGAGGACGACCGGGAGGAAGCCGCTGATGAGGTTCCTTTTGCGCGTCCATCATCATCACGAACGGACGATAATGTCCTTCGTGTGCAAGATGTGCTGAACAAAACCGCCAAATGAGTGTTTGTTTGAGGTCAGAACAATTAAATTTGCCGAAGACAGATGTTCATCGAACTTTTACGTAAGACTTCGATTTGCGCGAAACTTTGGTCAAAAGTCTTGTAAAACCGTTTCCATTGTCGACTCCTATCTTACCCGGACTGGTGTTTCAGCGGTGCGACAGACCCCTGTAGGACCGGCAGACTTCTTCCTGTTCCCAAAGGTGAAAAGGAAGCTGAAAGGAAAGCATCTGGATACCCTGAACAACATTCAAAAGACCACGACGAGGTGCCTTAACAGCATTCCCAAAAATAAGTTCCAGAGGACCTTCGATGCATGGGCAGCACATGAGCAAAGGTGTATAGACGCAGGAGAAGACTATCTTGAAGGGTGTTAAGTTTTATTATATGTTTGATCAATAAAACTATTTTTTGAAAAAAAGTCTCATTACTTTTGGGACAAACTGTGTACGCTAGAAAAATGCTCCCTGAATGTACTCTATACACAATTTAATGTTTCTAAAACTCAAGCATTGCAAGAAAATATTTAAAAATTAACGTATATTCAGTAAAACTTACTTCCAACGCTTTAAAATAAATTAATAAATGGCAGAAACTTAATGAATTCATTATTGTTACTCTAATTAACAGTCGTGATGAGCAAAAAATGTACTTATTAGCTCAAAAATTGTTTGAAGTTTAATTAGGTAAATTTTAAGGGCGAAAACAAGTTAATTGCAATCATTATTTACTGAAACATTTTATAATGAATTTATTTCGCTTGATTAAGCATCTTAGCTATATTTCAGTATAAATGAAAAGTACTGCACACAATCGTATTTAAAGTAAAATGCATGACTTAACATGTACACTTTTAAATATGCTATCAATTTCACATTTAATTGATACTCTGTTCAATTAATAATTCCATTCATTGACTTAAAAATATATTTGATAATAATTGCGATGCTTAATGTGTTTAATTGTTAATCCCTAATCTTTACGAGTGTCTTTTTCTGCCATTTCAAAATGGCAACGGTTAAAAACAAAGTAATCAGTGCTTGCTCTACCTCAATAAGTTGATTTTTAATGCATTTTTGAAGTCAAAATTTTTAATAATAAAAATAAGACGTGTTTTGCTATGGCTGCTATTTTAAGAGGAAAAAAGTGCAAGCACTATCTTTTTAAAATATATTTTTTTAATTTGCTTTAACGCAGATGTAAAAACAAACAATTTATAGAAAGTATTAAAAAAATCCCTGGAAGCTCAGTTCATCAAGCACTTTGTGCTAACTATTTTAGTTATATTTTAAATAAATGAATGGTTTTTAAACGTTCTCTACTGATCCGCCTGTTGTATTTGTTCATCATCATCATTGTAGGGAAGAGTGGGTACAGTGAGACACGAAACTTTTCCATTAGGGGAATGTGGGGCAAAGTGAAATGGTGAAATGTTTACTATGTTTTTAGCGCCACCTGTGTGGTAATATTTTAACCATGTAGTAGCACATGTAGTCTATTCCAGTCAAGAAAAAAATACCGTCGAAGTTTGGCGCATATGATAAAGTCGGCCATTTTTAAAAATTGATACTTCTATTGTAATATTTGCTGCAAGTCAAAAAATATTTCTGATCTTAAAAGTGATAAAGCTCCTGTTATTAGCATTTTAACTGTTAATTCCTACATTCAAATCTTTAGTGCAGGATTTTTTTAGTTAATATTAAGCTCATGTGTGTATTAAATATTTTATGCAATTAGTCAAATGCATGTGGGGCAAAGTGAAATAGCTTATTTTGTTTAATCACTCAGTTACTTACTAAATCACTTAAGTGTTTATTTATTAATGGATTCATTTACGTTCCTTCACTTGGTAATGTACTTATTTATTCATTTTATTCTCTTATTTTCTTGTTTTTACAATTTTACTGAGTCATTTATTTTTCTTCATATACTAATTAATTTATTCATTTAATTATTCGTTTATTGTTTCATTATATTTTAAAGGCGCAAATTTACTGCCGAAAAATAAAATAAAATGTTCCGGTGCTAGTTTTATTATAAAATACAATGTTTTTTCTTTTATATACTGTAATTTTCAAAACAGATTTAAAATTTGTTCATTGTGAAAGAGTTCAGTGCTCTTAACTATTTCTTTTCCCTCCAAATTCCCCTACTAGTTTTTTTATTGCAAACTGGAGAAAATCCGTGAAATCCTAGAACGTTACTGGAACTAATTTGTGACGTTTCGAAAATTTCGAAGTGCAGCCTAATTCCTTTTACTACAGTCTGTAGTCAAAGTGCATGAGCAAGTTCGTTAAAGTTCTCCATATAATTTAAAGGCGTTAGATCTGTAAGCCTACGACAGGTTTTACATATTTATAGCAATACACTGTAAAACTATATATTTTTTCCTACTTCAGTACACACCTATTTATTTAAATAAAACTAATTTAACTTGTAAAAAAAATTAATTGCACAACCATGGATTAAAAATATAAGGACACATTGAAAAATGAGTGTGATGTATGAAAGTAATCATCAACTACAATCAAATTCAAGCATAATTTACTACTTGTAAACAGGAAGTATTAGAAACCTGTTAATATGAAATTAAATTACAATATAACTGTTAAATCACAAATTAACACAAATGTATTAGGTGAAAAATGGAAAAAATTATAAGGACATTAAACAAATACATGTATGTCCCAAAAACAAATAATATTCTACTATTTTTTCAATTACCATCATCAATCGTCCAGTCGTTGACTCAGAAATGTTACTACATGCCAATTCAATGGATGACGCCCGTTCGTCTTAATTTGCATATTCTGTCCCATCCTTAGACACTTTTCTAGTTAAAATGCCCCACAAATTCTCTATGGAGTTTAAATAAAGACTTCTTGTAGGCCAGTCCAGAATTATCAACGAATTGGCCTCAAACTATGAATGTGATCCACAAGACACATGGCAACTTGCATTGTCTTGTTGAAATAAATAATCACCACCTGTGATAAGGGGTGCTTCAGGTAATGAATTTTCAGCTAGCATATCAACACATTATCCTGAATTCAAGGGAGATCGAATAGACACAATTGGTGGTGCTCCATTAGCTGCAAAACCTGCGCACATCCATTACAAAACAGTCTCCGAGTTTTTGTTTGGAAAAAAAAAAGGTTTCGTTTTGCAAATCATGCCAGAAATGGTGAAAATCATGTAGTCTGTGCAAATAAAAGGTTTTTCATCGGAAAATACGACATATTTCAATCAAGACCCAAAAGAAATGTATTTCATAGCGAATTACAATCAAACCTTCTTTTGAAATTTTGTAAATGGTGAATGTGACCGTAATTTAGCATATATAACATTGGAATTCTTTTGCAAAACATTACGCACTTTTCGGCTAGTGCAAGGTACATTCATGTATCTTTTAATTTGAGTAGAACTCTGTTTTTTTTAAACAAGCTCCTTGAACAATTGCTCGTTTCTAGCGCATGCATGTACGCTTTTTCTTGTCATACTTTTTTTAGACTTTTCAAAAAAATTATAAATTACTGTTTTAGATCTGTTACCTTCCTTGCAATTTCACATCCACTCATTCAACAATTTTGTAAGCTTCAATTTGTTGTTTTCTGATTCAGGGAGTTGTGTGCTGTTCAGCCTGATAAAGAAAGAGATAAAATGAACAATTTTACTGCGCAACAGTTTTGAGTTATTGTAAATAATCATATGATACAACTAAATATAAAATTTTTTGTTCCCGGTCTCAAAATAAATGTGTGTCCTTATAATTTGTTTTAAGTGGCAAACTAGTAAAACCTTAAAAATTCATTCTTTTTAATAATTTTAAATTTTTTTTAAGCATAGTTTGTTTAAAAATGTTTCATTTCATGTATTTTAATCGCGAAAATATTTGCATAGCGGAGCCTAGAATTGGCGACGTTTTGCTTGTCCTTAAAATTTTTTACATGACCGTATAAAACTTGATGTTCCTAGACCCTTTTCAAGCATTCAGAAATGTTTATAAGATGAAACATATTACTGTAAGTGCAAACCCTGTAAACAAAACGTTTTCATTATTGTCATTTTAAATTTAATTACCTGAAATAATCTTATAAACTGCACGGTATTACCCTGGATTAAACTAATTCACATCAATGAACTTGCACTGTAATTTTATATAAGTATTTTGTTATTAAAATATTCGTTTGGCTTGGATTGAAATTACATCACAGTCGAAACTAGAACATAGGCTGGTATTGCTTCACTCATGAAAATTTTCGGTAGAATTCCAAGAAGGTTTATTCAAATAAATTACTTTAGTCTTTTAGTGTGTCTTCTTACAATATGTAAAAATGAATATTTAAAAAGTAATAACACGAAAAAACCTCAAAAAAATATTTATCATGTTTTTTTTTTTAAGAAAAAAAGAAAACAAAAGCAGCTAGGCTTGACAAGCATTTTAAGGCATTCAATGCATAGTATTTATTAAACTCGTTGGCATAAAAAAGGTGAAATATACAAGTCTCTTCTTGGCCTTTTAATAAGTTTGAGAAAATTTCTGCACATGACTTGATACGATATCCCTCAGTGAGCGTTCGAACACTTTTTACTTTAAAATGAGAGTTACTTAAGTTGAACCAGAGACCGGCTTGAACTAAACCTAGATTAAAAAAAAAAAAGATTTCGCTGATTGTGATTACGAGAGCTGTTCAATAAGTAATAAGATTAAATTTATAAAAAATGCAGAACAACATTAATCACCATAATTTACATGTTCTTTTTTTAAAAGAATAACTTCAGTGGGACTAAATGCATTTGTTCCAACGTTGTGTCCACTTCTTAAAATCTTGTGAACGTTAAGTTTGTGATAGCTAAGTCTATGCCGACTCCGCAGAGTTTAGACATGCTTTCTTGCTTTTAAAATGTTTGCCTCGTAATGGTTTCTTATGCTAAGGAAACAGCCAGAAATTACTGATGTAAAATGATTCTATGATTCCCCTTGATAATAATAGCTGCAGTGTTAATCATTGTCTCTCTGATGGACGGTGAAAGTTGCCCCTCACATTGAATATGTTCCACATTTTGCCTGCCTTTCTTAAAAGCTTTATGCCATCAAAAGTACTGACTCTAAACACTGATTCATCGTTGAAAACTTCACGTATCATATCAAAGATATACGATGCTGATTTTTGCTAACGAAAACAAACTTTAATCGCATAACTTTGTAACAACGACGCACAGTGTTTCAAGGGCGGAAAAAAAGCCATTTTTAAGTTTTAAGATAAAAAATATTTCTTGCCGTAATTACTTAGCCCTTGAGTTGTAGTAACTTACTCCATAAGAGATTTTTGAAAAAAAAAATCGTTTTTACAAAAATAAGCCCAGATTGATGAACAATTATGTTTTTACTTTTTTCGGACGTACGCCTTATACTTCAGTTTTAATTCATTCGTTCAATAAGGAGGACTAAAATTTAATAAAAGTCATTTCTGATTAGTTTTTCACTTATAGGATGCATATTACACTGTAGTTAAAAATTAAAAATTCATCAAAATTGAAAACTACATGAAATAAAAAAAACATTATTTTCTTAAAAATATAATGAAAAGTATTGTGGAATATACTTTTATTGGCGGCTTCCGGTAGGCTAAAATTTACATATATCAATAGTTTAATCCTTCCTGTAAATAAGCAACAACATTTTAGCTGCGACCACCTGCGACTGCAGTCGTAGCAGATGTTTTTGTTTGATCTTCGCTATTTATGAATACCAATATAATAAGTTAGAAAATAACTCGTAGCGATATGACGGGGGTAAATTGCTTTTTATCAAAGAAATTGGTCATCCAATTTGACATGCTCCAGACTAACGTATGTCACAGTTTCACTACTTTTCAGGAGAGCCTAAAAATGTTTGTTTACTGTTTCCGAAAGTTGAGGCTATTGAAACATTCATCAATAAATGTAGAGGATTTTTTAAAACAGATTTACGTTGTTATGACTTAATGCGGAGCATTATTCTACAAGCAATGCAGTAGTAACCTGAAAATAACAATTTTCGGACCCGTTTGGCTTTAAAGAAGGTACATATGAGAAATAAATTTTTAAAACACATACAGAATTCTATATAAAAAGTTAAATAACCATTCTGTTCACAAAACGATGAAATTAGAAAATCATTAAACGTTTGAAATTTCTGATTTCCTTTTCGAAATCATTCTAGTATAAAGCTGTTCTCAGTTTGTCAACATTGCCAGAAAATATTGTTCTAGGGTATCAATTACAATAAACATACAATGCATGCGTGTGGCATACGACAGATTTAATTTATATTTTTCACTAAAAACAGAAATGAATTTGAACTGCACAGAAACCCCGATTTCACGTTTCTCAGAGGCCTGAATCAAACATAAAATACATAAAATTAGGAAAACGTCAATTCAAACCCAAAACCCATAAAATATGGGAAAACATAAAATACGGGAAATGTATAAAAAGCAAAAATCAGATAAGGAAACAAAATTAGTAATAAAAGTTGCTACGATGATTCTTATAAAATGTAAAAATGCGATATTTTACGAAAAGAACATTATTGTACACACCACTTTAGATTTTTCTAACACAGTAAGTAACGAATTCGGGCGTTTAGGTTGAAAATAGTCAGTAATATTGAGTCGTTGAATCCAAAGTAAATACAGCATCTTCCAGGATTGGAACACTTCGCAAAGTTTTTTTTCTGGTCTTTATGATAAAGAAAAGTTTTTCACTATTATTAAACTCTTGAATGCAGTATTGAAAGAAGAAGCGAGTTGTGTTTCCACTTATTCTTGTTCATCTTCATTGGCGGCCGAAAAGTCCATAAAGTCAGCTACGGATGGAGCAGACACGTTTCTGTTTTCATGGATTAACTTTCAACAGAGTGGATTATGTTTAAAAATGCACAGAGGGAAACACTTTTCTTATTTTTAAAACTTTTTTTTTTTTTTTAAACTGCCGAGGAAAAACGTAAAATGCGGGAAATTCTTAAATAACAAACTTTCCATCCGGGTTAAATTAAAATTATTAGTGTACGGAAAAACTGGGACCTGATGATAAAAAACGTAAAATGTGGGGAAAACGTAGATTCGAGGGACGTAAAATCGGGGTTTCACAGTGAATACGACCAGCAAGCATGGAGATAAATATTACCATGCAACAATTTTAACAATTTTCCAAAGCATTTTTTGAGAATATTCAAAGTTATTGAATTTTTTCCGCTTTTTCGTCGTTTCGAACCACTGTGCGACGCATCTGTTTTGACAACTGGCTACGTCTTGTAGGCGCCCGCCAACATGCTTCAATTCAATCACGTGATACTCAGGAACATGAGTGTGTACGCGCCAACTATAGGTAACTTTTGTTAATATGGGCAACAGACATTCTTCATGCCAAAGAAACTAACATTCCGATGAGTGGTTTTGCGGCAGTAAAATGAGTCTTATTACTTATTTAACAGCCTAGTATTTTAACGGTGCTAGAAAATTGATGCTTTCTCTTAAAGGTATATGGACTATTCGCCGCTTGGAGAAAACTCTGACCTAGATTTTCTACAGTATATCTTTAACATCAAACATTTGCTTGTAGCTTTTATTTCAGAACGTTAGATGGAAAACCAGAAGGTAGCGATTGTGAGTTGGTTAAAAAAAAAAAAAAATTATTCGTGGGAACAAAAAGTGTTGGATACTTTTTTTTGGCACTTATTTGTTGCGCTCAAATATGTACGTACATGTTCACCCAAACCTGTTTTTACGCGGTCTTTTTTATGTGATTTTTTTCTGCCATTTTTTTGTGCGAATTTTTTTTGTGCGGTATATTAAAATTTCAATAAAGATTGGGATTCAATAGACGTAATTATTTTCAAAACAAGTGCGAGGTAGTATCTTTAAGTGGCGACATAGGCACCCCAATGGGCAAAAATTTTCATCACTTGGTTTGTTTTAATGTCTTTAAATATTACAATTTTTAAGTTGTTATTTTTTTATGTGAGACTTTTTTTATGCGGTCCCTATCCACTTAATAAAAACAGGTTTGGGTGTATATGATAACGGAAGTTTTTATCGCTATTTAAGAAATACAAATAATAAGAGTGTCCAAGCGCTGAAAAGCATTTTCATCAGGAATGCATTTAAAAATAGAAGAAAATAGCTCAAAGAATATAGCCCGTGAAAGAAGTCAAAGATTCAATAAATTTTCTTCAGATTTTTACAATAGTTTTTATGAGTGTGCATTTGTTTGTACGGCGAGAATTGTTAGGAAACCGTTATTGTGGTGTTATTTTCAGAAGCAAGAACAGTAGGACCAAATATGAAATGCTATATGTTACTCTTATTTCCAAGAATGAAATGTCAGGTTTTTAAAAGATTTTTTTATGTATGAAATCAACATATCAAAACTGAAAAGAAAATATATTTATCTTCAGAATATGCTTTGAAGTTTCGTAGAAAATAATAACATGTTCTATTATTTTCTGTTTCAACTACTATCTAAATCCATGTTTTGAGATCAAAATAGAAAAGAAAAGCTGTGAGTTGAACAAATAACAGGGACATCCTTGGGCTAAAAGACAAATTTGAAAATAAAAATACTCATATGTACAAATTCTAGCATGTAAGTTTCATCTTTTTACTGCTGCTGAATAAAAGTTACGCACACTCACACACACGCACACACTCACACACTTACATACACACACACACACACACACACACACACACACACGTACACACGCACACACGCACGCACGCACACACACACACACATACTCACACACACGGAAACGCAGAAACACACAGTTTAAACACTTAAACCAATAGTTTAAGCTTTTAGCTCTTTTATAATAAAAAATGTGGGAAAAGTTAGTTTACACGGGATGCCTACAGCTATGGGATACTAGAAAAATAGCACAAACAAACAACTGTTTTAATTTTGTCAATAAATTTTTTGCATTTTAAATAAGTTATATAATCTCTTCGATTACCAACGCTGTCTATATAAACCTATTTGCGGTATTTTTATACGGAAGGTTCTGTACACATTCCACGCCCCCCCCCCCTCCTCCGTCGATTATTTGAAAAATACCTTCAGTATTTTTCACACACTGTACCATTTTCATCTTTACTTTCACTTATATATTCTTTTCTTTCCTAAATAAACGTTTATTCTCCCCATACTGCGTGTTTTGTTCGATACCAGATATTACTCCATATTTCTTCTGATTTTCTTTTTAAATCACATCTATTAGTTACAGTGAAATTCCATTACAACAAACTACAGTACATCGCAAATTTTGTTCGCTGTAACGGGAATTTCGTTGAAATGGAATTCAAATATTATAATAAAAATTAAATCGGGGTTAAAATCTTAGTTCGCTGAAACGGTAATTTCGTTTTCTTGGTTTTAGTTGTAACGGGATTTCACTGTATTTGAGACTGAATAATCTCAAAAAAAAAAAAAAAAAAAGACAGAAGAAGTCATCATTTTTCCGTATAAGATAAGAACAACCACATTAATTTAGCAGGAAAAAAAATCGGAACTGTAAGACAACCGAATTCCCTATAACATTCCCTATAATCATTTTTCTATTTTTTTTCCTTCTTGGTTTGCTAAACATTATCTTTATTACTTTTTTTTTATGTAGCAATTATAAGATGATTGTTACAACGACAAAATATTTTTGTTTCACCGCGTGATGACATTGTTTCTTTAATGTCATTAGGTTTTTTTTTTTTTTTTGATAGTCTGTATTTTGCGATTCTTGTTGCAGAAACAAATCTTAATACTTTGTATTAAGAAAGACCCTGTGCTTTTTCAATAGGAAAAAAAACATTTTACCTCACGTTTCCTACTAACGTTCAAATAATAAAACTAATACAATTTTATTTTTTGCGTCCTAAGAAGGTAAAAGAAATAACATGGCTATTCCTTTTATATGTTTCTTAGAATAGAAGCTATAGTGTATGATGTTCCAAAAATTACTATTATGTTTTAAAAAAGCATTAAAACAAAGACAAATATGCGCCAAGTATAATGAAACTTCTAACAACAAAGACTAATTTTTAAGGAGCTATTAATTACTTATTAGTTACATTTACTAAAAGGAGTCAACAATAGGGAATTTGAAGGTTTTATGCCGAACGATGTTTTAATGAGCATTTATTTTTGATGATTATTTTGATCCTGGATGTAACATATTATATTTTAATAAAAAGAAAAACAACGAATAAAGGAGCAAAAAAGTCTGTTAATTACAAAGTACTGTTTTGTGCTTTGTGAAACTAAACTAGATTTATGAAAAATATGAATTGAGGGGTTGAACTACATTCTTAAGAAACAATGAGCTAAAATAGGAGAGATAATTGCCTCAAATCAAGGAAAATATATTGATTTTATTTCTACTCATTACTGCCTCTTCAAAGTGAAATACTAATTAACTCTATTCTAAATGAATATAAGGTTTTCATAAGAGATAAAGAAATAGTGTTGTGCAGTAAAGTAAATGAAAAAAGTTCAACATTAAATTGCTCTAATTTGCATAGAACTTGAAATACCTCGTTTCATGTCTGTTCCTCTATAAGCTCACCTCATTTGCATTGGAAAAAGAGTTCCATATAATTCTGAAACACGTGTCTGCATTTCTCTTCAAATTTTTGCAGTTTAACGTTTTAATATACTCTAGACGTTAAAGTCCATTTCGGTTCGTTAATCTTACATCAGCGATGGTGTTTGAAATTTACTGTATGAATGTGGTGTGCAAATTTTGAATTATAAATTTATTTTAGCTGTCAAGGATATATATATATATAAAGAAATTTACGTATCTGATTAGGCAAAATTAAGTAATTTATACTTGGAGAGAAAAGCACTTGAGCACATTTCTATAATTCCAATCTCCTAGTGTAACAAGTACAAGAAATGGTTACTGTAAGTATAAAAATAATTCCTTAGTATAGATATTTTTATGATCATTTTGCTTGGTTTAGTAACAAGGCTCATAACTTAGCTGAACTCTTGTGTTTTTGAACTGAGCCCAAGTAATTTTTTTTGCTTTCGTTACTGCTGCTACATCGCATATATAACATGAGCTGAATATCAAAATTATAAAAAATATATATCAGACGACCTTTTGTTTTGTCATTTAAGCATTTCATGGAAGATTTTTAACTGGAGAATTTAGAGTGTTTAAAGTTCGTAAATCGAGAATGATAAGTATATAACTGTCCCAAAAAAGTAATGCATCGTGTAATCAAGCTAAAGACAAGCTTGGTGTTAAATCATTGCAACACAGTTGTTGTTTTTTTCTTATAAAAATGGCTTTTAATGCAATTTTATTTTTTAAAACCTTCATCCCACATCCAAAGCGTGACTAATGCAACAAATCATCGACAGAAGAAAAAAAAGAAACTATCCTGTCAACCTTTCTGATGACCCATGAATATGATTTTTACATACCCAATATTTGTTTTAAAGTATCTTTAACATGCTATAACATTCCATTATTATTATTTCAATTTGTACAGGCTACTTTAACTACAGGCGTTTTTATTGTAGCAATGTGACTAAAGTAAACTTTTACTTGATCTGTCATGTTTTCAAAGGAAAAGTAATTATGTGTTAGTGACGGATATAGTATTCAAACAGGGGTGGAGGACTATTTTAATTTGAGAGGCAAGAAATTTTCTCTAGTATTTCCTTCGGGGATCCTTCACGAAAGAAACACGACATTTATAATGTCGGTCGAAAATAAATTTAATAAATGTGTCTTTAAAGTCAACTGCAAAACGCACAAACGCTGAAAAAAATCTCCCACGTAATGTTGGTTCCATATCGCTATTAGTTGAACATACTTTAGACGTAAGATTACGCATTTGGTAGGTGGAACAACGATAAACGAAATTTGGACTGTAACGCTGTGCTGTTAGTAATAAAATTACCGTTTTGCCAGTAAGCTGGTGAGGATTTTTGAAGATGAATTTGTATACGCGCAAGCAGTGCGGAGCTGAGCTGCTTCTGTACATAAGTGAGCAAGAATTGAAGACGTCTGTTCCGCAACGCATCATTCTTGAATTTCTCGCAAAACAGGGCCCCAACCCTTCAAAAACTATGCAGCAGCTTCACGCACAGTTTTGGAAAGAAACAATTTGCATACACGAGTGTGTGAATGGGCTAAAGCATTTTAGGGAAGAAGAGAAGCTGTGGAAATGGAACCTCATGAAAAAAACCATTTACAAGTATCATTGCAAACCAAATTGTTGCCATTCATGACATTATTAAAGAAGAATAAGTAATGCTGCCTTTTGAAGGAATCAAAAGTTGCATATCAACTAGCGGCATCGGCAGCAGATGCGTAACGTCATTCTGCTGTATTAAAAGGCAAGACCGCATACTGTTTATTTCACGGGAGAATAATTAGAGTAAATGTATTGGACACCTGATAGAACACCGTCTTTGTAGTTACAGGTTTTCCCCCTGCATTTGCCATTTGTTTGGATCACTGAAAGAAGACTTAAAAGAGAGCGGTTCGAAGATGATTCAAGTGTGTTCTCTCTTTAACGATGGAATTAAAAGCTTGCTAATCTGGTGGAGAATATCAATGGGAAGATGCTACGCTGAAAAATGATCCCGATATATGTAGGTTTAGTTTTGACGCAATAAATGAGAATCTCGTTTATACACTGCTCGACATTGAAAATGCAACACCAAGAAGGAAAGGTCAGAAAGTGATGAAATTTGGAAAAAAGACAGACAGCAAGAAATAATAAATGAGATCTTAATTTCAAAATGATAGGCAGAATACAGAGCGAGAACGGCGTCAGCTCAATAGGATGTAGGACCACCGCGGACAGCGATACTCGAAGAAATACGTCTAGGCATAAAGTCAATAAGGGTGCGGATTATGTCCAGAGGGATGGCTCTCCATTTCCTTTCAACCATTTGCCACAGTTCGTCTTCTGAACGAGGCAGGGACAGAGTTTGAAAACGGCGTCCAATCATATCCCACACATGTTCGTATGGTGACAGGTAAGGAGAGTATGGTAGCGAGGGAAGCATCTGTGTGCCTTGGAGAGCATGCCACGTTGTCGTGTGGTGGGACATTCCACAGTTACTGCCATATTAGATCTGTCTCACGTCGACGCCACACACGTATGCGGCGACAATCACTGGATAAAAAGAAGCTGGATTCATCTGAGAACACGACCTTTCGCCATTCTGTCATCCACGTCACTCTAGTCCGGCACCATACTAAACGTTGCTGTCTATGTTGTGGGGTCACTGGCAGTCTTGTTAGCGGACGCCGTGATCGCAGACCACATGCGACCAAACGACAGGAAATGGTTTTGGTTGACACGGGAATATTCAGGGTATCTTGCATCTGCTGCAGAACCGAGGAATAAGTGACTTGTGGGTCTGCTACAGCTTTTCGGTGGATGCGTCGATCCACGCGTTCTGACGTCACTCTGACTGCCCCTGCAACCCCTCAATCTTGCCACATTTCGTTGTTCCAGCCATCTTTGGCACAGCCGGTGCACCATGCTCGCATACATGTGGGTATCAGCTGAGATTTGACGTACGGACCAACCATCCCTTCTCAGTTCAATCACCATACCCCTCGTTAAATCGGTATCTTCTGGAAGCGCCTTCGTTGACGTCGGCCTGGCATTCTCTCGTGTTACATGTATCCTCCAAGACAAAAACAAAATTTCTTTGATAATTCTCCAGTCAGAAATAACGACACGAATATTGCCCATTCTAGAAGTTCCTTCCCTTATATCTTACTTCACGTGCGTCGGAGAGCTGCGCATTTCACGTCATTTACATAACTCAGTAATGTATGTCTACTCTAAAATTTGCATAAATTTCTGAACACTCCTTCTTGGTGTTGCATTTTTAATGTCGAGCAGTGTATTTGAAAGAACTGCCCTCGTATAAAGGACGCTTTATATTTGCGATTGAAAAACTAATCGTGCTAGTATGTATAAAATTAGTTATTAGTAATATATTTAGTTATTAGTTTGTTATTTATGTTTAGATATTAATTTGTAGATATTATACCATTTGACATACTCAGAGCTCTTCAAGCTCGTTGTTTTATTCTTGCATTTACTAATTACATTACTATTATGTGAGTCATATACTCTTTGTATTTAGACAGACCTGATAGTATTTAGGTTTAATTTATGTGCACTTCTGTAAGTGTACTAGCTATTTTTTTTCCTTCAGTTTTGTTGATGTTGAAATGTTTTGTTCAGTTATTTTAGTTGTAATTGGAAAACTGTTCTACAAAACTATACAATAAACAAAGCAAAGATTTCAATAAGGTTGAAAAAATAAGTGTCCAACTCTAAATTTGTACTGATCGCTTTTGCCGCAAAATAAAATGCTTTTACCAGTTGTGTTTTAAGCTCCATTTTCGTGCATTTAAAACTGAGCTGTAAAATAAAAGCGATTTTTTTTTTACTTACAAAATCCTTTAGACCATAATAATGTAAAAAAAAACTGATAAAATAGCTCAAACATAACATATAATATATCAACAATCTTTTTTTGTGCGACAAAGAAAAGCATTTTTTGTAAGAGAAAACAGCGAGATATTTTTTGCGCATAAAAGGTTTCTTTATATTTCTTTTTTAATTCATTTTAGAAAGATAAAGGAGGCTTTGAAAATGTGCAGTGTGTTTAAAATGTATTAAAATTCATATCTTGCCCACAAATCCCATGCGTTTTTTGGGTGTATATTAAGTAGCAAATCCAGCTTTTATTGAAAATCTCTTAAAGGTGTTTTAGTATGCAATGTTGTTCTTACTTTAATAAAAAAAAATTATTTTCATAGAAAATAAATGATAATAGTCTTAAAAAGAACTGTATAAAGATTTGTTTATAGGAATATCAATAACTGTTATTGTGTGTGCGTGTGATGTGTGTTCGTATTATTTTCATGTCATTAGCAATACGGGAATGCTTGGTAAGGCGAGTAAATCTCTACATTTATTTACAGCTCATCTATCTGGAGCAAACTGCGTTATTTCCAGTAGTAGGTAGCAACCGTAGTATTGACTTCTCCCGACTTGACTTCCATGCTGAATTCTGTGAGATTTGAAAGGTGTGTAAAATATTTATACTAAGTTGCTCATGAGAAGGCTCTCCGTCGTGCCTCTCGCCGATCTTAATTTCTCAATCTGCCCCAAATGTTTTTTTTCGAAATTCAAGCAATTCATCAGAAATCGAGCAATTGTGGCTAAGTGTAAAACACCAAATGAAACACAAGCGGTATTTTCTTATACGTCTCAAGCTATCATCCATGTATTCTCTTTAGTTATTAACTCTTGGTGTTCTTCTTTAGAAGTCCGCAATTGTTTTTTAAATTGATATATTGCTCAGAAAACTGAAAGAAATTTACTAAACTCAAATGCACTGCTTATAACTGAATTATTTTCTTTCTCGATTTTCTCATAACCCAGTTTTTGAAGTTTTTATTTAATGCAACAGCCTGCCGAAAAAAGTGTTAACTCTATTCATTTGAAACTTTGAAAAAATGGTCATTGAACATATTACTGTGAGATCAACCTCAAAAAAAAAAATGTACATGCAATATATGATTTTGAAATAATGATCAATTCAACGTAGGGTGCAAAAAGCACGTTTTTCAGGGAGAATTTTTCAAAAATTTACCCTAAAACCTGTTTTAGTTACTTCTATTCAATTTAGAGAATCATATCACTCTCTGGTATCTAACGAAAAGATAGAAGCAAAAAGTTTTAAAAATTATGAAAAAGTGAATGCACTGGAAAAGTTAAGGAAACTGTAGTTTTTTGTTCAAAATATGGATCATTCAATTAAAAAAAAACTTATTGAATTTTTTTTCAACAAATAAGTAGTCAAAATGTGTTATTCACTTCATATTTAGTAATCATATAAAGTTTTAGAAAGGTGCAAGGAATATTGAAGAAAAAAAAATATTTAGGGTGTTCACGTACCTTAAAAATCTAATAATGTAAGGTCCTGAGACACAAATGAAGGTGGCATTTGCAAGCAGGGTCTATCTGATCTCCTGCTTTCTCGGATCTTGTTAAAAAAGATCCGATACTTTTGTCATCTTTTATAAGTTTGTTAACAGTTTAATTTTTGTAAGTTTTTTTTTAATTTGAACTTCTGTTTTTCTTATGCTTTGTTCTGTAAGCCTCGTGGCATACTTTGTGGAACTGGAGAAATTAAATTTTTTTTTAATTAAAAAAAAACACCATTTATACAGTTACGCCTTCTCGAAAAAAAGTTTAGATACAGTGAATCGGATGTCGGCTTTAGAACCCACAATTCATCTGCATGAAAACGAAGTGCAGAGGATAAGGCAGATCCTGTCTATGTTCTATAAGAAAGTCATTAATATGATTCGACATAAAAATAATTAATTAATAAGGTGACCTCAATTTTGTAGGAATGGTCGTTCCTAATCATACCTCGCATATTGACAGATGGGAAAAGAAGACTTTTAAAACGTATTATACATATGCTTGGATGTAAGAAATGTTCAAGTTTCTTCCCCTAAATTTTCAGCTTAATGGTTCATTTAAAATGTTTTAAATTATTCGGTTTTCCCTATTTTATAATGGGTTAATTTTAGCTTTACCATCTTTACTTGTCTTTATTTAAGTCTTTATTGGAAACGTTTTTGCGGTTTAGGTAGCAAAATATATGGGAAGATGGCGCAAAGCGGGTAGGCCTTCGTATCCGCCCCCATGGTGTATTAGGGGCGATGAATACGTACATCATGTTTACCCGAACACCTCCGAGTTATTATCAGTCCCAGCGAAGCAGCAGCGAAACGGCATGGTGCAACCAGGCTTAAAATTAATTAAAAAAAAGAGACACATTTAAAGAAAAAAAACGAAGTTTTGTAACTTGTGATTAGTCGAAGACCAGCTTATTTTTTTTTAATTGTCTATAATATTAACTTATTCTGACACTAACCACCTACGAACTACGATGGTCGTTCCGTTTTTTTTAATTATTAATTTAAGGTTATAATTATTAAAATAAAAAACGTGCATTTGAGCAAAGCGGGTCGGACAAAACGGATGTAGGATTTAATCATATATTTATTTAAAATTTCTTGACTCGTGTGCTGACTTAGATTTTCTCTTTCAATAGGATAAGTATAACTCTAAAAATTTATTTTTTAGGATGGCAATTAATTAGTCTATTAATTAACTCAGTTATTTCTTTATGTTCTATAAAAAAATGTACTGACTTTAAATTGGATAAGTACAACTGTTTTATATTTTTTATATAATGGCAGGTAGCTAGTCAATCATTTTAATCATTTATAACTTCATATTTCATTGCCAAATGTACCAAACCACAATTAGTTAAGCTTACCCGCTTTGGGCTCAGTGGTAGGGCAAAGCGGGTTTTTCACATGTTTGTTAAGTTTGATAATAAATAAATATTGGGTTGGGAAAAATAAAAAAAAAATCACTTTTTATTTTGAAGTTCAAGAACCCTGCTAGGAAATAGATCCGAAATCGTTGCCATTAATATCCAAAAACTACAATTTTCGAGCGTTTTTCGAAAACCTACCAGCTTTTGGCCACCCTCCCCTAATTGTTTTGATGAATCAATACACATTCTGGCTATTATATGTCAACACGACTGTTGGTGTTGCTATATTGTAACAGATTTAAAAAAAAAAGAAAAAAGTACAACAAATGGCGGTGAAAGCCCCCAAATAACCATTTAAAACACTTTATCCAATATTGCCAGATATTAGTAACAGTTGAAAAGCGGTCATTTTCACCACATTTCAGCCATCTTGGATATGGCACACCTGTAAAAAAATGTAGTAACTTCAGAAATAATGGCTTTTAAATTCAACAGTTTTTATACGAATTTGAAGATATTTCTATAAGAAACATTAATCTACCATTTAAATCAAGTAAATATACGTTTATTGTATTTTTACATGGAACATGGAAAAAAAATTTAATTTAACTAAATTTAATGGGTTGTAAAAATATCTATCTGATTTTTGTCCAATATTTCATAGAAACACTACCAAGAGATAGCAATGAATTTTGGGTAAAACTTATAATAGCTTAGTATTTATCCCTATCATTTTTTTTTTTTTTTTTTTTTTTTTTTTTTGCAGTGGAAAAAATAGTGTTGTAGTACAAATAATTTATTTTAAAGATAAGTATTTTTATTTAATGTTAAGTTAGTTACCTAGTGTTTCATGTTAAAAATGTAAATTTAGTTCTTTATTTTGATTGAGCGTAATTTATTACTTATATTTGAATGAAACGTTGCTGTATTCTTTTTGGTTTTCGATTAGCATGTATACTTTGGAAGATACTTTAGAAGTTACAGTCAAATCTCATATCTTTAATCGATTACCATGCTACTGATAACGAATTTCTAGGGTTTAAAAGTTTTGTAAGATAAGTTGTTTTAATACGAATTGAAACAATTCCCAAGTATAAAATGATGATGCCTCTACTTAAAAGGACACAAAACCTTAACAAATAAACTCAGTTTCAGAAATTTTACTTACTCATGCATCTAAAATTATTGGAATATATCTGGTAACGGACTTTGCCAAGTTGAAAAACAACTTTTCGCAAAAAATATGACTAATGCAGAAACTCTTAATTTGTTATATTTTCAAGTACATCTAACATATAGGGGAATGGTGAAATATTTACTCTGATTTCATCACCACCTATCTAGTAATATTGTAACTATATAGTAACAGATGTAGTCGATTCCAGTCAAGAAATAATATCACCATGGATTAAAGCCTATGATAATACAGGCACTTTTCACAAATTTATACTCATATTGTAATATTTTGTTGTAAGTCAAAAAATATTTTTGTTATTATAAAATGATAATTTTATTGTTATTAACATTCTAGGGATTAATTGAAAACATTTATTTAGTTCATATTAAGCTTATTTGTTATTTTGTACATTTAGTTAAGTACATTCGAGCGAAGTGGATGGGGCAAAGTGAAATATTTTGTTTTGTTTACTGACTTAATAATTTACTTAATAACTTCATCTACTATTTAATTTATTTGTTTTCCTTTTTTTAGTAAATTACTTATTTATTTATTCGTTCACTTATTTTAATTGTCGTTTATTCTTTTACCTACTTATTTATTTTTCTTCTTGTATTAATCAAATTATTTTTTTAATTTTTCGGTTATTTATATATTTGATATTATTATTTCAGCAACTTTTCATGCATTCATTAAAACTTTTTTTTACTGACTCATTTTATCAAAAATATTGTCTATAATCGAATAGAAAAATATTTCATTTTGATTTTCACTCTTCCCCATGAATTTCCACTTTGTTCCTTTTGAAGTATTCCCCAAATTTCCTTACACCAGCCACTACTTCACTTTTAAAGCGAAATTCACAAGAAGAGATTCTTTTTTGTTAAAAAATATGTATTAAAAATAATCCAGACGGTACTTTTTAAATTGGTGTAGGAAGCCCATAAAACTGGCATGTGTTCTCAGTGTGTTCTGACTTCTCTTACCTCCTGTTTACCTTTACGTGTCGGCGTAAGATTTTTTTTTACTTAACTGTTGACAAGTAGACATACCTTAATATGCCGTTAAAGTAAGGAAGATGTTGAGCCAATTTTCAAATATTTATTTAGTTTTTTTTAATTGTTAAAAATTATAGCTATTGACTCGTGATCGAACTTCGTTCGTGTGGATTTGGTATAGCATAGTAAGATTTTGGTTTTGGACCTGATTTTGTTAAAAGCAATCCCAAACAGCTTAGTTACACACCGTCAAAAAATCCCGAAACGTTACTAAGTATTTTCATATAACGTTTCGAAATTTCAATGGATTTTATCCACTTCCTGCAAAAATCAAGTATCTTTGTCAAAAAATTTCCTGAATGGCTAATCGTTGCACGAATGCAGACTTATCACTGTTGTGAAAAATATTTTAAACTCCCAGTTTAAAGATTAACTGAGCGTATTTATAAAGTGCATCGAATTCAGTTCGATTATGGCCCGTCCAGACTGATTAAGCTCCCAAAGGGAGCGAATAATGTCAAAGGACTACGTAGGTTTGCAAGAATTGCAGACGAGTAAAACTCTTGATACTACTTGATATTCTGCCTTTGATTTGGCCATGTTTGCAATACAGCTTTTGGAATTTTCGTGATAAATCAGGAAAAGGTGCCAAACAATATAATTAAACCTACTTAAACGTTTTTTCTAAAGTTCCAGAAACACGACTGGCTTTAAAAGGGAAAATTTCTGAATTTTTTAGGGGGCTTCCAAGATAATTTCAGGAAGGTTACTGAATTTTAGCGGAAAATGTTCCTGGTTTTTTCATAGTGTATTACTGGCAGAAATTAAGCACGTCAACTGCCCAATATTTTCCAGGACAGCTTCTGAATCGGTTTTACAGTGCAATATCTAGATACAGCAGTTTCGCCCTTGTATTCGAGCCATCATTGTGAAATAACCATAACGGAGGTGCAGGCGAATAACCTCAATTAAACGTTGAGTATACCACCACATTGGTAAATAAAACTATTTTATCAAACCAGCGAGAGGTCCGCTAACTTGGTATGGTTCTGCACCGAAAAAGGGAGAATAAAAGCTAAAATGCTACACATTACCGCCCCATTGCTGGAATTAAGGCAGAATAAAAAGCAATTTTTCGAGGAAGAGAGTATCAAGTTTGTAGACCTCTCGCTGTTGTGCTACAATACTTTTAGCAACCAGGGTGAAGATATACGCAGCGCTTCTCTGCAGTTATTTGCCTGTAGCTAGGTTATCGCTAGTCTTTCTAATGAGCCCGAAACAGGAGCAAAACTTTAGTTTCTGGATTCTTTAAGAAAGCTTTTTAGTATGTCTTTTATTTGTGCCGAAACTCCGGGTGTGGGGCAGTAATTTGTAGCTTTGTACTTGATGAAAAAGGTACTTTTGGAAAAGAAAAAGACCAAAAACTCTCCGTCATAATGCAAAATTCATAATAAAATGTATACTATTAAAACTTTTCTTTTTAAGTGCTATTTAAATATTTGAAATACTTTACAAAATCAAAAGCAATCGTTTTTTAAATCTACCTTTCTTGTTTCGGAAGTATAGCACTAAAGACAAACAATCATACAGCATTTTTAAAGAAACAATTTTTGGAGCAATGGTTTTCTTCAAAACTATATTCTTCGTTTATCTCAAAAGAAAAAAAAAAACATCTATACTACAATTCTGAAAGGATTACTTCCTTTTGTTGGTTTCTAAGCGTTGTTGACTATAAGATATATTCCAAGCAGAAATATTTGAATAGGACTTTTCATGAAACCTTTTGTGCAAGGTAACTTTAACAAAGGTCTCTCGTATCACACATGAAGCCTTACTTCAACTATTCGGAAAGCACTGTAGTTTTTTCTGTCTACTACATCAGAAGCAATAAAAGGTACCTAATGTGTTTGTGTTGCGATTATGATTTAAGCGTGTCTATGATCAAGATATTTATAAAATTATGCTTTATACATTCTGAATAAGGCAATAAAGTACATAGTAAACAAACAAAAAAAATATATCAAAATTTTATAAAATACAGGGTGTGGTGAAAAAAAAAACTCGAACAAGCAGTTTTTCATGTAAACATACATTTTTTACCAAACATAAATATATTATCATAACACAACAAATAATAATAACAGTAGATCTTCATCAATCAATGAATTTTACTGCCTTCAAACGGGCAGCCTTCTGTAGCGATGCAGAGCCGTAACCGCTATTAAACCGTTATTAAAAATTTCAGCCGTGGGTCGCAATTCTTTCAGCGTCAATGTATCCTATTCACACCGAAAAAATTGCTTTAGAAAGTCCGCTCTTATCTGGTTTAGGGCAGACCCTAGACCAATGGTTCCCGACCTCTTTTTCGGCAACTAAACAACCCGCGACCCCCTATGTGTCCTCCTCCATACATACTATGTGTATATATATATGTGTATGTATGTATCTATGTGAGCGATTATGAGTTCAAGGAGTTTGAGTTGTTTTATTCTTTATGGGTAGCACACAATGGTTGAAGAAATAAAAAAAAAAGATAGTCACTACAATGTTAAACATGCATGTCGATACTTTGAAAAGTCTTGCGTTCTAGCAGTGGCAAATGCAGAATTTTGTGTTTGCAGGAGTTGAGGTCATGAAAATCTTATATAGTCTTGCTGTCTCTAACTTTCATTGTAGTGAAGGAAGGCATTTTCTTTTAACACACAAAAACAATACGAGGTCAAAAACATGCGAGGAAGACGTTTGATAGTCACTCAACATTTTGCAAACGTATATATAACAACAGAGGAAGCAAGAGAGCCCAGAATTTTGCTTGGAGCGGTGGGGTCATTACTAGCATATGAGCAATCAAATTAAGAAATTGCGTTATAAAAGCGGAGAAAGAGAGTTAACAATATGAACCCATAGTCGTAAATGTAACATACGCGAAGTTCCTAACCCAGAAAATGTTCGAGATTCAAGTTCTAAAATTGCACTTTACACGAAATCTGGTGATGTTCGTTAGGAGGAGGAGGGGAGGTTCAGATATTTTTATGAACGGTTCAAGCTCGAAGACTCTGCCTCTGAAATTTCTTAAAATTGAAGTCCTAAAGGTTTTAGACAATTTTTACCATAAGGAGGGGGAGGAGAATTCTCTAACTCTTTAAAAGTAAAAATGAAATGTCCTAAAAATGCGCAGTGTAAACTATCTTTGTGGAAGTTTCAGGGAAATGAACACGTTTGGGCTATCTTGCCCAGGAAAATTTTGAATTTGAGATCCTAAAAACGCAATTAAAGGCCATCTTTACAACCATTAGGAAGATATGGATTTGAAACCTTTCCTCCGGAGTTTTTTCGGAATTGAAGTTCCAAAAACGAAATTTTAGAAGAGATTTAATTAGGGAGAAAGGATTGGGGGTACTCTCGCGGAAATGTTTTGAATTTTAAGTCCAAAAAACAGAATAGTAGGTTATCTTTGATAATAATAAAAAAAATGCTCGGGAGACCCTGAAACGGATTTTTTTTTTTGGAAATTTAAATCCTAAAATGGAAATTGTATACTATGTTTAATGATGTGAAGGGGGACAGTAGGCACTACCTCGAACTGTTTTCAAAATCAAAATCCTAAAAACTCATTTCTTGGCTATTTTCGATGAAGTTAGAGAACGGGATGGGGTTTGGGGCTCTTCATCGGAATATTTCCAATAAGTCCTAAAAACTCAAAAATAGGATATTTTTCAGAATAAGGGTTGGGGTGAAGAAAATCTCCCACAGAAATTATTCTAAATTGAAGTTTAAAAACGAAATTTTAGACGATTTTAGATGATGTTAGAGGGAGAAAATTTCGGTTCTCTTTCGCGACCACTCTACAGATGATATTATGCCAGGAAAATGTTCCTCGCACCACTCTTGTCGCTTTGGCCATGTGAGCTGACATGGAGTCTCGTTGAAACAACCAAAAGGACATCAGATGATCAATTAGCACATTTTGATAATGTTCTGGTGTTATTTTTTTCCGAAATTTGCATTTTGAATCCATCATAACTAAATGCATCTCAAACTATTATATACTTCTCTTCGTTGACTGAAGACTATTTTTAAGGTCATACCAGCTGTGTATGTAAACTTCATTCACCAAAGCTCAAGTTGTCTTCATCAGGTATTTAAAAAAAGAAAAATGTGCCTTCATCTCTCCTCAATTTTACATTTTATCTTTTTTCTTGTCAATGCTTTAATACCGGTTGTATTTTCTTTATTTTTTATAGCATTTGTCTTGGTATTTGATATAAGATGTTTCTATAGGCTGTAATGTGTGAAGTCTTTGAAGCAATTGAAAGTTTCATCAAGCCAGAAATCTTTTTGCATTCCTAATCAAAATATTTGCTGATTGTCTCCTGATTCGTAGTTATATTTTCTTCCAAATAAATCTATTTTGATCGGAATACCTTTTCTATTTTTAACATTCTGAGAAGCAGATTTAAATCATTTCATTAAAAAATTAGGAAAACACGTAACAAAAAAGGAACATTGGGCCGAAAACCAAAAACCAACTTCTTCTTCAGATTCGTGTGATTAAAATATCGTGCTAATTAATGATAATTACGCAGCAAAACCACAACAAACATATGAATGTTGTTTCATGGGATATCCCTGTTCTTTATCTACGTTTATTGCAAATAAAACATGGACCATTCGACACTTCACTAACAAATGAGAAATAGGGATGGAATAGGGGAGTGTGGCCCAAAGCGGGTGCGTTTTCGAAGAACGCTCGAAAATTGTAGTTTCTGGATTTTTTATCGCAGCAATTTTGGTTTTATTTCCTAGCAGGGCTCTTGAACTACAAAATAAAAAGTGATTTTTGTATTATTTCAAAACCAATATTTATTTATTATGAAACTTTAAAAACATTTGAAAAACCAGCTTTACCCTACCAGGGAGCCCAAAGTGGGTAAGCTTAATTAATTGTGATTTGGTACATTTGCCAATCAAATATGAAGTTATAAATGATTAAAATTATTGAATAGCTGCCTGCCCATTATAAAAAAAATATACAAAGAGGTTGTACGTATCCAATTTAAAGTCAGCACATTTGTTTCTAAAACATAAAGAAATAACTGATTAATTTAACAGGCTAATTAATTGCCATCCTAAAAAGTAACTTTTTAAAGTTAGATTTTCTATTTCAATAGGATAAGTATAAATCATCACACGAGTCAAGAAATTATAAATAAATATGCGATTAGATCCTGTACCTGCTTTGCCCGAAAACACGTTTTTTATTTCGATAATTATAACCCTAAATTTAAAAAAGAAAAAAAAACGAAATGACCGTCGTAGTTTGTAAGTGGATGGTATCAGAATAACGTAATAATATTGACAATCAAAAGTATAAGCTGGTGTTCGACTAATCACAAGTTGCATAACTTCATTTTTTTAAGAAATGTATCTTTTTTTTTTTTTTTTTTTAAGGCCTGTTTGCGTCATGCTGCTTCACTGCTGCTTCGGTGGGACTGATTAAAACTCGGGAGTGTTCGGGTAAAAACGACATACGCATGCTACGCCGCACATACAATGGGGGGGGGGCATACGAAGGCCTACCCGCTTTGGGCCATCTTCCCCTATGTATTTCTTGTCACCTTAGTATGAGTTAGATATAATCTAGTAAAATACGTTGAACGCACGAAAAAAGGAGAGATGCGCTTTTATTTAAAGTCATTTTTGTGCCCATTCAACAGTATTAGTAATTACAATTTAGTCACTGTACTATATTAATGTTCGTTACATTCAAATCATTTTAGGGAAGTTTGTAATGTTTTGTGAAGTTACTACAATATATATATATATATATATATATATATATATATATATATATATTTGAAATACGTTTGAAAGACCTAAAAATTAAGTTGTTGGAAGAAAAAAATTCTTAAAGTTAGTAAGGTTTAACAGACTTTTTGGCAAATTTATTCGTTCGAGATAAATCTATAGTATTGCCAACAGCTTAAACAAAAATAAATAAATAAATAAACAAAGTTTTTTTTTCCATGTTGGAAAATATGAAAAAGATTTTAAATAGGATTGTTTCTAGTGCTAAAAACAAGTCTAATTAATTTGATCGTACAAGCTATCCAATATTAATTAAAAATGTTTTTTTTTTATTTAAATGACCAAATTGTTATCTTTTCATCCGATCATAACTATTATATTTTTCTTACCTTTAAACTTTCAACTTCATTGTATAGTATCGTGTATTTTCCCTATTTATGTAAACTATGAAATTTTGAAAAAATATATACATTTCTTTAATAAGATGTTCAGTCAAACATTTTTCCAAACATTTCGTTTATGCCTAATTACCCTCTAATTAAACCCGTATAGAAAAATTAAACTAATATAATGTCACTTTTTCCTTAGTTTTGGGCTTTAACCTTGAAAATTTTACTTTTCTATTTGCATATAAAGTGCACTTTTTCCGTATTGCAATTATGTTTAAACTTTAACAACGGCGTAATTACGTTTTGTGAATAAAGAGATTAAAATGTTGATGTGGGGTATTTGGAATTTAATATACGCTTTCGAAGATAATCACCGTAAAATTCTACTTGCGTATAATCAGGAAAGTTTTGTAATGCATGTTTTAATTTAATCTAGTGCTAAATGTTTTATCTGCCGAAGTATTAAAAAAAAAAAAAAACAGAAGAAAATGTATTGAGTGATGTACTTGTACTGATTTCATTGCTTTCTCTCATTCCCCATTTTCGACTAATTTTTAAATCTGTGTAATACAATACTTGCTTCTGCGGTTTGGAAAGCAAACCACCGAATACCATTCCCTGTGAGTATGATAAACCATTTTTCAACAGTAATTCATGACGAACTAAATAGTTTTCAATGCATTCGGTGAGCAGTATTTTTCAACTAATTTTTTTTTACTTCTTTTTACAAAAAGAAAGTATTGTATTAGCGAAAAAAATTTCACTCAAAAATCGACTTTAGTTTCCATTTTACTCATCCCGTATGAATGTTGAGTTTTTTTTTTTTTTTTTTTTTTCGACTCGACCACACGTGGATAAGTGCCTAAGAACGTACAGACAAGCGAAATATACATTTTGACGATTCTCGAGTTAATTACAACGAGTTTTCTCGTGACGTCTATATGTACGTATGTATGAGCGTATGAGCGTATGTATGTCACATAACTCAAGAACTTTATTTCCTAGAAAGTTGAAATGTGGTACGCACACTCATAGTGGGGTCTAGTTGTGCACCTCCAATTTTGGTTGCACTCGGGTATTTCTAAAGGGGTCTTTTGCCCCTTTTTTGAGGGGAAATCATTGTTAATTTCGATGTAAGCTCAAGTGGTGTTATAATTTTGTGGACACTTGGCGATATATCGCCAGTCGCCAAGTGTTGTCGCCCACTTGGCGACAAATTTGGCGATTTGTTTTTAAAATCTGATTTCAAGTTGGCCACTGTTGGTAATATTTAGAGAGTAGACTATTGAATCACATTAAAATTGCCAGTAATGGAGAAATGACATTAAATAGAGTAAAAGGAAGTCATGTGATGCACACATTAGCTCGTTTCCGGAGCATTAATGTCGTCACTACTAAGTCTCCGTGTTTAACGCAAGGTTATCATATGTACGAGTTGCGTAATTCAGCCCCGTACTACAGCTCGTACTAGCAAATAAGGCTCTTTCTCTCAATTCTTTCTCCCAGTACCAATGTTAGTCCTCTTTTCGATATCTACTAAAATCAAGAACCGTTGTAAATTAGTGAAGTTGTGATAAATGAAATAATCGGTCAAAATGTCTTGTTAGCAAGAACAAATGACGATTAAATAAACAAATTAAGAAATTCGTTTAATGAAAATAAAAGTAAAGCTCTTCGCCAAAAAAAAAAAAAAAAAAAAAAAAAAACACTAGTTTTAAAGCATTGTAGACTTGGAAATACTGTGGAACAAAATACAAAATATGATGCATTTAAGTTACTGCAATAACATTTTTGAATGTGAGAATTAAGAACTTTGTTTTTATTTCATATTAACTGCTTCCTTCGGGTTTGCTTCTAAAATAAAAGTAATGTCAAGTGAAGGGTGTTCAACAACAGGCTTGAACGGAAAAAAAAACTAAAATTTCCTGAGAAATCGCGAAAGAATAATTAAAAAGGAAAAATTCTAAGTCCTCCGATTCAAGAAAAAGCTTCAAAACAATAGCAAAAAATGTGTGCATTTACAGTCAAGAAAAAAGGTGCAACAGATCTTTCTTTTCATAGATTTTCTTCACGCTGATTAGAACTCGGCTCACGGCAGACGCTCATTTTCCGATTTAATATTGATGTTACTTTGCTTAAAAATTCTTATAACTTTTCTCCTGAATTTACAGTCTTAGCGGTTTTGAAATCCAGAGGAAGTGAATCTATTTCACGGATATTTTTTGCGCCCTTTCGAATGAGACTGAAATCAGAACAATCGGATAATTATTTCGGGTAGAAGGAGCCATTTGTTGTCATTTTCAGATTCTAAAACTAACATTCGAACAGTTCGGTATTTTTTTGGTGTTTGAAAACCCCCCTAAGCTCCTTCTCGGGTGCTCAAGAACCTTTCTGCTGAATTAAAGTATGCGCTGTGTACGTAAACTGCGGATTTATATTGGGAATATACATACATAAGTAAACTCAGGATTATCAGCGGAATATGGTGGCACAAGTGTCGCAAATAATAAATCGTACAGTAAAAATGTTTGCATTTTCGCACAACAGCGCAAGCTGAGTTATTAGGTGACTAATGAAGTTTCATTTTCGTAGCCTGCTGATCTAAAGCTTCGCTTTTTCGCAGAGAAAACATAGCACAGAGCTTTATGATGGTTTTGATACCTGAGATTAAATTTAGGCAGTGGTCCAATATATACGCTTTTCCCCTATATTTAACTTTCATCCATCAGTTCAGAGAGCAGTTGTAATCGAATTGAAATTTAAAGGCAAACGTTTTATAAATTTAAATGTGTATTTTGCTGTTCTTCAACTTAGCGAGATCAAATACAATTGACTCTAAAAAATATTGAAGCAATGTAAATAGCATTAAAGATGAAGTTATTTTGCATATGAGTGTAAATGGTGTATTCTAGTAAAATTAGAAATGTCATTTAGATAACAAATGAACACGATTTTTTTTTTTAAATCATATTCTATAATTTCTTCCAGATAATTATACGCTCATTTATCTAATGAGAATGCCCTTGGTTCCAAGGGAAAAAAACCTCATTTTGGAAAGCCTTTAATTCCGTAATGATGGTAATTAAAATGAGAAACAAACGAATTCGGAGCAATTGTTAAAATGTTGCAAAATAATCCATTTTCCAACTCACAGGACCCTTTGGAGAATAAAACTGATTAAGCACAACCACATTTGTAAGGTTTCATTTACAGTTAATGTAACAAATATCAATTTATAAACAAAATATAATTTGATAACGAAGCAGCATTACATGCTAAACAACACACAAACACATAATAACAGTAACCGTTTTCTAAATCGGTGAAGGGTGCCTTACATTGGTATATGTCGCTAAATATACATATTTTTTCTGGACTGTTTTTCTGTCGGCCCGTTCTTTGCTTACCAAATTCTATGATTTATGGATGCGACCTTCATGGATTGAGATCTAAAATCATCTAAAAAGGGGTCCTTCAATGGATGCGTCCTTTAATGCATTGAGATTTAAAATCATCTAAGAAGAGGTCCTTCAATGGATGCGTCCTTTATTGGAATGAGATTTAAAATCATCTAAGAAGAGGTCCTTCAATGGATGCGTTCTTTAATGAATTGAGATTTATAATCATCTAAGAAGAGGTCCTTCAATGGATGCGTCCTTTAATGCATTGAGATTTAAAATCATCAAAGAAGAGGTCCTTTAATGGATGCGTTCTTTAATGGATTGAGATTTAAAATCATCTAAGAAGAGGTCCTTCAATGGATGCGTCTTTTAATGGATTGAAAATTTCCTCTTGAATTGTCGGAAGGAAGAGTCGGGTAACTCAGTCGGTAGAACATTAAGCTTTCAACCGAATGGTCTCGGTGCCTATGTTTGAATGGCTCCAGTTGCAGCATTATTAAGGTATGCATTTTGTCAAAAAAAATTTAGGCGTTAAAAGTATTGCAGCGGAAATATTTTTCTCTTTTTTGACTCCTTGGTACAGTCTTTAATAAGCATACTGAACTATGGGGAATCCTCTTTTCATCGTGATCGTTAGTTTGGCCTTTTTTACTGTGTGCACCATTTCCAGACGGAACTTATTCTATTACGTTCTTTCCGTACATTACATACATTTGCCGATGAATTTCTGTAAGTTTTAGGTGTTTTGGCAGAAATAAAAGCCAATTACAGCGCAAATTTTAAATTTGAATATCGATAAAACGGGCAGTTCGGGGAATATATATATATATATATATATATATATATATATATATATATATATATATATATATATATATATATATATATATATATATATATATATATATATATATATATATATATATAATTAAAAATACTAATTTTAGTGCTACCTTACTGTAAAAATATTTTTCAAACCTAAGAGAAACGATGTACGGGGTCTGAAGTAAAAAGATGTGTGGGAAAATTTTCAAAAGTGTTAAAGTTCAACGTACTAGGAGCACGTGTTATTATTGACCAATCGAGTCAAAATTTTGTACACGTTGCTTTTTATTATAGTGTCACAAAACTTGGGAATTCCAAAAAACAATTTTTCCCATATAGATAAGGACCACCCAAATAAATAATATATATTTATTTATTTGGGTGGTCCTTATATATATATATATATATATATATATATATATATATATATATATATATATATATATATATATATATATATATATATATATATATATATATATATATATATATATATATATATATATATATATATATATATATATATATATATATATACAACGTAATATTAACATAATTAAGTTGGATCGATCTTTTCAACAACCCCTACAACTAGAAGGATATTTTATAACTAGTGTCATCGTGATTATTATGCTAATTTGGAACCACTAAAATAATAAATTGATAACTTTAAAAAAATTTTAAATATGAAAAAAATATCCCCACCCTCGCAAAAAAAGAAAATCCATGTATAGGCGAAATGCATTTAGTTACAATTAATAATTTACATTAACTCATTTTACAATATTAAAACTGTTCCTCAATGTAAGAGACTGGCACAGCTTTTGCATACAACCCGACTATTCCACGGTACGATAAGATTAAATGAAAGCCAAATGAATGACAAAATACTCATGTAGATCCCAACGCGCAATTATGTTCTCAGTAAGTCGCCTATGAAACTTTGTTACCCTAAGTTCTAAAACGAATGTACAATTTGAAAATGCATCAAAATATATTGTATTATCGAAGTTTATATCTACTTGTTTTTGAGGTTCATGTTAGCGTCGTAGAATGCAAAAGCTTTGGATGGCGTTTCATGGGAACAATTTGTTGAATAAACGATTTAATATTGGCATAGTTTAATAGCAGAGTTTTAGAGATTAAGTAAGTTATTTTTTTTTTAATCTTTTTTTTCTGAATCCAACATTAAACGAAAATATCAGCTTGGCTTAAAATATTTCCTTTTTTAAAGATTCAACCTTTAATCGTTTTTTAAACAAAGAAATTTGCGAGAACCAAAAATTGTTCGAAATATTTTAATGTCACTTCAGTAATGATGGTTATTGGTTATGTAAAAAAATATTCCAGAGCAAAGAAGTCTGAGCTTTTAAGGAATTGATGCGATAGATGTGAAGCGAAATCATTTTGATTTAAATTTTCTTTTATCTTCGCCTTATAAATGCATTTTATTCGTACATCATTCCTGATGGAATGTAAAGAATTGGTATTTTTTGATTTAAGGCCGGTGTTCTACTATTTTTATTTTCTTAAATATATTTAAACTTTCGTTTTTTTTTTTTTTTCATTTTTTTATTTGTGTGCGTGAGCATTATTTTACGTACTTGATGCTGTACAGTTGTCTAGACTGGTATACATATGTAAAAATATTTAGTAGGACGCTACGTTATTTAGCTACAGGCTGCAAAGTTAATGCAGTAGAGACAGCGTTTCGAATGGAACTAATTGAAACAGCACTTCTTGTAAGTGGTATGTAATCTGCTTGTAACATAAAATAAAAATGTAGCATTCGTAACGTCACACATGATATATGTTTCTTTCTTTCTTTTTTTTTTTTTTTTTTTTTGTTTTTTTGCCACCAGCTTCAAAAATCGTTTTCTTTTTTTTTCTTTGAAAAAATTCAACTAGACAAACTATTAGAAAAACATGATACGGGTTTTGGAATTCATATTTTTGTCTGCTTGTCCATATATTTACGATTTAATTGCAAAAACTCTGCTTTTTGTATTACGTTGTGAAGTTTGAACGACCTCACTGGCCTCCCACGAGTGATTTAATATTCTATATGCTTTAATAGTTCGCTATAAAAAGTAAACAAACTTAGCATTATTTCACAAGTTTCCACGGTCTTACTTTCATGTTACGCAACATAGTTTTAATGTTTACAGCATTTCTATCCTCCCGAACTGAGGTTAAATATGTGGTTATAAGAAGTCCCGAAAAAAAAGCAGATCGAGTTACACTGCTGTTAAAGCAAATTTTTAACAGTTGCCGTTAAGGAAAAAGTTTAAATTTTATTTTATTCATATCATCTGGAAAAGAAATAACTGATAGGCATCGTGTAAGTTTTGGAACCAGTGAGTCTCGGTAATGATCGGTTTACTGTCTTTATTTTATTTATTTATTTATTTTTTAGTTTTCTTTCATACTAGTATCAAAAAGATCATAAGTTCTGTTCATCCATAAGCACGTTTAATGCACTTTTAAATCCATTGGGAGACCTGGAATTTTATTTTTCTAAATATAAACCTTGAAGTGGCCACTACTTAAGCACTGGCCACTACTGTTTTTTTTTTACCTTACATCTGCATAATATAAAAATTTTGTGGTCAGATTTTTTTATTTCCAACTCAGTCATTTTCCAACGGAGATCTCCTTCTTTCAGGTTCTGAATCCCTGTTTGAACAATGATGGGAATTTACGTCCCTTTCCCCACCACTGATCCATGTGTTCAATTTTAAGATCAGATTTGTAAACTAAAGTTGGTTAGAATAGCTGAAGCTAAATTTTGAATAAATTTATAAGTAAGTTTGTTAGGTAGATTTGAATCAAGCACTCTAAAAGACTACAATATCGAAAATATTTACATGTGACCACAAAAATGTGCAAATTATGGTTTGTTTTACTTTTTCATTACCTTTTTTAAACATTTAGGTCTACTCTTTTAATAATCGCCAAGTTCTTATTTTTTGGAGTATTTTAATATTTTTATGAAAACGATAGAGTAGTGTTGTTATTAAAGCGTAAATATGTCTGATTCGAAATTAAATAGCTCAAACATAAATTGATATTTCATCACTAGAATTTTTCATTAAAATGCACACCTAAATAAGTGCAAGAAAGGGAAACGTAGAATTATAGAAACCTTGGTAGTTATAATATTGAAATTTACATTTCAATAAATATTTCATCGCTCAAATGCTCTAATATCAAAGAAAAATCTTTCAAGCTTGAAATAATACATAAAGGTGCAGATTCTTGCAGTAATGAATCAAAGATTTTTATTTAATGTATGCTTAAGAGAAACATATATTAAAAATGCATTTGCATTTTTGCGAAATTTAGATTAAAGAAAGATATTTAAAAAATGACGTGTGGAAACTTATTAGAAAAAAAATAGATTTTAACTAAAATCCCCTAAAACATGTATGTATACATTTTTTTTAAATGTTTCCTCTTATTAGTGCAAGTCTTTCTTCTTTCATTTTATGTTAATATTATACACCCCGTCTATTTAAAAGATGTAAACAGACAGAGATCGTATTAGTGTATAAATACTTCGAAAATATTTTTTTAGTTAGTTACTTTATTCAGCCGTTTATATCGAAGCACAAATCTGGAAAAAATGCCAAGAATGGTATTTAGATGGACGTTTGTTTCTACAAACAGTGTTTGCTAACATCCACATGACAATAGCATTGTTCATTTTACTAAGAGTGTAAGAATGTTATTCATTTAGTTGCATTTATTGTTATCCTGATCTGTCCCTGTATTAAATAAAACTTTAACGCAGTGGTTTAATATTTAACTGCATTTAGCAGGGCATTTAAAATCTTAAAAAATGCGACGTCTGATCAACATTCATATTGTTTTTAATGAATTTTTTTTTCAATTTTTCAAAGAGCTGAAAGAAAATTTACTTGGGAGTTGAAGTTTTTTTCTGCTACAGCAGCAATTATATTCAATTGGCATAGTTAAGATTAGGAATTAAAGGAGGTTTAGCAATACTCTCAAGTTGTTATCCGTATAAAGTTTAGCAACTTCATCTAAACATTCATAAAAATAATGCATTGCTATTAACATATTACCCTTAAACAATTTAATGTCTTTATAATTGTCATTATTGCTGAGAATGCCAAGTTTTTATATATTTTAAAATAAAAATAACAATTAAAAAATTAAGATTTAAAAAGTAAACAAAAATAAATGAAACATTTTTAACAAATTCTGAAGTCTGAATTTATCTTCGATGAGTAATTAAGTAGAGAGAAATGTTTTATGATACTAAACAATTATAACAACGTCAGGGATATCTTAAAATCTAGCTGTTGCAAAAATAACCGCCCATCAACAAAAGGAATGCAGTTTTGATAACAAGTCCAATTTACTGGCACATGCAATGAAAAAATACATTTGAATGTGAAGAAAGAAATGCAGTATTTTAAAAATGTTCTTCAATTTGGTATAAGTAAAACAAAACAAAACAAGAAAAAAATTATGTTTAGTCCCCCTTGTTTCTGGAATGTTAAGTCTACTGACTTCTTTTTTAAGAAATCATATATCTAAAATATAAACTTTGGTAGGTTTTTTAAATGTGTTCAAAACTGTGACTGACTTTTAGTTTGAATGTATGTGAAGATTTACAGTTAAGTTGGTCGAGCAATAGCATATGCTTGATGAAAATAAATCGCATATTCTTTTATTCGACTTTCAAAAAAATAAATAAATAAATAAAAAAATGTGTTTCATTTTGAAGGTAGCAATTTTTAGATTCTCTTAAACGTGTTAGCTATTCCTCAGTATCAACAAATAAAAAAAACCAAACACAGCAAAAAAAGAAAAAAAAAGTAATACTACTTCTGACACGTGCTGCGTGGCTCTAAAGAATCCCTAATCAGTACGGGAAACCCTGCTAAAGTGGATACCCCGGGCACAGCGAATTACGGCTATAACTCCCAAATAATTAGTTGGGCGGCAGCCGCTTTTGTCATAGCAACGGTCGTCTGTCGTCGCTCCGTCTGCGGCAAACATGTCGAGACGAGTTCGCGTCACGCGACGCCAGTGACCGATCAAAGTCTGTTTTTTGGAAAACAGAATTAGTTTAAAGAGGTTAGTGTTTCATTTATAACTTTAATACTGTTTGTGACATGTTCCTTGTTATGAGTAGGATTTGATGTACGATTATGTAGCTTTCAACTCTCCGTAGACGACGAGTTTAGATGATCTGGTTTTTTAGTATTTTTTAGTAACCTCAAAAATGTACATGAAGGGCAAAGCGGATTGGGCAAAGTGAATACCATATTCACTTTGCCCAGTCATGACAAGTCACTTCATCCGAACCTGGAAGTCCTTCAATATTAAGATCTCAAGACAATGCTGCCACTGAAGACTATCCTTATACTCCCATGGGATCTGAAACAACAGAATAAATCCAAGGTAATGATGTTCCCGCCGCTTCACCAAAACCTGGATGTTTTACGAACTACTACAGTCCTCCAGTTTTACTACCTATTCCTCAGCCTGTTAAACCAATAACAACACGTAGACAAAAACTAGAGATCTACACTCCAGACAAGTACTCCAGTAAAGGACAATCAGAGACAAAAATTTGAAAAATCAAAAAAGACTGTCATGAAGTAACTAGATGATGTTTCGACTAAAGCTTCTCAGAAGACTATTAAAAAGACGAAGTATCAAAAAGACTAATCAAAAATCTCTGCTACAAAACATAGGACTGCATAAGAGAATGATAAGAAGAAGGAAGTAAAGAAATTTGATGATGTAACGTGCATTTTCTGTGATGAAATGTTCATTGAAGAAGATGATCAGCCAATGGAAAACAGGATACAATGTCGTATTTGTACTCAGTGGTGTCATAAAGAGAGTTCAGCATTCGAAAATTTTAATGATTTTGTTTGTGAGAACTGCAATGATTAGTATTGTAGAAGATTTTTTTTTATATGCTCCTAAATTTTGTTTGTTGACTTTTTGAAAAAAAATTCTTTGCTTGTTACAATAATTACTGCAATAATTAGCATTGTAGAAAAATGCTTTTTAATACAAGCCTTCGATTTTCAATGCTTATTTTATTCTTAACTTCAGTTTCGTTGTTTGTAATAGCAACAATAATTAGCACTGAAGCAAAGAAAATGTTTTTAAATATGTTCCTTATAGTTTGAAAGTTTATTTTATTTTTAATTTTAATTTCTTTGTTTGCAATTACTACAATAATCAGCATTGTAGCAAAAAAATTTTTTTTAAATATGTTCCTTTAATTTTCAATGGTTATTTTATTTTTAATATTTAATTTCATGACAAATAATGTTGCTGTTCGCTTTGCCCTAGTAACGAATCCACTTTACCCGGGGTGTTGGGCAAAGTGGATGTTCTTGCCATTTTTGAAAACCGGCTTTATATCTAATAGTGTAATTAATATTAAGGACAACTGTTATTGCATTACGCAAGTTCATTAAATGAAGACTGATTATAAACATTTGTTTCAATTTCTAAAGTTATAACTAAATGACAATAATCAAGAAAAGCTTAAGGTATTCACGTTACCCGGGTTTCCCCTATATGAAATTGTAAGCTTTGAGATGTGAGAACTGACTTAAGCGGGTTTTGTCTCAAGAATAGTAGGTGCCCTATTAAATGTGTATCATGTAACTTCAAAACACTTGTCTGCAATTTTACTGCTTGTTTATGGTTTAAACTTCAATATTTTTTTATTTTATTAGCACAAAATTACTTAATCGAAACCCTGTAAAAACGTTAACGATGCTTGGAAGCCATTCATCAGTTTAAATTTCAATACTGAAAGACAAATCAGTAATCTATTTCAGAAAGTAAATAAGTACATAAAAAGTCCAATTCATCAAACCTTGTCAGTGTAGAGAAAATTAAGCGGTATCCGGAAAAAAACATTTTCCCTTTTTTTCGTAACTAAAAAAAAAGATACAATAAAAGAAGAAGCTTAAATGACTCGGTCTCAATGAGGCTAAAAAAAACAGAGGTTAAACGAAAAAAAGGAAATAAACTGGATACAAAATGATAAAGAGTAAACTTAAATTCTTCAAATAATTTGAAACTAAAGAATACAAGTTCTAGACGCGAACTACTTTTTAGAAATGTCAACTGACATTTTCTCGCGTAAGTGTTTTACATTTCTATGAAGATGTATGCCTATGCAGATGTTTCCGTCTTTGAAAAGAAAGTAGTAAATCATGTCGCATTTCCTCCTGTAAAGTTTAAACAGAAAATTCAAGTAAAGAAATATTATCAATTCGAAAGATTACAGATGTTTACAAATTGCCGAAAAACTTGAGATAGAAATGTTTGACTGGAGCAAAAATGAAAGTGTGTAGTCATGTTTCTTAGAGTGTTTTGATTCTTCAAAAGATATTTACAACTCCAGAGTGAGACATTTTACTTGGAAAAGGTACAAGAGAGTTATCATTTTTGCCCGTTTACGAACTTTTAATAAAGGGGTTCCAAATGAGATATATTTCGCCAAAACCAATAAATTCATTCAAATCTTTTACGTTCAACAAAAAGAATCTTTTATAATAAGCTAATCATTTCTCTTAGTATACTTATTAAAGCTTAAACTGCAAATTTTTCGTTAATTCTTCCCCCCTCCCCCCCGTTTTGTTATTTAAAAAAATAAGTTTAATAGTTCTCGATCAAGTGTGTGCGTTGCAAATTTCCTACATAATAATTTCAACATAATACTTAATTTTTAGTTTTCCCTGTTAATTTCAGTTCCCTAGTTATTTTATTTACCTTTTCAGCCCGAAAATAAAATGTACAACTGAAAGAAAACTGAATTTTTCATGAAGGTACTTGTAATATAAATTTTACCTATGTTTCGCATAACTGTCAGGAAAAAGAAGCTTTATTTTTTTTTCTTTAATAGGAGGAAAACAAACGTAATATTTTTTTTGTCTTTATGTTAACATAGTATATAAAGAGTTCAGTCAGCCTCATATAATATTTCTGTAGCCTGTTTTTTGTCGGTACGCGAGATCTTCTTCATTTCTTGATCGATTTCTTTGATTTATCCCTGATTTAAAAGCTTATCGTGCACGCTAATGGCGAAAAATAGACCCACGGTCTAAAGATGTTTTATTTTTCTGTAAAAAAAACCCTGTTCTTAAGCACCGGACTGAGGTTTTTGGTTAAATTTAAAAGTTTAACATGCTTTGTGACCGACAGAGCTTAATAGCTCGATCGGCAGAAAGTTCGACTGGTAACCAGAAGAACGAGTGTTCGGACCCAGCCCGGATGACCTGCATCGAAAAATTAGACAAATGTCACGCATTACATGAGCACTTAAAAACAATAAATAACAGGAATACTTCTTGATGTTACGAAAACTTGATGAAACCTGTAGCTAAATTGGTTCTTAATAGTAAGAGTTTTTTTTTTGTTTTTAAAGCTTTGGCTCCGGCCAGAAAACTAAAGTATGATGTAAGCAAAAATATAAATATCAAGTTTAAGATTTCAGATTACAATTGAATAATTTTTTGTTCAGAAAAAAAATATCTTATACTGAAATGTAGATTCTTCTAATGACAGTTTTTGACCCTTTGTACAAATAAAAAAATTACTACCCCAAATTTAAATTACGCTTTTCTATGAATATTTATTAGAATATGAAGTAAAACATTAAAATTACCAACAACTGGATGGGTAAAATATCATTTTTTTTCTTCTTTCGGCAAAAAAGGAATAGCCACTCACATGTTTACCACATTCGAAAAGCTACGCTTAAAAAACGAACTTAGTTCAACTGATTTTGAATTTTAAACGTTCGATTAAATGATGAACACATACTGTTATCTAAGCCATAGCGATTCAAGCAGCCTGCGATAGTAAATTGTATAAATTTTCAAAAACAAAAACAGTTCTCTTCAATATCTTATCCTATATATTTATTCTGTGAAGTATTTTTTGCTGTTTTTTATTTCTTAAAGAAATTTCCTCCCTCAGTTTAATGCTTATCGAGCAGGCTAATGACAAAAAATAGAACTACGGTCTAAAAATCAATTTTTCGGAAACTCCCTTTGCTCTTGCAGAACCTTGTTGTAGCCTGTAGTTCTTATACAGTTTTGTTTTTTTAAAGCAAAATTCTAATACAATTTTCAATTTTTTTGCGTCGCTTTCAGCGAAAAAAAAAAAAAAAAAAAAAAAAAAAAACCACAATCAACCGTTTTTTTTTTCATTCTTTTTTTTTAATAAAACTTAAAAGCACTGGACTTAGTTGTTCGATTAAATTGATATTTTTTTTTAGTAGAGCGTTCGGCTATTAACTAGCTGAACTTCGGGCCCGTCCGGGGTGTCCACATTATAGCTAATTTAGATTAACTTTACACATTACATGTACTCATAACATGCAACAGATAGTTCACGTAAGGGAATAAAATAAATGCAACAGGAATGCTCCTTCGCGTTTCGACTCCTTTATGCAGGCTACAGTTATTACTCAGATAAGTTAACGAAGGGTGTTCTTTCTTTTTTTTAAGCTTTGACTCCGTTCAGATAACTAAGTATAATGAAAGCATAAAAAAAAGTATTAGATTTGAAAATTCAGACCTCAAGGGAATACGTTTTGTGCAGAAAAATTTTCATTGTATGAGGAAATGTAGTTTTTTCTAATAGCATTGTTCGACCTTTTGTATAAATAAAAAAAAAAAAAAATACTACGCCAAATTGAAATTACGAGTTTCACCCAGTAAAACTTTAGCTATTTATTCGAATACGATGTAAAAGCATTAAAACTATTATCAACTTCATTAGTAAGAAATCATTTTCTGCTCCTCTGTTTTCGGCAAAAAAAAAAAAAAAAAGAGCATTTTGTCTACGTTCGAAAAAATTACACTTATAAGACGGACTCAGTTCAACAGGTTTTGGTTTTGAAATTTAAGTTTTCGATTAAAAAAAAAAAAAAAAAAAAAAACATGTGCTGGCATTCAAGCCATAATGATTGAAGCAGTTTGCTATGGGAAATTGTATCAATTTTCAAAAATAAAAACACTTATTTTCAATCCAATTTATTATTTCTCTAGAATGTTTGTTTCATTTGCTACGTCAGATCTTCCTCATTCCTTAATCAAATTTCATGTTTTACGAATAATTTTAAAGTGTATCATGCTGGCTACTGAAAAACATAGACGCATGGCCTTTTTTTTTCAAAAAGCTTTTTTACTGTTTTTATTACACATCGCTTCAATGAATAGCATACGAAAACGACGGCGAAAGTGCTCGTTTGGTTGCAGTGTCGTGCTGATAATCGGAATGATGGAGGTTCGAATCCGTGCCAATAAATATCTCTTTAATGTTTTTTTTTTTTCGTCAGAGGCTCACATAGGCAGGATTGTATTCGCCACTACCCGTTTTTTCACATGCACAATTACTACTTTTTCACGAGTCACTCAGTCACACTTTTAATGATATTTATGTTTCATTGAAAATACGTACAACCAAAAAGTGAGCAATGATCACATTATGACAACGTTGTACTTAACGAGGTTTTGTTGCTGATGTCTTCAAATTACATGCCTTCTTTTGTGCGTTTACTTTTTTACGTTTACTTAGTTTACTATTTTTCGATTCTTCTTCACAATGTTCTTTCTTTGAAATTTTTAAAGAGTAAATGCCACATAAAACGATTCGAAGAACAGTGCGGAGTTCCACACGGGTCAACCAGTAGTTTATTATTAAATTAATACATTCAGCAGAAAGTGCTTAAAGATATTTCCTTTCACAAATTAATTTCATATAACCTATTTACAAAAAAGTAGTCTGTATCGATAAGGAAATCCAAGTATAAAAATATCAATCTGTTTTCCCCATTTCATATTTCATTTTTTCTATTCCTTCGTTTTTAAAGAACTTTTTTTAGTCTTTGAAAAAAGTTTATAACTGCATTTTCTACAAAAATCTGCAGTCTCATATGTATGACCTTTCTGTCCAATGAAAAATATTTCATGATTAATATGCAGATAAATAGGTCTTGAGAATTTTATTATAGCTGGAATTCACGTGTTCCTTTTCATTGATTTCCCGACTACTACTTTTTCTACACATATTATTCATTGGAAGGAATGCTTTTTTTTTTTTTAAGAAAACGAAAACATAAAAAATTCGTCACAAGAATGCTTTTTTTTCGTTTGTGTCTCTCAGCAATGCTTTTAAGAACTTTTAATATAAAGGGTCTTTTAAAAGTTCAATGTATTGTAACTTTAGGTTAGACCGGGGTACGTTGGCACACTTTTTACTGTTTTATTTTTCATTTATGTGTTATTTGTATTATAACTGTTTTACTTATGTAAGCGTAAAGAATGGTTATCGGACTTTGATTTCATGGTAGTGTCTTTTTTTAAAAACCAAAAGTAAATAAAAAAAAAGTCATATCAACATTTTTTGTCCCTTGTGCAAACGTGCCCCTTCACCGGGGCTCGTTTGCACAGGTAATTGAATGAAGGGATTGGGTAAGTGAGCAAGGGTTTGATGTTGAAAAGTTTATATAATTTTACAATGAAATATTAATCACTCATATACATACTCATATACATCAGAATCATTATTTAGGTTACAATCAAGATCGTCGATGACGTCACAGTTTTGCAAACGAAGAAAATTCTGTCTGCATTAGTGCACTTCTCATGGGCCCGTCTCTTGCACCTTGTACAACAGATCCATTGTTCGCCTGGATTATAAACCGTGTAGAGACCTAAGTAATTATAGAGACAGCTCTCATCCTCTTCCTCAGACTCACTCACATCTGCGTATTTTTGTACCTTAATTATTATTTGTTTCATGTGCTGCCTCTTTTCCTGTTTATTGGGGAAGAGGTTCTTGGGTTGAATCTTTTTTTAACTGTCAGAGCCATTTTTCTTTGTTTTGAAATCTCTTGCTCTACTTTCAAGGCCTTTTTAAAGGCGAATCGGTTAATATGGCGGATTTTCTTTTTGTCCCACCTCTGTTGGTTTCTTTCCTTGGATTTGCTTTTTGAAGAGGTCTGATGTGTCCAGGAGTTGGATAGGTCATAAGCTTACTTGGACCAGGAGTAGGAGAATGATAATCTATTATTCGAGCTGTATTATAATCTGAGTTAGATCTCCTACCACTTTTATCACATGTTCTCGACGTTTGAGATCTAACTTCTCGTGCTTGACTTGAGTTTACTGGTGGCAAGGGTGGAACAGGCCTGTCTGTGCCGTATGAGGGCATAAAGTTGGCATCAGTAAATATATGCCTGTTGAAAGGAAAAATTCCTGCAACCATAAACAAAGACAACATAATGACTGGTGTCATACTTGAGCTCAAACTAACGTCAAAAACAGCAGGAGGCGGGGCGCTGCCAGCACTCCGACTTGTGGAGAGATCTAGCGTACCCTAAGAAACTGCGACGAATGTGCAAACCTACACCTGTTGCAAACGTGCCCCGGTCTACCCCACAATTTTTCAATAATATTCTGTTATTTTAGGGAACAAAACAAAATTAAATATTTTTTTTTCGTTTTACAAAGCAATATGTGCAATTTTCGTATCATACTCAATAGTCAAATCTAAATCATCTGCCTGAATTTTAATAGTATTGAAAGTAATCATGTTAATGTGCAACGCATACGGTTTAATAGTTTTATCGGTAATACTTTTAATTTGATTTATAATTTAAAGATGAGGGGTACAACCAGATTTCCAAAATAACGACACTTTTAAAAAACAAACGCCGTTACAAAACAATCTCATGTCTAATTGATGAAGAAAGTTGATTTGCTTTTTTTAAACAAAGGCATTATTTTTGAAAGCATTTTACTTAATATTAACTAAAAAACATGACCTTAATTTGGTCGGTAAAATAAATTGGATAAATAATGTTCAAATTAAAAATGTCAAACACGATACTGTGGATAAAATTTAAGTCTTTATTCACATGTATAACTACCAGAGGCCATAACAAAACTATCATCCCGTTTCATTTGCCAAATGATTCCCAGGTGCAAGAGTCACTGTGGCTATGGCAGGAACCAGTCTTCCACTGTGTCCTATCAGTTCGTCAACCAAGTTGAAAAAGTTCCCATTGAGGTTTTCTTAGCAGACCAAAAACATAGAAATCAAAGAACCATATGTCCGAAGTGTAGTTAAAGATGCTGGTTTGGAATCAATACTAAAAAACATCCAGGCCTACTGACTTATCTATTCCGTGTACGACCACCATCTGGTGATGAGTATTGATCGGGTTAGCCCCTTTCTCAACCATATTGATAATACCTCGCTGTTGCACAAAATTTGAATTTTACTAGGCGATAGTCTTGATGCCTTGAAACGCTTTTTACCTATTTTATTTGAGCGAAATAGATTTTGCATACTTGTCATCTGTGGCAAATGTGAGCACCCGTGCATGCACACAACCCCACCGGGCTCTACATTCGCCTCTCTAGATTCATGGCTATGGTATGCCAAAAAATATATTCAAGTTTATCTGGTTTGACTGTCACGAAGTGTCGCAGATTTTGCGCACACCTCATTATTTGAACAACTCGGAAAAGAGTAACATAGTTTGCGTCAATCTGATTTCATGTAGCATTTCTCAAATGGTATTTGCAAATGATACAACACAGCTATATGTACGTATTGTATATAACCTCGCAGTGAAACGCACAGAAACTTTCACGTCCTAAAATAAAATAGGGTAGATCAGGGCACGTTTAGGCAGTGCACTTATTCCAAAACATGCGATAACTAGAGAGCCAACAGTCATACCAGACTGATGCTGCACCCTTGCAAATATTCTCACACATTTTTAAGCATCAGTCGAGCTTCGGTCTAGCATGCAGAAAGCATAATCTGTTTTTTACTAAGTTGAGTAGATTTTGTGTTAAGCGTTTTGATGCTTATTGTGAGTAAATGATACACAGTTAAAAATAAATAAATATTTAAAAATTAGCAGTATTTTATCATTTTTTGAGAATGGTATTTGTATGGGGAGAAAAGTTATTAAATTTTGTTGCACGTTAAAAATAAATCCAAAATTGTCTTTCTTCTAAACGGTCCCGGACGCTTTTTCACTCTGTACTATTTCAAACCTTTAATATTTTAATTTGAAAATCACAATTCCTTTTTAATTAAATATCAGATTCGTATCTTATAGCTTACAGCCATATAGTGTTGTCTTCATGCCTGCTTTAACTTTATACACTATTCAGTCTGTATAAAACGTTTTCTTTATTTTAAAGATGGTAAGATATTACGTTCCAAACACTAACAGAACCACTCTAGATTTAAAAAAAAATGAAAAGGTTTAGCTATAATCCAGGTATTTCTTTCAGTAGGCCTTCCACATCGTCACATATGGACTACCCCCACTGAGACCATTTGAAAAAGTAAGACCAAAGCTTAGGAAGCAGGAAAGAAAAAAAAAGAGGATGCTTGAAATCCTAACTGGTGCTCCATTTAAAGAAACGGAGCAGTTAGAAGGTACTAAGAAAAAAAAAACATAATATGCAGGACAAAACAAAAAGGAGAAATTACTTTAAAATTTACAAGTTTCTATTGAAGCAGAAATAAAAGAAATTAAAGAAAAAAGTATGAAACCAAAACCTGTGACAGGGAAAAGGTTAGTAAACTTTATAAAAAGAAAAGTAGTGAACGATTATGTTCACGAAGTAGAAAATTGTGCTTGCATCTATTGTTTGAAACCAAACAATCGAAAAAAAGACTAGAGTTCAATGTCTTATATGTCAAAACGCAGTCCCATGAAAATTATGCAAAAGGAAATACTCTATTTTTGTTACTAAAATCTGACAATGACGAAGAAGATGACTAAATAGTTTCTATTTTTAACTTGCAGTAAGCCCTGTGATTTTAGTTTAGCCTGTAAAATGTTCTTTAATTATTTTTTTGTGATTTTTCTTATTTTTAAAGTGTTTTAAGAGAAATAAAATAGTTAACTTTGGTGAAATATGCATTTCACTTACTCCTTGGTACCACTTTTTTTTTTTTTTGGATGCGTAAACGTGCCCCACTCGATGCCCCGTGATCGGGGCAAGTTTATGCAACCGACTTGGACTCAAAAAACATTTTTTTACGGTTAAAAACACAAGCTGAGCAAAAACTAAGTATACAAATTTTGACTTTATTAACTGCTTCATAAAACCACAATGTCTAAAATTTCCTAGGTTAAAACACAAAAATTAGAAAATTCATTGAAAAAAAATCCACGTAAACATGCCCCGGGCTACCCTACATCATAAAGAACTGCTCTGAAGTTTTCTGTATCAACTTTATTTTTGTTAACCCAAAGATATTCTAAAGTGCATTTACAAGTATACTTGAAACAAGTCTGTATTTAATGCGCTCTTGTCATTAAAAATTACGGTAGGTTGGCCTGTCCGCTGAAGGAGTTCTGAAACGGGTTAGTTTATGGATTTTTTTAAATTGACAGACAATACAACTCTTCTCCCAATTTAGTGCCTCCCTGTAATACAAGAATTCCACTTCTATCGTGTGTATTTATCGACATACTGCATTTTTCAAACTATGGACAGGTGAAAATTATTTTCTGAATTATTTCCTCATTCCCAAAAGTGTGTACCAATTAAAAAATAGCACTTTAGAGCAGTGAATGACGTATGTTATATTTGCAATAATTATAAATTGCAAAAAATTATAGACTAACGGAAAGTTTGATGGCAGAAAATATGATTTTAGTCATTTATATTTTCAAGGAGATTATTAAGCTATTGAATTCCTAAAAAAAAGAAAGTTTACAATGTCTCAATTTTTTCACCAAGACCTCATTTTTTGAACAATTACTCTTACCATTATTAAAATGCAAAAGAAAAATGGACTTATGTTAGCAATCACCTATAAAGAACATTTTTTTCGCTAAATTTGAGTGTCTCAAGCTTTGAAGTCAAGTTTTCTACTTCAGAAATGCAAATTTTGAATACTAGTTACGCAACTTTCTCAAACCGAGACTTAAGAATAAAATGAAACTTAAAAGAATGTTTAAATAATCAATCACGAAAACAGACTTATTCATTAAGAGCGTATGCAATCACTTTAGCTCTGCAGAACTACAGAAACATGATGAGTTTAATTAAATATTTTCGTAATTTTATTCAGCATAAATTGCTAAATATTTGTTTCAATGACGACTCAAGTTTTATTTAACTACCTTTATCTGCCCAATTGTTTAGACAACAATGACAGAAACGTATTATGCATTTATAAGCATAAATGATGAATATACGCTCAAAACCTGTTTTATATACTTAATATTCAAATTAATTACGTTTATTACAGTACTGTCTTTTTTTCTTGATCAACAAATGAAGTGTTTCTGAGTACAACGTTGGATTTTTCATTAATTGTTTCTGCAATAAAGTAAACATATACTTCTTAAATGAAGTGCTCTTGAAAACTATCTTATTTGCTCCTTTTCACTTTTTCCTAATTAAGAGAACTGAGTGTAATGATATTTCTAATTACAGGCAGCTTCTTGTTTTCTCTTATTGTGTGGCAGTGTAATCTACTCCGCATTACGTTTCACGTTTTTCACCTCTTTGAAGAATCGTAATTAACTTTTCAGAAAGAAATGAAGACAAGTTTCAGGTAACACATGTCTTCGCATTTATCTTTTTAGAAATGTAACTGTCAGGTGCATATTTCATTGAAAAGTAAGATCCCAGCTGAAAGTTTTCTTTTAAAAAAATATGCAATTATTATTTTTGCATTATTATAGTATAAAACCCTTTATTTGTTGATATGCAAAATTTTGAAATTTGTTTTAACATTTGTATATAGTTTTCAAAGAAATTTCTCTTTAAGTTTGTTATTTTACGCGTGATACGTTTTCCGAAATTAGTTTGTCTAGGAATGTTTAAGTTTTTCTTAAGGGACTCGCTCAAACACAGATGTGAACAGAACAGAAGAGTTCATGAGTACTTTTACAAGCATTTTCATTTTTACGCTTGAAAACTGTTTAGTAAAATTGACTTTTTCTGGTACAATTTTATTTTGTGCGGTAAAGGAATCTGTAGTTTGTGGAGAAATATGTTTGACTCTAAAAGTAGTAAAAGAACACACTGAATGAAATATTTTAAATGTACTAAGAATAATATATTATGCTAACAATCTTCTAGACGAAATCTAAGGCTGTGTCTAGATATGAGCACAGTCAAGTTCAGCAAAAGCTCTGTAGTCACATTTTAAAGCATCCGCACATGCGCTTAAATGGGCCCTTAAAGTAAGATGCTAAACATAAAAGCATTAAAAGTCACATTTTTTTTCTCATTTCTAAGTTTGTTCATGTATTTTTTAAAAACATTGGAAACGTTGGTTTTGTATTAAGCTCTTCGTAGTGTTTTCCAAAAGATTAAGTAAAATATTAAATGAAAAATAACAAGCTGCATGTACAACTGATTTTTAATAAGGACAATACTTAACAAATGAACCACAAACCCATTGCAGGTAACCACGGGCATTTAAAATATCTACCTTTTGATTACGTTTTCGCGACTTCAATATTTATTGTATTGTTTACATCGCAATAAGATGGATTGCGAAGTATTAACAGGAGCAGCAATTTTTCTTGGACAATACTTTCATTTCAATTATTTAAAAAAAAAAAAAAACTGTTTTCAGTAATACCTGAATTTGCTAAAGACATAAACAAAACACAAAGTCAAATTTTTGATAAAATTTGCTTATCATTGTGTCGTCTAGTGTTTTTGCATGAAATTTTAAATTTTTAATGGCAAAGTTCAAAGCAATTTACTCAATAACAGTAGATTTTCTCCAAAGAAAATTTTTTATACAGAAGATTTACGCATAAACTTATTTTTGGATTACTTCACTCGGAACGATTTCGATAATTGGGAAATTGGCGTTCTTTATACATTTGCGACAAATATTAGCACAAATGCCTGTAAGAAAAATGTGTTGCATTTGCGTATGTGAAAAAAAAAAAAAAAAAGTTGAGAAAGAGTTGCCACAAAGCTACTGGGTAAGCAAAATAAGAGTATTCATGCCATGAATTTGATGACCGAATTATCAAAATATCCCTTTTCATTTATTTATTTTGAGAATAATATGCAATAATCAAAATCGGAATAAACTATTACTGTTTTGTATTCAAAGTACGTATAAAACTACGTTCCCAGTTGTGCAACGAACGAAAATAATAAGAGTTGTAATAAAAATGTTGGAAATATTAAAAATCATATATGTTTTCTTCAAATTTTTAGTTTTGATTATGATAGATTTTTGACTATTGGACGAACACTAGTGGAACATTATTGCAGAAGCTTTGCGAGATACTCAAAACATTAAAAGTTGCATAAAAACCTTCTTAAAAGGAAAAAAATACCTTCCACTGGACAGATGCCAAATCTTGTTATGTAAAATTATATCATCGCTTTCTCTCAAAGAAAGACAAACCTTTGTGCATCGTTCTTAATGACCTCACAAGTTTCCAAACGATAAACGTCCGTGTTAAAACTCTTATTTAAATTTGTCCCTTAGTGACAAACAACGTATTAACATTCTTACTTTAAGAGTCACTTAGGTAGTTTAAAAAGTGCTTTAAAGTTTTACTTACGAATCGTAATTCTATCATTGTAAGACGCTTACTCCTTTTAAGTATAAAAATGTCTGACTAAGCATTATGCATACCTATACGACTGACTAGTACTTTCTTCGGATAGCGGGATAGTATTGTGTTGAAATTTTGACATTCTTTCATTTTAATTATTTTTTCATGTATTTAAAAAAAAAGCTATAAAAATTGTTGAAACATTTTTTTTTTCATTCCGTACATGTAGCTTTTGTAGCAAAGTTACTTACAACCTGTCTTTGAATTTTTCCTTAGTTATTAGTTAATTCATAAATTGTAAAGTTTAATATAATTCATATTCATCAAAAGAGGGAAAATAACAACAGATATTGATGACAATTTATGAATACATTATTGTAATAGTGTCGCCAAAAAGGAAATGAGTTTAAGTTAGTTATTTTAATTAATTAGTTAATTTATTTATTTTGCTTATTTTTATATTTTCTTAAATAGATCAAAAAATGTGTGTGCAAAAAACTCAAATATACAAATTATAAAATACCTTTCAGAGAAGAATAATAGAAAAAACACGCAGTTACGCAATACTGCAAAAGTCAACAAAAGATGTTTTTATTCTTCTATGCAATATTTTGATTGCTCTTAAATCTTACTTTTACTTCCTCATAATTATTCCTATAAAGCTTCATGAACAACATAAAAATAAGAAAACTGATTGATGTTTTTAAAGGAGAAGCAATTTATCAAAAGGGAGTTTTGAGAAACTAAAAGTTGTGGCAGAAAACTAGGAGTGCTCATTTGTGATTAAGTACTAAGGACGATATTTATCAAATTGCCGAACTTCTTCTGAAACTGAAATTACTTACTTGGAGAACTGTTTAACTAATCTTAAAACATTCCTATTAAAACACTCTCAAATTCCCAAAGCAGTCGCAGATCATAAAACTATCAATGCGCTTTAAAGAAAAATAGTTTAGCATTTTTAAAAGACCAGGGAACAAAATTCGTAGTTTTCAAATATCTGTAGCCTGTTAATCAAGTATGATGATTATTGCATTTACTGCAGGAAAGACTTTATTATAAGAGATCACAAATCCTTAACTAATTATTTATTACAATTTTGTTTGTTGTTTTTAATAGTTTAAGAGTCTCAACAGCCTATTAAACAACAAACGAAGTTGCTGCGAGATTTTTTTCGGAAAAGAGCATCTTATATAAAAGTACGTCACCTTGTGGATATACATTGCATCTAAATACTAAACAGGTGATAATGAGCAACATTTTCATCAGAAAATGTTATACAGACCAGCTGAAAGTCGCGTGAATCATTTCATTTCGCTCTTTCTAAGAACAGCAGTCACTACGGCGTAGTTAAATTCGGAGGACATATTAGTATCAAAGGATATATATTAATGCTGGAAAAATGAATCGGATTACCCTTTGTTTCTGTTGTTTTCGTGACCATCGAGTTTTAGATCAGGGCAAACGTCCTGACGATTGCGGCCGCCACCTCCAGCGCCTCTTGAACGAAAAAAGAGCTCTTATATAGTAAGGGCAACATTCAAAACTTTAAAAGCATGCGGCGTGAATGCTGAGCACTCGAAACTGTGTCTCGGAATTAGCAGACGTACATTAATCCATTTTTGCGTTTTTAAAGTGTATGTGTCATATTTAAAAATGATGCAATTATAAAATCATTTTACATAAATAATACAAAATGATATGAATAATTTATTTTATACATAGTCCGCATAGGGTTTGGTTGTTACATTGTTTCAATATCTGTAGAATTGCACTGAACTGTTGAAATCTGCTTGATGGAGATATACTGAAAGATAAGGAGTGAAAATAGTTGCTTCGAAAGTTTTTAAAAAGTATAGAAAAGTGGAGGGATATGGAGCAGCTCAGTATGTAATTGAAATTGAGAGTTACTTAAAAAGATAACTGGTGAAAATATTATTTTGTAATTTTTGGCACTTTCAACACGAAATTTTGGAAGAATGGAATTTCAAAAGTTGTGAATTAATGATTTGTTTGTAAGCGTTTTAAAAGCGAAATAAAAAACTTAGAAACTTCATGGAAACAATTAGCTATTACTGCATTCCGGAGCTTAGAGAAGACATTAATTTTGAATTTTTCAAGACAAGGTCGATTTTAAGCTAACTTATTTATGAAAAAATTTAAAAATAATAAACGAAAATGCATCGAGGTTTGTGCAAATAGAAAAGTTATTGCTCTCAATTTTGCGTGACTGTGAAAGTATATGATTAACCCCGAAACTCAATTTATTAAAAATTATTTTACTTACCTTAGCGTAGTTAATGTAGCCTACTTTATATTTATACTTTGGGAGTGAGTAATTTTACTTCCGATAAAAAAATAATTTAAGGCAGGAGTTCTAAACCTGGAGGGGGGGGGAGGAATTAATTTCGTATTTCGAGGGAGATGTGTATGTTTCAAATTTAAAATAAAAAAGTAAAACTTCTTTATCCAGCAGTTCATCGGTGTAAACTTGTAATAGTGTATCTGTACATACGTGTGAGAGCATTATTTTTTTTCCTCCATAAACTCTTCAAACGATCCAAAAAAAAAAGACTTTTTCCGTAGCAAGATGTACCCTTTCACACAACAAGTATTCGCTACATTCAAACAAACTTCGAGTTTCTTTCATTTTTTTCACAATAATTTTCTTGAAGTTAGGGCTAATTATGTAAAAAACAAAGCTATTTAAATCTACCAAATAATAAATCTCAAACTCAAAGGAAAAAAAATCCCGGTGTATTTGTAATTGCAGCAAGTAAATAATTGAAAACTAATATTTTCATTTCATTTTTTATTTCTTATCACGAAAACTGTTTTTAAAAATGTACTTATTCAATTTCTTGGAAATAACGATGGAAAGCATAAATGAGAAAACAGACAGGCAGAAATGCTTTGACCACAATGTGGAGAGTACATTTAAGAGTCATAATGACAATCAGATGTTTTTCCTTGGGCGATGCGAAGTGGGGAGAAACGAGTTCTGGGGGTTTACCGGCCCCAGGAAGCCCGCCAAGTTAACCTTGAAAACTCAAGTCTTCGCCAAGACAGAAGTCGAGTTACGGCGCTTTAATTTTCCTTTCGTAATCAAATCCTTACAAATTAAATATATTTAACACACAACAACTTCAACTATCTGTCTCAAGCACATACATTCTCCATTATTTTCACATCATTTATGAATTTACACCCGTTTAAACCTCCAAATTTACTTGAACTACTTCTCATCGCGGAGTAGCACATCTCGTACCTTTCCCTTCAGTGCCAACTTAGATTGGAATGAACTCAGCTCGTACCTTACCACCAGTAACGATTCGGGAGCTTCGATTGGCGCTGCAAGACGAATGGGCTCTGTGGGCACACGCTGTGAAACCTGGCTAGCAGAAAAGACCGGATGTTTCTTGCTGGACACCCACCACAGGGATGTTTCGACCTTCAGTCGCATTGCGCTCCATGCTACTTTTTCAGTAAAGCTTCTTTTTATCCCTCTGATTTCTCTTTTAGTAAGTGTTGCTTACATTACAAAATGTCCTTACGTATTGGGGATCTTACGGTATTAAATGTGTTGATTTGGAAAGCTTTTGTACAAAGTTATATTGAAAAAACCGTCTCATCCTTAATTTTTGCACACCAGTGTATATAGATATATATATATATATATATATATATATATATATATATATATATATATATATATATATATATATATATATATATATATATATATATATATATATATATATATATATATATGGTGTTCCGTTTTAACCTGTAAGACCTTTATTTTTGCAACCGTTAGTCCTAGATGCATACTTCCAATTGCAAAAATATTCAAAATCAGATGCTGGGTTAAGACATTGAAGTTAGAAGGAAAAATAAAAATATGTCTAAAATACAAAAAATTAACTTTTTTTACGGGCCCCAGGTCCCCTAACTTATATCTGAGGACACAATCTCCATTCAGAAAGAATTCCAACACAAAAAGTTTGAAATCAGTACGACCAATATTCACCGAGATATGAAACGCAGCGTTTTGTGACTTAGACCACTTTTCACTCACCGTCAATAACACCCTATGGGGGAAAATATATATTAATTCCTAATGATATAACACCCTATGTCTGTGTTTGCAACAATTAAAGTTTTACAAATTAGTTTGTTTTTGATGAAACGAATAAAGACAGCGTACCGAAACATTGGGGTTGGCGGAAAGAATATCAAATGCGTTTTCAGAACTGAAATTTTCTAAAAGTGCTCCACCACCTATGAAATATGCGAATTCGCATGTTAATACTTCAGTAATGAATCTTTGAAAAGCCACAAACGGGATCCATCCTCCTGACACATATTTTAAGTAATTTGAGGAATAAGTTTATTGAAAGAAAAAATGGTATTTTAAGTTTTGTTTAAATAAATGCTTACTATAAATGAAATGTATGATATAAAAAATAAGGAGCTGAATCCACTCTTGGTTAATTGCATTTTAAATACCCCCCCCCCCAAAAAAAAAAAAAAAAAAAAAAAAAAGATGTTCTTTTTGCATTTTTCATGAAAAGAAAAACTTCTACTAAAGAAATGAAATCTGTAACGTGTAAAGAGTAGTATCTCAAAGATGTTATTTTGTTTTCAAGATTGTCCAAAAGATGGCGATACTGTCATAATGACAAAAGAAATTTTCGCTCTTATTTCTCAAGTAAAAGCTTCAACATTTACTAATTTCAACAAACTGTAGAATTTTAGTTCTGATACCTGAATCAATACATTTATGAAATTTAAATACTGAAGATGCAGATGTTTTGAATTGCAATTTTGAGATGTAACTTACATTAGCTTAACATATCTATACACCACATTAACTTCTTTTTTTTTCACGTATAGCAATGCATGTCGGTAAAACTTTCATTTTTTATTCGTAATTCCAATTGTTTCAGAACCGGACTACCTTCTGTAATTAATTGTTACAATAGCAATTGCCCTGAGTTTTGAGAAATACGTGTTTATCCATATTTATTCCACAGATCTGAAGTTAATTCGTAGCTTTTTTGCGCAGTTAGTAAAATTTTAGAAAGTGACATCGGTCTGTCCCTTATATGTAAGCAAATGAGAAGTTGATCGACAATTAAAAGAAACTCGTCGTGTTTCTTTTGTTTTCCCATCTACGAAACAGATCCTGTAGTTTTCTGGTATGTTATTTTGCAACTCATGAAAATATCCTGAATAGACAGCTGGATGACGAAAAATAACGATGTCAGAAACCTACTAGTGAAACAAATCATCAAAGCAAAAATCCAGGTAGCACGCTACATTTAAGCGTTTCATGCAGGGTCTGATTACCACACAGGCCAGCTAGACCTGGGCCTGGGGCCGCATCCTCCTAAGGGGTCCCAAATTATTTGAAGAATTATGCATAGACTTTCAGCTATACAAAAAATACATGCCTTTGGAAAATAATAAAAAAAATAAATAATGACTTCTTAATTGAAAAAACACTTTCTTAAAGTAGAATTTTTTTATTCACTCTGCCATTAGAGCGAATTCAGAATGTTAGAATAATGAGGGGTGCATTAGTTATGTATTCTTGTAGGTTTTGTGTTCTTAAAAAAATAAATTGCTATTTTGGTACATTATTTTTTATATTGTAAAAACAAAAAATGTTCATGATTGCATAAACTTCACCTTCCCTGCGCAAGTAAATAAATATTTACTAAATAGTGAACTATTTTGTGGACTTGTTTCTTATTACCAATGGCAACTTTTTATCCGTTTTGATTGTAGAAAACTGTCTCCACCAACATGTCCACCTTTTGCACCAACAAACATCTTTTCCTGTAACTGTAGATCCCACCACGTTCACACTTCCAACTGTACAAACGATCAAAACGAGAGGCAGCATTGACATTAAAATATTGAAGGAACAAAATTGCTTATAATACTTGAGCTTAATCCAATCTCGCTAACAATTTCTGTGCGTAACTTTTTTTGAAAACGTTTAAAACCACAAAATTCGAGTAGAAATTATTATTGCGTGAAGGCATCCGAATGTGTTCGAAGACATTAAAAAAAAATGACTTGGACATTTTTTTAAATGTTATATTATAGCTGCACTTGTTTCAAAAATCAGTAAAAAAACTATTAAGAACAAGCTGTAAAATATATTTTTTAAAAAAAAGGACAAATTTGTAGAAAAATAGCGTTTTTACGGGTCTTGCGCTAACAGCTTTTGACCAAATTAGGTTCTAATGACAAATAAATCCTTGTAAGAATACATTTTAATCACTGTTATGTGTGTTTTGCCTTAAAAGATTTCTTGTTTTTCAAAACTGTTTTAAAATACAGCTGTTCCAATACTGTTTTTTTCAACAGTTTTTGCTTAAACTACTGCACATAAACATAAAAATATTACTTAATTCTAAAATTCAGCTTAGTTTTTTAAGGAAAAGAGCAAGCATATTGCAAAAATTTATCTCAGAAAATTTTACATCAATACTTGATTACACTTTAACCTCTTACCTGCGTAGCCCGAGCTGAGCTCGGGGTGAGGTTTATGGTCCTTTAACTGGTGTAGACCGAGCCCCTTGAAAAGGGGCAAAGGGCTTTCCCGCAGCACTCTTAGTCCCTTTACCGCGGATGCTCTAAGCTAAATTCCGAAAAAGGAGCAGCCGCGAGCCGATGGGGCGTCAGCTGTCGATCTTCCTTATTTCCACTCACTGGACAGGCGCAAGTGTTCCAGAAAAATCAGTATGTTCGTCCCATGCTGCTTGAAATAGATGTGCATTCGAAAATTAATTATGAATTTTTAGATTAAAGTTAGTTACTAAAAATCCATGTTCTCGCAAGATTTAGATCAATCTGAAAATGGAATTTTCATTGTAATAAATCAAGTACAAAAAGGTCAGGATTAGAGATCTCGGTCTAAAATAAATATAAAGTTACGCCAAGAAAATTACAATAACTGGCGTGCCAGTATAAAATCGTAATTAGTCTGTTCACATATAAATAACCTCTGTCGAAAAAGCATACTTGTAGTTTAAAAGAAAATATCATAAATTTAATGTATTTTATAAAAGGAAAGCTTGTGTCAGTAAACAATGCCCGAGGGAATATATTACACTTAAACTGTAAAATGTTTATATCATGTTTGTAATTTTTTAACAGTTGATTATTGACTACTTTTAGTGCAAAGTCCGGGAATGAGCTGAAAACTTTCTAGTAACGCAAAAGTGTTTTGAAAAACTGAATTTCAAAATTTTCCAAGAAATAAAGATAAAAAAATTGCAATTTTAAAAAAGGTTTAAAATAATAAATAATTAACTACCATTGTGCTAAAAGAAACCTGAAAAGTTTCAAAAAAATCCCGACATTTATTTTGGGGTTAAAAACCCATTTTTTATTTCAAAAATGAGTGATCTTGTTGATATAAGCACCATTTTTTTTTCAGAAATTATATCATTTTTCATGATGTGTTCCATCACTAACCCCTTATTCTTCACCAACTTTTAGAACGAAGTATGTGGGATTTTTTTTTTTTTTTTTGAGCAAGCAGTAATTGTGCTTATTATCTGCACTGGATCAAAGTTGATGTTGCTCTAATTTTTCCGCTTAGCATAAACGGGGGGGGGGGGGGCACGCTTTTTTTAAAGGAAAAAACTATCTATATACATAATTTTAAACAGCAAAACTACTTCTAAATACAAAATTTCCAAATTACTTATTCCCATCATTTAGGATTCATAAGAAACAAAAAAAGATAACGTTATACGCTGCAAATAATCTTTATAATACGAGTACTGGTGGATATGTGTCATAAAATCTTTATTTTTCATTACCGCATCCTCATCACCATTTCTTTTTTCATGGATGTGCCTCGCATTATCTATTCTAGAAAATCACCAGTCATAATGTAACGAGTGCAAATTTCTCGGCCATTTTCATTCCATTTCACTTGTAGAGATAATATGGAACTCAATGAGGCCTCGATCGGAATTCGTGTTTGCGAAAAACATAATTTGAATTCTAGTACACAGCTTTCTTCAAAAAATATCATTCTTCAAAAAACGCATTTAAATAGAACTTCCGGTCAGGAGTTTGGTGTAATATTACAGCTGAAACCCTAGTTTTAGTTCACATAAAGTGAAAAGTAAGACAGTTTTGAAAAGCCAATAAAGCTGAATACAAAACGGATTCAAAATTTTGTTTTCAAAAATTTCATCAAAAATGCCGATTGTAACGCAGTAACAATCGGCATAACGTACCTTAAATTTATCTTTTCTTCTTTTTTACAAAAGTAATACGCAATTTGAAGTATTCAACTGTAGTTGCTTGACAGTAAAAAAACACTTTGTAAAAATGTAAATGTTTACAACACATAAATGTTGAGCAATATATGAATTAATATATAATTCAAACAAATGGAGATGCCACATTTAATAGGAAGCAAAATTTCATTCTGTCCTATTTTTAATGAGCCCTTCGTTTTACACGGAAATTTTCGACTAGTCTGAAGAAATAATTTCGGTTTGCCTTTCTTTGTGATAAAAGTTTAAAGCTTACACCGAAGTAGGAATGATATCAAAGTTCCTTTGATAAAGTTGTAAATACTGTAGATAAAAAAACCAAAATGTAAGGACTCACTTTGGGTTGGGTCCATACTATATATTTAGACACACACACACACACACACACACACACACACACACACACACACACACACACACACACACATATATATATATATATATATATATATTTTTTTTTTGCATAGGGGACCGTGACCCAGAGAGGGTAGGTTAACGATGGACGTTTGAAAATTGCAGTTTTTGGCTTTTTCTCGTAACAATTTTGATTTTATTTCGTAGAAAGGATCGTGAGCTTCAAAAAAAGGAATTCTTGCATTATTTCAACCCAATATTTATTTATTATAAAACATTATAAACTTTTGAAAAACTCGCTTTTCCATACCAGGAAGCGTAAAGTGGGTAAGCTTAACTAATTGTGATTTGGTGCATTTGTCAGTCAAATATGAAGTGATAAATGATTAAATCAACTGACTAGCTGTCAGAAAAAAAAAGGAAAAGTTATATTTTTCAAATTTAAAAGGAAAATCTAAGTCAGCCATTTTTGTTTCTAAAACATAAAGAAATAATTGATTAAATCAGGAGAATAGCTAATTAACATCACAAAAAAATAACATTTTAAAGTTGTACTTATTCGAAAAATTTAACTCAATACGTTTGATTAAAACTCGGGGGTATTCGAGTAAACACGACATACGTATGCATCACCGCTTGCACACCATGCGGCGGCACGCGAATACCTACCCGCTTTGGGATGTTCAAATGAAAAGGTACCGAATGATAATGTGGGCCAAAATGAAGACTTTTTCAAATTATGCACCATAGGCGTGAGCACAACAATCCCACTGATCAAGTAACCGAAAGATTCTTTGTAGCCAGAATGTCTGTGGCTGTAACGAGATACAATCCTTTACAGTGTCCTTGAGTTCGTAGTCCGAGATAAAATGCTTCCCTTTCATTTGATTTTTCAAAGGACCAAACATATGGAAATCACAAGGTGACATGTCTTAATTGGATGACAGTTGGTCAAGCTGTTCCCAGTTGAACTTGAATAGTGCCGTCTCGGGGACCCTGGAGACGTGTGGACGCGCGTTATCACGGAGCTTAAACGCACCTTTGGAGAGCAGCCCCAGTTTTTGTTCTTCTGCACTTCCGGGTGTACATTGTACAATATGGAAAGAGCTGCATAATCATCCTTACTGAGGCTTTAAAATTCCCGCAAAATCTGTGGAGAGTTTGCATACACTAACTGTAACATATTCGTACCAAAGAAAGGTCTGAAGGTTCAGGTCTGGTGAATATGGAGGCTGTTTTACCCTACCACCATACCTGATGACTTGTACATGGAATGCATTTTACACCATTTTGTTACCCATTTTTTCAAGAAAAATGTCTTTTCTTTCTTTATTTGAAAATGTTCAACAGCATTGCGATTCACTTTTTTTCCGAAAATTTTACCATATTCAATATAATAACGCTAACTCCGAAGTTGACCAACAGCGAGATGGTGCTGCAAGCGGTTTTCTAGCGTAACACATGGCTACTTATTTAAAGCTAGACCCAACTTTTATGACGATAGCATTTTGAATATAGCATTTGCATTTATTAATGCCTGTTTTTTTATCTTTTACTTTATCCAACCTGTTTAATTTACATCACCTGACCGTATACATCTTGTTAATTATTTTAGCTATAGTTGTTAGTTATTTTAAATCAATTGTTTTAACGAAAGTGCGGAAACAATTAAGATATTATCTCAAGTGTTTCTAAGCAATAGCAGTTAAGTAGTTTTTCTGGTTATTTACTTTTCAACACTAATAATTAGTTACTGAAATGCCCTGTTTGAAAAACAAATGTCAAAACGAATTTTGCAGCTTTAATATTTTCCTGATTGAGGCAAATTTACTCTAGTTGTATTAGAAAAAAAATACTTCGCTTTATGCTTAAAATGCAAAAAATGTTTCTTAAACATGGAATATTAACTTACTATTTATTTCTTACGGCTTAAATTTTAGCTTCAAAAATATTTGAAGAGTAAAAAATAAATAAATAAAAAAAACTCTCTGATTAAACAAAGAGTATCTCTCAAAGAATCAATTTCAGCTTTTTCGGATATACGTTTAGTCAAGTTGCTGTAGTTTTTTCACTATAAATCTTCGAAATATGAGGACCTAATTTTTTTCGCGAAATACCCGTTTAAAAGTTCAATTCTCTGCTGATATTATTTCCTTCTTATTAGAAACTTATATTCATAAAAGTTTTTATTAGCTTTCTTTTTACTTTACAATGCTCTTATTCTTTTGCGCTTCAAAAATCTAATTTATGCTAGACTGGTTATTGTTTTCTTAAAGATTTATTCTTCCGTCTTCGAATAAAGAAAATAATTAAGATTTCAGCAGAATATTAAGTTTAGTTGAGATCAATCTTTCTTTGAGCGTATCATTGAAGGGGTCCGCTTTCTAATCAAAATATCAGAAAAAGAAATGTAAAACTATGCAACATTTTGCGTCAAAATTAAATAGTTTCGACATTTTTGTGATGATATTATTAATTCAGATATGTTAGATTACTCACAGCTGGTTCAAAATAAAATAATGTCAGATAAAGCATTGAATAATTTGCATTTATGCAAATATATGGACGTAATAAAGATCTCAGATTTGTTTCTTCTCTGTTTATATGTGATTGAAATGCAGTGTTCCTTTTATGAAATGAATGACTCATTTCAAATGAATGTGCGGCTAAACTACGGTTCGTGAGTTAGCAGTTGCAGTTTTTTAATATCTTTGATCTGCAATCAAAGTTGAATCAAAGCAAGTACATTCACCAATGAAAATGAATACATTAATGTCTGTATACACCGTTACAAGTAGGGTAAACTCCCAAATATCCACGGAATAGGGTGGTTCTGTAACCGCGGATAAGCAAAAGTCGAATAATAGATAAAAAATGATAGTACTGTATGCAATAGTTAAAAAATCGTGATTAAAAATCGTACAAACATTTAAATTATAGTTAAAGCATTGCTACATTGCATCTACTAACATTAAATGTAAAACATATACATATGTAAAAGCTAAAAACGATCAATAACACAATCATAAGTTAAAAAAATCCTTAATGACTTAAAATAAATAAATTGTACAGTTGTAAATTGACCCGCGGATAATCCGAGCCACGAACAATTCGACCGCCGATAATCGGAAGTTTATGATTAATGTTAACACTATCAATGCTATTAAAATAAAGGATACGGGAATATGGTAGCTTCTAAAAGCATTTATTTAAAAGTAGCCACAGATATACATAGTTTCAATAGAGGCTTGATAATAAAAAAAAAAAAAAAATGAAAAAAAAAAAAAGTTCGCTGAAAAGATAACAGCGTCTAAGACATCCAAAACACACCAAGAATGTTTCTAGGGCAAAACACTCAACATAGCAGCACAAGCCTTAGAAAAGAGCAAATAAAAAAAGTTGCAAGGAAACGAAAGTCTTACATTGCCCATTATTCATGAAATATATTGTCTCAAACTTGACATTTCAAGTTTGCAACCCGAAAACAAATTCTATGAAAATGCAAGTTTCCAATGAAATATATTCTTAAAACCAGGAAAATTGCATTCCGCAATAAGAAGATGAAAGACTAAAGTGGTGACAGTAAACAATTGAACCAATTAACAAAAATAAGAAAACACGCACTGTTTAATACATTTGTGAATAATGCAGGTTGGTTATAATACGGCAGTTGATCGCAAACCGTATAAATTTGCTTTTGTCGTTAGAAGGACTCTCTAACAAACAAACAAAAAAAAAGCACAAGTTCTCTCGCTTATGTCGGTCAAATCAGACAAGTCATTTACTTCCTAAGAAAAACTTATTTTTGGGTACATTCGCTCTTGAGAACTGAAGCTCTTGTATCAACCTAACCCTGTATCGACTTGAACCGGAGTTCCTACGACCAATATTCACCGAAATATGAGACGCGGTAGTTTGTAATTTATTCCCCTTTACATTAGCAGTCAATTACATCCTTTTGGGAAAAATATAGCGGCTAACAGCGGTTATGTGTGCATAGAGTGCCTTTTTTTCAAATTGCACGAACCTTTGTAGTGTGTTTTTGCGTATCATTACATAATATTTGCTTTTATTTTTCAATATCAATGAAAAATATAATTATTTTGGTTTTATAATTCGAAGCACGATGAACAAAGGCGAAATTTTGTCTTTCATGTTTCACAAGCACTAACAAGAGATTTTGGTTTCACGAGTATGAAATCGGTATTGCATTCGATAAATAACTTTTTTTTATCAATTAAGTGTTTCATTACAAGCGAACTTACAAAATTGCTTACTTAATCAGTGGCGTTAAGTTCCGAGGCATTTTAATCAAAAGTTTTATAATTTTTATTTAAAAAAATTACAAAAAGTTTTTTGAAAAACATACGCTTACAAAAATAAGATAGCAGAAATATCTTTCATAATGCTTGCAACATGAAAACATCCCCTCAATTTTTAACGACTGCTCTTAAAATAACTAAAGATATATTACATTTTTACGAGAACACCTTTCTCTCGCGCTACTGATTGAAAAAAGGCTGTAAAATTCAACATAAAAATTTGCGTTTATAGATACTCTTGTCATAAACAGCAAATAGCAGAAAAAATCTACAGGAACTGGAATCGTTTGTTCACATTTGTATGGAAAAAATTGATACTTTTACATACAGGTATAAATATATGTATAAATAGAGAATATATATTTGGGACTCCCAAAAATAAAAGTCAGGTTTTTTTGACGCATATACACTTATTTTTAATCTTTTATATCTACACAATTGTAAAAAAAGTCACATGTGATGTGAACAACGGCATCCCGTGTCGACTTCCATCTGGAAACATAAACCAGGGCTATTAGGACGAACTGTGAAAAAAAAAAAAAAAAAAAAGAAATTTGAAATTCAAAATTTCAAGTTGACAACAAGGTTGCCCCTATAGTCCCCTCATGTACAACAAAAGCACCTATACAGGTGGGAAAATATTTAGGTACACCGCGGGAGACCTAAAATTTATAATGTTCTTTGAAAAATTCATTTTTGCTTTAATAATTCCTCATATTGATGTACTTCAGCTGTAATAAGCATTTATTTACGTTAGATCAAGCCATTTCCGTCACCAATTTTTCTAACAGTTATAATAGAATGTACTAACATCGTTTAGCGGACCAGTTGGAAAAAGGGTTCTATCATGCCAAATAAAAAATATAATTTAAATTTTTTGAAAAGTAGAGGAGCTGGAAAATAACTGAACATTTCACAAATAGAGCAATAAATAAATACCTTTGTAGAGGAATAACATGAAATATCCAACGTTGTATAGCACAAATAAACAGATTACAGAATACACGTGTTTCGGGGTTTCAAGGAACCCCTTTTTCTATTCAAAGGTTTGAGTTTCTAGTTGTAAAGACCCCCAGTAAAAGCAATAAAAATGGACACCGGACAGCTTAAATATCCAAATAAGCAATTAACAAAAGGAAAACAGGACAAAATGGAACTTAAAATTTAAAATTTTGATTTCTTCTGGTTCATATTCGGAAATTTCTAAAGATCCATGTAATAATGAGTTAAAGGCTATTTTTTCGACTGTCAAGTCAGTCCAATCTATTCCATTGAAAGTTAAGCGCTCTGTTATTTCTTCTATTTCTAATTGTGCTAGGTTTTATGCTTTGTCTAAGGGTCATAAAGCTGGTATTCCTTTTAAGCCAATTGTTTCCAATATTGGTACGGCTTCCAACAAACTTGCAAAATATTTAGTCTCAGTGTTTTCTCCCCTTAGGAATCAGAATTTATTCACTGAACAATTTGACAAAATTTGTCTAAAAAATTCATAATTTTGCTCCAAATAACTCTTTTATGGCTTCATTTGATGTAAACTCTTTATTTACGAACGTGCCGGTTGAGGGTTTATTGTTATGCCTTAAGAATAGACCTTCTGAACTTCATTTTACCTCTAAGGAAATTGATGAGTTAATTTTTCTTACTCGCATTTGTTTGAAACGATGTTCTTTTGTTTTCAATGGTGGATTTTATACTATGGGTGATGTTCTGGCTATGGGAAATCCATTTAACCTCATTCTTGGTGGTACTTACATGCATTACTTTGAAGTTAAACTGTTCCAAAAATTACAGTTTCAATTTTATGTTAGCTTTGTTGATAACTGCTTTGTTCTTATGAACTATAATCATCTCAGTGTTGATGAGGCTTTAGGTATGTTTAACTCTATAGATCCTCATATTTAATTCTCGTATCAACTAGAAGAAAATAACTGCCTTCCCTTTCTCGATGTTCTCGTATCTCGAACTGAGTCTGGTTTTAAAATTAATGTTTATCGCAAACCTTTTGCTGCTTCCTTACCTCGTCACAGACTATCATCTCATCCACCTAATCAAAAATATTCTGCTTTTAATACTCTCGTTAATCGTGCTTTAAAGACTTGTTCTTCAGAGAAACTTCTTAATGCAGAACTTCACAATCCTAGAGCTGTAGCAATTGATAGAGACTATCCACCCACTTTGATTGATTCCATTTATAAAAAGCTTCCCAAAAGATCCCAAAGTAATGTTCGAAAAAGAACTTTCATCACTAAGAATCTGCTCGTTTTACCATTTTTTCCATCTGTTAGTTTTCAGGTCGCTAAGGTACATAAACGTTTCCAATTCCAGGTTGTGTTTTCATCAATTAATAAACTTTCGTTCTCGTCTCTTAAGGATTCTATTGATCCTCTTAACGATTGTGGAATTTATAAAATTGACTGCATTAGCGGTCTTGCCTTTATTGGGCAGACCCGCCGTTCTTTGAAATTTCGTTTAAAAGAGCATAAAAATTATGTCAGAAAACAACAATTCAATAAGTCTAGTATTGCTCAACACTGTTGGGACTCAAATCACTCCTTTGATTTCAACTCATTAAAAATTATCCAGGAATGTCCAAATTCATCAGATCTTGATTTTTGGGAGTCTTTCCACATTCTGACGAATCGTTCAAAGCTAGTTAACGATCTTAAATCCATTCCGTATTTTTCTGCAGTGTGGCATCCATTCGTTAATTGGTAGACATTTTTCGCCCTTTTCTTTGATCTCATATTTTTTTCTGCGTTGTGTTGTAGGTGGTTATTGTAATGTCTTTCTTTGGTACTTTTTTCTGTCTTTACGTTTCCATTTCATGTTTTATTTTGTACTTGTTTACCTTTTTGTTGCTTTCCAACTTCTTTCTGTTTTCCTGAATTATGTTTATTCTTCTTTTCGCAGCAAAAATTTTTTGGACATAAATTTATTGCTAATTTAATAAGAGATTTCATTTTGACAGCAAAATGTATTTTATGGGCCTTTTTTACTGAAATTTATTGCTTAACGGTTTTCTCTGGGAAGGAATCATGCAATAAATTGTGACTTGTGTTCCATTTTGTCTTGTTTTGCTTTTGTTAATTGTTTATTTTGATATTTAAGCTGTCTGGTGTCCATTTTCATTGCTTTTACTGAGTGTCTTTACATCTAGAAACTCACACCTTTGAATTGAAAAAGAGGTCCCTTGAATCCCCGAAACACGTGTATTCTAAATCTGCTTATTTGTGCAACGTTGGATATTTCTGTCATTTCACAAATAGTTTACTTCTTGTGTTTAATGATTATGTACAAAGTTTTGAAAAAACGCCTCGTATACTTGCGAAATTGGAAGCATTTACTTCATGAATACTGGCATCATTTTTTCATGTTATTGACTTAACTCCCAGGGTTTTTTACTAAAGCTCACCAAGCAAATTAAAAGCATACCAAGTAAAAGTTTTACTTAAATTTGAGGTAAAATTACTGAATACTTGTTAAAAATATAAGCAAAAATAAAGGAATTGTTATCACGAAAATGAGTTCAAACTTTATTAACTGTTCACAAACGGAGAATTTTTATCCCAAAGCCAAAATTATTGAGAAAATGCGTAGCGTAGGGGATAGGGCAATGACGATCAGCGGGTAATGGCGGTCAATATGATTTCTAGTAAAGTGAATAACGAAAATTTAAACTGATTGGTGCCGCCGTTTCACGGCAGTTTATGGAGATACTACTGAAGCTCTCGCAATCTTGTCAGTCGTCGTTTGCCTGTTGTGTACGGAAGACTATTTTGACGTTTCGCCTCATAAGGAAGATAATTGTTTAATGCACTATCAGCTATTACTGTTTACCTTTCCTACAACGAGACTGATCTCACAATAACAAGCTAAGTCATATTGTTGTATCACTTTATTAAGGTTTTTAGTATTAGTCTGTTTTTTCAGCCGTTGAATGAAAACATACGGTGGGGGTAATAGTGGTCGCCACACTCGGAGTAATGACTGTCTTTCCTCCATTCCTGTCTTCCCTCCTTTCCTGTCCAGTTGACATACATGATCAGTATGTATGTCAACTAACGGCATTACCCCATTATTACCCATATGTTTACTCTATGCCTCAGATGCCCAGAAAATACATAAGAAAGAGAGATAAAGCTACACGGACCTCAGAAGACTTGAAGAAAGCTTATTATGCCCATACTTTCAATTTCTATTTCTAGTATCTTAAAAAGGGAATTATGTAATAAAATATATATAAAGATTTCAGTTTAACGTGCTTATGTCATTGAAAATCATCATATCTTATTTTGTAACCATTAAGTAGTAAATGACATTACTAAGTGACATTACCCCAAGGTAGGGGTAATACCGGTCGAAGTTGATTTTGCAATATTTTTTATTTTTCTAATAGGTAAGATTAATTAAGGCTCAATTTGAGTCTATAGAATACTATAACCATACGGAAAATATACTATACGGAATAAATTTTACATGATTGTGTTTCAAATTAAAAAAAAGTGAATTTTTATATTCATTTTTTCTAAGGTGACTGCCATTTCCCTAGTCGCTCCTATAGTGTGCGAATAATGTAAAAACAAATAACAAATATACTTTTCAAAGTTTTGAAGATAATAAAGGAAAACATTCAAAAATATTCAAACTCCGCAATCGAAAATAATAAATACCATGAATGATGTCTAAACGGAAAAGTTGAATGGCTACTGATTCGTCCTCATCAGATACCCGGTCACCTTAAATTAACTGCTTTGACTTCAAAAACTGCTTTTTGAGATCAACTGCAAATTGTAAATAACTATCAGTATATATGGACGTGAAACTTTTTAAAAGTCATCAATAATCTGATATTTTGGGTAAGACATTCCGTAACCCAGATGTGAAAACATATAAAAGCAGCAATATAGTACAAATATTTCGAAATGATACAGAATTACATGTTTTTAAGTAAAGAACTATCTTTTCCCCTTAATTGTGCATATACTTCGTACGCTAAACTATAGAGAAAATACAAAATTATTATTTGCCTTTAAACTGTCTAACTCAGATTTGCACTGTACAAATTATTTGTTAAAATGTATGTACAAAGGAAATAAAAATTCAAAGTTTCTCCCTCCATGAAAATACGTTGATGTTCTAGAAAAAAAAGACAGGAGGGGGGGGGGAGAAAGAAACATTGTAAACTGAAAATCACAGTTCAATTGTTCTCTATGGTTTGAAAGTTATTTTGATTAGGGTAAAAGAAAAAAAAACAAGAACTTTTTTATGGTTATGAATTTCTGAAAACTCAGTTAACAACAATGTTGCTGCAAAAGGTTTTCAAATATTTCAATTTCAGTTTTTAAATTTAAATTTTGCGTTTTGTCAAAATAGTTGCGAAAATGCAGTTGTCTTAATGTCTACGTGAAAAAAAAATCAATAACACAGGCCTACATTTTTTTCTTCATGATTTTTTTTTTCAAGTTTAATAGGTGCCCTATAGTAAATGAGGTGTGCTGATCACGAATCTGAGCTTAGTTTTTTTCCAGCACGTCAGGTTTTCAAGAAAAATGTGTTTGAAATTTTTCATAGAAACTGCCAAAAATACTCAGAGAATATTTATTAAAACTCTGTTTAATAGAAAATTCCTGCAAAATTGAGTTGTTCATTAAAAAAAAAAAATAATAATACAGTTTTATCTACATTAGTCAGTCGTTTGGGTTTTTTCCGGATAAAATCGGTTTTTTTTGCTTTTTCTTCATCGCTTTTGTCGTTTGAACTTTCATCTGATGATTGCTATTGGATGGTTGGAAAAAGTAGAGGAATGGAAATTCCTAGTCCATGAAAGTCCTGGCCTTGTAGCAGACGTCAATTTAGGATACTGAATTGTATGTATATCTTTTGAATTCAAACCCTTGACATAGCAAGAGCAAAAGTAACAGTCGTTTCCATGGTGTTTTGGTTCCCTATATAAAAACAGAAATAGCCAAAGGGTAAAAGCTACGTGTACCTTTTGTCCATTTTCTCAGTAGGTAAACAAACTTTGTGTGGAGCCCAACGTTTGCCCTGATCACCAAGCTTTACCCCTAGCCTAGTAAGCGTGATAAGCTTTCTTAATAAATACTGTTATGTTTCGTTGATGCTTTGTTATCGTTATATCACCACACACGTAACAAAATGAATCAGGACTGTTTTTACACTTTCTTGATCTCATTATGACACACTAAATACTCAGAAAACAAAACATAACTCGATGCTACAAACAACTGACACTAACTATTTCGTAAACAACTGCCGACGCCGTCAAGTTGACTTTGACAGATGCGAAAATGAAAATATGTTACCACTGAAATGAAATAAACATAACATTATACTAAAATATTTTTAATCAATGTATCAAGGCTTCGTCAGGGGTCACTAGAGATTGAGTAAACCAAAAATCAACTTCGGGGGGGGGGGGGGGGTTCACGAGGCTGAGATATGGAGGAGTGAAAAACCCAACTTGTTCTGTCATGTAAACTGTCCTTAGTCGCACGTTTCTTTTCTTTCTTGGCGGTGGATATTTGGTTTTGTTGGTGGCCGACATTTGGTTTTTCTTGGCGGTAGGACCTTTTAAAGAAATAATTTCAATTCAATCTAGGGAATATCAATAAGGTACATTTTTTCTTTAGTACAAAATATCTCTTAAGTTTTTTTTTTTTTTTCATTTTGTGAAAATTCTAGATGTGATGGCCTCAAACCAAATTCATATTCAGAATCAGCGTACTCGTATTAGCTGAGACTTATCAAATTCAAAACATCAAAAAACATGTAGGCCTGTGTAATTACTGATGGTGGAAGTGAAAGATTCATCCAAGTGACCGCTTAAGGTTGAATGGTATATAATAAAGCACCCACACACACACACACACACATGTTAAACTTTTCTCTCCCGAATGAACAATATTTAACTAATTCCTATGGGCAATGTAACTTGGTTAGTATTTGTATGTGTAAGTTCAGTTCTGGAAATGCTTTCAAGTCTGCAGCGATTTACGAGGAAGCATATAAAGGTCTCTATAACAAAACAAAGAGTAAAAGCTAGTTTAAAAATCGCTACTTTTCCTTTAGAACTATTTTTTCTATTGGATGTTTAACTAAATCTTAATTTACGTAAAATAGTTAAGACACGATGCTAAGAAGGAATACCTAAACAAGACTTTGTTTAGTTTTACGTTCTATAAATTTTTAAGAAAGTTCTTTTCTTATATTTTCGTAAGCATAGAAACAGTACTACATATTCCTGAGAGGATTTATGTTTTTTATTGAAAGAACATATTTTCTAGAGAAACTGAAAATACTTGGAATGATGGTCTGAATAATTCTATAGTAAAACTTGGCATCATCAAAAACTCAAATAAATACAAAAAGGTTTCTATTTAGCCTTTTCCTTTTTTTTTTTTTTTTTGAAATGTGGAGAAGTCGAATATAAATTCAAATAAGCATTTATAACTGGGGAGGCTTCTTTGTAGAAAAGTAAATAAAGAATTAAATGCAGTCGACTCTCAATAACTCGAAGCCTTATAACTGGAATATTGTTTTAGCTCGAAGTTTTCATTTGATCCCAAAATGCGCTGTTTTCAATACAAAGTTGTCCCTATATCTCGAATGTACTCCTTTTAAGTCCAAGTTTTTACGAGAGTTTTGTTATCATATTATGCATAAAAATGCAGCCAAAATAAGAAAAAATGCTTTTTTTCCCTCTTTTTACATTTTGTTTTGCTTATTAGCGAAATAATCAAGGAATCCTTTAGAATGGGGATAATAAACATTGTCGTAGTACAGCAGATTGAAAATTCCAATTTTTATCTATAATAATTGAAGTCATTCCTAGGACAGGAGAATAACATGAAAACCTGGAGACAAACTTCAAAATTATGTACCTTGATACTTTAAATAATTAAATTTCTTTTACGAATGCTTATTTTCACCTTTAAGTATGTATATTTTATTACTACAAAATTCCACAAATTAAATTTGAGCAATTTTGATCTAACATTAAAAAAAATTAAGTACACTTGGGAAAGGGATAGGGACACACCAAAAGAATGACCTTCTGGTTATTCAAAACTGTTTGCAGGAAAAAAATGATAAGAATAGAATAACATCGGAGGAGTTATTTCTAGCTATTGGAAAAAAGGAAGATACAACCTAGGTCAAACAATTCACATGCTAGCCTAATGGGACGTAATATTGTTAGGATTTTGAAAAATCACCCATACATTTTATATTTCTATAATGATTTAACATATCCTGCAAATAAATTTCTAGAAATATATCAGCTTCAGGCATCTTTCAGGAATATATAGTCTATTAAATATTTTGATTTAGTATCAAGCTTTAAAAATTTTCATACTTCGTTAAGCACAAAAGTTTACCGATTATTTTCGCTGCTATCACATTTCATCGCCCGGCACGTAATCAATTATTCTATAAAGATAGTCATTATTTAAACTGAAGTTTTCATTCCTTTTAAAATATAGTTCATAAGAATACTTAAAGATCTTTATTTTTAGAAATTAAACCTGAGTTGTATTATTTATTAGCTTTTGCAAACGGTTGTCCCAAACGAGTAACATATTAGTTAAAGGGTCAAATGCGCATCAATAGTTGCAATTAGCTGCCTTATAAGAAGCATTTGCGTGCGACAGATGTAATTCAAAAATCTGTTTTTCTAAATAGATTTTTTTTTTTTTGAATAACCGGCAATATATGACTTTTTTTTGCCTATTTTCGGCTGATTTCATTAAAAATTTTTTTTATAATGGGTGATACTTCTGAAGTTTGATGAAGTATCAAGGACGTTATGGCGTAACCTCAAAAACTACTCTCGGAAATAATATGACGCTGCGATTTGCCGCGTTAAAACAAACGTTTTTTTTTCTTTCTGTTTTCAAGCAGGGAGACTGAAAGCAAAAGCGGTTTGCCCCCCCCCCCCTTCCTTTATAAAATGAATTCAATTTATGCTACTCTGATTCCAACCCGACTTCTCCAAGAGCTAAGCCCCTAGTTGTCCTCTCGTCAGCCCTGATTTTAAGGCAACACAAATATAGTTCAAGATCCACAATATATTAAGATTGTACATTAATGAAAATTGTGATCATATTTCAGCCGAGGAAAATTAGTCATTCAAAAATTACATTTTAAGACTAACGATAGGATCGCTCCCACTGACAATGCGAACAAAGTAAATTGAAAGTGATGCCTCTATTTTGTTAAAAAATTTAAAAAAGGGTTTCTCCCATTTACCGTGTAAAAATTAATATTTTGTTTTCTGATTTTAACAACAGAACTATAGTTCAGAGTTTTGCAATGATTTCTTATTATTCATGGACAAAATTCTACCGAAGAAAATAAATCATTAAAACGAGTTTTCGGTCCATGAGGATTCGAACTCACGATTTTTGCATTATTAGCATGATGCTCTATGCAACTGAACCAATGTCTTTGGTCTGAACGCTATAATTTAAAGTAATTAGCAATACAAAAATGAAAAATTGAATGTTTTGACAAAATATCAAAAATCTGAACTGTTTGTTTAGTTTTCTCCGGATGCCGTGAAAGAGATGTTTAAAATATATCACTTATGAAATTGGATAAATTACTAGGAAAGTTACAGCGTTGTCACAAACATCACCTTTTTAAATGCGAAGCATTCGCAATCGACAGAAGTTACTAAAACCTCGGTATTTTAGGTAAATTTTTAAATAACAGCAAAAATGTGACCTATTTGTTCCTTTTTGCTGATAGCGGTAACGAAACTATAAAATGAGGTGATACTTTTGAACTTTAATGAAGTATCTGATTTTAATGCAACAACACAACTGTGGTTTAGAATCTTGTCTCTAATCAGTTAAGACACATATTCATGGAAATTTGTATCGTGATTTAGTTGAGGCAAATTATACCTTCAAAAACCATATTTTTTTTGCATCATGGGAGGATTAATCCCACGACCTTCACGTTAAGCAAGTCACTCTTACCAACTCAGAGACCCGATGTTCCATTATTTAAGCACTTCAAAAATTTGTAGAAAGATCTCCATCACTCAGAACTTAAAACATTTCAATCAAGTCAACATACTACTTAAATTCTAAAAGACAAAGTTGATGACATATTATTGTTCGTAAAAAGCTGAATGGAGAAAGATCTTTTCATTTAAGATTTATCTTTAACTCTCATAACTTGTAGTAATATTTCCCTGCGAAATTCATCCTGGAGGGTTATGTTTTCTGCAACCTGGGGCTTATCCCTGAGCCAGATGGGTGACAAAAGGATTGTTTTTGAAAATTTATGTTTTAAGGATGCGATTTAAATCAAATTAACATGAAGAGAAAGCCCATAAATACTATTTTACAGTTAAATGCTGTATGAAGGTAAGGTTTTTCGAAACTCACACTGTCGGGTTCTTTTAAGTAACATAATATTTCTAAAAAACTAGCAGCGTACAAATATGATGACTTATGGTATTAAAGGGATGAAGTAGTAGTTTTGTCCGTATTGGATGAAGTAATTAACATTAAAGATAGGTAAAGACTATTCCAAAAAATGCTTGCTGATAAAGAAGACGTGTCTGATGACTGTATAATTTCCGATAACAGTAGATGATTTGGAATACTTTCTTAGAAAAGATATTACTCGTTATGGAATCAATTATAAGTCAGTAAAACTGTTTGATAAAATGAAAATACCCAAACAGTTTTTTCCTACTTGATCCTGATTCATGGCAAAATGAAGGAAGCTACACTAATGGCCATTAAAATTGCTACACCAGGAAGAAATGCCGACGGTAAAATGATATTTATTAGACACATATATTATGTTGGAAATAACAAATGATTAAATTTTCAAGAAATATGGGTGAATAGATCTTGAGAAATTAGTACCTAGAACTACTACCTCTGGCAGAAAAAACAGCGCTTATACGCCTGGGCATTGAGTTATAAAGAGATTGGATGGCATATACAGGTATAGACACTCATGCTGCTTCAACACGATGCCACAATTCATCGACCGTAGTGGTTGGCGTTTGTTGACGTGCCAGTTTTTCAGCAACCATTGACCAGACGTTTTCCATTTGTGAGAGATCTGGAGAACGTTCTGCGCAGGGCGTCAGTCGAACATTTTCCTTATCAAAGAAAGTCTGAACAATATCGGCCACATGCGGTCGTGCATTATCCTGCTGAAACGTAGACTTTCGCAGGGCTCGAATGAAGGGTAGTGCTACGGATCGTAACACATCAGAAATGTAACTCCGATTGTTCATAGTGCCGTCAATGCAAACAAGAGGTGACTGAGATGTCTATCCAACGGCACCCTATACTATCACGCCAGGGGATGGGCCAATATGACGATGGCGAATGCACGCTGCCACCAAACACGGATGCGACCATCATGATATTATAAGCAGAACCTGTACACATCAGAAAAAAAATGACGTCTCGCCATTAGCACACCCAAGTTCGTCGCTGGTCACACTATTGAAGACGCTCCTGTCTGTGATGCAGAGTCAATGGTAGCCGAAGCCATGATCTCCGAGCTGACCGTCCATGCTACTGTAAACGTCGAAGAACTGTTCGTGCAGACACTTGTTGTCTTGCAAATGACCCCAATTCTTGACGCAGGGCTCGTGACGTGACTCTACGATACATTAATGCCATGCGGATAACATGCCTGTCTCCTCGGCTGCTAGTGATTAATGGACGTTGAGAACGAGCACGGCGATCTGTTTTACCATCCTGAACCCATCGAAACCATATTCTGCTGACTGTCTTTGGATCTCGACCGACGCGAGCAGTAATACTGTAAGAGGATAAACCGAAATCCAGGTAGGCTACTATTCGACATCTATCAAAGGCAGAAACCTTCTGGTACGCATTTCTTCTTCTTTTTACAAGCGACATTACAACAATTTTTCACCTTGCAAGAACGTTCAAATTGAATTGGAAGGAAGGAAATTGGCTGTATAATCTCCTCATTCAAATACATTGTAGGTGTCGCTGCAGGCTTCTGCATTGTCTGAATGCGCTGAAAAGCTAATCATTTGCATATCACATCATCTTCTTCCTGTCGTTAAAATTTCATGTCTGTACCATGTCACCTTCTTGGTGTAGCAATTTTAATGGCCAGTAGTGTATTTAAAGGGTAGACAGATCGTTAAAATGCTGAAAGTTGTGAATGATACACAACTGAAAGATGAGCACAACTGATCGAAGAATTTCACAACCAATTTACCAAATATGAGTCACGAAAGCAATTTGTTTTACAGACAGTACAAGACTATTGGAAAAAAATTGCGCAATCAAGATACATTGAGAAAAGCGTGCGATTAAGCTAAAGTTTTTAAAGCATTTCATTCTTATTCAAAGTAAAACATTTAGAATATATAAAGTAATTAAAAAGATTAATTTTAGTGCTACCTGACTGTAAAAATATTTTGCAAACCTAAGAGAAACGATGTATTGAGTCTGAAGTAAAAACTCGAAGATTTGTGGGGAAATTATCAAAAAGGTTAAACTTCAACGTCCTAGGGGCACATGCTATTATTGACCGATCGAGTTCAAACTTTGCACACGTTACTTTTTATCATAGTGTCATAAAACTAGGAGGCGTCACTTGTTGAATTCCGAAGTTTTCCCCCCCATTTAAATAAGGACCACCCTAATATCTTAATATATAAAAATCTTCTGTGCGGACGTTTGTCACCATAAAGTTTTTAAACGGCTGGCCCGATTTTGACCAATTTTTTTTGTGTGTAATTAAGTTGTGGCAAGCATGGATTCGAAGCGCGATGGATCGAATCGGAAACGTTTTTGTTAATTAATTAATTAATTTAAACATTGGATGGTTATATCTCCCAAATGATTAATATTTATTTTAACATATTGTTGAGCGAGAACTCAAATAAATATTTAACCCGTTGCCAAAGGACAATAAGAAAACTAGCTCTACTTTTTGTAATGAAATTTCCTCTGTGATATGTCAATTGAGAATAGATAAAACGTAGAGAGAGAGTGAAGCTTTCATTTCTTGAAAGCAACGGTTTTGCGTCCCGAGATATATTTTAAAGTAAAGTACTGGAAGGTTCACACAAAACGTGTGTTCTGTCGTCGTAGTTGAACCATGTGACCGGATCGGTGCTTTAAGTTTTCCTAACCAAATGATCAGAAAGTACCGTACCAAGCAACATTTGTTTCTCGGTTCAAATCCATCTGAGTTTTGGCATCAATGTCAAGAACACTTTAAGGATTATCAAACTAATCAGTACATTATTAAAGGAAAAGATGATGGAATTTAAAGAAGAAACAAATTTTATTTTCGTCCAGTTAAGTTACAAGAAGGTAGTTCTGTGCACAAAAGATCAGTGCAGTGGAAGATCTTTATCTTTGGTGGAAAGAACAAATTAGGCAATATATTAAGTTTTAAAAGTTTTCGTTCAAAAGATCGGACCGCTAATCGGTCGGAGTTGGCTTCGCTCATTGATCGGCTGGATAACAGCAACGTGGTGGCTTGGCGTCTTTGTCAATAAACAATAGAGTTACGTGATCATTTGTTTACATTTTAAAGCTACTATTAATGCAATTTATTGTATTTTTTGTTTATTTAGCGAAATATTTCAAATTGCAAAGAATTGTTTTTTCGTTTTTAAAGAGTGTTTAGTCATTTTAGTTGAAGAATGTGTTAATTTTATATCGGGAAGGGGGGATGAGTGATTTTCGCTTATTCAGAGAACTGTTTTTACCTTTATCATTTTTTAAACGATATCCTTTCGATTGTTTTATTCTTTTTCATATGGGGGATGTTGCAGCGGGATTTCCCGTTTGCTCTAGGTGGATAGTTAGTTTTTTACACTAACTATCTGAGGACTCTTTTTATCTTTTGAGTATGGCTGAAGGAACAAGCCATCAAGTACGGGAGAAAAAATAGTTAATAAAACAATTGCTCAGTGGGCATTAGACATATCAAATTGTAATAAATATTCGCATTCTGACACCAAGCAGCTTAAAACATTTTCTTTTTACTTATATTTTTCAACAAAACGGTTCAAACACTGGATAGTTTATTGAAATTTTTTAACTTTTCAATTTACAAAGTTTGAACAGAACAACGTCTGTCGGGTCCTCTAATATATATATATATATATATATATATTCAGGGTGGTTATAATATAAAGTGAGGTGTTCAGAGCCCTCTAGCAAGTGAAGTAGTGGACGAAACATTGCCAAATTTCATGGGCGTACATAGCAGACCATGAGATTTCGATTTCTGCAGCAAAAATAATACAAAAATTCAGCGCCAGTGGGGATTTTGGCGCTGCAAAAGTGTATTACTTGCGAATACTGAAGAATTAAATGTTAAAAAATGTAGCACTTATCAGGTTTTGAACTACAAATGTTTGTTGCTTTCAAATAAGGTTCAATAAATCCAACAAGAAATTTCAATTTGTAACAAGAGAAGAATAATACCAAAAGTCGTCCCGAAGAAATTTTAGCGCGGAAGGAAGGATTTCTTCTTAAATAATATTCATATAAGATGGTGCACCATCCCACGTTGAGCTTTAATTACTGAGTGTATGCCGACAACATTTCTTTGATAGCAGATTTTCTAGTCATGCATTTCCTACGATACGGCCACCGTGGCCGCCCTATCTTTCACCTTGTGACGCTCCGCCATGGGGATTTCTAAATGGTGTTGTGTTGTAACGACATGTTAATGATGTCTCGACTTTGAAAACTCGAGAAACATTGTAGGTAGGGGAAATTAATCTCCCTCCTCCCCGAATGTGGGGAAAATATTGTGCGTTGTATGCAGTACATGGAAAGTACAACGATGTTGGTCATATAGAACCTCCTTTGCTAGTAAAAGTCATATTTTGCGAACAAAATTGATGCATATTTTGGCGATTAGCATTTAATCCTTCAATATTCAGAACAGTTTTTCAACGCCAAAATATACCCTGGTGACGATTTTTTGTACTATTTTTTTTTTTTTTTTTTTGAAAATTTCAGAAATCGAAATCCCATGGTCTGTTGTGTACGCCCATAATATTCGGCAATGTTTCGTCCAATACTTCAGTTGCTAGAGAGTTCTAAACAACTCACGTTATTTTATAACCATCCTGTATATATATATATATATATATATATATATATATATATATATATATATATATATATATATATATATATATATATATATATATATATATATATATATATATGTGTGTGTGTGTGTGTGTGTGTGTGTGTGTTTAGTGAGTAAAAATATAATAAATACGTAGTATATTATACGAGGAACACTTTGTACTATAATGAAAAATAAATTGTTTAAAAGTTGCTAGTCCCTATTAAGATAAATAGATTGTTCTGAAAAAATAATTTAAAATTTAGAATTTTTTTTTTAGAATGTCCGTAAGAATAATGTTGCATCAATCTTAAACTAATAGTAAGACACACTTCAATTTTGTCTTTAATATGCTAGACTTTTCCTGTTAATTTTACATTACTATCAGTAATGCTAAGTTTGAATTTAGTTCTGGTAGTGCAGTTAAAATTAGAGTTTAAAGTATACTTAAAATATTTGTTCAATTTTAAAAATCAAGTAAACGGATTGAATAGTTACTATCTTGCATTAATTCCAATCCTTATGTAAATTTGTAACAACGATAAGAAGTTGAAAAACTTTACTCTTCGACTAATGAGTTATTTTAAAATGTAACTGACTTACCGAAATATGTAGGAAATTTAAATAGAGAAAGATTTAATTAAACAGCTTGAAATCAGTTGAAAGCCAACGTAGCTGAAATGTCTCGTGACAAAGTTAGATTTGTATAGCCTTGAAGCAATAAACATCCTTTTAATAGATGCATTTTAAAATTTTGCTATACATCAAAGGTATTAAATCTGTCTGAGTTGGAATTATGTATTGTAATTGTAGGTAGATACTATGTTAAGCTTATTTAATACGTTTTATTCGAAGAGGCGTCTGTAAGTTACTTTACATTCTTTTTAAATACTGAGTGTTATACTTTCATTGGCAAGTTTCTTTAAAGGGAATTTAAAAAACAAGGTAAAAGCAGTAGTTACGGATTAACCTTATGTGTATCGGTCGGTTTGGGAAGGACATGAAGATTAACTTTGACTACAAAGTTTACCGGCAACCTATTAAAGGGTTATTTACTTTTGTAAAAGCTTTATATTAGCACACATTTTCGAAGAACAAAAAAAAAGTAAAAAAAAAAAAGATAATGTTTCGTTTATATTCGTTTCCGCACTTTCCGTAGAAAGTGCAGAAAAAATACCCGACACAAGACGATAGTTAAATCAATAAGATCGATCGATTTTTGTGTTCTAAAATAAAAGTTTGCACAAAAAAGTAACTATCCATTATTTATTTTTTTCAAAACGGTCCAAAATCTTCCCATCACTAACCATTAAAACTTGAAAGTTTCAGTAAAACGAGTCCAATTGTTTCCGAGTTTACTCCGACACATACATTGGAAAATTGTGTTTTATTTACATAACGATTGGATAATAACAGAATAATCATATTAATATGTGGCGCATATCAATTAGAATGCCTGACAGATGAGGTACAAACTGCTCTATGGAAACTAGAGAGTGGTACTACCACTACTCTGTAAAAAAAATGTCAAAAACTAAAATTGCTGGAGGAACCTTGCATTATGGTTTCAGTAGGTTTTAAAATGCATACGTAAAGATCAGAATCAGCGCAGAGCAGGTAAGCACTTATTAGCGAAAGCGAAAACTGTCCTTGGCGGCACAGAGGCAAAAGCTCTTGCTCTGCTACCTTCTAAGATTCACTTTCTGGGTTTGAACGCCACTCTGGTGATTGCCTCTCTTAGTTCAATAAAAATGTCTTGTTTAAAAAAATAAATAAATAAGTAGTTGGTGAATATTGGTTGTTAAAAAGCATGGACTTGTTAAATCGTTCAAGAGAGTCAGATGAAAGCTTATTTTTACTAATGTGTAACCTTTCCAGCAATTTCTCTGTAAGTATACAGAAAATACGGGTGTAACCTTACATAGAAATGAGTGAGACATTACGCTATAGTTACATTACCATGGTGTAACCTTCTACAAGCGATGTGTAACTTTATCACCATTTATGGAGTAAGGTTACACATTTTTTTTACGGCGTAGTTATGGAACATAGCAAAGAATACTGATTGTATATCCAAATAGATACTTAAAAAGTGACATTATTATAGTCTAAATCAAAACTACATATTTTAATTGAGACATTAGATGAACTTAAGTGCTATGAATTGAAGCTTATTGTTATATAATACTTTATGTATTTTATGGCAGAGGAAATCTTTTGGGCGATCGTTACGCGTAATTTCTGACATTCTTTCCGGTGCCATTACATCATTTGTTTTATTTGGTCCAACTTTCTTTCCGAGGACATATTTAATTGAGACACTATAATTTAATATATTAATATGTTTGTAATGTAATCTCTAAAACTGTAACTTCAAAAATGACGAAAAAGTACTCAAATTTGAACATATCGCGGAGTCAAAATGGTTCCGACTATGTGATATTCAATATTTTGAAGCATTTAAATACTCATCAAATAGTTAAATCAGTATGTACTCATTTTTGAGGTATTTGTGCTCATTTTGAATAATGTAATAATTTCAAAATTGAGTATTAACCGAATTATGCATTGATTTTTTAGTATGAAATAGCGCAGCACACTACAGTTGAACTCGCTTAATGGAATAGTCATTTTTTCACAAAAAATATTCTAAAAAGCGGGATATTCCAATAAACGGGATTAAAATAATACAAAATTGCTACATTGAAAATGTATTATATTAGGCGGGATATTCTTTTAACCGATATTCTAATAAGCGGGCTTGACTGTATTTGAAAACACGGGTATTCATATTTGAAACAAAAGATTTCAAGAAAGTTTGAAAACATGAATGTACTCATTTTTGAAAACTTCATTTTTCTCAGTATATGCTTTCACTGATGGTTATCACTACTTTAAAATCTCTAAATATTTTTACCTCATGCAGCAATAAAATTAAACCAGAAAACTGTGTATTGAATCTGACTGTCGATATTTCTGAATCTGTAGTTTTCTGAAGCAAGCTAAACTTTTCTCCAAAATCATGCAAAAATATTTGCTGCACATTTCACCGTAAAAGAATGTAGGAGTATATGTTTCTAATACTGATGCTATTTATGAAAAACAATAAAGCTTCTAACAAATTCTGACAGAAACAGAATATTTCTGAATCTGCAAACGTGCACTTGTTCCTATTTTCGCCTTAAGACACCAACCTACAGGTCTTCTACCTTTTGAGAGAAATGTTATCTGATATTTCAGTGACAAATTCTTCCATTTCTTGGCCGGCTATCTTTCAAGTCATGACTTGAGGTGAAGTTCCGTAAACATTAGACGTCGTAATGCCGATCATAATGGACGCCGAAAATGAAATTCCTTATCTGTGCCAGCCAACACGAAGACGTTTCTGTCAGAATTTGTTAGAAGCTTTATTGTTTTTCATAAATAACATCAGTATTAGAAACATATACTCCTACATTCTTTTACGGTGAAATGTGCAGCAAATATTTTTGAATGATTTTGGAGAAAAGTTTAGCTTGCTTCAGAAAACTAAAGTACGAAAAATTAAATGTGTCATTTTTTGGGGAGTTGTTTAAAAGTAAAAAAAAAAGCTGTTTTTTTTATTCTATCAATGACAACTCAACTATACCTGTAGGAATGAATTCGTTAAACATGTTTTTAAAAAAAATTTAAATTATTTAGTCAGTTTCCTTTTATGTTTTATTTAGATACTTTAAAACGTTGATTTCTCCCTCTATACACTATTAAGTGAGTCCTGAAGGGTTTTTATGTTTCTCCTGTAATAAAAAAATAATTTTTAAAAACAAGTTTTCTCTCTTTGAATAACTTACAATTATTTGTAGCGTTTGCTTATCTCCTGTAATAACTATTTATATTTTACGGTTTGATTTTCTTAATTGGGAATGTGGTCCGTCGATGCAAACTCAACGGTCCATCCATAGCAACTGGTTCCCATGAATGGACAACAAGCTAATTTGTTTCCTTTTAATATTTATTCTTTATTTAATGCAGTTAACATAGAAGCGAATAATATTATTAAAAGAGAAATATTCTGAATAATTATTTCTATCGTCAATATAAAGTTTGAGTCTGAACTGCTTCCTAAAAAAGGTCAAAAGTGTTATGTGGTTCATTGATAGCAACCTTCGCCTTCTTTTCCCGCAGGTTGCATTCATGTCAGTCATTTACCATGCTTTAAAAAAATAATCATCTAAAATGCATTTTAAAAATTTAACTATACCATTAAATTCAGCTTGAACAAATCAATAAACTAGGATTTTTTTTAATAGATATTTTGTGTTGCATGTTTGTAACATTAGTCAGTTGCCAATCTGTCAGTGACTTATCATCTCATCATAAATACTGCAAATCTTTATTTTAGCAATACACTAATCGCCGAACATATGAATCCCATTTGTTTTAAAAAGTTTTGATTCCATAAAGCGGCTGGTTCAATAAAACCGGATTTTGTTCTGTTTCTGGCAATTTGATTCATTAAAGCGGTTGATTAAATTTTTCATTGAATCAATTAACCGGAGTCCACTGTATCAAATCTAAAAAATGTATTTTTATTGCTTGCCTTTTATGTAAACTTATTTATTTGTTTTGCTGCTTAATTTTAAACATTTGCATTAGTATGTTTAGAAAATTTCAGAAATGTCAGTCATTTACTAAGCAGTTCTAATTACTGTAATTCTTTATTGTAGCAATATTTTCCAACTCAAATGTCATGTACCGAAAGTGTATTCATTGTTCTTTGATCCTGATTTGTATTTAATAAAAATTCCTTTTACTTTCACAAAAATCTCTTATTGAATCAGTATTACTTTTCACATAGGTTGCATTCATGTCAGTCAGTTACCAAGCTTTTAACAATTTTTCTAAAACCACCTAATATGTATGTATTTTGGAAATTCAAATATACCATAGAATTCAGCTCAAAAAGTGTAATAAACAAGGAGAAAGTATATTTTTAAAAGTTAATATTTTGTGGTTTATGTTTGAAATAATTAACTCTTGAAAATTTAGACTTCTGTTTGAAAGTATCTTCATGTTTGGTTTTAAGCTGATGACACGTATTGTTATTAATTAAAAGTAAATCTTGTGACTTCTGAGTTTGCACGTAATATACTTATAGTATAACACAAATGTACCAAGAGCAAATCAAAAATTAAACACACATTTGAATGAACATACACGAGCAAAGTGATACATCATATTTCGCGTACCAGGGATCCTTATGACTATTGATTGAATAATGGAAAGAAAAAAATAATTAGCAATACAGTGAACTCCCGATTATAGACAATCGGGTAAACCGCGGTTTTTTTTCACATCTTTTTTTTTTAGTTATTGTTAGCTTTTAGATTTTACAAACTTTTTTTATATTCAGTGTTAGTAGATGCAATGTATCAATGTTTTTAGTTATAACTTAAAAGTATGTGTGAGTGTTACTACTATTTTTTAGCTTGCACTTAGTATCGTTTTTTACCTATTATTCGGATTATCCGCGGTTTTCGCTTATCCGCGGTTACCGTGCCACTCTATTCCGCGGATAATCGGGAGTTTACTGTATAGTGCAATATGTTTTTTTTTTTTTTTTTTTTTGCGCATTAATAAATACGATAAAAAACGATTAAGCGTAGATTATGTAAAAAACATTCACCTCTAGGGTTCACAACCTCTAAAAATGCTAAATGAACACAAATTTCCTTTTTTTTAACACTTCAGATTTTTTTCTTTAACTTAAATGATCAGTGACAAGAGTTTGTAGTCGAAATTTGATGACAGATATTTAGTCAACATTGTGTGAATCACTGAAAATTTTGTTTGATAAAATTTCGAATGAATAGATAGCTAGCGGCGTACTGCGTATTTTATGTTTCTTATTGTTTAACGGAAAAGAGTAAACTAGTTGCCTAGTATAAAAACAGTCCACTACACATTGAATAGACGATATTCTCAAACGCACAGACACAAACTAGAACGCTTTTAAATATGATTAGGGCAATTGATATGAGATAAAAAACTAAAATATTTTACATAAACGAGGAAAAAACAAATTAAATTATACTTTATTATGCTTCTAGATTCAGACATATAACCAAGGTTTTTTTTTTTTTTTTTTTTTTTTCAAGGTATCAAAATACTCCGTTAACTTTTTAAGAAGAGTGAAATTTTTAAAAATATCCAAATGCATTTTCTTTTTCATTTTCCAGCGAAACATATGAAACATACTAACTCATTGTAATTAGTTGCATATCTGAGATTTTCATTTTAATAAATGGCATCAAACTTAAAGCTTCCCTTACTTGCAAATTGCCGTATTGGGAGAATTATACATTCGTTCAAAGATTTGGGTTCACACTATTCAAAATACTTCAGAGTGAATATTAAGTAGTTAAATGACATTCAGTGAAATATTTCATTTTTCTATTTTTAACTAGCTTCTCAAAAAAAAAAAAAAAATCTAAAGTTCGTTTAACTAGAAACTTATTTTCTACAATATGTAATAACTTTAATTGTATCATCTTTGGAAGAAAAAAAAATAAATAAAATAATCTAGCATATTATACCTTCAATTCCAATATAGTGCTGTTGCCCTCATAATAATAGCATTCAAAGAGAGGCAAGTAAAATTCCTATTTACATCGAAAACCAGAAACGAATATAATTTAACTTTACTTAAAATTCAATATCACAATTTATTATAACCATTTAATCATTTCACTGATTTATATATAATTCAATAGCTTTATCGTCATTCATAGTAGATTTTCTTCGAAAACTTTTAAAACATAAATTCGTGTTCCTTTTCTAACAGTAGCATATTAATTTTTCAAGAGGGTTTCTATTCCTGTAATATAGCTTTTATTAAAATAATGTCAGAAGAAAAACATGTATCTTAATTAATGAATGTTTCTTAACATTATATTTTTGAAAGAGAGAAATATGCAATATTATTAAGCTTAATAACTATTTATTTTTCAGTAGAAAAAGTATATTATTATTTTTTCTGCTTTAAATACAAGACTTTATTAGAAATGTATTGTTTTTTAAAGGTAATGTTATACTTTCGTTTCTTAAAAATAATATTTTGGATCTAGAATAAGAAAATAAAAACTAAACACTGATTTCACTAATAGGGCAAAATAAGCTGAAAAAATGTTTTCTTGTTCAAGTTTTTTTTAAAAATTGTTTTAATGATTATTAAAGTTTATTAATACTTCAAGTATTTATTACAGCAGCCTTACTTTAGTTTCTTAGTGTTACCAGCACAATTGATCGTTTCTCCTTTATTTTCACTTACTCCCAAACAGTTTCAGCACTTATTTAATAATGTTCGTATATTTTACAGTTAAAGTATATGAACATTGAAGAATAATGTAGTTGTTAAACTGAAAATGTGTTGCAGTTTATTTACTAGGTTTTTTAAGTCATCTGATGCAAAATTCATCGTATCAGGGAACGATCTCTTCCAGTTAAGCATCAAGAACAAAAATGAATGCAAAATAATAGCGACATTTGAGTGTTTTTGAGGTTTTTATTGCATGAGGTTGCTGAAGCTTGTACGTGCTAGTTACGTTATTTCCCTACTGGAACATTTGCACGCTAATCTTTTATTTCAGCAAGATGGTGCTGCAACTCACTGGATATGAGTTTTGCTTCGATAATTACTTAATGAAGTGTTTACTAAAGATGTATTGTTCGTAGGGAACCAATAAATTGGTTTTCATAATATCCCGACATAACCCCACTGGATTTATTTTTATTATGTTATGTTAAGAGTCTTTTCTTTAAGCTGGACACTTTTGATAGTTGATGTCTTTAATTTTCGTAAAAAATTCAGGATGTGTTGGTGGTACTACGATAAGAAAAAAAAGGAATTTCTTTTTCTAAAAAACTGATTTGTTTGTCCTTGAGTAAGGTATCAAAATTTAAGGTCGTGAAAAAAAAAAGCTAAATATATGATTGCTTTGCTTCAAAAGCAATGGGTAAACCAAGCCAATTCTTTTAAATGTGGATGGTACTCGGTGAATGCTAGCATAAATACTTTGGTGGCTTACTCACAGCTTTGAGGTCAAAGGTCAACTGAAACTGCTACATTTTTTAAAAACTTTTTTTGCCTTGTTTAGGCCCAGATATCTGCTAAAGCCGTGAGTAGCCGTGAGTGAAGTATATGATTAACTACTCACCACAGTATAGTACTAAGCAAAATATAAACTAGCTTTCGTTTCTCTTGACTTTAGTTGTTAAACGGTCTCAAAGTCAATGATTTTTTAAAAATGTCCAAGTTTAGAGATCAATAACTTTCATCGCGACGGGTCAACAACTTTGGGACACAGCTGTAGTTATATTTCGAGTGATGTAGTTTAAGGTCCAGGTTAGAAACCCGTGGCAACTAATCAACTTTTTTAATTACATGGTCTCAAAGTTGATAATTTGAAATAAAAAGAATCACAGTTTGTGTCAATTGCTCTAAAACACCTGAGTTAATACCTTTGAGCAAGAGCTGTAATTATGCTCTATGTGGTTTAGAGTCATGTCAGAAAACCAGGAGATCTAATCATCTTACTTAATTAAACGGTCTCTCAAATGATAATTTCAGCACAAAAGAGCGATTTTTCACGAGTTTATATGAGTGCTACACAAAATCTCATGAGCTCAAACTCACATAAATACTAGAACGAATCAACAGCTCTTTGTACTTTAAGTCGCAAAATTTCATGCTTCTAGTGTAATACAATATTCTATAACCTTGACCACAACATGGATCACTATATTTTGGGGATCCTAGATCCTCAGGATTCGGATCTCGAAAACTGAAAATTAGCATCAGGTTAGTTTCAAAGACATCTTTACGCCTCTATAAAATTTCATCCCAATCGGGGATGATCGAGCGGGGACAGTTTGAAAAAACAGGTTAGTTGACGTGGAATCATTCTGATATAATCATTATGCACATTTCACCTGCATCTTTTGTTATTGTCTAACAAACCTGTGTTTTTTTATAAATATTTTATTTATATTTTTACTTTTGATCCTTATTTAATAAATTTGTTTATTCATAAAAGTTTATTACTAAGTTGTGTATATGCAAATACTACGGTATTTATGAAATCAATCTCAAACCCAACTGCAATCTTCTTCCTAAAATATAGTTTAAAATAAATGATTTATGATTATTATAAAGTCAAAATAACAAAATATGCATGTGAATTGTCACACTGTTATATCAGGGTGATTCCACGTCAACTGAACTAAATTTCTCAAATTGTCCCTGCTCGATCATCCCCGACTGGAATGAAATTTATAGAGGTGTAGAAATCTCTTTGAAACTAACCTATGAAAATTTTCAGCTTCCGAGATCCAAATCCTGAGTATCTAGGATCTCCAAAATATAGTGCTCCAAAATGGCGGATCAGCTTTGTGAGAAGAATTGCCAGGTTGTGGTCAAGGTTACAGACAATTTTGTAACACTGGAAGCATGAAATTTTGGGAGCTTAAAGTACATTTGACTATTGATTCAAACTAGTACTTATGTTAGTTTAAGCTCATAAGATTTTGAGTAGTACTCATATAAGCTCGTGAAAAAACGCTCTTTTACACTGAAATCATGATTTTTGAGACCATTTAATTAAGAAAAATGATTAGTTCTCATGGTTTTCTTAGATGAGTCTAAAATCACATCACGCAGAGCATAATTTCAGCTTTTGCTCAAAGTTATTAACTCAGGCGTTTTAGAGTAATTGACCTAAAACTGATTCTTTTTGTTTCAAGTTATCAACTTTGAGACCGTGTAATTAAAAAAGTTAATTAGTTGTCATGGGTTTCTAACCTGGACCTTAAACTACACCACTCGGACTATAACTACAGCTGTGTCCCAAAGTTGTTGACCCGTCGCGATGAATGTTATTGACCTCTAATTTTGGGCATTTAAAAAAAAAATCATCGAGTTCGAGGACCGTTTAACTACTAAAGTCAAGAGAAACGAAAGCTATTTTATATTTTTTCTTAGCACTATACTGTGGTGAGTAGTTAATCCTATACTTATTTCGGAAGGTTACTCACGGCTTTAACAGATATCCGATCCTAAACAGGGCAAAAAAAGTAAAAAAAGTAGCAGTTTCAATTGACCTTTGCCCTCAAAACCATGAGTGAGCCTCCAAAATATTTATGCTAGCATGTACCTAGTATCAAGTAGTATCCTTATTTGAAAGAATTGGCATGGTTTACTCATTGCTTTTGAAGCAAAGCAATCATATATCTTGCTCTTTTTTTCTCACGACCTTATACTTTGACCTCCACTCGAAAGCAAACAAGTCAAATTAGAGAGGAAAGCAGCTTCACTTTTTCTTATCACCATACTATTAAAATAACTGAAAGTTTAAGGAAAATTGAAGGTTTCAACTATAAGGCCTCCATTCACTTTGTACAGCTTTAAAAAAATGACTCTTAAAGACATGTTTTATCAAACACATGTTTCTAATATGCACACTTGAAAGGAAATACAATCAACAATCCTCACCATTACACCGTAAATGCTGGAAAAATGGAAGGAACTGGAGCACAGACATGACATATATGCTACTAACAGACCTTACGTATAGCTAAAGATATCGCAAAAAAGGCTATATTTCCCCATTTTTTTGTAACAAATTAGATTTTCTTGTCACTTGGGAATGCTATGGTAGAAGTCTGAATATCTGTATTTTAGTGTATGCTAAAATATAGATATTCTTCAGACGTGCTGCACATTGGTATTTGTTTATTTTATCTATCTTCTTTGGTGAATCACGAGTTATTAAAATGTGAGTCCTTTTATTTTTTCTTTTCTTCTTTTCTTGCGAAAAATTGTGTTTTAGAAAGTAAGGAAATTATTTCTTTATATGTTTAGTATCAGAAAAAGAAAAGGTTTTAAATGAGAAACATCTTTAATTTTGGAGGAATTGATAGTTTGAAATAGTCAGTTGGATAATAGTGCAAGTAAAGTGGTTATGCTGAAATAATCAAAAACGACTAATAAATTGAAGAACAACATTTTTTGAATTTTAACATTCTTGAAAAATGCCAACAAAACAAACAATTAATTGAAATTAAAAAAAAAGTCAACATTTCAAAACTAGTCAATAGCCATGTTAATTAGCACATTTGTGGGTACCATTTTAAGAATTATTATATATATCTCTTCTAAATGTCGTTGCAAGTTATGATAATGAAGTTCAAAATTAAAAGTAAAACTTATAGCGTTAAACTAACTACTTAAAACTTTGGCGACAAATTGTGTCTCCTACTGTATGATTTGGAGTAAAATTTTCGAAACCTTTTTTGAATAATGCATTTAAATTGCTTATTGTTTTAAAAAGTAATTGTCTTCGAAATGAACTAAATAGACTAATTCTTGTATTTCTTAAGCACACTGCTATAGGAATCTAATACGAGTTAATGGATATTTTAAAACACATCTAACGTAAGTGAAGATCCGCCCCCCTCCTTTTTTTGACTATTTTAATATTCTCTATTTTCCCCATTTATTTATTTATTATTTTTCTAAAAGTTAATAGTTTCCAATCTCATCTTTGCATCTCTACTATTATAAGCTCAATGCAGATTATTTCCCAAAATATAATTAAGGGGAATTGGAGACCATTTAAACAGTTACATTTTGTATTTTTATTCTAGTTTTTCTTTGTGCTTCAAACGTTTTATCAAATATATGATATTAGTAAACTAACGGTTTGACAATCTAGGTCTTGCAGGTTGAACGAGGACAAGCCATTTATTCATACCAAGGCTACGGGGACGGAAGAAAATGTTCGACTCCGGATCCGAAAATAATTCCAGGAATTTTAGAGCCTTAGACTTAAACGCAGACTCTTTTACACTAAAATCCGTCCGACTCCAACTCTGACTCCGCAAGCACTAGATGAGTTGCGGACTTGGAGGGAAAATGACTACTTTTGACTCCGACTCAGACACTGGGAATTTTAAACCTTCGACTCCTAACTCCGACTCCGTCTCCTTTACCCCAAAATCAGTCTGACTCCGACTCCGAGGCCCTGATAAATACTATTAAAACCTGTGCACGTCTGTCTCTGTGTGAGTATGTAACCCTATCACTTCCGAACTTATCAATGTCTACCAGGTCAATACTGGTACCGTTGAATACAGGACATCCATCAGAACCAATTCCTATCTCATCACTATAAACCTTTCGGGGACGGAAATAAATTGCAGACATCCAGGGGTAAAAGCATTTAAAAACATCGATTGTCATCAATCGCAGGAGGCATTGAGTCACCACAGATGGCGAAGAGGGATTGGAGAGCGAAGCGAGGGGTGGTCAGGGCCATTTAGTGTACTAAAATTGCATATATTACCGAAAATCTACTAAGAATTATAGTGAAAAGTAAAAGAAAAAAATAACCGCTTTCTGCGTACAAATGTTCTTTCAAGAGTTGAAACACAGAACGGATGCAAAAGTATCAAAAGTGGCGCAGTGGATGCTCATGAAATGATCTTTGATGGCAAGTGGCACTTCAAAGAATACAATATTACTTTCATCTTTAAACTTTAGATGCTTCACTGAAGCGTAGTAAAATTACAAGCGATGCATCTTAATGAGTTCATATTTCGCATCTCCAATGCAGATTTAGCATACAATATCTTCTCAAATAATAAAAGTTTTTGACTATTGTTTTCGGTCTGCAAGTTTATTAAATTTAATTGTGAAACATCTGTTGGGTTTCATGCAGATGTTAAAATTGGAATTTCCTTTTTTATTGGTTACAACAGTAATATAAGTCAGTATTAAATATTTTAATACTCTGCAACAAATTAAATTTTTAGAGGATCTTGGATGTAGTCACATGATCATCGAAGATTTATATTGAGAATCACAAAAGAACTTAAGCATGAAACTACTAACCTTGATATCTTTAAGTTGTTTTTGCAATGATTGCAAATGCAGATTATTGCAATCTGCATATATTCATATTGTAGATATATTGCAGATTGAAAAACTTCAGATGGGTCAGTATTTAAGTTACAATGTAGGAAAAGATAAGTGTTCTAAAAAGCTGGAAATCGTTGTTAGTAAATCATAAACACAAGATAGTGCCTCCGTGGCTCTGTATTAGAAGCTCCCTCTTCTAAGCCATGGGTCGTGAGTTCGATTCCTGCCAGTGCCTTGGTGTTATTTCTTTCTCTTGTATTGTAAATCTTTCATATTTGTGTCTGGAGGCAAAGCGCTGAGTACCCAGTCACCTATGTGTGTAAAGCTGTGTAGCTTCTTCATAAATCTATAACAAAAAAAAAATCGGCGCACCAAAAAAGAATTGTCAGAGCTTGGTGCATCCATTTTTTTGTAAGAGTGTAAAATGAAATAAATAACCACAAGACCACTTATATTAACTAGGTAAATATATTTAAATTTTCATAACTTTTCGACCTGTGCTTTAAGCCTCAAATAGTTTTTCTCTGCAAATCATACATACTGGAAATTCAATTTAATTTTTAAAATAATCTACATTAGGCAGCATATAGAGGGAGATTGGGGAGACTTGATCCCTCTGGAGACTTGTTCACCTTCCCAAATCTCCAAACTGCAATAATACAACATTTCAATAATGATAACATTACCGAGCAGTTACGGTAGGTTTACCTCCCTAAGCGTCAGATGTTCCGTTTTGCCTTTAATGTGATTATACACAGAAGTATAAACTGTTTATCCTGCACATTGTTGCCTCAGTGGAACAGGAAGACAACTAAAAAATATAGTTTGAAGCTAAAATAAATGGCCTTATAATTGCGAAGGGACAAGTGTTACCACATTATTTTTAAAAAATGTCGACACCAACTATTGAATATCTAATACCAAGCTTCTAAGGTGATATAATTTTCCAAATCATTCTTGAAATTAAAAATAAATAAATAATAATAATATTCTTTTTTTCAGTTGAAACAATAATTTCATCTGATTGTTGGTGTTAATGTTTTGAAATATTTTTTTAAATGCTTATGACGTTTAGTATATACATTAACCTATAAATATCTTTTAAATATTTATTTCTTAGTTTTTTCTGAATATTTGATCAAGACTGATGACAAATTATGAGGTTCTTTAGCAAGATTGGTTAATTCCGATTGCAGAGTAATTTTGTTTTTTAAATGTAAGTTTTAATAGCTATTGTGCTGGCGTTGCTTTATTTTCTAATTTGACATTATCAGTTTTGGTTTTTTAATGATGAAGTATAACTATGTCGCAATAATAAATGTTTGAGTTGTGTTTAAAACACTTATGAGGACTCTTTTCACACAGGATTAAGTGTCCGGCAATCCTACCTCAAGTCTCATTGTACCAAAGAGACTTAATGATCTTTTAACCAATTTTTGTTTTTCTCACAAGTATTTTGTTCCAATAGATAAATTAAAAAAAAAAAAATAACAGATCATTCTGACAGGGCATACATTGCTCTAAATATGGAACGCAGGATCATTTATTTTTATTGAATCAAATAAAAGTTACTTATATGCTCCAACAAAAAGGAGGATCAAGTGAACCCAGTCTCCCTTGCTGGCTGTTTAGCCAATTCACCTCTATTATGTTATAGGACGTGGTAAATGAAAGAAAAATGTAGGTTTAACAATTTACAAAAAGTTTTATGTATCAATGGTTAAATAGCTAAAATTACTTACAATAATTTTACGTAAAACAATTGCAGCAAAGCTATATAACACTCGCATGTGGTGATTATTTTTCATTTAAAAAAAAGGTTTTTTTAATTTAAAAATAAAATGATGATATTAGACAAAAAAAACTTGCTTCTGCAGTAAGACATATTTCACTTAAAAATGATTTTAGACGTTTCCTCTGACTTATAGGATTAAATGCGTACCTCCCTAAAACAATCAAATCACATTTAGGAATGACAACACTTTCTACATTCTTACATTAAATTTCTATGATTTCTAAGCTTTAAAGCGTTTTACGAACATTCCATTAATGATTTTGATTCAGAACGTTGCATTTAAAAATATTCCTTTTTTTTGCGTTGTAAATGAAATAGTTAAGTAAAGTGTAGAAGACGGATGTATTGTTCTGAGTTTTAAGCTTGGGAAAATTTAGTTAGTTAGGTGACAAGAAGGACGGAGAAGTTCCTTTTAAGTAGAATTATGTCATACATTAAATTTTCAGAAACGACTTGTAGTGGATTAGGATAAGGGAAAAAAATCATTTTGGGATTTTTAGGAAATTTCGGAACTTTACTAAAAGTAAAGGAATAATGATTAAGGTAAAAAAAAATGAGTTTTAAATTTAGCTTTTTTTTATGAAAGAATAATGTGTTCGGAAATCTTATCGACACGACATTGAAATGCGCTATGCAAAAATAGGAGTTTTGATTTTATATTTACATGTACCTTCTAAATACGCATCGCAAAAACTGCTACAGTACATTATTTGAAATTATAAATGAATAGTTCAGAATTTAAGTGCAATATACCACGTATCCCGGTTATTACATCCAGAGACTACAGTTTTTTTATTATTAGAACTCAACTGTCTGGATTAGTGAATAACCGAGCTGGAGTCAGATGCCATCTCATTGAAGCTTAGCGTGACATCTGCCTTCAGCTCGGTTATTCACTTATCCAGACTAAAGCCCTCGATCCGTCTCTTAAGTGGCGACACGCACCAGCGTCCGCCATTTTGTGTCGTTCCGCAACTTTCTCCCTATCTCAACAGTAGAAAAATGCAGAGTTTCGCTCATTGAAAAGTATCTTTTTATCAACGAATGTTTGCAGATTTTTGATCGTAACTTATGTAACTGATAATATACATACAAAAATGTTAAATTTTACCTTAGTAAAATATTTTTTTTATTATTAAACCGAATATTAGTAAAAAGGTGTTTTGAAGAAATTTTCGACTGTTTTTAAGAGTAATTTCTTTTTTCCCCGATATAGACCTTCTGAGTTACAAATTACTTGAAGTGTTTTAAATATGCGTTTTATTATTAGAAAGTTGGTGTTGTAGAACCAGGGGCGGATACAGAAAAATCTCTCGGAGAATTCCCCGGGAAATTGAATAGCACCTCCTCCTTCCCCCTCCCACATACGGTGTTTCATAACAAAGTTTTCATTACTTTATTTTAAAATGTCTTTTTTAAAAAAAATTTCGGATCCCTTAAGCTAATGATCCACTTCTAAGAACATACATATTACGTACCAATATACTTTGAATGTGGACGTAAAACATCTTTAACGTTTCAAGCCAATTAAATACTAAACCATAATAATGTTACCGAAATGCTATACAATTAGCGGTTTTAATTTTAGGAACAATGTCGTAATGATTATAACACGAGGGTAAGGTTATTCAATAAAAAAATACACCCATACCTCATTTCAGGTTTTAATATTATTTTATATTATTTTAACTATAAAATATTATTTAATTGAGAAAATCATAGCTATTAAACATATAAGTTTTACTGAAAAATTCAGGACAATTTCTGTGTGGATTTCGAAGCAGCTGCTCATTGTTCTTGAAGCCATGATGCAGTTGAGATAACATATTCATACTAGCATTCCCGTACCCGGTATTGCTCGGGTAATGGAATTAGCAGGGGTAAACAGTGCTTGGTGCATCTAGTTTCGAAAATCCCCTATAATAATTACTTCTTACCTATAACTTTTTTAAATTTTGGGAAGATTCCGAGACCCCTGGACTCCTTATATATATATGCCCTTGTCCTTAACCGATATTTAACTGTTATTAACGATCCTTTTAAAGTATTGATTATCTTTGCAAACACAAGTCATCCACATTTTATTGTTATACCTATGTTTAAGCTAGAACTTCTTTGTATACAACATTTTTAGTTTTTTTTTCTGGTGCTAAAATTATTAAACTGCTTGATGAACGGGATTTGGAGCAAGCTACATAACACTGGTCGTGTGAAAAAAAGTCTTCTCTTAAATCGATCCCTGCTACTTTTAATGTCTGTCCTTGTGACTTATTAATGGTTATTGCAAAGCAAACTTTAACAGGAAACTGCACTCTTCTAAATTCAAAAGGATAGTCCGCCTGTGATGATGTTCTTAAAAACTTCGTTTCTAGTTTTGAAAAAATAAAAGCAAAAGACAGAAACATTATGATTTGACTTGAGAAAAGCCTCGAAGAATCACGTGAGAAACAAAAACAATATCAAATTTATAGTTCGCTATCGACCAAAAATTGAGATGAAGTACTGAATAATGATTTGAATGGAGGAAAGCCTTCGAAAATAAGGGATTTGAATTTCAATGACAGGTTTTTAATTTCGCAGAAATTAAGGGGTTTTAATTAATTTCTCCCGAACTAATTGAGATTTCGAAAAATCCTTTCTTAGTGGTTACTTTTGTAATCATGCGGACATGCCTGCCAAATTTCAAGTCTGAAGCTTCAGCGGTTTCGGCTGTGCGTTGATATATATATATATATATATATATATATATATATATATATATATATATATATATATATATATGTTATCTCAGGACATTGATTTTTATATATTAAGATTACATACCGCCTCCATTAATATCATGGTTTTCTCAAGAAACTACGATATGATTTCTTTCATTTTGCATTTTTTATAAGCTGAAAAAGAAAAAGCTATTATTTCGCAAATAGCTTCCTGGATCAAAATAATTCTTTTAGGCACACCTGCACATTTTTTGAAGAATGTTAGTTATTGATTCCATCAAAGAAAAATTAATGGACGAATCGCGATATTACGTTCCCTTGACTTCAAAACCAGCGAGTTAAATGTATAAATGTATTCTGCCACTCTAGGACTCCAGTATGACTTCTTTAGCAAATAAAAATGCTATTATTCAAAATATGCTCTATGTGTGTTTTGTGTTCTGTTTAATTAAATATATAAAAAAAACGCTATGGAGAAGTCAATTAAAAAATTGTGAATAAAATATTTAAATAAATTCATCCTTTTGGGGGGGGGCACGGGCCTCCAACCCCCTTAAATCCACTACTGAGTAGAACAGTAGTGAGCTAAATTAATTATGTCATAAATTATTTGTGGGCAACAGTTTGTACTTATTCATGCAAAGCAGTATCATTTATATTACTAATGTGTGTAGTTTTCTTTCTTTTTTTTTTACCAACACTTTCTTGTTTCTCATGACGATTTTACATTAAAAAATGCCTTTCATTTAAACCTGATTTTTAAGGATACTACTAGTTCTTAAAAATTCAACGAACTGATAATAAAATATAACCAGTTTTTAATCAATATTAAAAAAAATAATAATAATTGAAATATTTGATACCAATAGGAATTCAAATAAAAGAGTGCAGATTACATCTGTGACGAACTGTTATATATATATATATATATATATATATATATATATATATATATATATATATATATATATATATATATATATATATATATATATATATATATATATATATATATATTATTATTATTATTATTATTAAAAAAGTTTTCACATCAAAATAAAAATTAAACGAAAACAGATTTCTTCCGGGCAAAAAAAAAAAAAAAAACACGTAATTATATAACTTGGCTTGTATTACATGTTACTGTAATCTCAAGGAAGCTTAATGTTTTGAATGAATAATTTTATACTTTTAAAATCTTAATTTTTACGCGCAAAATAGATAAATAATTAACTTGGCAACACACTGAAACTCATGGCTACGACACAATTAAAAGCAAAACGACGTGTTCTTAAAATAATTTTGCTACAGTTATTGAGACATTTTGAAACTAACTAAACAATGGAAAATGTACATTAAAAATAAATAAAATAACTAGTATAATTTTGGCGGTTCTGTTATCTTAAACTCAGAAAAATCAGTTTTGAAAACAGGGCAAATATTTTACTACTGTTAGCAATTTATTAGGTGCCGTTACATAGTTGAGCTTTACAATATTTGAAGGAACTATTTATGATGATTTTAGTGAATATCCTTATTATCCCATGAAAATTAACAAACCATCAGATAGTTTCATGAAAAGTAAAAAATATTACAATTTCAACAAGAGTTTCATAAAGTATCTGAAATTAGGCAGCAGTATTGATGAAAAGATTTAAAATACATAAATAATCTTTCAATATACTTCGATATAGTAATTTTGAACTGTTAGAACATCTTAATGCACTACACCAAGGCATCTTCACATTAAAGATAGCGTTTGATGAAAAATACGAATAGCAAAGAGAAAATATCTAGTATTCCGCACAGTGAAATCACACAGGCAACGACACAAAATGGCGGACTGAACCCACGTGACTGTCCGCCTCCAATCGCAGTCGAAAGCGGCGTGCAGTGCATGGATCAAAGTGTGTCGCCACTTAAGAGACGGATCCAGGGCTTTAATCCAGACTACTAATGCGTCCCAATAAGAAGAAAACTGCAGTCTCTGGATGTGACAACTGGGCTGTCTGGTATGCCTGGCTTAGGGGCGGTAACTTACTGATAAAATCAGAAATTGTTTATATTGAAGGGATGGCGGTATGGTAATTTTTTGGGGCATCATGGCAGGCCGCCTTGGAAGTTTATTAAGTTATTGTCTTCCGTTATGAAAGTAAATAAAGAGAAAGTAATATGCATCACACTATGTAAAAAAGTAGACCCTAAGTTAAAACCCTTAATTATGGAGTCCTGTAAGACGTAAACTATCTGTTACATAGCATCTGATGAAGAAATATTGCATTTATGTCAAAATATTGCTAAATACTTGCTTTTTAAATGATGTAGAATGTTGATTGGACAGAAACCCTTTCTTGTGTACTGCGAAAAGGCAAATTCAGAGCATAATAAAAGTACATTGACGCATAAAACAGGTATAAAAATTTAGTTTTTGGCAAATCATTTTCAAGATCATATGTTTGATGTTAGATTAAACTACTGATTTGATCCAGGTAGATTGCGGGAACTCAATTCCGATTTGAAAACACCGTGTAGTTTCCCTAATTATGTAGCGCAATTGAATCATATTATTAGGTAATTTACAATTGTGTATGTGTTCGCATTATTAGATAATGATGAATCCCGAGTTTGATGTCTTGAAAATAAGTTACTGTAAAACAGCAGATAAATGGGTCAAATATCAATTGTTAAATTGAGAATTTACTGCACGAATTTTTCAAGTTTGTGAAACTGTCTTATGTATTTAAGTAGAAAAACACAATTAATGCTCATGAATTTTTATTTCTCAGCTAAAATAAACAGAACGTAAGAAATCACAAGCGTCTAATGTATCAAAAACGACTACGTTCGTATCGATAAATAGTACAATTACTACGTTTAAGCTCATGTTATTCTTTTCTCTTACACTTCGTAAGCTGAATTTGAAGCGTTAAGATTCAGAACACTTCATCCTCTGCATACAAGTCAAAATATGTTTCCTTATCGGGGTCAAAAATAGTCTTTGACAAAATAAGATATCTTTGCCCTTGGACTAAAGCCTTACTGTTTTTACTTTTTTTTTTTTTTTTTTTTTTTTACAAAACATGGCTTTATTCACTTGTGAAAACTTTGATTTATTTATTTATTTTTTGAATCCAACATTTCTAGAGGTGTGAAGGTTATGTTTCAAAGAGCAATGAATATTAATTATTAAAATTGTAACTGTGACAAGTTTCAACTCACAATCAACGTCACAACTACAATAGTCAAGTGACTACTCAATTGTGAATCGCCGATTGAAACAAAACTTTGCACATCGATAAAACTCTTAAAAAGATTGAACCCATGTTTTTTTTTTTTTTTTTTAATCGGCAAATATACACCTATAACGGGGTGAAATTTATCCCTAAATATTGGATAATTGAGATATTAGAGGGTAAAATATATTCTTATATTTTAAGTTTTAATTACAAAAATTCAAATAATGATTTAAATTAAAAAAAGAAAACTACACAAACTAAAGCTGACGTGTGTACAGATTTTTCTGAAAATCTTACCTCGTGGCGCGGCTAGTTGCCAATGAGAAATTCCCATGTCAGTTAAATCACCTTCTTGGTCTTACCATTCCCGATTTCAGTAAAGTTTGGCATAAATGACACAAACGACAGGATACAAAATTCTGCCAATTTTTATATTTCCATTTTGAAAATCGTTCGAAAGACAAGTCTGTAAAAAAAAATAATAATAATAATAAAATAAAATAAAATGTAATCTTGCAAATAACCGTAACTTCTCTCCTAATTATATTACAATAAAAACTCAAAAAAATATTGTAAAGATAAGAAAAATAGAGCTTTCTACTGATTCATAACATGACTAAAGTAAAACCGTCATAATTCTGGAGCACGAAACAAAAATCAAAAATAAATAAACAAACAAAATAAAATTTAAAAAAAAAATAAAATAAAGTATATCACAAATTTAAAATACTCTTATTGTTCAAAAACATAAACACCGAATCGTTAAGCATTGTCAACCACGCCAAAAAGTGCATTGGGGAAGATAAAAAGGAGATAATTCTTTTACGAATTATCTCTATCTATACTATTTTCTCTTCGCTGTTCGTAGAAACGTTTGGAGTCTTAGCTGCTGTAATCTGCACACTTTTCGATGGTCAATTTCCGCCATTCGAAATTGCTGTGGGCAAAAGGGAGAAACAAGAATGAGAAATGCTGTCCATCTGAAAAAAAAGAAAAACACTTTTGGTGCTTCTTCAAGAGAACTTGCTTTTTCCTTTTAAATTAATGATTATATTTCAGAAATCAGTTTTGCGCATTTTTCATTTGTTGTTTTTCTTTCTTTGAACTGCGGGTAAATAAAAACATGAAGCCCTCGCATTATATAAAGATAAAAGCAGCTAAATCAAATGCTCACAAACCTTTATCAAATGTGTTTTTTTTCTTTTAAATTAAATAATACTTTGTATGTTAAATTGCTACAAACTGGAAGATATTTAATGCAGGAAAAATGCAAAAGAATAATATTATTTATTATTTGTTTAATTTTATTTTCACGTTACTTATATTTTGTTTTTTTTTTTTTTGGATAATTTTGAAATATATCCGGCATTTTTTCATAATTAATCATGTGTATTGAAAAAATTAATATATTTATTTGTTTTTTACATTAAAACTTTTTTAGTACATACATTCTACTAGCCTTTTAAATTCCACAGAGAGTGTAGTGTTTGCAATGAGCAGAATAAGTCCAATAACAATGACACTAACACAGGGTTGGAAAAAAAAAAAGAAAAACGCAATTAAGCAGTCTCGAAAGACGAAAATGCGGTAAATTGTACCCTCATGTTTTTAGAGAAATTTTCTACATTAATGACTCGATTAAATCGAATGTGTAATAAGTTTAAGGACATTATTAACAAAGAACCTTTTCTTTGCAAATTTAGAAGAAGTTCAGAACACTATCTGCCATTTAGATAATTGCATTCTACCGCATTTTTTTTTACAAATGTTAGTTACTAATTTTTTGAACATGGTTTATGTCATAACAGAAGAGTATTTTTTGCCGTTGAATTCTATGGTAAACTCGTGTTTGTGCAGTTTCTCTATGCACATATACAAGCTAAAGAAATTTTGGCTCATCAATTGGCATCATTAAACTTCCGTACCGCATTTTACTTGAATTTACTCTAATAAGACAAAATTATTTTTTTCTAATTCAAACACGTTGAAACAGCAACTTTTTGAGTAAATAAATTCGATTTATGTTAATTTTGATTATGTTAATTTCGTACAATGATTGCTGAAAAATAATTATTTTACTCGATAAATGATTTTTAGGTAAAAATTCTCATTTACATTTAAAAAAAAAAGATGATTAAACAAGTTTTTGCTTCTTCTGGCTATTATATACATGAAACTTGAATTCTCTGAATAGCATTTCCTATCGTGAAAACATCCAGTCTAAAACACCTACCTCCAGTTCCAGGTAATAAGCTATAACTAAAGTTAAAAATTTTATGTTCTCCAGCTTTTACCTTTTACTCATGCTTATGAGTTGTTTATGGCTTTCGTACCCGTAAGTGTAAAGTTTTTTTACGCTGCGTTTTAGAGCCTGGTTTCAATCAGCTATTGGTGTTATTGCGAGTGTCGTAAAAATGTAACGTATAGTTAGTGAGATTTTATAACTGACATTAGGTATCGAAGTTTTCTCTTCTTCGTTTTTTTTTTCTTTAATTTTTTTCTTTATATTTTTTTTACATTTCTCAACCCCCTAGAAATGCTATAAATAAATTTTAATGGAATTTTTTCAGAGATAACTCATTAAAAACACATATTTTTGGATTTATATTACTAAAATCGAGAAGAACATCATACGAAGTGCTTTATGTTATTTTTAGGGTGATAAATTACATATATACTTAAAATTTAAAAACATATATATTTAAAATCACCTAAACGGAGCAGATAATATAATTATCAGTATTGTATTTAGATCTCAAGAGTTAATCTCTATAAAAATTCAAACAATATAACAGTTTGCATATTTTTGTACTCCATTGAATGCCTAATTATTTGGTGACATGACACTTGAATTTTAAAAATTAATATTCTGTCACTTGTCATATTTAACCTGTTTTTCCTAAATAGTTTGATGACCTATCAGAAAATCGAGTTTTCTCTTTGTTTTTACAAAGCAAAAAATATCACTTTTGTTACATACTGTAATTTCAAAAAACTTGTTTTAAGCATATAATATTTAGATTAAATTTTATCTTTTGAATGTCTAGTTAAAATTTCTGGTAAGTAATTTAAAATTCCTTTTTTTTTTCAACCATTAAATAGGTCCAATGCTAAGGTGACAATTTGATGTCCTTCCGTTACCAAAACACTATATTTCAGTTAGTTCACCAAGAACATATTGGGAATAGAAACTAATGTTTTTTATAAAAAGCAGAATTAAATATGTTTAAATATGTTCCTTGTCAAAGAGGCATAGTTACAATTTTAACATATAAAGGGTGTCCCAAAAATTAACGCAAGATTTGAATTTGCCACAATTTTTGCTGTGAAATGTTGGCAGCCACGGAAAAAGAACAATTTGACAGCTGGGAGTTTAGGGATAGTAAAAATGGAGTGTTATGCTATTATACAGCCAGCGAAACAATTCAATCACTGCATGAGGAATTTCCTGTTCGTGTACTCTCTTGTTTCGGTGATATGAATTGTACCCTAGATCGTGTGATTTTACATCATTAGACTTCTCCCTATGGGGTTATTTGAAGTCAAACGTCTACACAACCACCTGCGCATTACCTAATTGCGATATCGAGCGCCAATAACAGTAAACTGCTTGACCCGCCCAAACTTTCATTATTTTTCAAATAATTGTTCGATAATGAAAACGCATTATAGAATCGAAAACGCTCCATTTGTAATAACCCTAGACCCTCAGCTGCCAAATTGTTCTTCTTTCAAGATTGCCCACAATTTATTGCAAAAATGGCGGCAAATTCAAATTTTGCGTTAATTTTGGGACACCCTTTATATATATATATATATATATATATATATATATATATATATATATATATATATATATATATATATATATATATATATATATATATATCTATATATCTATATATATATATATATATATATATATATATATATATATATATATATATATATATATATATATAGAGAGAGAGAGAGAGAGAGAGAGAGAGAGAAGATGAAGGAATAGAAATAGCTTGTTTGAGAATGCATAATAGTGTAGGAATGATTTTTGCGTTTCCTGAAGAATATAAATGTTCTATGGATTCGGATAAAATTATTAAGTATTTAAAGAATTCAGAATTGTAATAGATGTCTCAGGCATTAGATATTGTTTCATACTGTTTAATTAGCTGAATAAATGTTTCTAAGTAGATATTTACCAAGTTTGATTGTTTTGGACTTCTTGTACTTCCGTTACCTTTAACAAATACATAATATATATGCTTAACATAATTATTTTTTAAAACTAGAGGTGAAATTGTAATGATTGAACACTCCCGTATGTGCTCTATTGTTTATATTTATAATTTAGCTGAACTTTTTGGGGAGAACACGATAGCGTGAAAATCATGTCGCTAAAATGTCCTTCCGTTATCGTTTTTAAAATTTAATTAAAAAAAAAATACTAGCAACAAATTTTTGACTTTGGTTTTTTCAGCAACTTACCATGATGTGTATAAAAGTCTATGCATCAGTTTTTGAAAAATATGTATTTTGATAAGCTCACAAACAGAAATGCATCGATTTTTTGTAAAGACTGACCTTCCATTACCACTCTAATTCACCATTTTAAAAATAAACTCAGGTACATATGAGACAGTGAGGAGCAAAGGAATATTAGTGGCAAAATTAAAAGTTTGGAGATAACCAATACACATGGTAGGCGAACCTCTCCGCTGTCTTGGGGCAAGAGAAAGTACTAGTAACCCTGGTAGGTTCTACTACACAACATGATTTAGAGAAAACTTTTCACTGAAAGCCTACCTATGACCTAATCTTTAAACGCGTTTTACTCAAAACTTGATCATGTCCACTTACCATCGCTTTATTTCTTACTGCCTCATATGCAAGTTTTATTTATATGCATATATACGCATGCATTACATTCATGTACACATGTGAGTATAAGATGAATAATATTTATAAAAGTAAGATAATAATTTTTTAAAACAAATTAAAAATATTTGTTTGTAATAACTGTGACTTCTGTCCGTTCATAACAGCCTACTTGTTGAAAACTATTTATCACCAGTTCGATTTTCGAATAAAGATCAAGTCACGATCTAGCGAAGTTGTGCTATGTAGCATAAAAAGGGGCGGGGTTCTGATTGCTCAACAGGACCTCATTTGTTACCCTCACTTTATAAAGCCCTGGGGTTTAAGATAGAACAAACTTTACACAAAATAAAAAACAAACATTTTTGGAAATTATTTTAGTATTAATGTCCAAAGGAAAATGTATTTCAAGTAACAGTGGATTTCAGAATTTGCTTAAAGTAGTTAAGCACATATATGATTAATTCATAAAACTCTGAACCTCATTGACGCTGTTTAATATGTTGAAGCTGATAAACGTGAAGGCATTTTGACGTATTTATTTAATTAAGGCGTCCTAATTTAGATTGCAGGTCATTGACAACTTGAGTTTAATCTTTCCATGATTTCCGTGACATGTAACGTGATTATATTGTGGAAGAAAGTTGAGAAATATGATTGATAAATCAATTGCAACAGTAAGTAAGCATTAAATTTGTGAAAACAATTAAGGTTCTTTCGCCTTGGAGATCTGTGCACGTGTTGAGTTCTTTTACCTAGGACAAACAAATTACTTTCTCTCTCGTCGCTAAATAGTACTTTATTCAATATTCAGCAGTACAATTATTATACTTTAACTCCCACTAGTAGCGCTTTTTCTTCACTCGTTGTGTCAGAAGCTGTTTCTTCATTTGAGACATTGAAAAGCAAGGGGATGTAAGTGGACATGTGGACATTTTCACGTTTCGAGTAAAGCGCGTATAGCCACTTGTGCCTCATATGCCGACAGGCTGCAGAAAGGCGCCTCCGAACAGTAGATGAACTAATATGCATTCCATTCTTTTTAGAATCTCTCTTAAATGCTGCGCTGGTCTTTCTAGAGACATTTTTACTATGCATAAGTAGAAAAAAGTTATATCTTGGTGATAATTTCGATTTTCGGCGACATTTCCCTCTCCGATTTGGAAATATGGATCCTGTTTCTCTATTTTGGTTCATAATGTGACTCACAGTTGCAACACTAACGCAAACGATCTTTAAAATCTTTCTATAGTCATTCGGAAAGCGTAACAATTATTGTACGTTTTCGCGGCGTCACATCCAATGCTGACAACAGTGAAATCTCAGCTGACGTGATCTTAGCTGCAGCTTTCATCTTCGGAAATTCTTGCACATGCGCTCTCAGAACCCCTCTGATTGGTGTAAATTGATGTCAGGTAAAGTATTTATCCATCCCATTAATATGTTTACACATTTTAGATTGATTGATGAAGAATACTTCGAATAATTTTAAAATTAATGGAAAAAAATATTTTGTTTCAATTAACTTGCACAAAGGTGAACATTGTAACACACCTACGCCGAATAAGATTTTTCTACTTATTTTGGCAATATATGTGTGCCTTTTAATAACTGCTAATCTTTTTTTGAATATGAGGTCTTCAGTCTATGAGGCAGTGAGAAGCAAAGGGATGCGAGTGAAAATTTTTAAGTTTTGAGTAAAACGCGTTTAAAGATAAACTCCTAGGTAGGCTTTCATTGATTTTTTTTCTAAATCATGCTGCACAGCAGCACTTACTAGGGCTACTAGTACTATCTCTTCCCCCAAGACAGAGGAGAAATACCCCTCTTGTACTGGTTATCTCCAAATTTGTAATTTTGCCACTTACATCCTTTTGCTTCTCACTGCCTCATATGAGATATAACTTTATAAATACTTTTTTTTTTTTTTTGAGGTAAACATGTTTACAGATAAATAAGGTAAATGCACCAGTAGTGGCTACTTTAAGGTTTATATTTTAAAAACAAGGATTCTAGGGGTCCCAGTGGATTCAAACTTGCAGGAGGTAGACCTCAGGCTATAGTGTAGTGGGCAGTTCAAGGAGAAGTAGGTAGAGCATCATGGAAAATTGTTATCAACTATTTAATACGGTCGCCTGGATTGTCGATGTTTTTTCAGCTGTCTTCTAACGCTTCTCCGTAACGAGGTATATAAACATTGTGTTGTATTATGAATAGAACAATGCTCAAAATTAATATTTTTAGAGCTGTAACCATGTTATGAAATGTGAAAGATTATGTCTGGAACGTTTTCAACTCCAAATAGTTGTTTCCTTTGCTGACAGTTCATGTGGCCACTACTAGTACCAAAAATGTTAGGAAATTCAAAAGTGACCACCGAGTGGCCACTACTGAATCAGGAAGGTTTTTCATATATCAACTCGATTTTTCTTTCAACAAGTTGTAATACATTAGCATAATAACCTGCCTCATTTCTAATGTAAAATTATTGTGTGATTTAGTAGTGGCCATCCGGTGGCCAGTTCTAAACAACAATATAGCCACTACTGACTCATGTACAATTGCCACTCATGGATCAAATTTGAGGTTTGAAAATAAATTAACAAATTGACATTCTGGCATTTTTTAAAAAATGGGACGATTAAGGAAGAGAAGGGCTATAATATGCTCATTGAGTTTCAAATATGGTAATTGATAGTGTAGGCCCACAGTTTAAAAAAGCCACAAAAATATGCTTCACTGTGGCGACTGCTAGTGCGTTTACCTCTTCTACACTGCAAAAAATAATTGTTGTTTTTATAGTAATATACTGCTTTTTCCTACAGTTTAATACTGCTCTGCCAAATAACAGAGAAAAACATTAAAAATATTTTTGATTGCGCAAAACGATGCGCAAAAGGTGTTTCTTTCATACGGGAACAGAAACTAATGAATTCAAGATATTGGCAGCCATGTTTTTTGATGATTCGGGTGTGCTGAGGCAGGACTGCTCAACTGTAATACAAGTTAAAGGTAAGTGCTGGTTATATTATTCATTCCCTTTTCCTCAAAATATAGTTTTCTTTATCATCGAGAATGTATGTAAAATAACAGTTTATTTTGAAATCGCAATTCGTATCCCAATATTCGTTGATGCTGACTTTGCAATTTCTTATAGTTGCTAAGTTGCAGCGATTGCTTTCTAGCAAAAATCTGAAAAGTTGTTGTGATTCTGAATATTTTACTGCACGTGTGATAGTTTTTAAACATTTTCTGAAACTCAAATTTTATTTAAAAATAAATCAAATCCTTTCTTGGTCGTATTTAAAGTTTATTAGAACATTAAACTTTGTGTAAGATTACATTTTGTGTTATATACTATGTGCGTACTTAAAATTTAAATTTTTATGTTCTCGAGTGAATTTTTAGCATATCGCGATTGACTTCTTTCTTCTGTTTTTTTTTTCTTTCTTCTGTTCAGTTTTAAATACTTTAACATTTTGCATTTAACCATTTTATTGAAAAACTTTACGTTATAGCGTCAGTAGCTTTTATGTTCTGTATATAATTCGATGAATAAAATGTAAATAAATAAAATACCAACGTGACAGAGAGACATGCAAACAGTATACAATTTACTGATATTTTTTGTTGAAGAATTTGACACTGTGGAAATACAATACTCTGATGTCTGAACGACACAAAATTCTCTGAAATCTGGAGCCAGCTTTCATACTTATCGGTCGAAAGTAAAATAATAATAATTAAAAAAATCATCAATATAGAACTCAAAAAAAAAAAAAACCCCTAAAAAATAAGCATCTTAAAATACAAACACGAAACCCTTGTGTTTTAAAAGTTTTATATTTGCGTCAGCAGGAAATTAAAGTTTTACTTCAGGAAAATTGCACTAGTACCATTGAAACTTGTGAACGTAAAAATAATTTTAGAAACTATATTTAAAGGCACTCAAGTGGAGGTCACGGGAAGTCTCTATGACCTCTCCAAAAATGCCATATTGGGAAAATTTTGTCTGGCTATTCGGCAAATTTGGGGGACATAATTGTAATGTTGCAATTTTTAAATTTTCGAATGACCAAATTTCATTAGATATTGTACTTAATTGTGCGTACTTAATGTGTGCATTCACCAGTATTTTATTAATCGGCAAATATTTAAGTTCCATTTGGCAAATTGAGATTATACGTCTTCCCAACATATTTAAGTTCAGGCCGTGCCTGGCTATATTTTAAAATTTTCAGCTTTTCATTTCTGATCTGGCAGTGTTTCGTTCTCGTCAAAATTACAGCTTTTAAATTTAAAGTAGAATATTTACATTATTATGCATTGTTTGTCATATTTTATTCGCTTTGAAAGACATGCTCATTTAGAAAAGTAGATGCTCGAGAACTACAGTAGAATTCTAAACTCTTATAACCTTGAAACTCATCAGTTTCCTTACATTTTAACTTTTAGAAAACTTTGAGTCTTAAATTTCGGCATCAACATGTTCAGGATGAAGACAAGAAGTATATTATAAATAATGAAAAGTGTGATTCTGTACTTCACTGTATTTCACTGCTTATCAAAAGTAAAAATATGTCAGATTGTTATCCGTGTAAAATGAAAAAATCGTTGAATTTCGTTTAAACCTGTAACGGAGAATCAAGCCAACGCCCGGTAAGATCTTTTGCATTTGAATACGATGGGTTCCTTTGCAGTTGAGTTCTTTAAAGGGGGGGGGGAATTATTTTCACAATAATAGACGATTTTTCAAGAAACTCTCCAGTTTATTTCTTTAAGAAGAAAAGTGAGTTTAAGAACACTTTGTCAGGTTTCAAAAGAAAAGAGAGATTTGTGGCAAAGCTCCGATAACGGAAAGGAATTTCTGAACTCCCGTTTTGAAATTTACCATAGCGACCAAAGCATAAGAATCGAAAAAACCAACAAATCCTCTAGTTAACAAAGTAGCGTCATAGAACACTATAAGTTAACATTAATTGAATGGAAACTTTTAAATGAATCGAATGTGCCTCAGCAGTTTTGAGCCGAAGCAGCTAATGTACTTCCACTGCTTACGGACTAGAGCGATTTTTAAAGGAAAAACCAAACCCTTTTTTGAGCTTTTTTGGAAAGAAAGCCATCTATTAAACAAAACCTATTTTGAGCTATTTGGAGGAAGAAAGCCATCCATTAAACACTCCCGGGGTTTTTTGGCTGCATTTCGTATATTGGACTTCCAAAACAGAAAATAAACAAATTGGATATGAGAACTCAACAAGGAGTCATGGTAGGATATGCGTTTCATACGAAAGGTTACAGAATTTGGGTGACAAAAATCTTGAAGTGAGAGAAACGCTGAATGTTAAATTCGATGAAAATAAATTCTGGGCGAACCCCCCCCCCCCCAGGAACGAGAAACAGAGGGACACAGTTTTATTTCACTACTGAGTAAATCTGAAGTAGAAGAAGAATATCCTGAAAATCATAAAATAGCATGTTGAGAACTAAATGGGTTAAAGAAAGTCCAAGGCAAAATAAAGAATGCAGGGATAAGTATTATTCTATTAACACGACGGTTCTAAAGTCCGAATCGTGAAGCCGAGGTTTATTGTTCTGAAAATAACATTGAATATGACACAAAATATTTGAATTTCACTTGTGATGATAATTCAAGAAAAGTATAGGATTTTTATGAAGATAGGGGGGGATAATTCAAGTATGCTAGAAGCTAACATTTCCGAGATTTAAAATTGGCAAAACGGAATGGCTCAAGAAATTCAGGTGGTATGGGAAGAAAACGTTTACGTATTGGTTCCACTGAATGAAAGCTTTCTTTTGAATTTTTGCTTATAAGCTACTTTGAGTCCATTTCCATGTAGATGTTTGCAATGCGTATCTATATGCGGATGTAAAAGAGGAGATTTGTGAGACAACCTGAAAGGTTTGTCCATCCCTGAAATCTAAATTTTGTCTGTAAATTGAATAAATCATTGTCATTCTGATACAGATTACGCCTCGAATCACGACGACCGGATTTCAATGGGGGGGGATGGAAGCGGAGTATATTTCAATTAGTGAATAATCTAAGGATGTGGGTTAAAGGAATTTTAAATCAATTGGTTACGAAAAGAATTCAGAATTTTAGATTGTTACAGTACAGAGTACTATTAATCAATCTAGTTGCAATCGATTTTTCTAGTTCTGCAATAGGAAATTGCAGAACTAAGCAGATTGATGTGGGGTACTATTTCCTAAGGAATTTGATTGATAAAAATGAATTTGGAATACAATTTGTTGAAACTAAAAATAATGTAGCTGATTGTTTTACAAAACCTTTCTCTAGGGAAAATTTACATAAAGCTTGAATTGCAATGATATATTTTTCTAGAGGTTTTTTTTTCTTTTTCTGAAATGTTTCAATTATTCCATTATGTTTAACTTACAATTTATGCACACAAACAGATGGGATGTAATATATTTCTATTTTTTTTTATTCATGTCTTAAAGTATTTCATTCTAGCCGCCTGAATTTCCTTCATCTAAATTTATTCACTAATGCAATATTATTTCTATGAGTTTAGTGGTATGCAAATGTAAAGAACTACGTAACTTGTGACCAGAATTGAATGGGTGGTCTCATTTTATCAAGATGGCAGTTCGTGGTTGTGTTCCGCTTGGAATTTCAAAGAAGCCTCTAGTCTGAACGATGTTGCGATGATTCACTTAGTGACATGAATGCCGGTATTGGAAGTTTATAAGTACCTTTTTCTTTTATATTTTTATGTTTTAGGATGTAATTTGTAATCACAAATGCTTTTGAGTTTTAGAGCGTTCTTAGCCACTAAAGCCTATTCTACGGTCTGTGTGCCATATTGGGCCCCTAAAGCTTATTTTTGTGTGCCCGTTGTCAGGTTTTATGTTACAATCAAGAACTATGTATTGGAACAAGATAAACTAAATTTTTTTTTATTTAAATGTGATGGATCAAACAATTCATTTACGTCTGGGTTTTTTAAACTTGTAATTCAATATTGGTTTTTATGGGTAGTTGAATATTATCATTTCAAGAATCACCGGAATATAGAAATTTCTGTTGCTAGTGCTAAATTAAACGTAATTTATTTCATTATTTATTTATTTTTTATTTTTATTTTCCAGTAAATTTTAGAGCAATGATTCTTTGTTTTTACATGTTATTAAAATTGAAGGAACCAAATCAGAATGTTAAGTACCTTATTATTTATTGTACGTATGTTTGTAAAAATTTAAAGGAACAAAATTTAAAGTCAACTTCACAATGAGAGCAACAATAAAGATTAGAGTTTAAAGTACGATGTATTACAGCGTATGAAACTTTCTTCGTATATTCAGACTTGTGACACTTATCAAACAAAATGTAGATTATTTTTATTATAATGCAAATAAAAAGCAGTTATTTTGCAAATGTGAGCATATTTAAATTTACAGTTAAAAGAGGTGCGGTCCTCTGTCAAGCATTTCCAAGAAGGGTAGCATTGTTTACAACAAGGACGGCGGGCCAAATGTGGACTTACAATTTCTTAATGATTAGAACTGGCAGTATCAGATTTAATATATTTCTTGACATGTTTGTCGATTTATTCTTTTGTTAAAAACTTTCAACTTTTCTGATCGATTTTCACTTTTTACTGAAATGACTTTAACTAAGCCATCTTGATTTTGGGAATATAGAATTGTTTCTTCCGGGTTTCAGGTAAATTCTGAAAAACTTAAAGATAAATTGTCTAAATTCTATCAAAAGAAGTAGCACTTTAAAAAAAATCGCTGGTGGATTAAATGGGGACATCGATAGCTGTTCAAAACGGGGGGGGGGGGCGTCCACATTTTGAAAGACATAAAATATAAATGAAACATCTTAAATTATGCTTAAATATTAAGACATATATAAGATAGAATGCTCTTACGGTATTATTTTATTTCAACTCAAATGATTTTTTATGCAATTCCTTAGTACTTAGAAAAAAGCTCCAAAAAATTAAATTTAAACAATATAATAACACAATTGTGGAATAAAATATATGAAAAAAAAATACTTTAAAAAATTATAAGTAAAATATTTCATATTAAGTACAGAAATCTAAATAATTATTTTACATCACACATTGTTTCATATTCAGATTTCTAATAATGGGCAGCTGTCAAAGAAAAAGAATATGAAGCTGGTATGAGTTGAACATAGCTCGAGCTGTTAACAAGTGTTGGAATGGAATATAAGTTTAAAAAAAAGAAAAAGAAAGAAAAAACATCTACTGTTTTTAGTGCTACTATAGCAACTCGGGGAGGGGGGGGGGGCTAAAAGAGGCTAGATGCAGTATTCATTGTTTTAAATGAATACCTCAATATTTCCCAATTGGTTGTCTTAAACGTCGACCTTGCTCCATTTTCTAAAAAAATAATTCTCTACCGCATCCTAATTATTGCTTTGAAGTAAACATATTGCAATCCAATAATCTGTAGCCTATTATAAGAAGAAACTAGTTTCAAGTTTTATGATCCTTAAGATATATATTCTCCCAATCACCGATCACTTCAGTTATACGATCGAAAAAAATAAATATTACTCTTAATCAACGGTTTCCTATGTATTACAAAATCCTTCAAAACTACCGAAAGTTAGAAGGATTTTTTTAAATTGTATTTCAGAAACCAGTATAAATGCATTTCTTGACATGGAAGATAAAATGTAAGCTTATGTTCTTTCTTTTTTCTTTTTTGAGTTCTTATGTAAAGTATTTAGATTAGGTCTATTTTAATTAGACACTAATAAACCACCGTTTCAATTGCGCAGTTTCCAAATTGCTGCACAGCAGTTTTTTTTTTCTCCTTAAAACATATTTAGCGCTTAACTGGTTCCTGAAATAAACGATTCAATTACAATTTAGGTATATGTTAAGCGGTTTAATAATAAAAGCAACTTCCCAAGGCAATCTTAATTTCAGATCATTCAGATACATAATTTTAATCATTTAGGGCGTATTTTTATACCTATGTAATTTGATTTTTCCATGAATGTTTTTTTGGTGTCCACAAGTTTTATGAGATTCTAACATTTTTTATTTTGACAGATGCTTTCATGATATAAGGCCTAATGATGGCACCTAAGTCGGCAAAGATGTCACAAAGAAGAATCAAGTTTGTAATATAAAAATGTTGACCTTGAAAAAATTAGCATTCGGTTTTAGGTGAATTTTTGCAATTTCTCTGTAAAAACTACTAATCGATATTTATAGGTGATGTATACGAAATAAAATAATTTGGCAATTTTTAATGGTGTGAATGTTTCATTTTTTCTCATGAAAACAGTATAACATAATATAAAGTTATATAATTTTTGGAGTAGTAAAACCAATTTTTAACTTTAATACTAGTACTCATAAACCTGCAGATTTTATTATACCGAGTAAAAAATTGTTTCTGTTTAGTAGCTCTGGAATTTTAAACCGTCACATATTAATAGTTTTCATCTATGTAAACTTTAAAAGGTTAATAGGATAAAGTGTTATCTAATCTATATCAATCAGTTTAGAATAAAAACCATTCTGTGCAGTCTAAATGCTGTATACTGCACATATGGTGTGAAATAAAATTAGTTTGTTACTAATATTTCTCAAATAAAGTAGATCCAAATGCAACTTATAACATTAAAAAAAGAAGAAAACCATGAAAATATTCTGTTTTACCATAAAAGAAAAATAAATGCGCATAATTGCATGCATAAAGTTAAAATAAACTTAAAGGTTTAATGGATTGCATATTGCAAAACATTTCCCACGTTATGATGCACATTTTAGCATTACAATAATGAAAAAAGTACTTTTATTGAAGATACGATGTAGTATTTTCAGTTATATATAAAAAACTTTCTCATTTTTACTACCTTCATGGATCAAAAATTTTTGTATTACGAAAAAGCTATAACTGTTCTTAAAATAAAGTTTGAGACCATATTTTGCAATTTCCTTCTATTTGTAAATTTTTAAGTCAGCAATAGAGCTAAGTTTTTTGTAGAAATGAAAATGCACCACTTTTTCTTCTTTAACAGGTGTTTATAAAATATTGAGATGGGGCATTGATTTGTTTTGTGTACAAGGAAATTAATATCAATAAAACATATATTTAGCAGCATTTAACTATTTTTATGTAAAAGTGCTTTATATTTCTTTATTTGTCGCTTTTCATAGCCTAAAACATTATTTTTGCTGTTGAAAAACTTTAGAAAAGGAACAGATTTCGTATGTAGGCTGATTTCTACAACGTACATACAGAATCAAATGCTTTACTTTTCTATATTGTTCTTCAGCTGTAAAAGCAGTGATTTCGACTATGAAAAGAGACAACGATAGGGTGAAAAACCCTTCTGCATAAAAATTGATAACTTTATTTTATGGTTTACTGCTGTTAATTTTACTGTACAAATCATTTATAAAACCGTATACTACTGCTGCTTTTATGGCGCAATTCAGTTGATTCCGCAGCATAATACTGCTAACTTTACAGTTTGATACTGATAATTTTGCAGGGCAATTCCGTTACAAAACAGTATATTACTGTTAATTTTACATATTATCTCTGTTAAATTTACAGGTCAAGTCGTTCCTAAAACAGTATATTACTGCTAATTTTACAGTTTGATACTGTAAGTTTTACAGGGCAGTTCTATTAAAAAGCAGTATATTACTGCTAATTTTACAGTTTGATACTGTAAGTTTTACAGGGCAGTTCTATTAAAAAGCAGAGTATTACTGCTAATTTTACAGTTTGATACTGTAAGTTTTGCAGGGCAGTTCTTTTGAAAAGCAGTATATTACTGCTAATTTTACAGTTAATCATTGTTAATTTCACAGGGCAACTCCATTAAAAGACAGTATATTACTGCTAATTTTACAGTTTATCGCTGTAAATTTCACAGTAAAAGTCTGTTATAAAACAGTATATTACTGCAAATTTTACAGTTTAGAATTGTAATTTTTGCAGTTTTTCTTTGGAATGTGAGCTGCCAGTATTTTACTGTAAAAACAACAGCTTTTTTTTTGCAGTGTATGGCCAGGCCCAGATTACTCAACAGGCCATTCCCTAGGCCCATACGGGGGCCTAGGGGAGCATATTACGGGGGGAGGGAGAATTAGTAAATAGCTTGTTGGTAAAAGAAAAAAAAATGGCTTGCTATTACAAAAAAGAGGAGAAGCGTTCTACCAGAACCGAGAGAGAGATTGCACCCTGCTTGCTGAGTAGGTAAAAAAATGAAGGGGGAAGGGCATAATGCTTGGTCGAAGTTATCCCCTTTCTAAGCAAAGCAGATAATTTTTAATTTTTTAGATTTAAGCAATCATTTCTTGAAAGTACAGATTTTTTTAAGGTAAAACACTTGGTAGTAAGTCACACACATTCAAATTAGAAACAGCCATTATATATAAAATTCCCAGTTATAACACTTGTTTATGGAACAATTTTTCTCGTTGGTAGTCTAAATCATGTCAGTAAGTACGTGTTTTCAATTAATAATCTATTGATTCATATTTATTTAGGACTGCTAATAGTCAGGGACGCCCAAATTTTTTTTGGGAAGGGGAAAATTTTCAGTTTACCGGATAAAACTTCAAAGCTTACCGAATAAAAAATAGGAGCATGGTACTACTAGTAGTTTTCTAAATTATCTGTGACTAGCAATAAATTAGTAGTTACTAAAATTATGTTTACAATAAATAGCATAAATAATCAGAAAAAAATAAAATATTAAAGTACTTAAAAAATAATTTACTAGACAATACCAGATATTTACTGCCAAAGTTTTATGATAGGTTACAAATGTTGAAAAATTTCCGAATTTGTGAAATGTGTAACATTTACGGACTTTTTAAAAATTTTATCTTCGAAAATTCCCTGATTTCTGTATTTTATCGATGTACAAAACTTCTAAATAATTCTTCAGACCAATTTTATTTTCTAAAATCTTCATTAACTTAAGACATAGCTGAGAATTAATGATAATTTTTATGAGTCTCTTGAATCAACACGGATGACTTAAAATTTTTGCATCAACTGCGATCGGCAAGATTAGAAGTCCTCAACTACACAATAAGACATATAAGGAGGGTTAAAAATAACGCTAAATACATAATTATAAATGTCCAAAAGGTAAAATCACAAGGAAAAGAAAAATGAGCGAGTGTTAAAGAAGCGGATGCAATCGGATTTAGAAACGTGTGAAAAGTTGGGATTAACACGTAATAGGCTAAAAAATGGCCAAGATGCGGAAGTTTAAGCTAATGTGCAGAATTCGATAAATATGCATGTTCTTGAACTCAAAATCCATGACCAATTATCAATTTCCATGATTTTTGAGCACTTTTTGCCGAAAATCATGATTTTCCATGACCATTTTTGATCATAGTCGAAATCCATGACTTTTTAGGTGCATAGACACCCTGCCTTTAGTAGTATTGAAAACTTATGCTACCAATTTCCTATATTCATTCATATACCTTGGTTAAGTTGTAGGAAACAAATTGTCCTAGAATTACATTGAATTGTGTACTTACTATTTTCTTATGAACTAGTGGTACCCGCACGGCTTTGCCCATAATAGAAAAAGTAAAAGGTCTTTTGGTTCGCCTATGTATTTACAAATAATGTATGGTGACTTTCTCGCCATTTGTCTTGCCCATGTTACTGTTCCACGTTATGATAACTTGATAATTTACTCGTCCATCTTATAATTTTGCTCGGGAAAATGTTCTTAAAATTAGAATAGACAACAAACAAAATCGAATTTTTGAAAAATCGCTTCGAGGTGCACACCCCCATGCTACAAACTAACTTTGTGCCAGATTTCATGAAAATCGGCCGAACGGTATAGGCGCTATGCGCGTCACAGACATCCAGACAGACAGAGATCCAGATATACAGACTGACAGACTTTCAGCTTTTTTATTAGTAACTAGTGGTACCCGCACGACTTTGCCCGTAATAGAGAAATTAAAGTAGCTTTTGGTTCCCCTGTATATTTACAAATAATGTATGGTGAATTTTCTCGCCAATTGGCTTGTACCCATGTTACGGTTCCACGTTATGATAATTTCGTATCTCGCCAATTGGCTTGTGCCCATGTTACGGTTCCACGTTATGATAATTTCGTAATTTACTCGTCCATCTTATGATATTTTTGTTCTTAAATTTGGAATAGAAAAAGAACTACATCAAATTTTCAAAAAATCGCTTCGAGGTGCACACCTCCATGCTACAAAATAACTTTGCGCCAAATTTCATGAAAATCGGCCGAACGGTCTAGGCGCTATGCGCTTCACAGAGATCCTGACAGACAGAGGGACTTTCAGCTTTATTATTAGTAAAGATAAAGAAGATGATTTCGTAGTGATAATAATTATTCAGTTCATACTTACCAAAGTTCATATGTAGAACACTTATATAAGTACATTCATTTTCTTTTACTTTATTTTTTACATTAGCGTACAAAAAATACAAATGCAAATTTTCTACGAAAAACTTTTTATTTTATCCTAAGTACGTATGTACATTGAAGAAGGAAATGTACAATAAAAATGTGATTAATATATTGGTACTTAATGTAACTATCATATTGAATTAATTTTATCCATCAGTTATTCGAATTTAAGGTGAGTAATGTGAATTCTAAAAAAAGGATGTCAGATGGCCACTACTGACTCATGCATGTGGCCACTACTGAAAATCTCAGATTTTGGAGTGGCCACTATTGGATCAAATTTGAAGTTCGGGAAAAAATGGATAAAAAATCGAAAAAATTGAAATTCTGGCATTTTTTTGAAAATGGGACGATTTTGGATTAGTTGGGCTATAATACGTTCATTGAGTTAAAAAATTAGAATTAAAATTGTAGACCCACAGTTTAAAAGAGACATAAAAATATGCTTAACTGTGGCCACTACTAGTGCGTTACCTTATATGTTTAATACACTTAAACTTGTCATTACTAAAACACGAGATTTTTTTCCCTTGAAAATGATGTACTCATCTAATTCTTGCTTGAAAAATATAAGATTACACAATTTTATTCATCGTCGATTAAGATTATTCCAAAACTAAATGTTGATACATTGTTTCGTTTTCGTTTCAAAAAACTTATGACATCAATATTTTTATCTCTTAAATACTCTCTTTTAGATATTTTCACATGGCATAATACAATTTTCTTCAGCAGCATATATTAACGTTTTGCAAACTTTGTCAATACATAGACGTATAATAAACCTTGCGCTTTTCAATGAAAGCCATAGTAATAATCCAAGACTTCATTTATGTATTTATAAGACTTCATAGTGCCATCATGAACGGCTTAAGAATCACTGTTTTGCAGCTGTCGTTAATCAAACTGTTCTGATAAATCAATATCTAATAGGTATGCAGAAAACTGTCTAATCTACATTTATGAAGTAGACAGAAGTAACCTGATATACTACTAATCTGTCACTTCTTTTCAAAAAATCAAAATTTTAAAGTACAATACTTTGGGAAGAAATATATATATACAGTGCTCGCCGCTTATTAAAATCACATTAGTTCATAAGATATTTGATTTTATAAAGCGGCTACTTTTATAAAACGGCATACCAAAACTCACTTTAAAAAATTATAGATTTTGAAGTTCAAATGCTCTAAAAACGAAAGGAATTACTTCATTTATTTTTGTTTCGAGCGTTTAAAAATGCAGTTATTTTGAGCATTAGGTACATTTTTTTTAATTTGCACAAGGGTCTTAATCAAATAACAATGCACCAATATTTTTACAGAGTTGCAGAGTGAAGAACAATATCTTGTAGTAAGTAACCGTCCTAAAGCCAGGGCTAAGGCAGAAATACTTAAAATACACCGCCTGCTCAGTTATTCCATCCGAGGACTGCAGTTTCGTGCTTTTTAGCACTCATCAGCCCGGAGTAGGAATCACATGAGCTGGAGGCGAAAAATCTCTTAAGGGAGCCAAGAGAGCCAAACAAAGGCTCCCTTAAGAGATTTAACTAAAGAACAATATTGTTTGAAAGTTTACAAAATGTTCATAAGTTTTAACATTATATTTTCCTCTTGGTTCAAAAGTGCATCGTATAATATCAAGCACTTTACTGATGTCTAATGAAGAGAGCAAATTCGGCTTTGATATTTCCTTATCTTCAGAGACCGATTCCTTCCCTTCTTGGTGCATCTTTATTAATTTTTGGCGTATTATATCCAAAAGTTTGATTTTATAAAACGGCGATAGTGATTTTATTAAAGGATGGTTTTAACATGTTTTGATATTGCGATGATTCTGTTCTTCCAAATTTGATTTTAAAAAGCGGCTGATTTTATAATCCAGTGATTTTATTAGTGGCGGGTACTGTACTATATATATATATTTTTTTTTTTGATTAAGTGTTGTATTACGTTTATTGAGAAAATTTGATGCTATTCTTGGATATGATGCAAATATTTTAGTCCACACAATTGAAATTTTCATGCAACAAGATATTAATGCATCTCTAAATAACCAATTTTTAAATATAGCTTTATATTTAGTGTTAAAAAATAAAATAAATACACTAAAAACAAAGAATTTAATGAAATATTTTGAAAAAATGTTTAATTGCTTAAAGATTATGACATAACATGCAACCATTTTTTAAAACATTTAATATATTTGCAAGAAAAGGATTTTCTGAAATAAATCTATTACCTTAATGTGTGCTTCGCGACCCTATGACTTATTAATTTCAGTACACTTCTTGTTTTCCAATTTCTCCAAGAAATGCCCAAAGAAATAACTTAAACGAGAATATTATAATGTATTCAAGCAGAAAAATGCATATTTTACTACATTAAGTAAATGACTAGCTATCGGCATTGCTTCAGGATTTTTTTTAAAGTTTAACTTGGTGTTGAATTGCGATGTTTCAGTTCTTGTTCATGGATAAAACTAATTCTCACGGTGTTAGAATGGTTTGGGGTCAAAACTTTGTGGCTAAAACTCTGCCAGACAAAACTTCGCGCTTGTATAACTTCGTCTATTCATAACTTCTCATGTGTCAAACTTTGATAATGCGTTACTGTTGTGCACAAAGAACACGGTGGAACAAAGCACAGTTATGACGTCTCACCGGTTAACATGTCAAGAAGAATAGTTCTAATTTCAAAGTAAAATTAATTTCAGTTTGCATGTGTTTAAATGCTTGGAACTTTGATTTAAGATATTTTTCCTGAAAGATTAATTCTTTCTGTTTAGCCACATTCATTTTAATAAATTTTGCAGACTAATAATTTTACGTCGAATGAGAAATAAATTGCGGCGCAAAAAAAATTGAGCACAACATAAAAAGAAAAATATAAACCGAATTGCTTTGAAATTGTTACTGCATTTTAAAAAAATCAGCTCACAAATTCATGTTTTGTATTTGGAAACAGTTCATAAACTTTAAAATAAGATTTCATTAAAAAACAGAAAATCAAAATTTTGCTGTGGCAAAAGTTTAGGCATAGAAACGAAATATTTACATTTAAGAAAGCATAAAACACTTCTAGTAGTCTGCAGTGTTACCATTGCATCTGATGTGCTTGAATGCGCGATTTTTCATTGATAATATAAGGTTATGGAAGGTTTCTGGAGTGAATCTATACAAAGCTGCCCCGATTGCTGATTTGAGCTCTTGTACAGAACAATACTGCTTCCCATTCTGATACACGTTATGAGAGATAATTCCTGAGATGTTTTCTATTGTATTGAGGTCTGGGCTGAGTGCTAACCAGTTCATTATACTGAGATTTTGAGACGCAATCCATTCTTTTGTAGTGCTAGAGCTGTATTGGAGAGTTGTCTTGCTGGCAAATCCAATTAGGTCTACCTTGAACTTCACCAAACGGTAACAAATGCTCGCTTTGACTATTTTGATACACTTCTAAAATTTGTTTGCCCGTCTGAAAGCTAAAAAAATGTTTGTCCGTTGAAGCAAAAACCGACCCATATCATGAGCGAGCCCCCACCTTGTTGCCTACTGAATATGCACTTCGGATCGCTCCTCAAGTCACGCCAAACTGATAACATATTTCACATTTTACAAGTGATTTCCGCATATGAGGTGCTCCAAAGATGACCAATTTTGAAATTGCATTATAATAATAATCAAATTGTAGCTTACAGAAAATTATACTTTTTATATGTTAGTTGGTAAAAGTAAAAATTCAACATAAAGTATTTAGCCAAATACCTTGTGAAAAAATATTGAAAAGATGGCTTCCTTTTGCTAACTTTCTTTATTTGAATTTTGTTTTCATTTTGAGTAGGGTAGGGCGGGGCTAGTTGAGCAATTTTTTCTTCAAGTGATTATAGCTCCTCCACAATAAGTCTCAACAGCTTGTGTGGCATACCGATGGATTCTTTATTTATTCTTCTACAAAAAAGCCCATAGTAATTTATTTCTGACTGATCAAGTTCAAAAGTTACAGCTGTATAAACGAAGAAAGTCAAGTAGGCTCAACTTACCCCATAGGTGAGGTAAGTTGAGCAAGGGTATGGGGCAAATTGAGCAGTTAGAGATTCTAGTCTAACTAAGGTTTCTAGACATGAAATAAAAATTGTATTTGATAATCAACCGTTACTTTATTAATTCTAAGTTAAAAAATAAAACAAAACATAATATTCTTCTAGATATTAAACATAAAAATAGAATCAACAAAAACGCAACATATTTAAAGATTATTTTTTTGGAATAAATTCAGCCTTTCCACTTAAAATCAGATTTTTTCAATTTCAATAAAGATTAAATTAAGAAAAAATATCCATAATGACTAAAACTAATCATCATCGTCATCGGAATTGCAATTGATGCAAATGAAATGAAGGCCAGTAACTTGGACACATTTTTTATGTGCCCACTCTTTACAATCTTTGCATTGGATCCACTTCTCTCCTGGTTTGCTGTCAGACCAGAATTCGCTACAAACCAGGCAGATACATTCATCTTTGTCACTTTCATCACTAGACTATTGTGAGTGTTAGTATTTTTTTACTAACACTCTTCTTTTTTTTTTTTGTTTTCAATTTTCTTCTTTTGCTTCTTAACTTTTTTACTAGATTTACTCTGTTCTTCTTGCAACGCGTTCTTCTCGGGTGTATCTGTGAGAATTGCAGCTTTTCTCGAGAGAAAAATAAAAGTCACTATCATTTTAAATCACGGTGTAAGTTGAGCAACAGTTGCTCAACATACCCCGACCCGAGTATTTGAATTTAAAATGAGGTTATAAAAAAACTGTATTAGTTTAAACAAAATCCATAATAGATATAGAAAATACATAAAATTAATGAAACTTTAACACTTACTTGATTGAAAATGACTAACATTTAACCTGTACAGAAGAAATATAGACAGACAAGATTTTTTTACTTTTCGTTCGCAAAATAAACAAAGCGCACGCGTGCCTTACTCGATCGTAAATTCGCCACTAGCGGTCGCGTAATGTGTTCCCCTCCCGCGCCCTCGCCTTTCCTTCATTTGACGTGTTAGCGTCCGGTGTATAGTTTCGGAGATATTTCGATTGCCCAACTTACCCCTATGCTCAAGTAGCCCCGCCCTACCCTACAGTATGATGTAACCTTTGAAATGGCGTGTGCGAGTTTGAATATTTGTTAAACGAACATTTTCTAGGCGTATTAAAATTTAGAAAGAAGATTTCCAAAAATGTCCGCAATTTTGGCAACCCCTGTATGGTTTTCTTGGTTCAATATTCCTACCGGAATGCAGACGAAAAACTGAGTAACGTATTTTCACATGAAAGTGATAATCAAACGAATAGTATATTTCGAGCAGTTTGCCTTTTAAATATTAAATCATCTGTGAACCAAAACTCTGGTCTGACTCATATCCCTGAATTCATAAAATAATGTTACATGGTTTTGATATTTATTTCAAGGTCTGAAATCTAGGTATGTGCACAGAAGTTTAAGCTCTTTCATTTACTATTTCATTTTCAGAATGTAGCAATCGCGTTATGTTTATTATTATTATTTTTTCAAATTTGCACTTACTTCAACGGTAAATCTCTGTATTATAGTGTATTGAAAAAGGCATTATTGAATAAAAGAGAGCGATAACATAAACTTGACTAATTGCTTCATAAAAGTAACTACAATTTATATTCAAGTACTAATCATGCAGCAAGAACAATTATTGGATCGATTTAAACTAAATAATGGTTCTGTTTTTCTCTGGCTTTTTGTACATTGGTTAATATTTTTTGCAATTGTTAAATGTTACGATTTAATTATTATACAAAACAGTATTTTTGGTACTCTTTTTGTGAACTATCATATTAACTATTAACTTATCAAGGGTACGTTGTCTGTTATTCGCTTGCTATTGATACTTAAAACGATTTAAAACTTCGTAACGATTTTTTTTCCCACCACTTTTTTTGTTATATATTAACAAGCTTATCACGTTGCAAAATATGTGCAGCATGAATGAGATTATCTTAAAGATTCAGAGCTACGTTTGAGAAAGCTGGACGTTAATGGAATAGTTTTCAATCGAAAATGTATTAACTTTAATTTACACTATAGAGTCATTCCACGTCAACTGACCTAATTTTTTAAATCGTCCCCACTCGACCATCTCCGATTTGGATAAAATTTTAAAGAGGCGTAGAGATGCCTTTGAAACTAACCTATGCAAATTGTCAGCTTCTTAGATCCAAACCTTGATGATCTAGAGTCTTCGAAAAATGTGATCCAAGATGACGGATTAGCTTTTTGTGCCAAATTGCCATGTTTACACCAAGTTTACAGGAAATTTTATTACACTGAAAGCCTGAAATTTTAGGCGCGCAAAGTATGTTTGATCGTTAGTATATTTAAGTATTTTTGTGAATTTGAGTTCGTTAGATTTTGTGTAGCATGCGCGTGAACTTGTGAAAAAGCGCGATGGGAAAACTTTTTCCTGGATTTTAGGTTGTCATAAAATCTGAACAAAAATAATTCAAATGTTCGTACTGCGTGATTCCATTGTATGCTTTTTTTTAATGGGTTACAGTTGCAGAGCTTAAATATCTATTTTCTAAAAGATATTGTTATTCAAACTAGTTATCAAAACCGTTCAAGTGAAAAATAGTCTACTTTCAAAGCGCTATAGCTCAAGTTTGTCACCTCGCATCTTCTTTTCGTTTATACCATTAGAAAGAACACATTTTTTCTTTCTAAAATAAGTTTTTTTTTTTCGATGGTGTTCTTTCGAATAAGGATAAAAAAACGAGCTTGAAATTATATCTGTCGTAACGAATTGCCATCTCAAATGACGGGACGTTTTATAACGCTGGAAGCCTGAAATTTTAGGAGTTTAAAATACTTTTGGTTGTCAATACGTTCTAGTATTTTTGTGAATTTTATTTTATGAACTTTTATGTAGCAAGTTTGCTAAGTCTTGACAAAACGCAGCAGAGAAACTTTTTTTCTGGATTTTAGAATGTCATAAATTATGAACAAAAATAATTCAAATGCTCGAAATTTGTTATTCTATTGTCGATATGCATGTTTTTAATGGGTTATACTTGCAGAGCGTAAATATTGATTTCCTAAAAGATATTGGCATCCAAAGTGGCTATCAAAATAGTTCACATGAAGAATAGCCTGTTTTTAATGCCCTGTAGCTCAAGTTTGTCACCTTGCATCTTCATTTTATAATAAGCATTTTTATTTTTTGGAAATATTATATTTTTACTATGAAACTGTAATGCACTTTGTACTCGATGTTTTTTTTTTTTTTTTTGTATACATTTAAAATCCAGTAAACTGTTTCGTTTCAAAAAATAAAAGTAAAGAATTTCTTAGAAAAAAAAAACACATTCTGTGTTATTTTTTAAGAAATGTGTTTAAAATACTATATTCTAAGAAATATTCAATATCAACTAAAGAACACAACTATTGATTTACATATTTGATTCAATTAATTCTAACTTATCCAATTTTGTCGTCTCCCGTTCTGTTGCGCATCCGTTTCTAGTCGAATGAAATGTTTCAATTCGGAATCTAACACCAATACCAGATTGTATTTTACATCCAGACTGGTAGATCCGCTATCTGGCCTTTAAATTCGATTCGCCCTAATTTGACACCGTTTTATTTTCCTGTTGGGTATTTAATAATTCAATCTCCAACAAACTCGGAGCGTTTGACCCCTAGGAAATATGCGTTCGGCCAGTTTCGTCTTAGCACATGTAGTCACTCAGCCGCCCCACTGAAATATGTATCCCAGGCCAAATGATTGAAAAGCAGGGGTCTTAAACTGACGGCGCCAATGGCTAAACAAACGACAGCTAGCAAGTTTGTGGATATTAATTAACCAAAATCAATGCGGCTGTGGGAAAACGCAAATGCGCCGCTTGTGTTCCTATAACTATGGTCAAATCTATCTCCGTCTGGAAGATCCGCAGTTCTAATCTAAATATTGATTCTGATATAACATCTCAGCAGCTACTTTGCTGCTCGAAATGGTATGTCATTTTCGGGGTTTAATAGGATTTGTGCAGTTGGTTAAAAGGCTTTCTTAGCGTAAAAACTTTAATGGACCTGAGCTGATTAGTTTTTCTTCCTCTAAAATATTGTTAAATCGATTCGAAACGTCAACCCTAATTATTTGCTTTTTAGTTTAGCTAAAAGCGCTGCTATTCTTCTCACAAAGTTTCAATCAGTTTTTATTTTGAGTGCAAGAACTTTTTTTTGAAAGGTACTAAGAATTTAATTTTGTCAATTTTTCTGTTGGAATCATTTAGCTATAAGAAAACTACAGAACAAAACTTGTAAAACATGTGCCAAATTTTAAAGAAATTACTTTCATATTGCAACAAATTTGACATTTAATTGACCTGAGGTAAACTAAGTATGCTACTAAAAATATCCTTTTTTTAGTAAACATGCAGATACGAAGTGTTTTACTTAGTGTTTTCTAGCAATTGGTGAAAGAAGCAAAAACCGTTAAATTTTTACATGCTTTCAATGATATCTTAAGTCTAAGAAGCTAAGTCTTGATTTCGACTGAAGTGTTTAAAAACTAAAACTTAATAAATGATTAAAAAACATATGCATACATTTTTCACCGTAATCTGAAATAGTTTTACCGCACTCTAGTCCGTGCTCTAAGTAACAGTTTGGCTGTAAGTGGTATCTAAAATTTTGTAGATCATAATTTGATAAATCATTTTAGAATCTTTAACAGTACAGTTGAGACTGTGAGAAGCAAAGGGATGTAAGTTGCAAAATTAAAAATTTGGAGATAACAAGTTCAAATGGTAAGTGAACCTCTCTTCTGACTTGAGGCAAGAGATACTATTATTAGCTGTGGTATATGATGTTATACAGCATGATTTAGAAAAAATTTCAATGAAAGCCTACCAAGGACCTTACTTTGAAACGCGTTTTATTTAAAACTTGAAAGTGTCCTCTTACATCCCTTTGCTTCTCACTGCCTCAATTAATAAATAAGTAAACATTAATCACAATTAATCTATAAAACAAACAACTTTACAATAAAAATAAAAATGATACACTAAATTGTTTCTATTATATTTTCTTTCAATGATCTGAAAGAAGACTGTTAGTCTAAAAACAAAACAAAAAAAAAAAAAAAAGAAATTATATCATTTCTGATTAAAGGATTATTTAGACAAGAAAACAAATGTTAATATTTACATATTATTCTGCCGTGTGCAGATAAAGGGCAGTAACTGCAAATTTTTCATTTTTCATTTTTTTGCATTTTTGTCGTCTGTTGTACGTTATCTTCATTGAACAAGCTCGCTTATTTGGTTTCCGCTGAAAAAAAGGTGCGAAAAAGACGTAAAATTCTAATATTTCCCCATTGTTAGTATGGAGTCCAAAACGCGTTTCTTCAAATATCTCGAAAACTCATTTCTGCAGATACTGCCGTTTACCTGCACACGGCAGTATTGTGCCTCATGTTGACATGTTTTTTCAATTAAATCTACACTGTAAAAAATATCTGTTCGACCTTTAACCATAATACGGTTCAAACTGAAAGTCCACTGTTGATGTAACCATAGTTTGGTTCAACTGTGTTCACATCAACCACCGCGTGTCACGTTTAGGTTCGAATCAAAACATAAAGCACCAAAATTAGGCGCTTTCATCGTCAGCCAATCAGAGCTTCTGTTCAACCAACGAAGTGAAATGAAGTTACTCACGGTCGGCCATGTTTATTTACCTTCCGGGGCGCAGCGGTAAGTACGAAGTTACAATCCTTAGTTTTGTATTATTTTGATGCAGTTAATGCTGCTCATGATTACTTTTAGTTTTCACATTTAAAATATAAGAAACGCAAATAATTTAGACTATAAAATTTTTGCATACCCATGGTAATATCGACTTAAATAATGCATTTTGAAGTTCGCGTAGGCTTAGCTGTATTATATTTAGAGCTTATAGTAAATGTTCCAATTTGTGAACTAATGATTTTAAAAGAGGTTTTTGATGATCAACTTAAGTACATGAAATACAACTTGTTCAATATTCCATGTTTACTTTTAATGAAGATTGAGGGTTTTTGGTTTGAAAATAAGTTTTAAGCTGAGCTTGGGTGGGGAGCAAATTGGGACTCTTCTAGCGAAAAGATGACGGTAGTTTTGCTAGCATTAATCTGTATTCTCCATCTATTGAACCATTTGTTGATTTTGAACGTCTGTTTTTAGAGTCCTAATTGGGCGGCAAACGATTGGCCATAATTTTTTGAGATGAAACATGTATCATCGGCATACTGAGCTATTAGAATCGGTGGCGTATATATGTTTTTATTTTAGAGGGGGCCCAAAACCAAGATCAGCTCCTCCTCCCCCTTTCCCGTTTTTGCAATTTCCATTTTTCTTGGGGGGGGGGGAGCAACAATGCCATGATCTTTTCATTCTTTTTGAGGTGAGGCAAGGACTTCACACTGTCACCCAGTGGCGCAACCAAAAAAAAAAAAAAAAAAATTAGGAGTGCACTATTAAAAAACTCTTGCTTGGGGCGGGGGGGGGGGATTAGTCCAAAGTATTGTAGTGCAAAGAACGCAGGTTTAGACAGATTCTGGTAATGCTACGGTGAGGGAAAATTCGGGGGCTTTCTGCGAAAATTTTTAGAAATTAAAATTTTAAAAATGCTATTATGAACTATTTGTTGACAGTAGGGTAATGAAAGGAACGAGACTTCTTTAAATTGCTTGCCCGATTCGATTCTTAAAAAAAAAAAAAAGAGAAAGAGAAATCTATCACCCCTCTGTTCAAATTTTCGAAATTGAATTCGAATTGAATTTTTAATAAACGCAGTTTCAGACTAACTTTGATGATGTTATGGATAGTGCGGTTCTGGTGTTCGGCCCAAAAACAAATTTGAAATTGAAATCTTAAAAAACGAAGTCGAAGTTTTTAAGAGATATTCAGTGATACTAGGTGGTGAGATTTAAACCCTCTCCACTTTTCAAAATTGTAGGTTTTTCATTTTCAGATTTCATACGAGAGCAGTCGGAGCGTCGTCCAAATTTTTTTCATAATTGAAGTTGTGAAAAACGTGATTGCGGACCATATTTGGAAACGTTAGCGGTTTTGATAACGTTAGCATGATTACCTAATGAATAGTCAGCAACTTTTGACATTTTTTATTTTAATGTTCTTTTCAAAAGCAATTCTGATTTTTCCACAACATTAGGTAATTTTTAGAAAGGAAGAGAGAATCCTCCCCTGAAAGGTAAAGCTCAATTTCAGGTTATCTTTGGAGATTTTTCGAAATAATTAGAGGTTAGGGATTTTCCTCCAAAGTTTTTCAAAATTAAAATCCTATAAACTACTACCTATTGTAACTCACTAGGTTTGGTTTCAAAGATTAATTTCGTGTTAGTCAAATTAGTGTTTAGCTCAGGGTTAACCCACCGGATCCTGAGCTGAACACTAATTTGACTAACACGAAAGGTGGGTTGTCAGTTAGGTTAGCTAGTAGTTTATAGGAGGCACAGACTTCAAATGGTGAATAAAAATTAAGAGATCGTATATAATTAGTTAGGCATTAAAATACTTTGTCGCATAATATTTAAAATCAGTGTTTATTTTACAATTGGTTGTTTAGTTTGGGGTAATTCTTGTATTGGAATTGTAAAATACATTTGATATATTGGTTTGGGTAGGAAATCGTATGTAAATATGACCAATTACTTTTGCTTTTTTTAAATTATTTAAAAATAAAGGGTCGTTACCTTAGTGAAAGGATGTTGATCCAGGGACCTTCCCCCAGAAATGTTTTGAAATTGATGGTCGAAAAGCGCCTGAATAAATGCATTTTTAGGACATCAATTTCCATTATTACTCCAATCGAACTACTAAAACTTATTTTCAATTTCTTGCAGGGGACGAGAGTTAAGGAGAGAAAAATTTTGAAGACCGTTCTTTTCAGACTGACTAGTTAAAAAGAAGGGGGGGGGGGTGGAAAGAAAGAGAGGGGAACTTAAGTTGCAAAGCAATAAACTGCATCTGTGAAATATTTTTAATTTAAAGATTTCTTTTTGAAAGAATCGAATTTTCCCCCCAACATTATTTGCTTTTCTTTTTGTTAAAATAACTTCGCTTTCCCAAGACGCGTTCTTTTCTTGAGTAAGGGTTTCGGAGCCCCTGACTCCTTCTGAACACCACGCCATCGCCTGGTGCCTTCTAACGCAGGATTCCCAAACTTTAACGATTCGCAGCACCTTTTCAAGAATTAGAATTTTCTCATGGCATCCTACTCTAGTTTTATGTACATTTTATTATTACTATGGACACTTTGCAACGCCTCTCACCTCCTCCTGCGGCACCCAGTGATCTGGGCGGTCATTCCAAGCTCGTCAGCTTGCGAGATCGAGATTCTCGCTCACGTGATCGGTTGTGACGTAGGCATGTCGCAAAGTAGCATTCTAATCTACTCGAACCTAACCGCAAGATAAGTTCAGATTAAAACTTATTTTCAAACCAAAAACCCTCAATCTTCATTAAAAGTAAACATGGAATATCGAACAAGTTGTATTTCATGTACTTAAGTTGATCATCAAAACCCTCTTTTAAAACCATTAGTTCACAAATTGGAACATTTACTATAAGCTCTTAATATAATACAGCTAAGCCTACGCGAACCTCAAAATGCATTATCTAAGTCGATATTACCATGGGTATGCAAAAATTTTATAGTCTACATTATTTGCGTTTATTATAAAGGGTGTCCCAAAATTAACGCAAGATTTGAATTTGCCGCCATTTTTTCAATAAATTGTGGGCAATCTTGAAAAAAGAACAATTTGGCAGCTGAGGGTCTAGGGTTATTACAAATGGAGTGTTTTCGATTCTGTAATGCGTTTTCATTATCGAACAATTATTTGAAAAATAATGAAAGTTTGGGCGGGTCAAGCAGTTTACTGTTATTGGCGCTCGATATCGCAATTAGGTAATGCGTAGGTGGTTGTGGGATTGCTGACATAGACGTTTGACTTCAAATAACCCCATAGGGAGAAATCTAATGATGTAAAATCACACGATCTAGGGTATAATTCATATCACCGAAACGAGAGAGTACACGAACAAGAAATTCCTTATGCAGTGATTGAATTGTTTCGCTGACTGTATAATAGCATAACACTAAATTTTTACTAACCCTAAACTCCCAGCTGTCAAATTGTCCTTTTTCCGTGGCTGCCAACAATTCACAGCAAAAATTGTGGCAAATTCAAATCTTGCGTCAATTTTGGGACACCCTTTATTTTAAATGTGAAAACTAAAAGTAATCATGAGCAGCATTAACTGCATCAAAATAATACAAAACTAAGAATTGTAACTTCGTACTTAGCGCTGCGCCCCGGAAAGTAAATAAACATGGCCGACCGTGAGTGACTTCATTTCACTTCGCTGGTTGAACAGAAGCTCTGATTGGCTGACGATGAAAGCACCTAATTTTGGTGCTTTATGTTTTGATTCGAACGTAAACGTGACACGCAGTGGTTGATGTGAACACAGTTGAACCAAACTATGGTTACATCAACAGTGGACTTTCAGTTTGAACCGTATTATGGCTAAAGGTCGAACAGATATTTTTTACAGTGTGGTGTTGCCAAGGGGTAGAATCGGGAGTTCATCCCCCCCCCCCCCGCATATAGCAACCAAATGATTTGTATTAACACACTGCAAGTGCCTAAAATTGCATTATCCGACCTTTAATTTCGAAACATTTTATATGACCCCCCCCCCCCCTCCTTCCCTTCTCTCCCAAGGAAAGTTTCTTGATGCACCATTGTGGCAGTGCACTGAAAATCTGATATTTCCTGTTTTTGCCTCTTTCAGCCCTCATTTTCTCAAAAATCGGAAGAGAATACGACTGGACACTGATTTCTTACTCTTTCATTTTTTTCCCTTGAATCTTCATCCTTCTCTATATCTGCCAAAAAGGTATGTTTTGGAATCATGCCTATGATGTCAAACACGTGATGCGCCAAAAGTTGCTTGCCTCGTTTGAGATTTCAATCTTGTTGAATCCTGCAAGTATTTCGATTATTTTTAATGTTGGGTGTTTTTTTACTGTTATGCTACCCTATATCTGCTTATTTAATTCATCATTTATATAACATTATTATTTCTTTAATTTATTTTAGAAAAAATGCAAAAGTCGATCAAAAAAATCATTGTGGTTTAGTCTCAAATTTTATTGAAACTTGGCATGGTTACTCTTTTTGTGAATTTGAGAAAGTAAAAAAATATTTATGGTGAATCTCAAATGATTTAGGCTTTACAGCCTGTTAAAAGTTTTGGGATTTCATGATTAAATGAGGCAGTTGCAAGTTGCTTTTTTGATTCCGAAATCGTATTAGGGGCATTCCACGGTATTTTTGACATTATGTAGAGTCCGTAACGTGACCTTTTTTTGCCATAACTTTTTAATTTACCGTTTGATTAGCAAAATATTTTAATTTGAGCTGGTGTGTTGGTAGGAAAAGATCAAAATAAAATAATATGCTAATCAAACAGCAAATTAAAAAGTTATGGCAAAAAAGGTCACGTTACGGACTCTACATAAATGTCAAAAATACCTTGGAATGCCCCATTAGGAACTTTTTTAAATCAAATTTTGAGTTCCAATGCAATGAAAAAGATAACCAATCGTTTATATACATATACAGTCGGATCTCCATGTATCGAAGTAGCAAATTGCCGGAAAAAATTCGATAAATAGAAATTTTAATATATAGAAACGATCGTATTTTATCATAAAAATATCCTAAAACATTAAAATTAAAGCTAATTTTCATGCATGAAACCCAATTTCTAATTTATACGAGCATCGGATTAAACGAAACTTAATAACTGAAAAATTAACAGAAATTACATTTTTGTGCCTTCATACATCTTCATTCTTCGGCAGTTCAACTTGATTCGCAACATGAGGGGATTTTCGTTTTGACAATGTAATCGAGAGACAAGTAAAAAATCAATCTACTTAACTTGAATGATTTTTACTGAAGCTAAAAAGACTAGGAATGATAATCAACAGACAAAAAGAATAACTTGAAACTGATTTTACAGTGTTACTGGTTGCAACTAAGATTTGAAATGAACTCGAGGGAATTTAAGAACTTCAGAATGGAACAACTACCTATCTATACTCACCCCTCAACCTCAGATTCCTTATGAGTTTCGTTGCAATCTTTAGTGAACATAATGTTCTTCCCCAACTTTCATTTTTCATCAGATAAACAGTCTAAAGCGGAAAAAAACTTCTAATATCTCGAAAAATAATTTCGATACATAGAGATGTTTTCAATATATAGAAGCGGTTTTTCTATGTAATGAACATTGAAATTTGCTGCGATTTCGATATATAGAAAATTTCGATATGTGGAAGTTCGATATATGGAGGCTCGACTGTATTTATTTATTTTCAATTCTTACTATGAAAAGTATGTTCTACCACATAAGAAAATTTTAGATTTTTCTCTCTGTTGTAAGTTTTTACTTTACAAACAGACCAAATTTTAAAATTTATTTTCTCACTCTTTTAACACTATAAACTCAAATGTTTTTAATCAAAAATATGTATTTTTTCTCTAAAGCATATGAAAAGATGACACTATTGTGCTGCTGCCCAAAATTGACCCCTTTGTTCAAGGACTCAAGGGTTAGAAATTGTCTCTTTTTCAAAATTTAGATTTACAGTAGAAGACCGTTATAACGCACACCTTGGGACCAGAGCTTTTGTGTTATACAGGTTTTTGCGTTATATAGATCATTTCACAAATTTTGAAACTAATATTCAGAATATATCATGTATTAGCACTTCAGAATGAGTTTTATCTGCAATGAGTATTAAAGCACCAATATTACAATTAGTTATTCACAAATAAATATGTTTCACAATCAAAGAAAGTGCATCATCCTGCACTTCTGTTGGTTCATGGTTTGCATAACAACTGCATTTTCAAGAGCCATCTGGTATTTTCTATTTACTGTAAGTACTAATTTTCTCTTAAAAGCTTTGAATTAAGATGGAAAGATGAGAAATTATTTCAAAATTTGATTTTTCTTACAATTTTAGTGCTTGCAAAGCAAAACAGAGGGATTTTTTAAACTTCAAAACATATTGTTTACTTCTGAAAAGTTGTGCGTTTTATAGAGAATTGCGTTATATAGGTTGGCGTTATAACGGTCTTCTACTGTATTTAGGAATAAACAATGTTGCAAAAAATGGTACAATCCAGCAAATTGTACAAAATTATTACTTATGCTTAATTAAAAACGTATTACTTTAAAAACCGGTAAATTAGCCACTTTTGTTGAATTTTTAAATATCATGGCTTTTAGGTTTTATTTTGATGCGGTTTTGAATTGCACTTTTACGAAATTTTTTTGGATGTCATGCCTTTTACGAATTTTTTTGGGATTTCCTGCTTTTTGCTCTCTGACCACTCTCTTCTCTGATGTTAAATGAAAACATTTTGAAAGTTAGATATTTTTTGTTGGGATTCTTTTAGCGTCAACCAATGCAATGAAATTTCCAGTAACTTTTTGCTGTTTAATAAGTAAATTTTTTTCGACTGGTTAAATTAGTAAAATTTTCTTTTTCCTTTTTACGTTACAGAAGTTTTGTGTATATCAAACTCAATTTCAATACATTTTGTATCAGCATTTCATATACACTTTGTCCAGGGCTGTGTCCAAGGGGAGGGTTTTGGGGGTTAAACCCCTCCCCTTGGAGAAAATATAATAAAAAAACCAAAGAAAAGTACATATTTTACTTAAAATTAACTTTAAGGTTAAAGTTTGTGTACAGCATTTAAAAAAAAAAACATTCTCTTTGAAATTTCGAAGCAATTTTTTTCTTTTTTCTAGTTTGTCTGAAAATAAGTCGTCAAAATGCTACTACTCCAGATTCCCCCCCCCCTTCGCTGTGCCAATTAAATTATGGAGCATCTTTAATTTTCTGTTCAGATCTTCAGTTTTGCTAAATTTCCAGAAAATGCCCCAAATACCTAACATCATTTAAATTGCATCCAAAAATCGCTTAAACGTGGTTTTGGATTTGTTTCAGTTTTTAAAGGTCCTAAGGTTACCAAATATCGTAACCTCAGAATAGTGATGTAAAATACCTGGGTATTTATTTTTAGGGGTAAATACCCAGGGTATATACCCGGGTAAGTACCTAAAGTGGGTATTTACCTGGGTATTTATTTCAAAAATTTATATTCAACTAAAATAATTTTCTGTGTGTATTTCACTACGAATATATACAGGGTCTATTTCAAAAGTAACGCAATTTTTTTTAAAGTAATTTATTGAACAGATTTGCACAAACATTTAAAATTCTTCAAAGTAATGTCCTTCGGCTTCTGCCATGACTGGTAAGTGCCCTGAAAGGCATTTTTGGGGAATTCCCCATAAGGTCTTCTTTATGGCTGATTGGATCTCTTCTAGGGATGAAAAATGGGTTCATTTCAGGCCTACCTTAATCCGAGGAAAGAAGTCTGTCAGACTGTAGGGGGCTGGGACAGCATTTTCACTTGGGGTTTGGACAAATACTCGTGGACTCGCAGCTCATTATGGCACGGTGCTTCGGCACAAACTTGCCTCACACTTTTCTCATCACTAAATGTTGAGTAATGCGAAACACAGCAGTAGACGACATGTTCAGTTCATTTGCAACCTTCTTGATAGTCAATCAAGGGTCAAAGTCTAACAATTGAGGAACACAAGCCACATTGTTGTCGGTTTTGCTGGTAGGCAGTCGCCTAGAGCGTTGTTCATCTTGAACCCTCCGCCCTCTTTAGAGGTCTTTAACCACCTCAAAACTTATGAATAGGACAGAGGAGAGTTCCCGTAAGCCTCACCATGGACGCCCATATAGGGTGCTGTTTAATAGGTAACTTTTTATCGACTGGTAAAATTAGTAAAATTTTGTTTTTTCAATTAATGTTTGAAAAGTTTTTTGTATATCGAACTCAATTTCAATAAATTTTGTATCAGCATTTCATATAGACTTTGTCATAACTGTGTTACATTTTATTGATTTGAATTTGTATTGGTTGAAATGTTCCACCCTTAGAATTCGTTGCAGTTGGATAAAATAGACATGACATGCATGTTAAATGAAAAAAAAATTGCAAGATAGATATTTTTTACTAGGATTATTTTACCATTAACCAGTGAAATGAAATTCCAATAACTTTTTGCTGTTTAATAGTTAAATTTTTATTTACTGGTTAAATTAGTAAAATTTTGTTTTTCCAATTTATGTTTGAAACCTGGTCAGTGCGTCCAACTTTGCATTAGACGTAAATGGCTCCATGTAGCTGCGTGTGTGGTGACCCCATGTATAGGTAGAGAGACTGATGCAAGCACAAAGTTTGACTTTACATAGTGACTATGTCTAGACGAGGAAGGGAAGGTTGTCATTTAACTTATCGTTCACAACAGAACAGGCAAGTTCACAGGAAAATTCAACTCAAACACGGTCAGTGTGTCTAACTTTGCATTATACATAAGACTTTGCAGTAGACGTTGCCCCTTACATCTAATGCCCAAGTTAGACACATTGACTGGGTTTCAGTTGAATGTCCCTGCGAACTCGCCTGTTCTGTTGTGGACGAAAAGTTGAGTGTCAACCTTCTCTTAGTCGTACAGCCACACTGTCGCAATGCAAAGTCAAACTTTGTGCTTGCATCAGTCTCTCTACCAATACATGGAATCACCACACATGCAGCTGCATGGAGCACCTTACGTGCTTTGCAAAGTTAGACACACTGATCGAGTTTCATTTGACCGCCCCTAATATAATAATTCAGGAAAAAGAATAAGTAAAGTTTGAAGCTAGATATTTTTCTTGATGTACCTCATAAACATTACTGAAATTTTTTTATTAATTAAAAAATTTATTCTTAATTAAAACCTAAAACAAACAATTCTAATAGAAAAAAAAATATATGGATCATCCACCTACTGGTAATTTTCTGAAAGAAAAAGAAAAGTACAGTTGGCTCTCTGTTTAACGACGCTCTATTTAACGACGGCTTTTACGGTCCCAGATGGTCCACTCTAGTGTTAAAAGCATTCTATTTAAGGACGATTTTTTGTGGTCCCTTGAAAGTCGTTAAACAGAGAGCCAACTGATACCAAAGACAAGCTGGAAAATTCACTATTGGAATTTAGACATTTTTATTTAATCATGCTTCATGTAAATTAAAAAGATTTATCAAATTTGAAGAAAAATGCAATTTATTGGTAGAACTATGCAAATCTTGCTATTTTTGAAAGCTAACTACAGTAAAGAGTAAATTAAAAACTTTTTTCCTTTGGAGCAAGTCTTGCAATTTTTCTTTTGTTAGGGGATAAGACAACTAATAAATTGTTTTTCAAAAAAGCAGAATATTTTATTATGTAAATTACTTTTAATGCAACACTATTAATATAAATAATTGAAAGAGACAGCTGTTGTAAATTATATTTCGACACATATAGAAGGTTTTTATGACGTCAGATAAGTTATAATTTACTGCTGTGTGATGGCGTAAAGTGAAAAATAAATATACACCCTATAAAAACATCTGGTGCTGGATATCCTGTAAAAATCAATATCCTGCATTCCTAAAGGAAAATAAAGTATCAGAGTTCTGTAATTATCAATATTTTATGTTCTTGCCACTGTATGCATAGTATCTCAACTAATAACTGACTGGAAATTTTAACATAATAAAAATTAGGTATCTTCTAAAAACAGCACATCTGTTAAAAAGTTTGGCTCCTTAAGTCAGAAATTATAAAACCTTTGAGAACAATAAATCGTAACCTATTTTAAGAACTGTAGTACCTTATTGGTATTAATTTCTTTTTTACTTTATTAATGCATTTTGATTGTCAAAATGGTTCGAAATGTAGTTAACTTTTATTCAGATTACAATTGGATTGCTGTTAAGGAAAAAAATATAAAGATAAAAAATGAATGTCAATTAGGAATACAGTAAAACCTGTAAAGTTGACCACTTGTCTAAGTTGACCGCTTTTGTCAGGAACGGAATTAGTCCTATCTTATATAATGAGGGAAAACCTCTCTATCTTGACCACTAATATACACAAGCTTTGGTTTGGAGAAATGTAAAAAACCCTTTGTAAGTTGAGCAACAGGCAAAAGCATCAAATTGTACTAAAGGTTTCATCAGTTATGCCTCAAATAAATAACCAGACATTTTAGAAAATACTATGAATATTTATGTTTCCATCGGAAAACATTGGCCTGATGTTATGTCCCAGAAAATGCGCCAAACTTCAATAAGGAGTTATTTTGTTGAAAAGTAGATTACTACCATGGTTACAAATGTTCAAGAAAAAATCGAATGAAGAATTTGAGTAACTTTCGACTTATGAATTTTTAGGAACTGTTAATATCAAGTAAGTTGTTTTTCATTAGTAACGACACATTTTTTTTTTTTTTGATCGATTCACAGAAATTTTAAATTTGTATGATACTTTTCGAGTCATTCTGGTTAAATAATCTCCAAAAGTATTTAAACAACATTTTTTCTTATTGTTTTAAAGTAATGTTAAACAATGAAAGTGAGTTTAAAGTAGGGTAGGGCGGGGCTAGTTGAGCAATTTTTTCTTCAAGTGATTATAGCTCCTCCACAATAAGTCTCAACAGCTTGTGTGGCATACCGATGGATTCCTTATTTATTCTTCTACAAAAAAGCCCATAGTAATTTATTTCTGACTGATCAAGTTCAAAAGTTACAGCTGTATAAACGAAGAAAGTCAAGTAGGCTCAACTTACCCCATAGGTGAGGTAAGTTGAGCAAGGGTATGGGGCAAATTGAGCAGTTAGAGATTCTAGTCTAACTAAGGTTTCTAGACACGAAATAAAAATTGTATTTGATAATCAACCGTTACTTTATTAATTCTAAGTTAAAAAATAAAACAAAACATAATATTCTTCTAGATATTAAACATAAAAATAGAATCAACAAAAACGCAACATATTTAAAGATTATTTTTTTGGAATAAATTCAGCCTTTCCACTTAAAATCAGATTTTTTCAATTTCAATAAAGATTAAATTAAGAAAAAATATCCATAATGACTAAAACTAATCATCATCGTCATCGGAATTGCAATTGATGCAAATGAAATGAAGGCCAGTAACTTGGACACATTTTTTATGTGCCCACTCTTTACAATCTTTGCATTGGATCCACTTCTCTCCTGGTTTGCTGTCAGACCAGAATTCGCTACAAACCAGGCAGATACATTCATCTTTGTCACTTTCATCACTAGACTGAAGTATTTTTTTACTAACACTCTTCTTTTTTTTTTTTTTGTTTTCAATTTTCTTCTTTTGCTTCTTAACTTTTTTACTAGATTTACTCTGTTCTTCTTGCAACGCGTTCTTCTCGGGTGCATCTGTGAGAATTGCAGCTTTTCTCGAGAGAAAAATAAAAGTCACTATCATTTTAAATCACGGTGTAAGTTGAGCAACAGTTGCTCAACATACCCCGACCCGAGTATTTGAATTTAAAATGAGGTTATAAAAAAAACTGTATTAGTTTAAACAAAATCCATAATAGATATAGAAAATACATAAAATTAATGAAACTTTAACACTTACTTGATTGAAAATGACTAACATTTAACCTGTACAGAAGAAATATAGACAGACAAGATTTTTTTACTTTTCGTTCGCAAAATAAACAAAGCGCACGCGTGCCTTACTCGATCGTAAATTCGCCACTAGCGGTCGCGTAATGTGTTCCCCTCCCGCGCCCTCGCCTTTCCTTCATTTGACGTGTTAGCGTCCGGTGTATAGTTTCGGAGATATTTCGATTGCCCAACTTACCCCTATGCTCAAGTAGCCCCGCCCTACCCTACTCCATTTAGTTAAAATGAATGCATGAGACAAGAAATGACAAAAAAAAAATCCTTACTACCCTCTATAAGTTGACCACCTGTCTAAGTTGATCACCAAAGTGCTGCACCGCAAGTGGTCAACTTACACAGGTTTTACTGTAATTGCAATAGCAATATTTTCTCTTTTTTCCCTCCCAGCTATGCAACTCTTAAAATATCAAGAAATGTATCAAAAGGATAATTTCTTAAATTAAATAATGTATATTTTTTTAAATTAAGTATTTAATTAGGAATTGTCACTTACGTACGTTAAGAATCTTTTTAATCTATCTTTATTTATTCCAATTGCTCATTTTTTTAATGCAGTTAATGGTTTTAGCAAACATCACAAAAAATAAATAAATAGTTGTTTAATATCTGCCTGCATAGCAAATTCTACCTTTTGCGTTAATGTTATAACACTAAAGAGTATGATAAACCTGTGGTCATTTTGACGATGAAAGATGCTCATTTTAAGCACTCTATTCTTGAGAACAATATAAAATTTTGACTGAAAATATTATAAATGGTTCTCGAGTACATCTAATATTAACTTTTCTAAAGAAAATCGAAAAAAAGAGAAGTTTTTAAAATCCTCACAAAATTACTTATTTTCCACGAAAACAAAATATAAATCAAGTAAAGCAAATGGCTAAATTTAACACCTAAATGAGGAAATCAGAATATTGTTAGCGGTTCAACCACGTACCAACAAATGAAAGTCGGAAAACGCTAGTTACGGTTCAACTTTATCCCAGCAATGCAAGAAACGAAAACCCGAGTTATGGTTCAATTTCACTCCAAGAATACGACGAACGGAAACGTCAGTTATGGTTCTACTCCGCTCCAGTTATAGGGGAAAAGGAGAACACGATACATGGTTCAGATTAACTCCTATGGTTGGAGAAAGATGGAATGACGAATATGGTTCAACTACGCACGAAACTTGGGAGTGATATAAAACACCCTGTTTTGGTTCAATCATGCACTGAATATAGGTTGCAGCAAATTTGCTCCTTTCTTTGGTGCAACGGTGGACGTAATTTTTAACAGTGTATCTGCAACAGAAACTGAAGCAGATTGAGACGAAATATTGATTCAAGCACAATATCTAAGCACCTTTCCAAACTTTGCGTCATGTTCCTCGTTGCGATTTCAAGGAAACTGAAGGGTGCAATAATGTCCAACCGGCATTAACTCTGCAACTCGTTTGGAGAAAGGGAAATCAATGATAATGAAAACGTCATTGTGGAGTCATGGGAGTAATTAACATTCGTAAGACGGCCCAGCATTTACAACTGATAATAAATTTGCTATTTGCTCCAGCTCGTACAGCATAAATGCGGTGTAAAAATGTGTATATCTCTACCTATTAAAAGGTGATTAGGCTACTTAAAACCCGAAAAGATTCCCATAGCAATAATTGTGTTAGTATTAAACGCATTTTAGCTATTTACGATGCAGACAAATTCGTTAAATATTAAGGTCAGATGTATAAAGTAAAGGTTTCGCTGAAACATTGAAACACTTTCGAATTTTATACCATTATCGATAGCATGAAAGTGCTTTTTTAAATGTTTCTCGTTGGAGGATATTTCTTAATACTGAAAGCAGTACAGCGTTTATCATCAAATACATACTATCTTTCAATATGAAACTTTTATATCCAAATGCAATCAAGTTTGAGAAAAAATTTTAGTTCTTTCCTAGCAAAACAAGCATTATTTCTTGCATACAACTCTTCGATACAAGCAACAGTAGTTATACCTATAGGCTTCAGCAAAAAATTATTCCCAAAAGGTTTTTTTCTGGTGTTTATTGTGAAGGAAAATTGTAGTAATTTCAAAAAGAACATAAATTGTTTTGTTCTACGTCATATTTTAGTGAATTACAGCTGTAACGATTTTTGCGTTACGAGGTTGGATTCACAAAAATGTTTTGATCTGTAAGCGCTAGGACTCGACCTATGCATCGGCCAGGCCGATGCATCGGCGCCGATGGTTCAACAATTTAGCCATCGGCATCGGCATCGGCGGCCGATGCTAACTTGCAGGAAACATCGGCCCATCGGCCTTAAAAAACATCGAAAAGCCGATGGAATTGGCCGATGTTTTTGAAAAAAAAGGACCTTTGTTGTTTCGCTTTTTAATACAAAGTAAAGGGAGTTATTGTTTTCATATAAAATTGTTTACTTAAATTTCAGTATGAATTTCTATTTTAATCACCCCTGAGAAAGTTTTTAATACTGCATTCAGGTACGAAACAAGTTAATTATTGCTTTGTTTCTTGAGGCTGGATGTACGTATGTATCTCTCATAAGTCATAACTCAAAAATGGTAAGCTGCAGAAGGCTAAATTTTCGCATATGGCATATGCGTACGTTCCAGTTGTGCACTTCCCTTTTTGTTTTCGATCGGGTGTTCTAAAAAGCCTATTTGCTCATTTTTTGTGGCTATTAATTACTTATTTCAATGGAAAATTAATATAGCGTCTGAGACTGACGTCATTTGGTGATGTATTGCCGAATTGGAGGTCATGGAAAAAATATGAGATGGCGAAACCGGTTTAGGTTCATTTTGTTGGACTCCCGTTAAACCGACGGTAATTTTTAATTTTTCGATATTTGTAATATGAATCACAGTAATGCAGTCTTTTCTGTATCGCTTCGGCGGAGTTACAAGTTTGGGGCCCCTTCGAAATACATTTTGGGGCCCTATATCTCTATCACAGAAGTTGTAAAACATTTATCATAAGTATTTTTGTAACTCCTACGGTGACCCTATGGTTATGAGCCTCTCGCGCAATTGCAACATTTGCTATTTTTTAAATCCGCCACTGCACGTCAAAACAAACTCTGGTGCAAGTTTTAAAAGGGTTTTTCTGCTCAATGTTTATGATTGTTTTGAACTCTATTTTTATGACTATTTTTTTGTAGGTATTTCCGAGAACACTTGCGTGCCCCTCCTCCCACTCCCTCAATTTCTGAAATTAAACTCTAGGTTGTACTTCTTAGTTGTTTAAAACTAACACCATTCTTGAAATTAGAGATTTTTTTTTCAAGCTTTATATATTGTTTAGGAAGAATTTAGAGCATTAACCCCTTCAGTTGGAATTATGAAATATTGGACCAAAAATGTTGATATTTGGTACACAGTGCACTATGATAAAGGGTATCTTATTGACAAAATTTTGAGTTTGTAGGAGAAAAATTAAAAGCGTTATGGCACGCAGTGGCGTAGCTACAGTGTTTGCCGCCCGGGGCGGATCCTCAATTTGCCGCCCTTTCGTTGTGAAATAGCTAATACATAAAACTGTCAAACGTGTTTAAATTAAAACTGGAAATTTAATTGAAGAAAAAATAAGACCTTATTACTCTCTAAATACTTTCAAAAGGAAAAAAGGGGGGGGGATAAGGGCCCACACTTGGAGAAAATTGCTAAAATTTAAGTCAAAAACCGAAATTTTAGTAAAGTTATTAGAAAGCGCGCGTTGGGTTTGCTCCCGATTTTTTTCAAAATTAATCTCTTTTTGTGTTTCTTTGTTGACGTTAGGGGATCGATGGGCAACGAAAGGAAATTTTACGACATTTTAAAATGCAGCTTAGGCTACGTAGAAGAAGTCAAGGAAATTGAGAATGGTTAGATACTCAATGTGAAAATTTTAAGCTCTGAAATATGAAATTTTAGGCTATCTTCGGCAACGCAATTGCATGCGTATACTTACGCAGTTGTACGCGTTATGGTAGGGAGAAGCGCTGAGGCTTCTTACTGAAATGTTTTTTAAATTGAAATCAATTTTAAGGGTATCTTTGGTGGTTTGATTGAAAGGGGAAGGTTCCGGTTCTTTCTTTGGAAATTTTTCGGCACCGAAGTCTCAAAACAGAATTCTAGGCTGTCTTTGGTGACGTTGAGAAGTTCCCTAATGGCTTAAAAAATGTTGCGAAGCCAAGCAGTTCTCTCCTGAAAAATGTCCGTAATTGACGTCCGACTTTGGGCTTTGTTTTATAATGTTAGGAGGAAGAGGGGACAGAGAGAAGTTTCCCTCTAAAAATCATTCTTAAAGCTGAATACTATTTTAGACTATCTGTCAGAAGGAAGGGTTAGGGAGCTCTCCTACTCACGCAAATTTCTAAGAAAAGTTTTTTGGGATATCTTTGGGACGTAATGAAAAGGGGTAAAGTGTTCTTTCCTCAGAAATTTTTCAAAATTGAAGTTTTAAAAACAGTTTTAATCTTTTGAGACGTTAGGTGAGAGGGGAGGGCGACTAAGATATCTGTCTTGGAAAAATTCCAAAATTGAAGTCCTAAAAACGTATTATAGGCTATATTTGATTACTTTAGGAAATCAAGGACAGTCAGGGTTCAAATGCTGTTTTCACAAATTGATATTGAAGTATCCAAGCTTTAAAAACGTAATTTTAAGCTAGATGTTGAGACTTTAGAAGAGAGGGTGGAAGTTTTCTCCTGGAAAGTTTTCAGAATTTAATGCCTAAATATATACTTTTTGGCTGTGTTTGCTATGTTAGTGAAAACGGTAGGGTTAGGCGCTCTGCCTAGAAATTTTAGAACATTGAGGTCTAAAAACGTATTTCTAAACTACCTTTGGTGATATCAAGAAAAGAGATAAGATATTAAAGCGCTCCCCTACCTAAAAACATTTTCGCACTGTTCGACTACAGATTGGGGGTGGGAGATGTTCCCGACCGGAATTATTTGAAACTGAATACTTTAAAACGCATTTTAGACTATGTTTGGATAAGTTGAGGGTTTAACCCAAATGTTGAAAAATGAAATTCGCTTACCTTCCATAAGGAACAGATTAACATGTGATCTAAAATTGTCGGATAGATTATCTACTCTCAAAAGCGAAGAAACGGAAATCCTTTAAACTTCGTTTAAAGAAAAGAACTCTTGTAAAGAGTGGGAAATCAAAGCAAACCCTGAAACATATGAAGTGTGATGAGCAATAAATTGTTTCGTGTAACATTTTACACCTCCCCCTCTTTTTCTTACTCTTGTCACCCTTTTCCTGAAGTTAAAAAAAAGGAAATTTTTGTTTCACGAGCAGGCTTTCAAGAAACTCTAAACTAAAATCCTGTATTAGCTTTTTCTTAAAACAAAAATTGGAAAAGTTCATTGCTTTCGTCCTCCGGAAGTTAACCTCTACAGTCTAAATAACAGATTTTTAAAAAAATACTATGCACTTTTCATAATGCACTGAAAAAGAGAAAATAACTTTTCTGGATCAGAATGGAATATTTAAGGTATCCGACTACGTTGAAAAGGCGATTTTCGACCAAAATTCACTTTTTCTCAAAATAGTTTTATTCAACAGCACCATTCTTTAAGATTATGAAACATTTTAGTTTTATAATCTACGCGAATTAGAACTCACGTTATAAGCATTTGAATACTAAGCGTCTGCAGTATAACGCGTGTTAAGTCGAATCTTTACTTACATTTTTTGAAGAATGCAATTATTTCTCGATACTGGCTACGGAAAACATGATTTTGAAAATTCTATTCAGTATTCAAGCATGAAATTTGGCATGCCTGTCTTGTAAGTACTTGTGAGTGGAATAGACCACAGATTATGTAAATGATGAAATATTTTTTGATTTATAGCTTTTTTACCGAAAAAAAGGTGAGAAATTTTTGAGAAATTTCTGGATAAAGTCACGTAATTTGTCATAAACATTAAAATTCTTGAAATATTTCTTAACCTGTGGTCTGTTTCATGCGTAATATTAATACATGTGAAAAAATCTAAGCAAATTATTTATAGCTAGTTGATTTTATAAATACAGTGTTTCTCCTAACTGGTAATTTTCAGTCATTTTTGCCAAAAAAATTACCCATTTAAAAAAAGTTATTGATATTATGGTTTATTTTTAAGCAAAAAACATGTTTTAAGATCATTCTACTTCTAAAAAAACATTAATATTATTTTATAATAGTGTTTTTTAAAAAAAAACTGCTCCGAACCTAGTCGGATACCTTAAGTATTACTTTAGTTTTCAATTATTCCAATAAAATAACACCTCAAACAAAAGAAAAAGCGGCTCAAGTTAGGTATAGAATTTCTTATTATTATCGAGCTTCCAATCATAAATTTGAGTGTTGAAACACGCATTAATTTTCTGGTATAAAGTTTGGTTTGAAATGACTTGAGCCGCTCTTTTCATCGTTTGTGGTGTCACTTTCTTGGAATAATTGAAAATTACAGGAATACTTAAACTGTCCAATATGCTCCAGAAAAGTTATTTTGTCCTTTTGAGTGCTTTAAGAACAGATTTTCTTGCATGCAGTAATAGATTAAAACCATAATTTCCTTATTTGGAAAATACATTTAAATTTTCCACATCAAAAGGGCCAATTTGCAGCCCCTATAAAAGTGCCGCCCGGGGCGGACCACCCTCTCCGCCCCCCCCCCCCCCTTAGCTACGCCACTGATGGCACGTCCAATATTCCTGACTTATATTTTTGAAATCAATATTTCATATACAAAAACGATAAAATACCGAACAAACTTCATTATAAAATGTTCTACAAACAATTATAAAACATAATATAAGCGTTTGAAACTATTAATTAAAGACTGTATATTTTTTAAAAAAAATCAGGAAAAAACCTCGTTTTTCAAATGAAAATCCATTGTTGGAAAAATGAGCCACACTCTCTCTCTCAATCCTTATATGTCAGTGTTGTCAACCCCAAAACGAAAAATTACTTCAAATTATAATAAGTAGACTGTAAAGAGTCAACTACAAAAACAAAAAAAAAATCAACTAATTAAATCAATTATTAAATGATCAGCAGCTGTTTAAAAGTATGTCCGGTGTACCGGACACCAGGTCTGAAGGGGTTAATGTAAGAAATTGATTAAAGACGTTTTGAATGGTGACATAATTCTGAAATCAAAGACACTTTTGAATTTTTTCTTCGGAAGTGCTGAAGTGTAGATTCAGAAACTCTTCCGAGGCGTTGGTGGTGGCAGTTCTGTACTAAAAAAATGAGACTGAAGTTGGGGCCCAAGTTTAATGCTCTGAGTTACTCCAAAATCAGATGGTGTCCCCCCAAACCCACCCTCGTCGTTTCAAGCATTTCTTAAATATTTAGCGATTATTTATTTTGGCTAAGAAATGTCATTTTGCGTATTTCTTATACTTGTTTCAATGATCCTTCAAATCCCTGACAATCTTATCAATTTATTTCTGTTAGATTTTTTTGAGCAATCACGATTGCTTATTGTTCTCATTTGACTGTCCTTGACGTTAAGCTGATTTTATTCCCCCCCCCCCCCGCTTCCCTCTGCTGCACTCCCTCCCACCGACCTCTTCAGGCGCGGCTCCTCCGGTCCTGAGCAATTCCCCCGAAATCCGCTTCTCCTGGTCAGTGGCGTCCATGTCCTACACACGCTCTCACACACACACACGCCTATGTACATGCCCAAGTCTATGCACACACGAGCCTACACATGCACAAGCACCTACACACAGAGAGGCATACACGCCTACATGTGTGCACAGGTCTACGCACACACAAGCCTACATATGCATGCGCGCCTACACACACACACAACTATACACACGTAACCGCCCAGGAGAAGGGCAGGTTTGGGGGGTCAGGAGCAGTTTCTGGAAACAATAACTCTAATAAGTAGGGTCCTGTCGCAACTCGTGATTGCGAAAAACACAATAGTTTGAATTAAAAATATCAGAATTCAAATTAATCTTTTTATTTATTTATTTATTTTTTTTTTTTTTGCCATCGGCCAAAGGCATCGCCCATCGGCCATCGGCAATCGGCCATTTGGAGGAAAACTATCGGCCATCGGCCATCGGCCATCTTTGAACAATCGGCCAACAATCGGCATCGGCCCATCGGCCAAAAAATGCCATCGGTCGAGCCCTAGTCTGCAGTAATCTGCAATTTGCTTTTTGACGTTGTTTTTCTTTCTTTAGGCTTCTACTAGTTTCTTTCGATCACATAATGAACAATACTTTCTTGCCTAATGCAGAACCTTTTTTTTAATGTATTTCATGTAAACTCTTAATTAATTTACATCATAGTTCATATCTAAATATTCATTAATTCCTGAAAAATTAACGTTAGCATATATTTTGCCGGTACAAAACCTCAGAAAATGAAGAAACTGAAGTAGTTCGAAAGATAAATGTATACGTGTATTAACAAATTGTTGTGGTCTATTAATACATGTTTTACAGCTGTGAGGGTTTATTAAAATTTAACGATCCGATAAGGCTTTTTATTTTTATATTAACGAAATTTAATTAGGTCACTTATGTCAAGATTTTAAATACTTTTGTTAGCAGTAGCAGAGAAAAATGCTCACTATTTTGAAAATAATGGCCGCGAGGTGCAAGAAAATACGAAATAACATTATTAAAACATGGTTGTTGCTAAAAATTAATAACACAGAATGAAATTTCAGCTACATCTTGTTCAAGAGCTGCTGGGTTGGAAGCGTAAAGAAGCTAATTTTGCTTAGGAAAATTTGTTTAGAAGTAGAGCGATTTTCCCGTATTAGCCCGAAACTATTGATGAATAATTATGTTTTAAAAAGGTATATATTCTTAATGTTTGAAAGTGAATAGTTGTGAATAAAGTTTAGATTCTGAGTTTAAAATATTTATACTGTGAGGAGTTAATCTTTGTTTGTTTTTCAAGATCGTAAGAAAATTGACGAAAAAAGTCTGTTACATGGAAAGTTCTGCTGCTTTTGGGAAGTTAAAGAAATTACTCTATAGAAATATATTGATGTTACCTGGAGTAAACCTTCAAACCCCCATTCATTTTCAAAATTACATGTTTCAAATTTCTTAAAGGAAAGTTTAAAAAACGTCGAGTTTTTTGCACTTTTGGAGTTTTTGTCGGCGATTTAGGAAATTACAGGTATCATTCTAGTAAATCAAAATTTTAAAGGGAATCAGTTGATGGTAGAAGGCATCTTTTGGAATTCAAAAATGTATTTTTTTTTTCACTTAGCCTTACTTTTCATATTACAGTTTTCCCCTCTAGAGGTCAAAAATCTGACTAAGATTGTTTTTGACATTCACGGTATGCACCCATACCAGTCTCATACGTAAAAAATCGTCAGCTGGCCCATCTATAAGAAATTGAGACATAAGACACGATTGCGGTGGCCAAGTTTGAAGACTACCTATCCTTTTCCTATCGAAGAAAAACGTCCAGAACGAGAAACTTTCTCCGTAAAACTGTATTCGGAAATCCAGAATGGAGTTATGATTCAAATATTCCCCTGAGGCTGAGAAGGATGTCTTACTTTCCCCTCATTACCCCCCTCATACATGCCATTTTTGGACGATTAAACAAAAAAAAAAAAACAATACATGTCAGGGAACCTCTATGCTTCACGGTCGGGAAAAGAAGCAGTCAGAAGAAAATGTGCTCTGGACTCTCACCACACAGAAACTTAACCAGTTGTCTGAGTGTACTTATATATTCATCAAACCAGATGACTCGTTGCCGCTGACAAGCGCGCAGTCCGGTTTTTATTTATTTATTTATTTATTTAATGTGTTTTTTTCACCATTGGACTTGATGAAAAGGCATGATATATTGCATGATGGCATCAAAGGTTTTGGAATTCAGAATTTTTTGTAACCCTCCTGGCGGCGAGCCCGAATATATTCGGAAATATTTTTATATTAAAAACGACAGGCTACGAATATGTTCGGAAACTTTTTCGTACTGAAAACGGCAAGCTACGAATATATTCGTAGCGGCATTTTTCTCTTCCCCCTTTAGTCACTCTAGCGTGTAATAGGAGGTGTGGTAGACTCTCCTTCAATTTGAATGGGAGGCGTGTTGCTGTCTGGTGTTGACGACGGGACCCAACGTGACCCAACATAGCTTCTCTCAAAATATCACTACAATGAATGGCGCTTTTAAGAACTTTTAACGTTATTTTGTTATTTTATTTGAAACATACGCACATGTGTTTAAATACAACGTTTTTAAATTAGGAAAATAGGCATCGTAAAACTTGAATGTGTATTAAAGGGGATGGGGGAGGAGGACTATATGTACATACACAATTATACAATCTTTGGTGACAGGTACAACTCTTCCGTCACACATAATATTTTCTCAGTTTCTCTTTTTTAACCGAAGTTTTGGGGGTAACTGGTCTTGGTTATGTATCATTTTGCGATAAACAACTTAAATTTTCAATCTAAACGTAGAATGAAATTCTATAACTGGTAGTTCTGAAATAATAACTATTAATAATAAGAAAAAACCAGTTTATTTTTTTCACCAGCATGGGTCAGACGTGAAAAAATGAAGTTTAGAAAAAAAAATTGTGAAAATGTTACCAACTCAAAAATCTGAATTTTTACAAGGGACGTGTATTACTTTACATGGCAAGTATCACAATTTTAAAGACAAAACAGAGAGCTAAAAATGAACTAGAACTCGTTTCTTATAAAGTAAGATTTTCCTAATCAATGATTGAAGTGAGGGCGTTTGAAAAATTCTGCGTTTGAGAAATTATAATTTTATATTACATTTCAATTTATGTAAATTCTCATAATATCACTGAACCGTCTTTCAGACATAAATTCTCCAAAATAGGGTGTTTTTATCATTTGTTTTTGTGTCCAATACCATAGTGAATGGGAAGCGCGGTGGAGGGGGAGCCAAATCTTCTCTCTCTAATCTGATCCAGTCTCTTGCGTCATTTAGTGATGTATCTTCCTCCGTTTCACTATTAGAGATCGATCCAGAAGACGATGAATCTGAATATTCATCGTCTGAACATTAGTCCGAAACCATTTCTTCAGAAGGAATACTGCAGAGTTGCTTGCTCAAATCAGCAGAGTGAAATATTATGAGCAGTGTATTCCACTAATAAAGTGCAATTAAGAAGCACTTAATTTTGAAAAAAAAAATTTTTTTTTAATATCAAAACGTATCTCAGAAGAAAAGGCAGAAAAAAATTTAGTCAACGCTGATAATCAGTGAATGAAATGGAATCTTGCCTCCTCTCCTAAATGCATAGTTTGTTATCAGTTGAATGCTTCTACAGTACATGACAAAAGTAGATGCATACAACCTAATCCATCGATAGTAACTTATCAGCACTCAAGTTGTAAGCCTAAACCGGGCATGAGACATCTCCGCCGCAACGGAAGACATCTCCGCCGCAAAGTTTATCTCTACCATTCCCCCCATGAGACATATCCGCCGCGTATTTTTCCTCCATTTTCGTAGGACAGGACAACTCCGCCGATTGAGTTGGTAGGGTGCAATATTTGGCGAAGTTTAAATTGATTTAGGCTCCATCCTGTATTTTTCTGACTTCTTCGTTTTTTTATGTTCCAAAAGAATTTGAATTCCATGTTTACGTCAGGAATTTCTCATGTTCCTAATGAATTGTTTCCCCTCCTCCCTTCCCCTTCAGGCTTTTTAGAATAAGGAATCTTTTATTCATTTGTAGTTTGTGGTGACAAATCAACGTATGTCACTTTCCCAACAATGATGTACAAAAGAAAATCAGTTGTCCAAAAGTATTCCAACTATCTTCTTTTATTCAATTAAAGTATTGATAAAAATTTTGTGTTAAAGTCTCCCCCAATTTTTCATTTCTAAAACCATTTGAGTGCTTTTATTTACTCTCATAATGAAATTTTCAATTACCAATGTTGGAGGTTCCAGTAAAAAAAAAGTTTGGTTTGGTGGTACTTTTCAGTTATACCTTAAGTCCTTTTTCTTCTTCTTTTTTTCGCATTTTTTTATTGTAAATATTGTGTATTCTGAATAGTAAATCTTTTAATTAAGTTTTGTTTTATATTCGCTTTATACATTGAAATACTTAGAACTACTAGTGTAACTATCCATTAAAATATTCTAAACCTTTCTTAAAGTATTTTAACTTTTTTTTTCTCTGTAAAATATATTTCGACAGCGCCTGTATTTTTCTCCACTCAACTGCAATTTCCATGATATTTTTACAGAAAAAAAGAGAGAGAAATGTGAGTATGTAGGTGGCTCTTCTGAAGCTATCTTCAATAAACATCTATTCATTTTTTATTAAACTGAAGCTTGCTATAGGTTCGTACTGAATAAATTTCTTTCGTTGATAAAATATTTGAAATGTGCATTTCTGCGGTCCTTTATTAGGTAAATTGTGTTGCAGAATATTGAAAGTTCCTAAATAATATTAAAGATTGCATTTTCTTTTTAAAATTTTTAGAAAAAGTACTTTTTAATCACTATTATTCTAATTTAATATATATATATATATATATATATATTACCTTTTTTAGGAATACAAAACTCACCCCTCCCGCTTAAAAAAAAAATATTTGAAATGGAATTGGCGGCTCCCATTTCTGAAAAAAGGGGGAGGTAGCACCCCCCCCCCCCCTTTGGCGACGGCCCTGGCAGTATATCAGGAACACTAATATAGTGCCAGGAATGCAAATATAGGAAGGTTCGGGGCCTTTCGTCGTAAATTTTTCGAAATTAAGTCTTAAAAACGTGATTCTATGCTTTTTTTTTTTTTTTTTTGTAACGAATTGACGAGGAGTTGGTGACTCTGCTCCTGCAATGTTTTGGCATTTTAGTTTTAAAAAACGCAATTTTAGAAGATCTTCGAAATTTAAGTTTTACACACGTGATTGTAAGCCATCTTTGAGGGAAGAAGTCAGGGACTCTTCTGAAAATCTCTCGATATTAAAGTTCTCAAAACGTGGATTTAAACTATCTTAAACAATGCTAATTAAAAAGGGGGGAGGGTTCTTTGCTAATTGACATTATTCTAACTCATAGTAGCTGTATTCAGGGGTGTGCACAGAAATTTTGGGACCCGTCACAAATGACTCCTACTCCCTCCCCCCCCTCCATATTGTTTACTCTACATCCCATTTTTTCACCCATTATTTAAAAAATCTCGGCCCCCTTCAGGCTCGGGTCCGGGCCAACAGGTGTCTCTTCTCCTTCCCTGTGCACGCCTCTAGCTGTATTCATTTTTAAATGAAATTTTGACAATAGTTATAAATAGTTGAAATTTGCTAAATTTGGGCCCTGTCACTCGTTGTTCGAGCCGACCATATAAACCTTGCGAATTTCCGCAAGCAAATCTCTTAGCATGTGAGATTTTACTTCATAATACGTGACGTGAAGGAGGCTGGTTCATATTGCTGACTTCTGGGTCCCCCAGTCCAGACCTAGGGCCGCAGATATCTTAATTGGGCCCTGTTTCTACTTATATTGGAAAGAAGTGCAAGCTTTTTTACTCCATAATAGAGGTGCGGCATCGATGACAAAACATCGATGTTAGAAATTAAAACATCGATGGTATTGATACATCGATCAAAAAATATCGATGTTTCCAAACATTGATGTTTTAAAACATCGATCTTTTTATCAATGTATAACATACATTTTCGAATAGACTACACTAATTTAAGCAATACAAAAGAATACGTACCCGACGAATATATTGAAAATACTGAACCTCAAATCATAAATATAAATTAATAAGAATAATTTCGCTACATCTTGGAATTATTAGTAGGACAAAAATTGATAATAAGACGAGCACCGATTAATACAAACTAGTTATAGTAATAAGGAATTTTTTTCAAACTGAATGAAACTAAAATTAAATTTACATCAAAGAAGAAGCTAAGAAAAAATGTATCATATCACTTACCGTCAGTTGAATGATGAGAAAAAATTGTGCTAATTATTTAAAAAATACAAAATTAATTCTAACAATTATTTTTAAGAGCAAGAAACATGTGTTGTACTGTTAGTTAATAATTATACACAAATTGTAAGTAATAGAGGGGCGATTTGTTGGGGGAAATCGATAAGTAACCCCGAATATTGGTGTTGACAACTTGGAGAAAAAGAAGTCTGTTTACTTTGTCACCCAGAAGCGAATTTCTCATTTCGCAGACTATCCCACCAGACAGAGAAACATCTCTTTCCAATGGAACAGATGTTATCATCACTATCAAATACTTTAAAGCAACTTTTACCAGCTCTGAATTTTTAAAGTTATAATTTTCACCGTAGTATCGTATAGGATTTTCCTTTAGTTTAAGAACTGGAGCCTTGAAATAGACTGCAAGTTCTGGCACCAGACTAACAGCGTCAGGTTCTTCCAATAGCTTTGACCTCTTCCTCACTCTCTAGTTAATCTTTTACTATCTTGTAGTGAACTTCCCAAAAATCATCCTCTACACAGAAAAATTTATCTTATAAAATAGGTGCAATTTTATAGGTGACAGATATTAAAATACTTTTAAAATATTAAAATAAAATAAGAAAGATAGATTTAAAAAGCGTAACCATGGAAACACAAAATAAAATAAGTTTCAGAATTGAAAATGAGAAAGATGGAAATAATGGATTCAAAAAGCGTTACCTTGGAAACGCAAAATAAAATGGTTAAAAACTTGAATAGAGAACAGATTTTTGAAGTTCATTTAATTCGCTTGTAACTTTTTTCTAATGGAGATAGAGGGTTAAACTTCCGACTATAGGTCGAGTTAGATCTGGAGTAAAAAAGGCAGCTCTTTTCAACGGTGTCAAAAAGAAAACTGTAGGTCAATTCCTTCACTTTTTATTGATAAATTTAATGAAGAAAGTAGCGCCTAAATTTCAGCTAAGCCTAAACAAATTCGAGCTAAAAACGTCAATAACTCCCGCCGCAATTAAGTTAGAGCGTTGGAACAAATTGCGTAGAACGCGGAAAATTCTTCCCTTTCCAACGATATATAATATTACTAATTGCAAGTAATTTTTCACCCCCCATATTCGGGAATTTATGTGAAAATTGGGCCTAAATTGGAATAAAAAAAGAACTATTCATCGAATTGCATTCGAACTGGTCTGCAAACCTTCTCAGGACTTAAAGGAACAAATTGTGAAAATTTCACCAAAATCGGCCGGGTAGTTCTCGAGTTTTGCGAGTTCAAACAAACAGACGCTTTTTGGACACTTCATTTTATACTATGTCGAGATTTGTCGCTTAGACATTTTGCACCCAGGATTTGTCGGAATTAGTCAGACGCGAACTAGTCTTCGTTCACCGACATTCAATCGAGACATTCATATGATTTAAATATCTTCTTCAAATGAAATATATTTACTTGGGGACAAAACCAGCTAAATCTTCCAATTATTCTATTAAAACTAATTGGCTACAGCAAGTAAAATGCATAAATATTATGTGTACAAAATGTTCTTGGAAACATTTCATACTGAACTTTGTTTTAAAATGAACTGTCAAGCTGATCAATAATAACTGTCAAGGTTTCTAATGCGCTATATTTGGTCTTTGCGATCTTTCGCGAAGTAGCTCGGGAATTAATTTCGTGTATTTAGATTCGCTATTTGTCGCCAAAAGATGATGTGTTGCCAAGAATGAAAATTTTAATCCAGTAACCCTGTTTTACCCTTGAAAATGGCAAGGCGGATTTGTCCTGTGCGAGGCAAAGGGGGGATCAGAGTAGCGGCGGAAAAGACCCATGCGGGGAAAAAGGGCGATAAAACTTGCGGCGGAGAAGTCCTGTTCCGCCTAAACCACATGCTCATTTTCTATTGAACTGATCACAATGCCCCGTTTCCTGCCAGTTTCTATCCTTTATTCTGGTGCATTTAAAAGAATCACAAGGACCTGCTCTGTCACTTATTGATTTGCTTACAATGATTTGAGAGTGAACAACTTTTGCCAAGCATCCATTTCATTGTAGCAGAAGCATTAATTTGAAATGATCTAACTAAAATATTGAATGAAGACATCCTATGTGTAGAAAAAAGGCATGCTTGGAAGAAACCATACTTTGAAAGCAAAATCAAACAATAATCCCTTATCTGTCATTAAATCGATGTTTGATTACAAAACACTAAAATTTTCATACGCATTCTTCGATATATCGCTTTGATTATCGAAAATATTAATAAAGGCGAGCATTGCAAAAAATACACTTAAAGAAATATACGTATGAAAAATGGCTTTAAAATAAAATGAAATTTATCATTAAGCAATAATTTTAATCTTAGCATTATTATTACTTAAGTACTCATAATTATATTTGAATATGAACGATAAGAGATTTTGAAATAATATTTTATTAACAATTTTAAATGCTCGACTTAGATTAAAAATGACAAAAAAAAAATTAAAAAAAAAAAAAAAACTCATAAAAAGGAGGCAATACTTTTAACTTTCTGAAATTGAAATAAATTAATTACATATGAAAAAAATAGCTGGATTTAAAGAAAAAAACATACCCTAAACGAAGGGACTCAAGACTTCAAAATGTACTCAAAAAAGAAAAAGTATTCAAAAATAAAAAATATCTAAGTGAGGTCATTGAAAAAAGAAAAAAATCAACAGTAATTTTGCGTTCGACCTATGTTTTTTTTAGCCCATATGGTTTATTATCCAAGAGCTTTGGAACACACACAAAACCGTTCTTCAACATGTAATTCTTAACGCATTTTTATTAAAAGCGCACTACTGACTGCTTTCGTTTGAGAACATATGCAGTTTCTCCAAAATCAAGTTTGACTTTTCATTTCAATTTTGAACAGCTGGAAATAGCCAATCAAATCAATTATAATTAGTGCCGAGGGTGTTAAAAGAATGAAATATTTAAAAAGGTAGGATTTCTAACGTCTGGTGAAAAATATATAAGATCATTAAATCGAATGAAAACTGTCATTAAATCATAATCATCCTCTGATATTCTTATATTCAAACTAGCGTTTACATTATGTTAGCCTTATCACAATTGTGCCATTCCGCAGCTGCCTTTTTATCCATAATATATATTTTTTATTTTACTTGCAGAGCCCGATCATTCTGATAGTGGTCACGGGGCTCATTTGTATTTCAGGGCACCCCTAAGGCCCGACTAAGATTTTTGAAGACACTGGGCATGAAATTCATTCTGCCCCCCCCCCCCCCCCCCGGCCTCCCAATATTTCCGCTTATTCTGAAGCTATAAAATATTTCGATACTTGCGTATTAACACAACCATGCTAAATTTGGTGGTAAACTTTTAATCACAATGTTTGAAAAGTAGAAAAGATATAGTATACGATAATTATATAAGATGAAGTTAAACTTTGGCAGTTTAAAATAAATATCAAAGGTATTATGATATAATTTTTAATAGTAAATACAAACAGGGCCGATCCTAGGGTGTCGGCCGCCCGTGTGCAAAGACCCAATGTGCCGCCCCCCAAGAGTAATTTGCATATTTTGACTAATATTTGACGTCCATATAAATATTTCTTCAAATTTCAATATCGAGTTCTAATTAAAAAAAAAAAACAGAATGATGAACTTATAAAAAGGAAGAAAAGTTTTATACAGTAGACCCTCGTTTTACACGGGGGTTACGTTCCACGAAAATGCCGCGTAAATAGAAACCGCGTAAATTGAGACCTAATACTAGTGTTAAAATAGGGGTTTGGTACCGTAGATGACAAAATACTTCATTCTAGTGATGACTAATTGTGTAATAAGTTTAATGTGTACTTATATCGACTTCTTTGCACAACATGCATAAAGAAAACATATATTAATTTAGTTTTCTGTTTATAAAGAGGAGCTGACTATGATAGTCTTTTGGCAGTCATTACGAACTTTTCTCTGTAATTCTTTGCAGAGCATTAACGCATCCATGACCACGTGCGTCATTTCCATGATAGAGTCTTCCTTCACTAACAAATCAGAAAGATCATTTCTATTGCCTAGGAATAGCTCAAAATTTTCAATGTGAAGGTTTTTGGTTGTGTGTCATCGATGTCGGTATCCTCGTTGGTTTTGACCGCCTTTGTCACTCCTAAAAGCTCTTCTTCCAGTTGGTTCTGAACTGCATGAGTTTAATAACTTTACTTCTGGAAAGAGCTCTGGAACCAATCGCACAAAATGTCTCCAGTGGCCCAAGCTCGATTTGCAGTTTATTACGTGTAATCTACAATATTTAGGAGTTTGGATTTTGGAAGAGGGGAAAATTTTATCTGTTTGCATTTCCTCATCCGCGTAAAACCGAAACTCATCCGCGTAAAATAAAATAAAGGTGTCAGATCCTAAACCGTGTGTAATCGAAACCGCGTAAAATAAACTCGCGTAAAACGAGGGTCTACTGCAGTAAGAAATTCCTTAGGTACAATTTATATCTTTGAAGAAAGTAATGAATACCAAATTCAATTAGTCGTAAAAACGCATTTTATAGCCTGTCTTCGGTGACATCAGAGAAAAAACGGAGGAGGGGGGATTGCTCCCAGAAAATTACCGAAATTGGCGTACGAAAAATAGTTTTAGTAATTTTTGGTTGTGTTTGGTTGCAAGGAGAAAAGAGTCAGGTATATTCAAGGTGCATGGAAGAAATTTTCAAAATTGACGTCAAATATCGCTATTTTAGGAACTTTTTCGAGACTTCAGGGGAAAAGTAATGTTGGAGTTCTCTTCAAAAATTCCTTCAAAATTGAAATCAATTCGAAGCTTTATTTGTGACCGTAGCTTAGGAAAGATCGGCACTCTTCCCGAAAATTTTCCGAAACTGAAGTTTTAAACAAGCAGATTTGTGTTATCTTTGTTGACGTTGCTAGAGGGAGGGAGATTCAATCACCTCCCATTGAAATGTTTCGAAATTGAAGTTTAAAACGCAAATTTAGGCTGTCTTTGGTGACGGCAGGGGAACTGGCGGCTTTCCTCCTGCAATTTCTCGACATATTGTTTCAAAAATCCATTTTTGGCTATATTTGAAAACGATAGGGGAAACGTGAAAATATTCCGAACCAAAATATTTTTCGGAACTAAAATCCATTTTAGGCTATTTTTGGGAAGGAAGGGTTTTGGAGCTCCGAAGCGGATATTTCTAAAAGTGCAATTTTATGCTATCTTTGGTGACGTTAACAAAACTGGGAAGTTTCGGCGGATCTTTCGGATATTTTTCGATATTAATATCTGAAAAACACAACTATAGACTTTCGTCCATCTCACTTCGACGATTGATGGGTATATGCCGCACCGGCGTGAAAAATTGCATATGGATTTCGGGGCCCTCCATCGCAAAAATTTCGAAAAAGAAATACGAAAAAGGTCCTTAAGCAATTTTTGATGACATTAAGGACTGTCCTCTAAAAACACATTTTGGATTTTAAAGTCAACATTTTCAGGCTATGTTTGATTAAGTTAAGTTGGAAGGGGTGAATCAGATTTAATTGGGTCCTTAAGATCGGTGGTTCAAACAGCAAAATCTTCCGAAGTCCTAAAAACGCCATTTTAAACCTTCTTTAGTCTTGTCAAAGAGGTCATGGCATCCTTTTGGATCTTCGTTTTGGAGCTACGTTTAAACTTACTACCCGGGGCAGTTCATTCATGATTTTAACTCGAAAAAATGCTGTAAAGGGGGAAAGTTACAAAATTTTAGTTTGTCATTCATATAGGTTTGACTCTCAGGGGAGTCGCAATTTTCCAGTCTCTCCACGCATCCGCGATTGTTGAAAACATAATTTGTTGTTCGAAATGCTTGCGAGAGTATCTAATCAGTATAGCTTTTTTAAAATATAACATAAAATGTGTCTTCATTGTTTAGGTCTATAAAAGCTTGGGGGGGGGGGGGGGTAAACATTAGTGGCCGCCCTGGGCCCTGATTACTCCTTTTAGAAGGCACCCTTTCATGCTTCAGGAGGGGGCCATTTCCCTCATCTCCCCTACCCTGTATCCATGCCTGATTACCGGTTCTGTCATAAATTTTGCAACCAAATGAAGCATGTGTGTAAAGAGTAGATATTAATGGACAATAAACCAACACAATGTTCCTTAACAATCTATTTTTCTTAAACTATGCTATGCTGTCGGAAAATCGGCACTTACTTTGATAATTGAACATTTAAAATTCAGCACATTTATTTGACTTATTATAAGTTATCTTTTGAGAAATTCTCGAGGAATTTCGCTTGATTAAAAGAACTATATGATGCGGCCTACGGCCGCCCTTTGTTTTGGCCGCCCTTGTGCGGTGCACACTCTGCACACCTGCTAGGATCGGCCCTATACGATAATTATATAAGATGAAGTTAAACTTTGGCAGTTTAAAATAAATATCAAAGGTATTATGATATAATTTTTAATAGTAAATACAAACTAAACTTGGAGTGGTTTTGAGATTTGCAAGTAGATCAATTTTTTAAAGGGAATTTTTATCAAAGAATAAAAAAAAAATTTCCCTCGTCTTTGCATTTGCGAAAATATCAACGACGTCGTTGTACTCTAGAATCTGAGAGAAATCATTATTTATTTTCATTAGCATGATAAATTAAGGATATTTTGTCACTCTACCCTTTGAAATGTAAGTGAAGGGGCCTGTGCCCCGCATGCCCCTGCGGTAATCAGGCTCTGTTTACTTGATTAAAGAATAGGCTCCTTGGAATGCCGAAACACGCGTCTGCTGCTCTTATTACTATTTTTTCCTTTTTAACATCACTTATCGCATTTTTATTTCACTTATCGCACGAATGAAAACATTTTATTTATAATGTGATTGTTTTTGTTTTCTGTAATTTAGTTTCTTTACGAATGGAAACTAACATGAATATTTTCCAAAACCTTCTAGCTGCGTAAAAAACGTGAAGCATCACAACTTTTGAATTCAAGGTTATATATTAAGGCTATATATGAAGTTATATACCCTTTTTTACACTTCATTTTTTTTTTGTCAAAATTGAATTCATTGGCGTACTTATTGTATTAGCAGTATACTGTTTAATAGCATCGATATTTTTATGTAAGCTCATTCCATTCGCATGTAAGTATAGATATGGTGAATATACAACACAAAAAAAAAATTGAAGTTTTAAAAAAGGCATGGTGTAAAAAGGCATTTGAAGGCCTTAAAACTTAATCGCGCTCGCTCATAACATAAGCTGCCGAGAAACAGGGCCGGATCAAGGAGTTGGAGACCCTTAGGCATTAGAAGTGATGGGGCCCCCTGGAGCCATCGCGAGGTCAGAAAACAGGGGCCGGGGTCTGTAGCATCCAAATTTTTCACACCCAACGCGCAACACATATATTTTTATTGAATACAAACATGGAAGGAGCACCCCCCCCCTTTTCCCCTTTTTTTGAAGAAAATGTAACTTTTTTTTGTATTTGCAACTTTGATATTTCTTCGGCCCCCTAGGCCTACATTGCCTATTTTTTAATTCGGCCCTGCCGAGACATTTCATATTATGTGAGTATGTAGTGTGGTTACTCACACAAAGTTTTAGACCAATTTTCTGATCATTTTGAAGATACTAGTGAAGTGTATGAAATAAAGTTAAAAGAGTGCCGATATTAGGAAAAGAGCATCATCCAGGACAGGACAGTATAAAAAGACATATCTGATCTTTTCAACGAGACTATTAGACAAAAGATTACTCAAAACAGTCAAACATTGGAAGCTTTCCTGAGTGGAACAAAAAAACTTGATTTATTAAAAATAACTATTGAATATTATTCTTTTGTCAATTGTTTGAGGTATTTCAGAGAAGTTAGTCATCAAATGTTTTTAATTTAAGCCAGTTTAAGTCTAATTAAAGATATTAAAGTTGCAAAAAGTCACTTATACTGTATAAATAAACCTAATGGACAGAAATTAAAGTCATATTTGTTCTCAATACATAAATATATGTACTATCAGTTCAATAAAATGTTGCGTAAAAATATGTGTTCCCTTGTCTCATTATCTAGGAGATACATTCTAATTTAGAAGAAAAACGAACTATCCTTATGCTTTCAAACAAGATCCATATTTTGTCCCCTTTTTTGTTGAACTAACTGGTAGTAAGTTTCAACTAGGCAGGAAACCACATTCCACAGATTCTCTTTTGTACTAGCTTTGATGAGCAGGTGAGCTGTCGCTCAGTGTCACGCGTCCCTAATGAAGCAGAAGGAACTCTCCACCCACTGCGGATTACGAGGGGGGTAAAATTCGTTTGAGAAAAGACTGACTCTTTATGGGTCCACATGGTCTTTTGGTGGTGACACCAATCAGAAATTCTAGAAAAACATGGCCGCCGCTTGGAAGGTTTTGTAAATGATCAAAGCAGAGGGTTTAATATGGACAGCTTTCGCTGAAATGGGATTCGGGAGAGGATAACTTATATGTGACAGTGTCTCGGATAAATATTGTTTGCACTTTCAGACCACTCTGCGGCAAACTCGCTTTTAGTCCTCTCAGAAAACTTTCTAGTCCGTCCACTGTTGCACGATGCATACGACACATTGCCGCAGATTGCGTCCACTGTCATAATGACTGACAAAGTACTATTTGCAAGCCTTCCATAATTGGCTGTTTCTAGCACTAAGTAACCAGTGAACCGCATTCCAATAGTCATGCCTTTTTTGAACTCTGACTGCGTAGTCGTGATATAGTTTTTAGAACGTATGGTAAACTCATGCAAACACCTATGAGGTTAAAAAACAGATTTTGAGCGACTAATACATTTCATAACCTCTGACTAGCAGGCTTGGGTGCAGAGTTGATTGCACGTTCTGTTTCTTTGAAATTAACCATGCCTTTTTCGGGGGTCATTGGTCTGAACGTTGAAAAAATCCCAAAAGTAAAAAAAAGGGACTGGCATCTATGTTGCGAAGTACTTTTGAGCGTAAAATCATATTTTACTGCAAAATTTTATGGTATAAAAACAGCGATGCTATGGCTAGGTGCACCGAATAAGAACACGAGTTTCAAGCAGCTGGGATCAACCACTCCATCTCCTTCTTGACGGTATAGAATGCTAACTACTACACTGAAGGAGGCTCGACACAGGAGCAGGTATTTAAAGTTATACACTACACGTCATAAGTTACGTGGTGTACTAATTGCTATTGCGATCTCTTAATTTTTCCAGTAAATGTTTTTCCAGTTGCAAAAACAGTCCGAGTACGACATTATTTATGATCATAGAGCAGTGGTTCCCAACCAGTGGTTCGCGAGAGGAATTGAGGGGGTTCGGGAAGAAAAATATTGTAATGGCGGAGTTTTAACATGCCTGTTTATGATGAAGTATCATGTTCAAGTTGTTTCAGGCAAATTTTGCTCCTTTTTAATTCAATTGTATCTCGCGCATTCGATTTTCTCTTAACATAAAAATATTTGCATACTTCATGACATATTTTATATTTAAATAATTTACTCTGTCATTGCAAAGTGCCGATTAAAGTACTTCCATTGACAATGATAGCCCTGACGCCATGCTGAAAAAGCTCTACCTTTGAATACAATGTTCTCAGATGAAAGAATTTGAAAGCTTTCGTTTCCTTATAAGCTTTTGATCGAAAAGATTGATTAAACTTGATGAAAACATTACATAGAGCATATATCAGCGTCTAAAATTTTTTTTGATGTTTAGTTTCTTTGCCATTTGACTCAACACAAGATAAGAGCTATTGCTCTTCTCTTATGTTGAGTCAAAAATGAATAGATGTGAGATCACGTTGTTGTTTGTTGCTATGATTTTCATGCTACATTGACAACAATTATTTACTTCGAGCTTTATTGTCGAAAAAGGGAAATAATTGCTAGCAATCCAAAAATACCACAGAAAGTATGAAAAATTAATTACTATAGAAAATTTTCGTGGGTGAAAGTTTGGCAGTGCTAGGTAAAAGAAAATAAACGGAATTTAACTAAGCAACGTAATTTGGGCCATATGTAAATAAGGATTTTATTAAATTTGTGTAGAAAATGTTTCTGGCAGTAAGTGAGCTTAAGGGGACAAGGGACCTTATACATTCGGAAAATCAACCAAATTTCACAAAAATTGTTTTTGCGCCAAAAAAATAGAGCTTAGTACCAGCTTTGATAATCCATTTTCATTTTTGCGATATTATGATTTTTACGCATTTTATTTACATTTTTAAAAAAGGGGGCGTGGTATTTAAAGGGATAAAAGTATCAGCTGATTTTTGTTTACACGTTTTTAATCATCATTTTTGGCTCGAAATGCTCCCACCGCATTATTTTTCACTGTATCGCTTCAAAATTTTTTGAGCACATTAACAGTCTTATACTTCATAAAACTGGGCATTACTTTACCCAAATACAAAAATTTACTATTTATCCGCTGTTAGCAAAGTAGCATACGTATTAAAAAAACGTAAAATTCTATTCATAATTTGCTTTTTTTTTTTTCTAGTTTATATACGCACATAGATTGAATTCAATGCCCATTTATGTTCATACGGATAAACTACATCTGGAAAAAAAATATTGTTGGTTTTCGTTTACATGAATTGCGCCTGGAGTGTTTTCAATTCTGCCCATGTTGCGTTCCATATGCCTCACAAAACACCTTTTTTAACCCTAAAATTTTTAAATTAACATTTAAAATGTCTAATATTGATATGAAAATATTATTTTTGTTCTATTACTTCAAATACATGGTGTAAAATTATAAAATTGAAAAGTAAAATTCAAAAGTCCCTTGTTCCCTTAAAAATGTCTTCTTAAAAATTACATATTGTGTAAAAATTGGAGTAAATGCGTATATAGAAAATAGACGCTTCTATTATTTTTCAATATACGCATTTTGATCTGCACTTATAGCATAGTTATAAGAAAATTCTTCAGCAATCAAACGATTAATGTACGCAGTATATCTTTATCAAACAGATAGGCTCGTGGTCCTTTTCAAAGACTTAAACCTAGAGATCTTTCTTATTTTACTGTAAGAAAAAAGTGTATTTAGTTAATCTGCGAGTTCTCTGAAAGGTATTTCAATTCTGATTTAGTAAATAGAGATAAATAAACCCAAGTGTCAGAAGCATTTCAGCCAAACTTTGAGCCTCTTTGTTCCGCAAAAATCTCAATTTAAAAATTTTTCAAAGTTGATTGAAGCTTAACACAGAATAATCACTGTGTTTATTTTTTGGTGAATTTATTTTGCATTTATTTTTTAGCGATCATTTTAGTTCTTAGCAATATTTGTTATTTTATGTCTTGCAATTGTGTTTTCATTCTTGTTATAAACTGTGAAGCAGCATAAACTTAAAACAAACGCTCAAATTTTAATGTCAATGCGTGGTAGTGTTTGCTTGTTACTTATTACCTAGTACCCAAGGGGTTCGCCAACTTCTTTCAGAGTTTGGAAGAGGTTCCCAAGGGGGAAAAGGTTGGGAACTGCTGAACCGCTGTCATAGAGTGAAGTGGAATAGTTTCGAATACAGGAGTAATGTAAAAATGTAATTGAAGAATTATTTTCGCAAACATTCAAATTGATAATCATTATTGGCCAGATAAGGGGTTGCCAAACATTACGAAACAGAACATTAGAAATATCACGACATTGTTAATTTCCAATTTCAATACATCAGTTGGTATTTGTCTGGTGCGATACACTCCGTCTTTGAGGTATTCCTACAAAATAGTCCATCTGCTTCAAGTTTGTCTCTGATGCAAGCAATGATCCGGCACGTTGGTGTTAATTCAATTCAATTCTGAATCGTCTTTGAACTTTAATGGTGTTTTCGGTGTTCTTTTAACATTTCCAGACAAACTCCCTCTCTTCCAAACTAAGCTAATTTACTTCCTGCTGTGCTTAATTAATTACATCTCTAATACAAAAAAGGCAGCATGTTAACGACAGTTAACATTTTTTGCGACACCCTCTATTTACCATAAAAGTTTCCTGGATTTTTAGCAGTGTTTCAAAGAGGCTTAGCTGGCACAGTATAGCTTCCCAGGGCTCTTGCGTCATTGAAACCAACTCAATCAACCAACTAAGCAACTTAACACGAGCCGACTAGAGGAGCTGTTGATCACGTTCAGCTGAGTGGAAATAATTATTTTAGAGACAATATATCAGTAAATAAAGTAGGTACATAAAAAATTTACTTTCATGAAAATCATACTTTTTTTTCAAAAAAATGTTTGTCCTCTTTGAAAAATTCTAACTTTCCCTTTTATAAAGTGAGTCTAAATAACTCGAAAGTAAATTAGGTTACGATTGACTCATTTTTTGCAATTTATATATTCTCGAGGAAGGCAATTAACTCAAATCTTCCGCGTTTGAAAAATCTTTTGATTCAATTTTTTAATGCGATTTTAAGCTCTGAAATACGTTCATAAGACAAAAAAGATAATTGAATTTCGTCCATCTCGTGTGTTTTATTTAGGTAATTGTTTGTTTTTTCTTTTACAAAGTTTTAGCTGAAACAGTACAAAAACTTTAATTAATCTTTATTTTAAAAATAATACATCAAGTAAAACGTTGAAAGCATTTTTTTTTTCTTAAGCTTCTGCTATTTCTATGAATATTTTTAGAAGAAAAAAAAATGAGTCAATCAAAAAAAAAAAAAACAATTAATTGAACGTATTCTACCAATGTTGAAAAATGCTGCAATTTAAAAAGGTTGGTTTTCAAGATTTGGATTTTACGGTGTAGCATATATTTTGATATTATATATCTGCGCCCCCCCCCCATTGGGGCACAGGTGATCAATTCTGTCACTGTTCCTTCTCTCCAATTAAGATTTGTAGGTTTTGCTTATGATATTTTAAGACTTGATTTTCTTTTGATGTCACAATTTTGGCTACATTTTGTTTTATTTATTTAGGAGAAAATTTATAGCATACTTACCCCCAGTTACATTTTCAACAAGGAATTTTGTAACATTTGAGGCAACCCACGCAGTATGAAGCAATTTTTAATAGGACTTATAAGTTTTAAAGGCAGTGTTGACTTAGTTTTATACCTTTAGTTCTTCTTCTTTTAGGAACTGATGTTTTTATCCGGCGAAGAAATTTTAGTGATTAAAATGTCATTACTGCAGTGATGTTTAGGAACTGTTATCATTATTGTAAAGGGAAATTTAACACTAAATTTCTCCCCTTGTTTCACACCTAATAGTTAAACAATTGTCCCTTGACGTCACTTTTATTTTCGAGGCAGACCGTACAACGCTGGACGCAGATAATAGTTTATAAATCTTTCCAGTAAAATAAGTGAGAAAAAAAATTAAAAGAAATAAGTTTTTTTTTCGTAAAGCTTGTCATTTTCGGGAATTGCCCTTCGCCGAAATTGAAGTCAAAGTGAAAATGTGTGTGTGTTTTCTTTTTTAATGAATGAGACAGTAAAGTAAAAGTCATGATTCTCTTGGGTAGGAATTTTCTGTGCGATTTTCAGCTGAACGATATTCAACGAGAGTGTGCATTTCAATAAAAATAATTCTTATTCGGTGAGGGGAGAGTGATTTTTATAGATTGTAACTACTGTATCACATTAAAAATTATAACTTATTAATTAACTTAATATATTTTAGACGGTAAATCTGAACTGAGTAACTTTTTTTTTAAATTTATTTGCTTTTTTACTGGCAATTTGCTTTGTATTGGATAGTTGCAAAATATTCCCTTTTTATTTAGCTTTAAACACTTTGCTACGGTGGGTTTTAATAGTTTTACACAGTAAGATAGAGCAGGGCTAGTTGAGCATAGGGGCAAGTTGAGCAATCGATATATTTCGAAAACTATTGACCATACCTGTAGGCATCAAATTACGGAAGAAAAAGGGTTATGGGAGGGAAACTCATCGCGCGATCCTCAATTGCTGCTTGACAAATGAGTGAAGTATACTTGCACATTATTTATTGTGTGACAAAAAAGTAAAAAACTTATTTTGTCTGTAATAGTCCAATGTTATCTGTTTTCTGTCAGGCAAGTTTTATTTTTTCATAAATTTACTAAACTTTTGATATCTATAGAGATTCTGCATATAACTCGTACCGTTTTTTCGTAACCTCACTTTTATTTTAAGACTTTGGTTTGGGGTTAGTTGAGCAAGTATTGCTCAACTGACCCCCGCTACTTAAAACAAAAGTAGTAATATATTTTTTAGCTTTTATTAGGATGCGGACTTATAAAAGAAAAACTACACGATGTTTTTACACTACGGACGACTTGAATTATGCTGCAAAGGCAATCAATGACGAGGAAAAAAGTGTGAATGCCGCCGAAAAATAATTCGGTATCAAACGGATGACTTTGACAAGATTTTTGAAGAAATTAAAAGGTGGTGATTCATCCATGGTTTATGTAAAAACCATGCAAGATTTTTCTTCCCAACAAGAGGACTATATAAAAAAATACTTGCTGCGAATGGCATCAATCTATTATGGATATTCCCTCAAAAGACGTTCGTCACCTTGCCTACGAGTGTGCTGTTAAATTTAGCATTAAAATTCCTTCCGCCTTGACTGCAAATAAGAAGACCGGAAAAAATTGGCTTACAAAGTTTTTAAAATTAAATCCGGAACTATCCATCCGAAAACCAGAACTATTTCAGTTAATTCGAAAAAAAAACTACTTTAAGTTTTGTTAATTTGTCACTAAAAGACTATAAATAAAGAGTTGATTGTCAAACAGATATTTTATTTCATCTGTAGTTATCATTTACCCTATGGTTTGGCTAGACATCAGAAGTGCTCAACTTACCCCATCTATGAGGCACGTTGAGCAAGTTTGACTTTTTGCAATCCGACAGCTGTAGCTTTTAAACGTGTGCTATTAGCAACAAGTCACCATGGACACTTTTGAAAAAAGGATACACTACTAATCCATCAGGTTGCAGAACAATCGATTGAGACCTTTTTTTTTTTCCTGTTTCGCAGTGGGAAGAAAAATTTACTTACGCTTAAAAGCAAGTAGTAAATAAAATAGATAAATATAGTAATCTATACATATAATAAAATAAGATGTTTGTGTGTGTGTGTGTGGCGCGCATCCCGGGAAAACGGTAACGCCTAGAAAGATGAAATTTGGTATACAGGTGCAGTTTTTGCTGAAGATGTGCACCTCGGGCTTCGATTTTTGATATTTTGATTAGAAAAAAAGTTATTTAATGTTTTATGTGATTTTTAGCACTTTTTAGTCCTTTTTACCTCACAGACCCCAAACCAATCGCACCACACAAATATTTTTTGTACTGTAGGGTAGGAAATTTAATTTTAAATATGATTAATGAAAAAAATTTGAAGACAGAGCAATTTTTGTATTTTTTACGAATTTTTGAAAAAACCTTTAATTTGCAGTTTTTCCTGGGTTTTATTTTTTTCTAATATCATCCTGCGAGAAGTATCAAAGCCTCATTTCTAAAATTTAAGTTGGTAATAGTAAAAACATTTCTCCCTCTTCAGAAGAAAAAAGTTCTTAAAAATACGCAATAGTTTTTTTTTTGCAATTTTTTTAATGCTGAACACATCATGTCTCCTCACGCATCGGTCGAAAAAAAGCGTTCTTCAATCTCTTATGCTTGTGACGTCACTACTTGGATTTCTATTCGATATTTATGATGGAATCTTAATCGCAAGCAATATTAATCTTTTTTTTTTTTTTTGTTTTACTATATAGCTTACTCCTACATTTTATGACGTGATGACCACGTGTTTTTCCAGCAGCGCTTGCTTTTTTTTCTTTCCTTTTTTGTTTTATTTAGGGATTGCATTTATTTCTTTTTCCACCCCCCCCCCAAGCTGGACCTTTTGCTGTATCTATATTACGTTACATTTCATAGTTGTGCGCATTTAATTCAATAAAAACAGCGAGATTTTTTCATCTTTGTCAAACGCTACTTTTTGCACACTACGGGGATTTTTTTTTTTTTTTGTTCTACTTAAATTTAAAAAAAAATCGGTTTTTTGAGTGATGTTTGTTTTTATTAGGAAATGGCCGGGAGGTTAAAATAAGTAGAGATGGATAAGAAAATTTAGAGATAGATCGTAAAGGTAGATAGCCGCCGAAGGCGGCAATCTTGGCGTAAAAATGTGAATGGCACAAAAAAAAAGATAGAGATGGATTGATTAATACTGCTGCTTAATTTATTTAAACAGCCGCCGAAGGCGGCAAACTTGAAGTAAAAAGGTAAATGACAAGTTAGCCAAACCGCCGCCGTAGGTGGCTACTTGCACAGAAAGGCGAATGGCGTAAGAAGTTGAACCAGCTGGTCGCCGCAGGCGGCTAGTAGTAAATAAAATATCTTATCATGGTTTTATTGTAGGGGAATCACGAAACAATGGAGATCAAGGTAGAGCCCAAGTAGCAAGCACGGTGGGAAGATAATTGACTAACGATGGCTAACGGTAGAAACCAGTGGGGAATGGCGGATTGGCAACGAACGATAAGACAGCGATGGCCCTACAGTTTCTGTGTATCGTTGGGCCAACTGTGAATATTTTCGATGGGTCATTGTTGGAAAATTGGTAGGCACTGTAGCAGATCGTTAGCCCTTTGTTGGCAAATGGTTGGTTAGGTAACGTTTGCCAAAGTGGAAATTGTCTACTGCTGGCCAACCATAAGCTCCACTGTTTTCCAACCATCTCCCAACCGATTGTTTTACTAGGGAAACGTGTCTAAGGTACACCATAATCCCTTACTTAAAAAATCGGATGCCTTTTCCGTACATAAAATCACGTTTTGTTTACGTAATTATTTGTTTATTTTCTCATTATTTTACTCATTTTCTAACAAAGCGAGCATCACTTAATGACATAAACAATACATTAATAAAAGGAAAAAATACGATGCATAAAAGGCAGTGATTTTCAAGAACTTTATTTCTTAAATGGGTTTGCTTTTCCAACAGAAGTTGATAAACATAATACAGTAAATAAAAAAAGAAGGCATGATGAATTATAATTAAAATCATTTCAATTCATTTTTTAATCGTTTTAATTAAAAAGTAGTTGCTGTGAAAACGCTTTTCTCTTGGGATTGAACCTATGTAATTAAAGAAATAATGAATGTAATCCGATGTTGAAATACTATAAAAGTAAAACATATGACTCTTATTTGTTCTTAAAGAATTGTTTTTGAAAAGGGGTAAAAAACCTAAATAAGAAAGTTCATTTAAATTAGCTGTTTTTTAATTAACTGAGATTGATTATCAAATGAAAAATATGATAAATTTGGTTATAAAATGATCATTTTTACTAAATGATAGATCGGATATAAAAGATCATTTTTTGATATTAATGATGAATTAAATATTCTAAAGCGTTGTGTAAAGAAAAATACAAGAAAACCATATTAACGTATAGTGGAAAATTATCAATCAAATGTGTACTTCGAATAGTTGGCATTCTTATTCCCAATTAAAAATTCAATTATCAATAAATTCGTAAACACCAATTCAATTCTGTGAAAACTTACCATTTTTTTATTTTAATTTGATATCATATTGTTATAAAATATTTAATGGAACCATCAATAACAAAAAAAAAACATAAGAAAAAATATATATACATATATATATATATATATATATATATATATATATATATATATATATATATATATATATATATATATATATATTTGTAATTTGATTAATGCAGTAATTAGATGTGATTTTGGATATTTTCATTTATGTATCATTGAATCCGTCGGCTAGCATCGGAATACGACGATTCCTATGCATTCAATTTGAATCAGATATGTGGGAACAACAATTTTTTCTATCGAAGGAAACCGTTATTGAAACTGCTTTCACACTATTAATTAGTTGTTGAAGTTCACACGATTGAAGTAAGTTCTTTCAGTCCATCGGTGTTCACGATAGGATTAAAAATAGGATTTACGTGCTTATGAAGATTTTTTTTTTTTTTGAGATGTTGATGTAATTTTCAGGTTGCGGTCATTCTGGAATCCTTTTAAACGTTGATGGAATTTACAGGTTGCCGTCGTTCTGGGATCCTTCCGAACGGGTATTAAAACTTGATGAATTTGCGACGATAAGTAAAAAATTCACATCTTGATAAAATGCTCTTGATTAATATAGGTAGTTTTCCATTTAAATAAAAAATTGTTCATATCATAATCAGGATGATTAAAAATTTTGAAAAACTGTATGCCGTTTTTTCCCACGAGGCTGGAACAGCACACAACACACACGCACCCACATCATGCTGGTTCTATACGAGGACTGCACTGAACTTTTTTTAGATAAATCAAATCTCAAAAACGAAATGGCACACAGACGCAACCATCACAATATCCAATCACATTGTCGCATTTCAAAAGTGACAGCATATGACTCCACCTTTATTTTTTCAAATCTATGTGAGCAATTTTGGCTTGTGTTGGTGCTGCCCTCTGTCTGTACAAAACAACAATATTGTAAAATTCCAAAAACAAAATGTTAAAGACTGATTCTTTAACATTACTCCCCCTCAAAGGGAAAAAAAATCAAAGGCATATGATATCACAATGAAATAGTTTCAAAAAAAAAAAAAAATTGAAATGGTAAGTTCACAATGCTTTTAATGGAATTGAAAACAACACTGGATTAGCATGAAAGAATTTTCAAAGGAAAAAAAAAACTTTGTGGTTCCTAATGCATATGAAAACATATTAAAACTGAAAAACTGTTCAACATTCAAATTGCAACAATTGTACATTTCCTGAAAATTTCCATGATAATTCACAATAAATATGCAGTGTTAGTTAAAACATTCTCCAAAGTAGCTAATTTTAGACAATGATCAACCATTATTGCAATCATATATCAGGTAGCTAATCTGATATGAATTATTAAAGTGATCACATAGATCTTATGAAGAAACCATACAAATGCATACTACAATATATAAGTGCCGAAACAAAAAAAAAAAATCTCTTAAGTTGCAGGAAAAATTTTACTAAAATGTAATTTAATGCTTTTATCATTTGTATCCTGCGGCTTTAATAAATAATTGTCATTTCTAAAAATTCTTTCAATGGTAAATGGCCCTTTATATTTAGGCATCAAAGCACCAGGCTTGTTTAAAACTTTAATGAATACTTTATCATTAATTTGGAATTTGTGGATTTTTCTACCCTTGAGTTGATTTTCGTGTTGTTTAAAATATTTGTCTTCATTTTCTGCCACAGCTTTTTTATTTTCATCAGCACATTTAGCCATTTCCTTAGCATATGCATCATAATGAGACACTAAATCAAGATCAGAAAAAATTTGCATTGGAACATTTATGTTTCTACCCAAAAATAGTTCAGCAGGAGAAAAACCGGTAACACCATGTTTACTGGCGTTATAATGAAGTTTAAAAATTTGAAGTTTCTGAGACCATTCATATGTATTCTCAGATAAGGATGCGACGGATTCTTTTAAAATTCGATGGGTTCTTTCAATCGTCGAGTTCCCACGAGGATAGTATATTGAAAATTTTCTATGCTCAATGTTTAATCCCCTAAAAAATTGTTCAATCTCATCAGAAATTAAATTAGGACCATTATCAGTCAAAATTACGCTAGGAACTCCGTAAGATGAAAAATAAGTGTGCAAGCATTTAATTATACTGGTAGAAGAAGTATTTGATAAACTAAAAGTTTCCAAAAATCTGGAATAATGATCAACGATTGTAAGAATAAAAAACTTATTATCTACCGATCTACATAATTTTCCCACCAAATCGCAGGAAAAAAATGACCCAGGGCTTAAATCTTTCTTAGGAATGAATTTTGGTATAGTGTTATTACGCTTGGTTTTATTAGCCAGACATTTTGGACAGGCTCGACAAAATTTTTTAACAGCAGCAAACATGGATGGAAAAAAATATAATTTTTGCAAAAAATTATACGTCTTTTGAGCAGCAAAATGTGGAGTATGGGCATTTTCAATAGCAGCATTTCTTAAAGTAACAGGGACATAAATCCTTTTAAAGTTTTGAATTTTATTCTTCTTCTTTACCTCAACAATCTTGAGTAAAATTTTGTCATCATCTAAACAAAATGTTTCCAAAGTATTTTTATCATTGTTTTGCAATCTTTCAATAATTTCTAAAATTTCCCTATCCTTCTGCTGTTCCTGAAAAATAATGTCCTTCGACAAGTTATGTTTTGGTTGGAAAAGATTAATGTTATTAACTGTCATTTGATTTTCCTCATATACGCGGCTTAAGAAATCACTTGGATTTTTTGCCCCAGGGATAAATTGTGTGTCGTATGAAAAGTCGCTTAGAAATAAAATCCATCTGCATACCACATCAGGTTGTTTTTCCATGTGTAGGAATTCCGTCAAAGCTTTTGCATCACAAAAAAGAGTAAATTTGACTCCATATAAAATTTTCCTAAAATGTTTTATAGAAGAATAAATAGCGAAAAATTCACGCCTCACAGAAGAATATTTTGATTCAGAAGGTGACAATTGCTTAGAGAAAAATTCAATTGGAAAAAATTGGTTGATTTTTTGCATAAGTATAGCTGAAATGGCAATTTTGCTAGCATCAGTAACCAAAAAAAAAAGGAGCGTCCTTTACAAAATTTTTTAGTGTTGGCTTATTTAAAATGGCATCCTGTAATTTTTCAAAGGCATCCTGACATTCGTTTGACCAAAAGAATGGTGTGTTTTTCTTAGTCAAATTAACGATCGGCGCAACAATTTCAGCGTACTCAAAAACAAGATGTCTAAAGTAATTAGTCATCCCTAAAAATGATTGAACCTGTTTGGTGTCCCTTGAGATAGGAAATTTATTTACTTTATTTATGTTATTCTCAGAAGGAGAATAGCCATTATGGTCAATGTTGAAACCTAAGTATGTTATGGAGGGTTTACACAGTTGAAGTTTAGCTGGGTCGAGAATCAAGTTAAAGAGTTTCAGTCGATCAAACACTTGCTGGAGAAGATTTGATAACTGGGCTATATCATCAGCCGCCGGAATTATATCATCAAGGAAAAATTGTAAGTTAGGACCCTTTAATCCCTTTAAACAATGAGTAATCAGAGAACAGAAGTAGCTCCCACTATTCCTTGCACCAAAAGGAAGACGCTTGGGTTGAAAATTTCCCAATTCGGAGCAAAATGCTAACTTTTCCCTATCCTCGGGTTTTAATAAAATTTGGAAGAAGGCTGATTTTAAATCGAGTACACAATATAATTTTCTACCCGCAATATTTTGCACTATCTCTGAGATCTTTGGTAGACAGATTTTTAACGGCTCAGGAATAGCGTTTAAAAGGCGATAGTCAACTACCATTCTAAAATTTGGTTTAGCATTGGGATCATTTGATTTTGATGGCTTTCTGACAAAAATGCAAGGGAATGAATAACTACTAGTGGAATGTTCAATAATTTCTGCCTCTAAAAGCTTATTAATCTCCTTTTCAGCAAATTGCTTAGCTATTCGAGGTAATGGATATGGTTTAGTTGACAGAGGAAAGTCATGAAAAAGTTTAAATTCAGGTACAATAAAATCCGTAGAGCCAAGTGTTAAATAATTTTTTGAAAAAACTTCATAGTTGTCCATTAATAATTTTGTCATTCTATTTTTTGTCATCTTCATTCAGGTGATCTAAGCAAAAATCATCAGGTGAAAGTTCTTTCTTTCTCAATTCCTTAATTTCCTGAATTGTCAAATTGTTTACTTGATCGGTCAGAGAATCAGAAGGTTGTTCGAAGTCATTTTCAGAAATTTCCTGAACAGTACCTAAACCTTGATTCTTTGGAATGATAAAATCGGTGTCAGAATTGTTGTCAACAATGATGTACATTCCCTCAGCATTTTTGGCAGAATGCAGAGAAAAATTGATGCTACATTTATCCTGAATTTTACCTGGTGAAAAAAGCAATAAATTGGAATTTTTAAGTTCTTTAGGAATACACATTTTAACAATTTAAAAAGAATTTGGAGGGATTTTAACATTAAGAGCAGATTTTACCTTGAAATAATTAGTTGAAAGTTCCTGAGCATCATTAATAATGGTATCATTAGTTGCAGAAATAGCATTAGCCTGCTTGATTTGCTCATTAGGCGAAATAGTAATGAAGTCCAATTTAGTTTTATCAGTTATTATTCTCTTATTTATTGTGTCGAGGGTAATTTTGTTACGTTGAAAAAAATCATACCCCAAAATGAATTGATAATTAGCATTCCAAGAAAATTTTGTGGTGAAAAAAAGATTTGAAAATCACTTCCCCTGAATTTTGAATTTTAAATCCACAGCTGACCTACAATTTATGCTTTCATTATTTAAAGTCTTAATTTTCACTCCCCTTGACACATAATTTAATTTTGAAACCTCCTTGATTTGTTCTAAAACAGAAAACTGACAAATTGAAATATTCGCCCCAGTATCCATAAGTGCATAGCATTTAAAATCTCTAAAAGTAATTTCAATGATGGGTAAGGAGTTTTCAGAATTGGTGCAGGACATTAGCACCCTATCAGTTAAAATTTGTAATTCATTATCTTTTTGATGGTGATTATCAAAATTTTGTAAGGTTCCCATCTCCTGCACATTTTTCACATCATCCCTAGAAAAAATATCATTGATCTCATTTGACAAAAATTTATCTTTATAAAAGTTTGGATCCTGCAATCCTTCAGTCTCATTGACATGATTATGGGGTTCCGAATTCTGATGGCTAGCATAACCTCGAATACCCCCTACTAGTTTAAATTACCCTGGTTGGAGGAGTTGCGGTGGTAAGGTTTGAAATTTCTTCCTCTTTGCCTATTGTGATAACCCCTATGACCCAAACGATTTCTGTGAGGAAAATTGTTAAAACTGTGACCCCTTGAATTTCCTGGAGAATACCAACATTTCGTGGTCCAATGATTACGACCACAAATGTGACACTGAATCTCCAGATTATTTTGGGAATTAGAAGTTGAAGGTCCCTGATTAAAAAATTGTTCCGATTATCAGCATGTGTGTTACAATTTAAAAAATTCACATCATAGCTAAAAGATGCAGCATTTTCATTCAATCCTTTTGAACTTTTCAAATTATTTACTGATTCAGTTAACCCATTCATGCCGGTTGGTACAAAAATATACCAACCGGGAAAAAAATTATAATATATAGACATAAAATGAATAAATACTAATACAATTATCACAGTTTATTGTTTTTTTCGAAACCGGCATTAATGGGTTAATTGGGAAATCTTACGATTAGTTTCCTCTTGACTCTGGAGAAGAACATTGATCTCAAGTTGGGGGTTGGAAAAATTCCCTGAATTGTTAAAGGCAGTCTCTACATTTTTTGCTATTTTAATCGCTTGCTTAAATGTGGTTGGACCTTGTTTTTGTACTTCAATCCTAACATCTGGTCTCAGTGCATCAATTAATTTTGAAAATTTTGACTTTTCAACAAGATCTAAAAGATCTTTCTCAGAGTTATTACTAGGATTTAAGAATTTGTCAGCAGCCCTACTAATACATTCGCTTAATTCGGCTACCGATTGCCCCTGCTTCTGTGATATTCCCCAAAATTCTTTTTGGGCCGATTCAAATGAGGGTGTTGAAGAGAATTTGAGTTTCAATTCCCTTGAAAGCTCAGTAAATGTTGCATTTGGAATTTTTGTAATACATCAGATATAAATTCATGTGCTCTGTCTCTCAATCGTAATTTCAAAATTATGATTTTCTTAGCAGCTGGCCATTTTTCAAGATCAGCCACTTCCGAAATGGATTGCAAAAAAATTGATACATTTTCAGAATTGTCTCCAGAAAATGTCGGGATGAGGGGTAACAATGAATTGGCCATCATTAAAATTTCAGTGATAATTCAAGATATATAGATATCTATGCAATGTAAAAAAAATAATAATATGCATTCATGAAAAATTGACACATAAACATTCAACCATAATAATATAAAATCATTTTGGCATTAAATTATCATATGTAATCCAGAGTGGTTCTCAATTATTCATTAAAATAAATAAAATAACTCCAGTTCGCTCCACACGACACCATAAAATGACAAATTTGGTTATAAAATGATCATTTTTACTAAATTAACAAAATATTCAAAACGTGTACCATTCGTACAGTTATTTGAGGTATGCATATTTTTCTGTTGAAGTAAGTTCTGTTGCTTACTGTTGTGTACGTCATCTGCACAAAATGTATATAAAATGAGACGATAGTTTAGTAGAATAATCTTACTATAGCTTAATCCCATTTTCTACGAAATGATGCTTACAAGATTTTATTTTATTTATTAATTCCCAAGAGCCATGACTATTATATTTGCATGATGCCTATAACATTTTAAAATTATTTAATAGCATTTAATTTCATTAATTATTAGCGCGTAACTACCTTAATTCTTTGAGAGGATTAATATTACTAGAGAATCGAAAGGATTACAATGTAAATAAACGACATTTAATCTTCATTGGAATGATCATCAAATTTTCGAAATAATTTTCGGAATTACCAGAAACTGAAATTCTACTTTCCAGTATTTGCTGAGATGTTTGCTCTCGTGAGTATTTTACTTATTTTTAAAGATTTAAAATATTTATTTCTAATATGTTTGAAGCGTTACTAAAATGAAGCATCTAATTAATAAAACTGGTAAATTTTCATAAAATAAATTGAAAGTATAAAAAAAAATTTCAATAAAGAAAACGTGGTTATTTTGATTTTCAGAAACATCTCAGTTTTAAAAGAAATTTACAACCACGGTGGATTTATTAAAATACATAAAATTATTAATGATAATAAAAATATCGCCTGTATTGAAATTAAAATGTAAGATTTGGCTTCTTTGCGTGTTTTGTTAAAACTAATAACTATGTTTTATTTTTATTTCGAATTTAAAGTCACAAAACAAAGAGTTTGATAATAAATTTCTTCTAGAAACAGTTCAAAGCATTAGAAGATGAATATGTTTGTTGTTAAATAAAAAAACAAGACATCATAAAATATCACTACTAAACAACGACTTCTATCGCATATACTTTTCTGCAATAAATTATTCTTTTATCTTACGCAAAAAAATTATATCTTAAGGAATTCACCTAGTAAATAAACGTAACATAACAAAGAAGAAAATATCTATTTTATTAACAAACGAAACAAATGACTAGAACTAACAGACAAACTAGATGCAACTTACTTGAAAAGGAGAATAAGAATATGACAAGTACGATTATGGTTGAAACTCACATGCTAAGTATTTCATCTCTGAATTCATATGTTTTATTCATGTATGTTGATGAGCTACAAATTAACAAGCTTTTCAAACACTGTCTGCATTGCAAAGCTAGCTAAACAGCATACAACGGACCAATTGATTTTTGAATCACGCATAAGGTTGCATTGCCTTCTTGATGTTTCCAATAATATTTTATTTAACACATTTGTAAACCTTCAAATGTCTTTGGTTGGAGGAAGTCTGTTGAAGTTAGTCGCATGGTGAAATTGATTTCGACTTGTTCAAAGTGCTCTGTTGTTAAAATATGGTTGGAGTTTTGCGGCCAAGATTTTTTTTTTTTTTTTTTATGGTCACTTACTCGTAAGAAGTTGTGGTTTGATTTTGTGCTAAATAGCTGATAAAAGTACAAGTTTGCTTCATTCGGATGCAATTTGGTCAGGATCAAGGAAAACTTGTCGTTTATTTTTGAACGATTGAAAAAATACAGTTGTCGTCAAATGGGGTACGTTTGTGCCAACATATGAGATTGTGTCACATAATATGCACCGATATAAATACATGGATATTAAAGTAAGTTACGTGAAAGGAAAAGCAGAGTGCAGTACATCCTTCCACTTGAAAAATAAACTACATCCTACCTCTTGTAGTTATGCCACAATCTCTGCGGCACAATCTCCACCCCTACAGGTACAAAGACACCCCATTCGATAGTGTCTAGTTGCTGTTTTATGATTTCGTTTTCTAATGTCAGTCAGACATACTGATAAGCAGTCGCAGAAGTTAAAGCCATGAATCGTAGCTTAAGTAGTGACACGTCCGCCATCTTGTGGCCAAACAATGGGCAATTCCATGAAACTAGAGACATCACAGTAAAAAAAAAACTTCATTGTATCAATAAACCTTTTTCTTTCATATGAGGTTAAAAAGACTGTATTTTTATAAAACTATGCAAAAAAAGTTATAAACACATTTTTTGTAAGTTTTATAGGCAAATTTGAGCAACACTACTCAGTGCCTATGTGTCGTTGTATAAGCGGCTCAAAAAGTTACTCCCTTTTTTCACTTAGAAAATTAATTGTTATGTCTACAATCTTATTTTTTATTGAAATTTAATTTACATAGGAAGAGATTAGACCAACAAAGAAACTTTAAACTGTTATAATTGTCTTTTAAAATTTTTTTTTTAAACTAGGCCTCATACTAATGTAACATCAGTCACAAAATTGTATAAAAGTTTGCACTGCTTAAACAAAAACAAATGCAAGTTTATAAAAAGTCATATTCTCTTCATTTATGATGATATCTTTAATATTAATCCCTTAAATATTTAGAAATAGTTGAATTTAATTATTTAAAACTTATTTAAAATATGTAACATCAGTCACAGTAACATCAGTAACATTTCTCTTTTCGGTAATAAACCTCAAAGAAATTGCACAAATGCCATTAACTGCTGCAGAAAGGCAAAAAAGGAGGCGAGATAATTAAGAAATAAAGGAAAACATGAAAAATACAAAAAGTAAAACAAAGTAGAAGCTAAAAAGAGCGGACGATAAAAAATAAATAAAATAATTTTAAAAACCTAGCACAAAAGTTAAAAAGTTAGAACTAAACAAAGTTAGTTCAGAATAGAACTAAAAAGATAAATTAGATGATGAAGTAGAACAAGAGTAGAACAAATTTAAAGTATTGAAGTCACAGGTTTAAATTATTAGCTGCATTACCCCTCTTTAAAATAATGAAACCTTGGTAAAATCTGTTAATTATTAAAAGCGCTCTTTGTTATATCTTCACAAAGGGGAACTACAGCCGTAAAAAAATTTTCCAACATGGAATTTGACAAACAGATACAACTAATTCTGAATGTAATGCATTTGAAAAAAAGTGCTATATCATCGATTCAGAAATATTTCTGAACGACATAGCTTCATGCAAATTTGAGAGCTATCGCCATCCGATTTGCACACACTCATGTTATAAAGAGTTATATTTGAGTAATACTTTTTTTTTAATTCATAAGCTGCAGCAGGTGTTTAGCAACAACACTTTTTTTTGCAGTTAAGGAGGGATCACTTCTAGCAGAGAGAAAATCTTCCAAAATTGTTGACTGAAACTGGAGAACCGGTTCTTGAAGAATATGACTAAGAATTATATCACGAGAAGTTAGATGCATTGAAATTAAAAACTAAGAGTATTTAGTAACTGTCAAGATTCAAGCAGAAAAACGATGGAAATAGGCTGTCAATGTGAAATGAAATTTATTATTCACATGAGAAAGGAATAAAATAATTAACGCACTAGATGTAATAAATGCAAGAGGACTTTTTATTTTATGAAATACATCAAAAGTATAACTTTTAAAACTTTATAAATGTACTTTTCTTCTAATTAAAATACAATTTTAAACAAAACATGTGCTAATTTCATTTTTAAGGAGAAATAATTTATAATTGCAGTAATTGATTATAAATGTAGCATCAGTTGTAAAATCTTTGTATCATCAGTTACGGGGGTTAAATAATTTTATATTTTCCGTTTTTAAGTTTTTCGATTAAAACAAAGCGTTTCCATAAAGTCTAAAATCTCTACTTTAAGGGGGAAAATCTGTTTAGATTTTACGTTATTAGTTTGAAGAGGATTTCAAATTGTATATAAGTCAATTTTCTCAATGTCTCTTCTGCGTAACACCAGTCACGTTTTTTATTTCCCTTAATTTCATACAAAATGTTTTCCCTCAAGTCTGAAAACAAGTGTCGGGGCAGTGATGTACCATATCATGATATTTTAGATCAATTTCAGGAGAAACAAAATTTAATTTCAAGACAGTGCTGAATTTGTAAGCTAAAAATTGAGTCAAATTGTAACGTCAGTCACCGTGGACAGACCCCATTGCTTTCTTCTATGTTTGCTATGGTGAAGTCGCGTGTTTTGCTTCTTGAATGTGGCGTTTCTTGATTATGAATTAACATGGAGTTAATAAGAAACTACAATCAAGAAGCAAAACACGCCACTTCACCATAGCAGACATAGAAGAAAGCATCGTTTAGCCCCAAGATGGCGGACGTGTCGCTATTTAAGCTACAATGTAAGGCTTTAGTAGAAAAAAGAGAGGAATTTCAGTGTGAACTCTAGCAAATATGATTTGACCGCAGCGAAAAACTTCGATATTTTTTTACTCTTTATTAAATAGAAATTCTTCAACAAAATTAATTATTTTAATAATTACAAATGGAAATTCAGGTGAAAATGAAAAAAAAAAGAAAACATTTTGATGCTACCAATCTTTTAAGAGAAATTTTGATTATTTTGAGACACTGACATTATCATTACAACTATACTCAAATTAAGAAATTTAAATAGTGCTCAATTTATAATACTAGAACATATGACGTAAGTCAGATTTTAAGTTTTTTTTTTTTTTTTTTTTTTTTTTTTTTTTTTTTTTTTTTTTTTTTTTTTTTTTTTTTTTTTAGCCAGTCGTGCACCTAGCTCCCATTTGTTATGAGTTTACAAGATTCAACCTTTTTAATAACAACTATGAGAGACTAAGTGGTCCAAAAAAAAAAAAACATTATATAAAGTAAGTGCTCGTTGTGGACAAAAGACTAAATGCAAGAACATGATACCTTTTTATTGAATGAAGGTTTAAATGGTATTAAAAATATACATGATTCTCGAAATATCTACCGTTTCTGACTATACTTTAGGGTGTTTAAAAATACATGTAAAAAAAAAGTTTCCCTAGATACCAGAACACCCCTCAATATTTTTAGACTTGTAGATAGCAATATACTGGAAGAATATATCTTCCTATTTCAACTGAAAGAGGGTGCTCAGCCCGCTCCCCCAAACTTCATCAGTATGGGGAGGGGGGTTTAAAAAAATCATTGAAATGAGAAAACAACGCTACATATAATAATATGCACAAGTATTATGCATAAACATTGCAATAAAATAATTATTTACAAAAAAACAGCTGGGGAAATTAAATATTTCTAAATTTGTGACATTTTCTATGCTACGGCTAATGTTAAATTGAGGGGTCATTGAGCACCGTCTTAAAACCGTCCTAACAATAAGATGCTAGAATTTAATGTTTTTTTTTCTTTTTTTCCGAGATTTATTTTCAGTGGAAACCAAATAAGAAAACGCGTACAATAGATGACAAAAATGAAAAATTTGAAGATGCTGAGCTGCTCCTTTCCACGGCGGTATAGTGTTACAAAGCCGGTTCCAAAATTGCTTGCGCAAACCAAACCGGTGCCATTGGGGTACGTAAAATCTTTAGCTAAGGTTTGTTTGACCACTGCATTTAAAAAGGGTCACGGTGAGGTGTGTTATACCGCCGAAATAGAAAATTGCCTCGATATTTATTTATGGTACGGTAATAAAATTAGGGTTCAGTCTTCAATCATAACAGAAAACCCGTTTTAACTAGTAATGATACAATACTTCGCATACGATCCATAAAAGATGTTAGGGCAAATGGTTATTATAATTCCCGATTATCCGTGAGCGGGTATTGTTAATTCAGATTTGCTTATTTATTATTATTTATTTAATTATTTATTTATTTTTTATTTTGATGACTTACTGAACATAAATTGCTCATTTTAAATTAAGTAGTACATAATATGTTTTTAAACATTCATTTTTCTTTCTTCCCCTTCCTTCCTAATGATATCAAACTTTCCTTGCTCAGCGAATTCTGGCTCAGCGAATTTCATATCTAAACTTCTTATGCCTGTAAACGAGTTTTGTTCGAACAGTTTTGCTCGAAAATAATCCCCTGATTTACATGTTTTTGGCGTAACCTAACTTGATTTGATTTAGTTGATATATTTTGTTCATTTGATGGGTCCAGTTGCAAAAAATAAGCTACTCTTTTTTTTCCATTTACGTCCATTTTCTACATAGTACAGTTATTGTTTTTACTGGTCTCTAGTACCGTTACTCAAAAGTTTAAATGCATGTCAGTGTTCTTGATTTTATTTATTTATTTGTTTTATTAATATTATTATTCTTATTGATCTTGTATATTTTCTATAATTGTTTTTTTTTTTTAAACTAATTGTTTATTTGCATTTACCGTGGCACCCTATTTCAAAAACACTTAGGAATTTCCAGTACATGCATGATACTCTAATTACTATTTGCAGTGACTGTCGCAATAACCTTTCTCTAGATTACGAATAAGAAGGTTAACTGCTTTTTTAGATTACGTCTCCGATATTAAAAGTCCTACACAGATTTAATCAGGCTAAACTCGCAAAGGGGAGCTGCAGTCAATGACTAATGGCAGCTGAAAAGGAAATCTCTAGACAGACCCACTTGCGTACGATGTGACCTGGCCAATGAGACATCTGATTGAATTATTTTACCTATTTGGTTACTTTCTCGAATCCCCGGAAGGTGGTGTATTCAAGCTCTAGAACAAAATTTGTCATCCTTCAAAAATTTCATATTTTGAAAGATGTTTTGAGCCATTATTTAATCTTCGAAAATTTTATATTTGACTATCAGTCAATGGGAGAAAGAAAAAATATTTCTGGTAAACCATCGATGAAAGTCGACATTTTACAACTTCGGTTTTTTATTGTAACAAATATAAACATATAATATTCATTTATATATGTTTTGTTTACAGCATTGCTTTTATAGATGAATAGAGGCAAGATGTTCCTTGTGTATAGCTGATCCTTTCCTCTTGGGCAAGTTGCTCTTCGGAACAACCTGCCCCCCCCCCCAAAAAAAGAGGCAAAACTTGCCCCACACGCTCATGTCTTTGATAAATTAAGTTATAGGTTAGATAACGAAGCGTAAATCGCATCAGCGTAGTATGTTAGGATGCACAATCTATATTTGCATAAACGCAAAAGAGAACGACCCACTATCCACTGAAACCCGTGAAATAGGGCAAAAAGATCAAACACGGAAATATTTACCAAACTAGTTTATTGATGCACGTGCTTAACTTTTAATATACCGAACGACACTGGTCGGACACATGTGGCTGCGTCGGTGCACTGCAGCATTCCATTTCAACAGGAATTGACAAAAATTAGTCTTTTTTTTTCATTGAGCTTTTTTAAAGGGAACAACTTACCCGCGGAACTTTGGAGTTCTACCTTCAGAATACAAAATCGGACAGTTTTCGATGCTTTATTAGTTTCGTAATTCAAAAAGTAAGAGTTTCATACCTGCTATGAACAATTGTTGGCGCATATAAAAACAAGTCGAAGACATTTCAACTCATTTTTTTTCTTGCTCCCCCCCCCCCCCCCCCGTTTCTTCGATCTCCAGTTTCGGGACGACAGTGAATTAGAAAAACCTCTCACTACTTATAAATTAAGATATTTTTAAGATATTTAGGATTCTTTTTAAGTACCCCACTTAGGATGCAATCTATTAGCAATAAATATATCTCCCAGTCTAAGGAAAAAACACAAGACGATTTATTTTTAAGGTAAAAAGTGTTTTCATGAATAGTTGCCATTGATGTTGCAGATATTGAAACAAACTTAAAAGACAGATTCAAAAAAGAAAAGGACAGCTTAACTAATATAATTTTCTGTGTATGCTACTATTATGTAGCGTACTATAGAATCCTTGGATGTGGGTAACCTATGGTGTTATAACCCTCCCTTGTATTATGTATGGTACTATCTAACCCTTGGGTATGGGTAACCTATGGTATCCCCCCCCCCCTTATTTATTGATCGCTTGTTTTCAAATTAAAATTAATAAATATCAGGGAAAATATTTAATGGTACATGGTAATAAAGTTTAGAATATTTTTTTTAAGTAGCTGTTAGCGGACAAAAACTATCTGGGCTGTATTTGTTTTTCAAGTAGAGGAAAGATCAGGCATTTATGTCTTAATCATAAGAATGCAGAAGTAATGAAAAACCATATTCATTCTTCTTTAGACAGTTAGTAAATGAATCAAATACAACAAATTGAAGATTCCTAAAATGTCATTCTATACTTCACTTTCAAATAAACTACAAATAAAGATTTGACCAACTAATGGGTAAAAAGTTAAAATAAGATTTAAAAATAATACTACCGCATACAGTGCTGGATATAAAACTCTGAGTGCAAAAAAAATCTGTCTTTATTTCTTTGACAGCAAACTTTTTTTCTATTCTTGAGCACATAAACGATATTTTCAAACTTTTCAAGCATCATAACGGAAATTGTCAGATCGAAAACCAGTCTGATCGTAAGAAGAATAGAGGACAAACTGTATTTTAACAGCCTGATGTTCAGTGAAGTCGTAATGTTCAGAGGCGCAATAAAGTTATCTTGCAAGGAAAAAATAAAACGCTAAGATAGAGGAAAATAAACACAAGGAGTGACGGAAGGAAAGAACATACCAAAGAAAAAGGGAATAGAAACAGAATGGTTGATAAAAGAGAATACAAGACAAAGCTGGTCACAAAATCTATGACCATTGAGACTAAGAGACTAGGGAAGAGCTAATGATCTTCACCGCGAAAACGTTAGGTTTTTGACGTGTTTTTCTTTTTTTTTTGTTTGCATTTTAATCTTTTTGAAGTTTTTTTTTAAAATTTATTTACTTTTTAATACTTGATGCTTTAAATAGACTTAGCAATAATTTAATTACTGTTTAAGGACTGATTTGTATTTTTTGTGATAGTTTATTCTATTAATATGCAAATAGACGCACCAAAAATAAAATTGCTTTGAATTTTCATATGTGTTGATAATATGCGACAAAAATTGTTACTTAAATATAATTCAGAAATCAGAAATGGTGAATTCCAGCGGTAGCGGAAAAACTGTTTTTACAAAAAATCGATGCTTTTCTGTCTGTGAGCTTATCAAAATACATGTTTTTCAAAAACTGATTCATGGACTTTTATACACATCATGGTAAGTTGCTAAAAAAGCCGAAGCCAAGAATTTTTTGTTAGGAACTTTTTTTTAAAATCAAATTTTAAAAACGGTAACGGAAGTACATTTTTGCTATAAAAATGTCCCATTCTCCAAAAATCACCCTTTATAGCTGGACAGTAAAAAACGTGACTCGATCTCAGTTGGGTATATGGGCGATTTTCACAAACTCGGAAGATTCTCCTGCCTTCCCTGTCAGTCTTCATGCCTCTGTGTTGTTTGGGTCTAAACCTGACAATGGTTTTTGTGGAAATTCTATTAAATTTTCTTGTACTTTAGATTTGGCTATTGCATTACCATCTTCGAGAATAACGATGTCATTGTGAAAATTTAGATTTCTGGCATCTTCGGCTAATTTATCAGCATTTTCATTGCCTGCAATATTTACATGTGCTGATATCCACTAAAGAGTACAGATTTTGTACAATTCTTGAATATCATGAAGATTTGAGTCGATTTCTTGGGTGACTGATGAAGAGTCCCCATTTATATTGCTTGGAGGGCAGCCTGCGAGTCACAGAAGAAAAAAAGGCATTTAGCTTGCTCAGAAGGGGGAAGGGCTTTATACGCATGAAGTGAGTCTTAAATTGCCCGAAGTTCGCAAATAAAGTTAGAGGCTATGATTCCAGCACCGAATTTGTCATGGTGAAATGTATCGCTTGATGCACAGTACCAGTGGTTTCATCAGTGATCGCGCTCCTTTCAAGCGCCCCTTTTTCACTTTATCGCTTGATGTAGTCAGAAACACTGCGGACCCACCAGTTGTAATGGTTTTATCAGAAGGACCCATCAGTGTAAGTATGTACAAAGTCTTTTAAAAAAATTTCAATTGTCTTGAGCCTTTTCCTCCTGATTATATCTGTTATCTCGTTTTTATTGCATGGCTTGCATGGCTCCACGGGGTTGGCATGCATAATGGCGTCCGATGGAAGTCTTTTAAAAGAGACTGGTTCTTGGCGAATGACTAATTTGTTATGCTCGAGATCAAGGCTTGCTCTAATATCTCTGTCATGTTGCATGGGTGAGGTTCTTTTCAGTCTTGTTTCCGCACTGCCTTTTTTAAAGGCACTTGTTGATGAACTTTATCACAGTTACTTTCCTTCTTGTTAGTTGGCTATCAAGACCACAAGGGTTGGAAGCGAAAATTTATATGTGGAGCAATGCACGCATCCGTTTAAGCCAAAGTCTTGGGAAAATAATTAAAGCTAGCTATTAAGAATAATTAAAAAGGACGGGAAGTTGCATTTTTAAACAAAATTCCTTATGTAAAACATTCCTCTGAATTTTCCCTGTCATACAGCATAATGGTGAGTTACAATAAAACTTATTCGTGAATAATTTTGCTGCCTAATTAATTAATTAAGTTTTATCTCAACAGATTTCTAAACAATGATTTCCCAATAATTTTCTCCCTTTTGCACTGTAAAAATTTGTGTGTAACCTTACTCCATAAAATTGGCGGCAGCATAGCTTCCTCCGCTGCTCTCGAGTAACTTAATTGATATAACTGGTGTAAAGTTACAAATCGCTTGTCGAAGGTTACACCATGGTAATGTTCGTTACTAGAGTGAAACATCTCACTAGTTTCTGCGTAAGGTTTCACCAGTATTTTTTGTATGCTTACAGAGAAATTGTTTGAAGGTTACACATTAGTAAAAATTAAGCTTTCACTTGACTTTCATAAAGTGATTTATTAAGTTCATGCATCCAATATAGGGGAAGAGGGGGCACATGTGAGCACTAGGCATATGTGAACATACGGATTATTTCAAGAGAAAAATCTTGAAAAATTATAAAGTAATAGCCGCACCAGTACTAATTTTTGGCCATAGTTTTGAAGCAATAAACCCGTTTATGTTCCTGTGATGGCAGCGTCTTTGTTTTAGCAGATACTGATGTAATTTTATCACTCTCTTCTGCACGTAAAAACAGATTTTAAACTAACTAATGACCTGAAATTAATTACTGTAAACCATTATATGAACTTTCAAGTACATTTATGAAAATGTTTAATTTATTTTAATTAAACTAAGATTTCTTCATTTTTGAAAATCTGTTCTAAGAAAGATGACGAGGCACTTGTAAACACAACATGTAGGAGCATATGTGAACAGTTCCTTTATCCTCTCTGAAATATAATATTAGTGCAGGGTTATTATAAGTGTTAGAAAAAAAAAGTGTAAAGATTTATAATTATTATTTTCGTACAGTCAGCATGTAAATTAAGTGTTCATTGCCGTTACATTATTATTAATTAATTATTTGTTTACTTCATTTCTTTTCATTTTTTAAATTCTTTTGTTACCAAATAGTTAGCCAGCAATTTAGTGCTATATAATATTTAAAAAAAAAAAAAAAAAAAAAAAAAAAAAAAAACTAAAAAAGTGAAGTTTAAAATATTTCTGAAAATTCATCATCGTATTCTGTTTGAAGCTTGAACGCACTGTATAACAAGATACAAAACTTAACTTTTCATAATAAAATAGTCCTTGTATTGTTTAGTCTCATAAGTTTTCTTCTTGTCAATCCAGTGATTAGAACATGCTACAAAAATTAAAATTTGACAGTTATTAGAGCTATATAACTCGGGAAAAAATATTTTCTTATTGACAGTTACTGCACAGTTTAAAATGACTAAGTAAAGGTTGCAAACCCTTCAATGCAATTTGCATATACTTATATGTTTCATATTAAAGAATTTTTCGTTGAAATATGACGCTTGTCCTGCATTTTTCACTCATGTTCATATGTACCCCAGTCTTATTCACATGTAGCCCCTGTAGGGGTACATGTGAAATATTGAAGACATTTTTTAAATGTACATAAAGTAAAGAAATATGTTTTTAAAAAATCTGAAAAAAATCTGGGGAACAAAAAAAAATCAATCATGGGGATACTTCTGCTCTGAAAAATTGATAATATTTTTTGAGAAATTATAAAATGAAAAAAATTGTTCACATAAGTCCCCTTTTCCCCTACACCATTTATTTATTTATTTTAATATACAAATAAGTCATTTTTATTGCACTAAGAGAGGAAATGACTTGAGTGGGGTCCGAACACGCAACGTGAGTCTCACAGAAAATGCCGCTTTTACCGCTCGGCAACCAAGGACGGTTTTCGTTGGTTCGACGGTTTGAATTTTTAAAACTACCATGCTACACACTTCAGAATTCGTGTAACATTACACCAAATAATGCTGGTAACCTAACACATTTTTTTTTTTAACAGTGTGCGCAGTCCTACATAAAGCAGTCTGACAATGCCTTATACTGGACTGTCACTAACCCCGAAGTGAAAATTACTGTTATGTATTGGATATTGCTGTTAAGAAGCCTAATACTATTATTAAGCTACAGGAAAGCATAGTAGTAGTGTTTCTAATCCCGCTCCGAATTCAGTCCCGTGGGATTCCGGGATTAGGAGGATCCAATCCCACGGTATCTCAGGAATCCGTGGGATTGACTTTATTCTTCTGAAGTTAAATTTTAGCGTCAAATAGAAAAAGTTGTGCATTTGTTACTTGAATTAATAGTTTTCTGGAATTCCATGTACTATTTGCAGAGTACTGCAAAGTCACATACCAATTAGCAATTATAACTTGTTAAGCAAAAGTGCTTAACAACCGTGCTTCGCTTCGTTTGGGATGGGAAGAGATTTTTGCACCAAAAAAAAAAAAAAAATGCGATTGATGAAAACGCGTGCTATTGCTCCACTGCAGTTGGTTTTACAGAGTTTAAATGATTGTGTACATTTAACAAAAGGTTCCACTAAACCTCATGACCTTATAATATAAATTTTTCTTTTCTTATGGGAAACATGAGTGGCTTTTGCTCAAGAACTGAAAATTTTGGACAAAAACAATGTCTATATGAGTTGTGTATTGCTGTAAGCAATTTGACTTGAATTGAGAATGCCCAGCCTTGTTGCTACATTAACGTTGGCCATTGTATCAGTGTATTTGATTTATTACAGCAGTTAATGAACGCTGATTGGTTTACCCAAGTCGCAGTCTCAGTAAAAGTTTTTTTTATCACTTCGCCAATTTCACCTCACATTTAAAAGAGGCATTCACAATTTAGAGCCGCTTAACGCACTGCGAGTCATCCTGTTTTTATTCAAATTTATGCAGTTTATCTGTGCTGAATATTACAGATTAGTCAGCTAATTCATCCAACATAACTCTCTCTTTCAAGGTACCACTCACATTTATAATATCAGCTTCACGGTGACAAAGACATAGGTAGGCACTTTCTACACTGCAAAAAATAATTGTTGTTTTTACAGTAATATACTACTTTTTCCTACAGTTTAATACTGCTCTTCTAAATAACAGAAAAAAACTGTAAAACTGTTTTAGATTGCGCAAAACGATGCGCAAAAGGTGTTTCTTTTCATACGGGAAGAGAAACTAATGAATTCAAAGTATCGACAGCCATGTTAGTTATTTTTCGGGTGTGCTGAGACAGGACTGCTCAGCTGTAATCCAAGTTAAAGGTAAGTGCTAGTAATATTATTCATTCCCTTTTCTCAAAATGTAGTTTTTTTTATCATCGATAATGTATGTAAAATAACAGTATTTATTTTGAAATCATAATTCGTATTCCAATATTCGTTGACGTTGACTTTGCAATTTCTTTTAGTTGCTAAGTTGTAGCGATTGCTTTATAGCAAAAATCCGAGTAGTTGTTGTGATTCTGAATATTTTACTGCCCGTATGATAGTTTTTAAACATTTTCTGAAACTCAAATTTGATTTAAAAATAAATCAGTTCCTTTCTTTATCGTTTTTAAAGTTATTAGAACATTAGATTTTGTTTACGATAATATTTTGTGTTATATAGCATGTGAGTACTTAAAATTTAAATTCTTATGTCTTCTAGTAAATTTTTAGCGAATCGCGATTGACTTCTTCCTTCTGTTTTTTTTTCTTTCTTATGTTCAGTTTTAAATTCTTTAACAGTTTGCATTTAACCATTTTATTGATAAACTTTACGTTATAGCAATGTAAATAAATAAAATAACAACGTGACCGAGAGACATGCAAACAGTATCAAGTTTAATGATATTTTTGTTGAAGAATTTGCCACTCTGAAAGACTCAAAATTCTCTGAACTCTGGAGCCAGCTTTCATACTTATCTAACAAAACTAAAATAATTATAATTAAAAAAAATCATCAATGAAGCACTCCAAAAAAATAAAAAAATAAATAAAAATAAGCATCTTTAGATACAAACACGAAACCCTTGTGTTTTAAAAGTTTTATATTTGGGTCAGTAAGAAATTAAAGTTTTACTTCTGGAAAAATGCACTAATAGCATTGAAACTTGTGAACTTAAAAATAATTTTAGAAACCATATTCAATGGCACTCGATGGGAGGTCACGGGAAGTCACTATGACCTCCCCAAAACTGCCATATTGGGAACACTTTGTCTGCCGATTCGGAAAATTTGGGGACGTAATTGTAACGATTCAAATTTTTGAATTCTCGAATGTCCAAATTTCATTAGATATTGTACTTAATTGTGCGTACTTAATTTGTGCATGCACCAGTATTTTATTAATCGGCAAATATGTAAGTTCCGTTCGACAAATTGAGATTTGTCATATTTTCTTCGCCTTGAAGGACATGCTCATTTAGAAAAGTAGATACCTAGAACTACAGTAGAATTTGAAACTCTTTTAACCTTGAAATCGTCAGTTTCCTTATGTTTTAACTTTAAGAACCCTTTGAGTCTTAAAGTTTGGTATCAATGCGTTTATGATGAAGACAAAAACTATATTAAAAATACTGAAAAATGTGATTCTGTACTTCACTGTCTTTCACTGCATATAAAAAGTAAAAATATGTCAGATTGTTATCCCCGTAAAAAGAAAAATTGCAGAATTTCGTTTAAACCTGTAACGGAGATTCAAGCCAAAGCCGGGTAAGATCTTTTGCATTTAAATGCGATGGGTTCCTTAGCAGTTGAGTTCTTTAGGGGGGGGGGATTATTTTCACAATAATAGACGATTTTTCAAAAAAGTGAGGTTTTCGAATACTTTATCAGGTTTCAAAAGAGAACAGAGAAAATTACGGGAAAAATTCGATTTAAAAAAGAAACTTCTGAACACCCGGTTTGAAATTTAAATTAGCGACCAAAGCATAAGAATCGAAAAAACCAACAAATCCTCCATTTAACAAAGTAGCGTCATAGAACATTATAACTAAACATTAATGAATGGAATTAGAACACTTTTAAATGAATCGGGTTTGCTCAGCAGTTTTGAGCCGAATCAGCTATGTGCTTCCACTACTTACGGACTAGAGCGGTTTTAAAAGGAAGAACCAAAACCTTTTTTAAACTATTTGAGGGAAGAAAGCCATCTATTAAACACTCCCGTGTTTTTTGGCTGTATTTCGTATATTGCACTTCTAAAACAGAAAATAAGCAAATTGGATATGAAAGCTAAACAGGGAGTCATGGTAGGATATGCGTTTTATATGAAAGGTTATAGAATTTGGGATCCCGAAAATAGTGAAGTGACAGAAATGCTGAATGTTAAATTCGATGAAAATAAATTCTGGGCGGGAAAAAAATAGGAACGGGAAACAGAGGTATACCGTTTTATTTCACTTCTGAGTAAATCTGAAGTAGAAGAAGAATATCCTGAAAATCATGAAATAGCATGTTGTGAGAATTAAATTGGTTGAAGAAATACCAAGGCAAAGCATATATTGACACGACGATTCTAAAGTCCGAATCGTGAAACCGAGGTTAATTGTTCTGAAAATAACATTGAATATGACCCAAAATATTTTGATTTCATTTCTGATGATAATTCAAGAAAAGTATCAGATTCTGATGAAGATAGGGGGGATAATTCAAGTAAATTAGAAACTAACATTTCCGAAGATGTAATTCCTTCGAATTTGAAACAAAGTTTGAGAATGCCAGAAAGGGAAGATTGGCAAAACGCAACAGAACAGATGAGCAGAACGAAATAATTCGCTTCAAGGCCAGACTGGTAATTTTAGGTAACAATCAGCTATTGGAGGGGGGGGGGATACTTTTCGCAAGTGTTCTCTTCAGTAATTTCCTTTCCTTTGGTTGAGGCTTTCTTTTCAATTTTTGTGTATAAGTTACATTGGGTCCATTTCCGAGCAGATGTCTGCAATACGTATCTATATGCGGATTTAAAAGAAGAGATTTGTGAGACAACCTGAAGGGTTTGTCGGTCCCTGAAATCTAAATTTTGTAAACTGAATAAATCATTTTTATTCTGATACAGATTACGCCTCAAATCAAGACGACTGGAATATAATGCCGGGGGGGGGGGGCGCTTGTAATGTTTTTGGATAGGGTACGAATAATATGGTGTACATTCAAACAAAAATACGTAGCACTCTCAACGATAGAAGCAGAGTATATTTCAGTTAGTGAACAATCTAAGGAAGTTATGAGAATAAAAAGAATTTTAAATGCCACGAAAAGAATTCAGTATTTTAGACTGATTGTCACAGTATAGAGTACTATTAATCTAGTTGCGATCGATTTTTCTAGTTCTGCAAGAAAAAATTGCAGAACTAAGCAGATTGATGTGGGGTACCATTTCCTACTTAATTTGATTGATGAAAATGAATTTGGAATAAATTTTGTTGAGAAACTAAAAATAATTTAGCTGATTGTTTCACAAAACCTTTCTGTAGGGAAAATTTACGTAAAGCTTGAATTGCAATGACATATTTTTCTAGAGTGTTTTTTTTTTTTAAATGTCTCAATTATTCCATTATGTTTAAGCTATAATTTGTGCACACAAACGGATGGACTATAATATTTTTTAATTTTTTATTCATGTCTTAATGTATTTCCTTTTTTCGATGTGCTGGCGTGCCAAGAAGGGGGAAATTTGCTAGCGAATATTTTGGTACTGTCCCTCCAGCGCACGAAGGAAAAACAATTGTAGTTGATTTCATTTTGAATTTGTGCCTGGTGATATGGTTGCGGTTAGGTATTTCGGAAAAATTTAAACTATAAATTTCATTCTAGCCGCCTGAATTTACTTCATTTAAATTTATTCACTAATGCAATATCATTTCTTTATTTTTAGTGGTATGCAAATGTAAAGAACTACGTGACTTGTGACCAGAACTGAATGGAATAATGGTTGTCTCATTTTATCAAGATAACAGTTCGCGGTTGTGCTCCGCTTGGAATTTCAAATAAGCCTCTAGTCTGAACGATGTGCGATAATTCACTTTGTGACATGAATGCCGGCAACGGAAGTTTATAAGTATCTCTTTTCATTTATATTTTTGTGTTTTCGGATGTAATTTGTAATTACCAATGCTTTTGAGTTTTAAAGCGTTCTTAGCCACGTAAGCCTATTCGACGGTCTGCGTGCCATATTGGACACCTGAAGCTGATTTTTGTGGCCCGTTGTCAGGTTCTATGTTACAATCAAGAACTATCTTTTGGAAGAAGTTAAACTCAATTTTATTTTGTTTTGATTAAAATGTGATCGGTCATACAATTTATTTAATTCTGAATTTTTTAAATTTGTAATTCAATATTATATTTTACGGGTAATTGAATATTATCACTTCAAGAATCGCCGGAATATAGAAATTTCTGTTGCTAGAGCTAAATTAGACGTAAATTTCTTTCATTATTATTTTTTTTAAATTTTCCAGTAAATTTTGGAACACTGATTCTTTGTTTTTACATGTTATTAAAATCGAAGGAACCAAAACAGAATGTTAAAAGTACGATGTATTACAGCGTATGAAACTTTCTTCGCATATTCAGACTTGCAAATGTGAACATGTTTAAATCTACAGTTAAAAGTGGTGCGGTCTTCCGGCAAAGCATTTTCAAGAAGGATAGCATTGTTTATAACAAGGACGGTGGGCCAAATGTGGACTTGCAATTCCTTAATCATTAGAACTGGCCCTACCAGATTTACTCTATTTTGACATGTTTGACGATTTATTATTTTGTTGAAAACTTTAAACTTTTCTGACCGAATTTTCATTTTTTGCTGAATTTATTTTAACTAAGCCATTTTGATTTTGGGAATATAGAATTGTTTCTTCCAGATTTCAGGTACATTCCGAAAAACTTAAAGATAAATTGCCTAAATCCTCGCAAAAAAAGTGCCACTTAAAAAAAAAAGCCGCTGGTGACTTAAATGGGGACATCGATAGTTGTTCAAAACGGGGGTCGGGGCGGGGGGCTTCCCCATTTTGAAAGACATAGAATATACGTGAAACATCATAAATTATGCTTAAATATTAAGACATATATAAGATAGAATGTTCTTACGATATTATTTTATTTCAACTCAAATGACTCTTCAAAGTAATTCCTTTGAACTTAAGGAAAAATCTCCAAAAAAATAAATTTTAACAATATAATAACACAATTATGGATTAAAATGCAGGAAAAAAATATTTTAAAAAAATAAGTAAAATATTTCATATTAAGTACAGACAGAGTTCTAAATAATTATTTTACGTCACACTTTGTTTAATATTCAGATTTCTAATAATGGGCAGCTGTCAAAGAAAAAGAAAATGAAGCTGGTATCAGTTGAACATACCTCGAGCTGTTAACAAGTGTTGGAACGGAATATGGGTTACAAAAAAAAAAGAAAGTAAAAACATCTACGGTTTTCAATGCTACTGTAGCAACTTGGGGGGGGGGGACTAAAAGAGGCTAGATACAGTATTCATTGTTTTGAATGATCACCCCAATATTTCCCAATTGGTTGTCCTAAACTTCGACCTTGCTCCATTTTCTAAAAAAATATTTCTTTACCTTATCCTTATTTTCGTTTTGAAGTAAACATATTGCAATTCGATAATCTGGAGCCTATTATAAGAAGAGACTAGTTTCAAGTTGTATCGTCCTTAAAACATTTTAATTTTTTCTTTAGACCAAGATGTTAGTCCCATTTCGGAAAACTTTCCGCTGCTTTTTTTTTTAATTCTTCACTTACAGAAGGAGTTACTCTCCCGATCACTTCAGTTAGCCGATCAAAAAAAAAAAAAAATAATAAACATTATTCTTAATCAACAGTCTCATATGTAATTAAAAATCCTTCAAAAATGCCGAAAATTAAAAGGATTTTTCTTTAAATTGTACTTCAGAAACCAGTACAAGTGCGTTTCTTTGTATGGAAGAAAAAAATGTAAGATATTATTTTCTTTCTTTTTTGAGTTCTTATGTAAAGTATCCAGATTAAGTCTACTTTAATCAGACATTAATAACCACCGTTACAAATGCTTAGCTTGCAAATTGCTGCCAAAAATTTTTTTTCTCCTTAAAACAGCATAAGCGCTTAACTGGTTCCTGAAATAAAAGGTTCAATTACAATTTAGGTATATGTTGAGAGGTTTCAAAATAAAAGCAACTCCCAAGGCAATTTCAGATCATTCAGAGTCATAATTTTAATCATTTTAGGGCGTATTTTTATACCTACGTAATTTGATTTTTCCATGTATGTTTTTTGATGTCCACAAGTTTTATGAGATTTTAACAATTTTTTATTTTGACAGATGCTTTCATAATATAAGTTCTAATGATGGCACCGAAGTCGGCTAAGGTGTCACAAAGAAGAAGCAAGTTTGTGATGTAAAAACGCTGAACTTGAAAAAATTAGCATTCGATTTTAAATGAATTTCTGCAATTTCACTGTAAAAACTACTAATCGATATTCAAAGGTGATGTATACGAAATAAAATAATTTGGCAATTTTTATTGGTGTGAATGTTTCGTTTTTTCTCATGAAAACATTATAACAGAATATAAAGTTATATAATTTTTGGAGTAGTAAAACCAATTTTTAACTTAATACTAGTAGTGATAAACCTGACAGATTTTATTATACTAAGTGAAAAATTGTTTCTGTTTTGTTCTGCTTTGGAATTTTGAACCGTCATATATTTGTTTTCATCTATGAAAATTTTAAAAGGCTAATAGGATAAAGTATTATCTAATCTATAATAATCAGTTTACAATAAAAACCATTCTGTGCAGTCTAAATACTGCACATATGGTGTGAAAAGAAGTTGATTTGTTACTAGTATTTCTGAAATAAAGTAGGTCCATATGCAACTTATAACATTAAAAAAAAGAAAACCATAAAAATATTCTGTTTTACCAGAAAAAGAAAAATAAATGCACTGAATTGCATGTGTAAAGTTAAAATAAGCTTAAAAGTTTAATGGATTGCATACAGCAAAACATTTCCCACGTTATGCTGCACATTTCAGCAACGAAATAATGCTGGAAGTGAAAAAAGCACTTTTAGTGAAGATACGATGTAGTATTTTCAGTTATGTATAAAAAACTTTCTAATTTTTAATACCTTCATGGATCAAAAAGGTTTGTTTTATGAAAACGCTATAACTGTTCTGAAAATAAAGCTTCAGACCATATTTTGCAATTTCCTTCTATTTGTAAATTTTTAAGTTTGCAATAGAGCTAAAAGTTTTTTGTATAAATGAAAATGCGCCACTTTTTCTTCTTTAACAGGTATTTGTTTTGTGTGCAAGGAAAATATCAATAAAACATATATTTAACAGCAGTTAATTATTTTTATGTAAAAGGCTTTTATATTTCTTTACTTGTCGCTTTTCATAGCCTAAAACATTTTTTTTTTGTTGTTGGAAAACTTTAGGAAAGGAACCGATTTCGTATGTAGGCTGATTTCTACAACTTACATACAAAATCAATTGCTTTACTTTTCTAAATTGTTCTTCAGCTGTAAAAGCAGTGATTTCGACTATGAAAAGAAACAATGATAGGGTGAAAAAACCCTTTTGCATAAAAATTGATAACTATTTATTTTATGGTTTACTGCTGTTAATTTTACTGTACAAATCATTTTTTAAACCGTATACTACTGCTGCTTTTATGGCGCAATTTAGCTGATTCCGCAGCATAATACTGCTAACTTTACAGTTTCATACTGTTAATTTTGCTGGGCAATTCCGTTAAAAAACAGTATATTACTGTTAATTTTACATATTATCTCTGTTAAATTTACATGTTAAGTCATTCCTAAAACAGTATATTACTGCTAATTTTACAGTTAGATACTGTAAGCTTTACAGGGCAGTTCCATTAAAAAACAGTATTTTACTGCTAATTTTGCAGTCAATCATTAATTTAACAGGGCAATTCCATTAAAAGACAGTATATTACTGCTAATTTTACAGTTAGATACTGTAAGTTTTACAGGGCAGTTCTATTAAAAAGCAGTATATTACTGCTAATTTTACAGTTTATCGCTGTAAATTTCACAGTAAAAGTCTGTTATAAAACAGTATATTACTGCAAATTTTACAGTTTAGAATTGTAATTTTTGCAGTTTTTCTTTGGAATGCGAGCTGCCAGTATTTTACTGTAAAAACAACAGCTTTTTTTTTTGCAGTGTACACGTTAGAGAACATAAAAAATGTTCTGTTTTTTATAGCTTTCTTTTTCATTTGAACTTTTAGGTAAGTTAAAGGTTTTGAGTGTTTTCCTTAAGCTTACTGATTCGTATCAACATTGTATTCAGGCTACTCCAGCGTGTTTTGAAATCGGTCATGCATTATCTCAATTTTTTCTAAAGTGCAAATTTCTGAGTTTCATTTTTTGTGACGATTTATAATTTTTACGCAATTTCCGAAATGCTGAACGCACGAAAACAAAAACCTCCCCCCCCCCCCGAATGAGAATACCTATTTATTCTCAGAAAAATTTACTTTAATTTTATTGTGTTTTTAAATGGTAAATCCATCGTTCATCATACGAGATACAATGTTTGTTTTGCTCTTCTTGCAGAAGTACGAAGACAGTGATTAAAACTTCAAAATGATGCTTGTGAAAATATTTGTTTTATGAGCAGCAAAAGTTAGGATTTTTCTATTAATCGATTGAATTAATAACGCTAAATGTCATGCGAGATCCAAGAACAGGATTTCGGAATTGGAATCCCTAATTGTTAGGATTTGATTTCATGAAATATATAATACATTCTGAAATTATGATGAGAAAAACCGTCCTGCTGACTATTGCAAAACTATCCTGCACTGCAAAAAAAAAAGCTGTTGTTTTTACAGTAAAATACTGGCAGCTCACATTCCAAAGAAAAACTGCAAAAATTACATTTCTAAACTGTAAAATTTGCAGTAATATACTGTTTTATAACAGACTTTTACTGTGAAATTTACAGCGATAAACTGTAAAATTAGCAGTAATATACTGTCTTTTAATGGAGTTGCCCTGTGAAATTAACAATGATTAACTGTAAAATTAGCAGTAATATACTGCTTTTCAATAGAACTGCCTTGAAAAACTTACAGTATTAAACAGTAAAATTAGCAGTAATATACTGTTTTAGGAATGACTTGACCTGTAAATTTAACAGAGATAATATGTAAAATTAACAGTTATATACTGTTTTGTAACGGAATTGCCCTGCAAAATTAACAGTATCAAACTGTAAAGTTAGCAGTATTATGCTGCGGAATCAACTGAATTGCGCCATAAAAGCAGCAGTAGTATACAGTTTTATAAATGATTTGTACAGTCAAATTAACAGCAGTAAACCATAAAATAAAGTTATCAATTTTTATGCAAAAGGGTTTTTCACCCTATCGTTGTCTCTTTTCATAGTCGAAATCACTGCTTTTACAGCTGAAGAACAATATAGAAAAGTAAAGCATTTGATTCTGTATGTACGTTGTATAAATCAGCCGACATACGAAATCTGTTCCTTTTCTAAAGTTTTTCAACAACAAAAATAATGTTTTGGGCTATGAAAAGCGACAAATAAAGAAATATAAAACACTTTTACATAAAAATAGTTAACTGCTGCTAAATATAGGTTTTATTGATATTAATTTCCTTGTACACAAAACAAATCAATGCCCCATCTCAATATTTTATAAACACCTGTTAAAGAAGAAAAAGTGGTGCATTTTCATTTCTACCAAAAACTTAGCTCTATTGCAGACTTAAAAATTTAGAAATAGAAGGAAATTGCAAAATATGGTCTTAAACTTTATTTTAAGAACAGTTATAGCTTTTTCATAATACAAAACTTTTTGATCCATGAAGGTAGTAAAAATGAGAAAGTTTTTTATATATAACTGAAAATAATACATCGTATCTTCACTAAAAGTACGTTTTTCATTATTGTAATGCTAAAATGTGCATCATAACGTGGGAAATGTTTTGCAATATGCAATCCATTAAACCTTTAAGTTTATTTTAACTTTATGCATGCAATTATGTGCATTTATTTTTCTTTTATGGTAAAACAGAATATTTTCAATGTTTTCTTCTTTTTTTAATGTTATAAGTTGCATTTGGATCTACTTTATTTGAGAAATATTAGTAACAAACTAATTTTATTTCACACCATATGTGCAGTATACAGCATTTAGACTGCACCGAATGGTTTTTATTCTAAACTGATTATTATAGATTAGATAATACTTTATCCTATTAACCTTTTAAAGTTTACATAGATGAAACCTATAAATATGTGACGGTTTAAAATTCCAGAGCTACTAAACAGAAACAATTTTTTACTCGGTATAATAAAATCTGCAGGTTTATGAGTACTAGTATTAAAGTTAAAAATTGGTTTTACTACGCCAAAAATTATATAACTTTATATTATGTTATACTGCTTTCATGAGAAAAAAATGAAACATTCACACCATTAAAAATTGCCAAATTATTTTATTTCGTATACATCACCTATAAATATCGATTAGTAGTTTTTACAGTGAAATTGCAGAAATTCATTTAAAACCGAATGCTAATTTTTTCAAGGTCAACATTTTTATATTACAAACTTGATTCTTCTTTGTGACATCTTTGCCGACTTAGGTGCCATCATTAGGCCTTATATCATGAAAGCATCTGTCAAAATAAAAAATGTTAGAATCTCATAAAACTTGTGGACACCAAAAAACATTCATGGAAAAATCAAATTACGTAGGTATAAAAATACGCCCTAAATGATTAAAATTATGAATCTGAATGATCTGAAATTAAGATTGCCTTGGGAAGTTGCTTTTATTTTTAAACCGCTTAACATAAACCTAAATTGTAATTGAATCTTTTATTTCAGGAACCAGTTAAGCGCTAAATCTGTTGTTTTAAGGGAAAAAAAAAACTGCTGTGCAGCAATTTGGAAACTACGCAATTGAAACGGTGGTTTATTAGTGTCTAATTAAAATAGATCTAATCTGAATACTTTACATAAGAACTCAAAAAAGAAAAAAGAAAGAACATAAGCTTACATTTTATCTTCCATGTCAAGAAATGCATTTATACTGGTTTCTGAAATACAATTCAAAAAAATCCTTCTAACTTTCGGTAGTTTTGAAGGATTTTGTAATACATAGGAGACCGTTGATTAAGAGTAATATTTATTTTTTTCGATCGGATAAGTGAAGTGATCGGTGATTGGGAGAATAGATATCTTAAGGATAATAAAACTTGAAACTAGTTTCTTCTTATAATAGGCTACAGATTATTGGATTGCAATATGTTTACTTCAAAGCAATAATTAGGATGCGGTAGAGAATTATTTTTTTAGAAAATGGAGCAAGGTCGACGTTTAAGACAACCAATTGGGAAATATTGAGGTATTCATTTAAAACAATGAATACTGCATCTAGCCTCTTTTAGCCCCCCCCCCCCTCCCCGAGTTGCTATAGTAGCACTAAAAACCGTAGATGTTTTTTCTTTCTTTTTCTTTTTTTTAAACTTATATTCCATTCCAACACTTGTTAACAGCTCGAGCTATGTTCAACTCATACCAGCTTCATATTCTTTTTCTTTGACAGCTGCCCATTATTAGAAATCTGAATATGAAACAATGTGTGATGTAAAATAATTATTTAGATTTCTGTACTTAATATGAAATATTTTACTTATAATTTTTTAAAGTATTTTTTTTCATATATTTTATTCCACAATTGTGTTATTATATTATTTAAATTTAATTTTTTGGAATTTTTTTTCTAAGTACTAAGGAATTGCATAAAAAAAATCATTTGAGTTGAAATAAAATAATACCGTAAGAGCATTCTATCTTATATCTGTCTTAATATTTTAGCATAATTTAAGATGTTTCATTTATATTTTATGTCTTTCAAAATGTGGACGCCCCCCCCCCCCCCCCCCCGTTTTGAACAGCTATCGATGTCCCCCATTTAATCCACCAGCGACTTTTTTTTAAAGTGCTACTTCTTTTGATAGGATTTAGACAATTTATCTTTAAGTTTTTCAGAATTTACCTGAAACCCGGAAGAAACAATTATATATTCCCAAAATCAAGATGGCTTAGTTAAAGTCAATTCAGTAAAAAGTGAAAATCGATTAGAAAAGTTGAAAGTTTTTAACAAAAGAATAAATCGACAAACATGTCAAGAAATAGATTAAATCTGATACTGCCAGTTCTAATCATTAAGAAATTGTAAGTCCACATTTGGCCCGCCGTCCTTGTTGTAAACAATGCTACTCTTCTTGGAAATGCTTGACAGAGGACCGCACCTTTTTTAACTGTAAATTTAAATATGCTCACATTTGCAAAATAACTGCTTTTTATTTGCATTATAATAAAAATAATCTATAATTTTGTTTGTTAAGTGTCACAAGTCTGAATATACGAAGAAAGTTTCATACGCTGTAATACATCGTACTTTAAACTCTAATCTTTATTGTTGCTCTCATTGTGAAGTTGACTTTAAATTTTGTTCCTTTAAATTTTTACAAACATACGTACAATAAATAATAAAGTACTTAACATTCTGATTTGGTTCCTTCAATTTTAATAACATGTAAAAACAAAGAATCAGTGCTCTAAAATTTACTGGAAAATAAAAATAAAAAATAAATAAATAATGAAATAAATTACGTTTAATTTAGCACTAGCAACAGAAATTTCTATATTCCGGTGATTCTTGAAATGATAATATTCAACTACACATAAAAGCCAATATTGAATTACAAGTTTAAAAAACCCAGACGTAAATGAATTGTATGATCCCTCACATTTAAATAAAAAAAAAATTTAGTTTATCTTGTTCCAATACATAGTTCTTGATTGTAACATAAAACCTGACAACGGGCACACAAAAATCAGCTTTAGGGGCCTAATATGGCACACAGACCGTAGGATAGGCTTTAGTGGCTAAGAACGCTCTAAAACTCAAAAGCATTTGCGATTACAAATTACATCCTAAAACATAAAAATATAAATGAAAAAGGTACTTATAAACTTCCAATACCGGCATTCATGTCACTAAGTGAATCATCGCAACATCGTTCAGACTAGAGGCTTCTTTGAAATTCCAAGCGGAACACAACCACGAACTGCCATCTTGATAAAATGAGACCACCATTCAATTCTGGTCACAAGTTACGTAGTTCTTTACATTTGCATACCACTAAACTCATAGAAATAATATTGCATTAGTGAATAAATTTAGATGAAGGAAATTCAGGCGGCTAGAATGAAATACTTTAAGACATAAATAAAAAAAATAGAAATATATTACAGGGCATTCCGTTTGTGTGCACAAATTGCAAGTTAAACATAATGGAATAATTGAAACATTTCAGAAAAAGAAAAAAAAAAAACTCTAGAAAAATATGTCATTGCAATTCAAGCTTTATGTAAATTTTCCCTAGAGAAAGGTTTTGTAAAACAATCAGCTACATTATTTTTAGTTTCAACAAATTGTATTCCAAATTCATTTTTATCAATTAAATTAATTAGGAAATAGTATCCCACATCAATCTGCTTAGTTCTGCAATTTACTATTGCAGAACTAGAAAAATCGATTGCAACTAGATTGATTAATAGTACTCTGTACTGTGACAATCTAAAATTCTGAACTCTTTTCGTAGCCAATTGATTTAAAATTCCTTTAACCCACATCCTTAGATTATTCACTAATGGAAATATACTCCGCTTCCATCCCCCCCCTTGAAATCCGGTCGCGTGATTCGAGGCGTAATCTGTATCAGAATGACAATGATTTATTCAATCTACAGACAAAATTTAGATTTCAGGGATGGACAAACCTTTCAGGTTGTCTCACAAATCTCTTCTTTTACATCCGCATATAGATACGCATTGCAAACATCTACATGGAAATGGACTCAATGTAGCTTATACACAAAAATTCAAAAGAAAGCTTCAATCAAAGAAAAGGAAATTACTAGAGAGAACACTTGCGAAAAGTACCCCCCCCCCCCACTTGGTGGGTATTTAAAATTACCAGTCTGGTCTTGAAGCGCATTATTTCATTCTGCTCATTTGTTTTTAAATAAAACAAACCATCTGTACCCTTTTTTCTTTCTAAAACTTTCATTCAGTGGAACCAATACGTAAACTTTTTTTTCTCATATCACCTGAATTTCTTGAGCAATTCCGTTTTGCCAATTTTAAATCTCGGAAATGTTAGCTTCTAGCATACTTGAATTATCCCCCCTATCTTCATAAAAATCCTATACTTTTCTTGAATTATCATCACAAGTGAAATTAAAATATTTTGTGTCATATTCAATGTTATTTTCAGAACAATAAACCTCGGCTTCACGATTCGGACTTTAGAACCGTCGTGTTAATAGAATAATACTTATCCCTGCATTCTTTATTTTTCCTTGTACTTTCTTTAATCCATTTAATTCTCAACATGCTATTTTATGATTTTCAGGATATTCTTCTTCTACTTCAGATTTACTCAGTAGTGAAATAAAACTGTGTCCCTCTGTTTCTCGTTCCTGGGGGGGGGGGGGGGGTTGCCCAGAATTTATTTTCATCGAATTTAACATTCAGCGTTTCTGTCCCTTCGCGATTTTTGAGATCCCAAATTCTGTAACCTTTCGTATGAAACGCATATCCTACCATGACTCCTTGTTGAGTTCTCATATCCAATTTGTTTATTTTCTGTTTTGGAAGTCCAATATACGAAATGCAGCCAAAAAAAACCCGGGAGTGTTTAATAGATGGCTTTCTTTCCCTCAAATAGCTCAAAATAGGTTTTGTTTAATAGATGGCTTTCTTCCCCCAAAAAGCCCAAAAAAGGGTTTGGTTTTTCCTTTTAAAACCGCTCTAGTTCGTAAGCAGTGGAAGTACATAGCTGCTTCGGCTCAAAACTGCTGAGGCACATTCGATTCATTTAAAAGTTTCCATTCATTGGAAACTGATGAGTTTCAAGATTATAAGAGTTTCAAATTCTACTGTAGTTCTCGAGCATCTACTTTTCTAAATGAGCATGTCCTTCAAAGCGAATAAAATATGACAAACAATGCATAATAATGTAAATATTCTACTTTAAATTTAAAAGCTGTAATTTTGACGAGAACGAAACACTGCCAGATCAGAAATGAAAAGCCGAAAATTTTAAAATATAGCCAGGCACGGCCTGAACTTAAATATGTTGGGAAGACGTATAATCTCAATTTGCCAAATGGAACTTAAATATTTGCCGATTAATAAAATACTGGTGAATGCACACATTAAGTACGCACAATTAAGTACAATATCTAATGAAATTTGGTCATTCGAAAATTTAAAAATTGCAACATTACAATTATGTCCCCCAAATTTGCCGAATAGCCAGACAAAATTTTCCCAATATGGCATTTTTGGGGAGGTCATAGAGACTTCCCGTGACCTCCACTTGAGTGCCTTTAAATATAGTTTCTAAAATTATTTTTACGTTCACAAGTTTCAATGGTACTAGTGCAATTTTCCTGAAGTAAAGCTTTAATTTCCTGCTGACGCAAATATAAAACTTTTAAAACACAAGGGTTTCGTGTTTGTATTTTAAGATGCTTATTTTTTAGGTTTTTTTTTTTTTTTTTTTGAGTTCTTTATTGATGATTTTTTTAATTATTATTATTTTACTTTCGACCGATAAGTATGAAAGCTGGCTCCAGATTTCAGAGAATTTTGAGTCGTTCAGACATCAGAGTATTGTATTTCCACAGTGTCAAATTCTTCAACAAAAAATATCAGTAAATTGTATACTGTTTGCATGTCTCTCTGTCTTGTTGTTATTTTATTTATTTACATTTTATTCATCGAATTATGTACAGAATATAAAAGCTACTGACGCTATGACGTAAAGTTTTTCAATAAAATGGTTAAATGCAACATGTTAAAGAATTTATTAATTACTGAACATAAGAAAGAAAAAAAAACAGAAGAAAGAAGTCAATCGCGAATTGCTGAAAATTCACTAGAGAATATAAAAATTTAAATTTTAAGTACGGACATAGTATATAACACAAAATGTAATCGTACACAAAGTTTAATGTTCTAATAACTTTAAATACGATCAAGAAAGGAATTGATTTATTTTTAAATAAAATTTGAGTTTCAGAAAATGTTTAAAAACTATCACACGTGCAGTAAAATATTCAGAATCACAACAACTACTCAGATTTTTGCTAGAAAGCAATCGCTGCAACTTAGCAACTATAAGAAATTGCAAAGTCAGCATCAACGAATATTGGGATACGAATTGCGATTTCAAAATAAACTGTTATTTTACATATATTCTCGATGATAAAGAAAACTATATTTTGAAGAAAAGGAAATGAATAATATAATCAGCACTTACCTTTAACTTGGATTAAAGTTGAACAGTCCTGCCTCAGCACACCCGAATCATCAAAAAACATGGCTGCCAATATCTTGAATTCATTAGTTTCTGTTCCCGTATGAAAGAAACACCTTTTGCGCATCGTTTTGCGCAATCTAAAGTATTTTTACAGTTTTTCTCTGTTATTTGGCAGAGCAGTATTAAACTGTAGGAAAAAGCAGTATATTACTATAAAAACAACAATTATTTTTTGCAGTGTGAAAATAAAGTATATAGATGTATATTACGCACATAAAATCTTTTTAATTAAGGACGTATACAGCACAACTCAACATTTTGTTCAATTTTCATTGGAAATTAATTGTTTGACATCAAAAGTAAAAAAACAAAAATACCGTAACTTAAGAAAAACACTTCAATTTTTGTTCTTTGACTTAACATCTTACTCTGCCTTATAAAGATTGTTTGTTAATTTAATATGTTTTCCTTGAGAAAAAATGTATTTGCACTATCTTTACGTTGGGTGTCTTTAAAACTTTTAGTTTCACTCAACTATCACCTATACTTAAACTCTTTCGGATTCATTGGAAATCAAAATTGGATCACTTTGGTGAGAAAAAAATAAGTAGTTATTTTTGAAAAGGGAAAGTCCCCAAAACGGGATAGCTTATCTATTCTTCGCATTATTTCTTATTGTGTACAAGGTACATTCCAAAGTTAGACGTCATTTAAAAGAATACACAGTTTCATTTACTTAAAATACTTTTGTCACATTTGTTCAATAATATTTATGGGAAAAATACTGGTTTGACGTAGTCTTACACGATCCCGTTTTAACCTACCAAGGGTGGGTTAAAAGGGATAGGGATTTGTATGTTATTAGGTTTTTCCTAATTTTACCTTGAATTTAGTTTTTAGGCTAAAATAGGCTACGTTTTTATAGGAACAAACTTTTAATTGTAAATTTGAAAAATTACACAAAACTGAAATCGCATAAAAATGTGTCGTCTTCTTCTTCCGCTTTTGGAACATGCATTTCGAGTATTGTATCCTGCCTTCTCCAGATTTCGCTTCAAGATACAGAGCGTTGCAGAAAATACATGCTTCATCTTTTTCAGCTTCATCTTCTGCAGACAACGACATCCAACCTTGGCTATCTGATGATTTTTTTTTTTTTAGGTTTTCTTATGTTAGGTTCATTTTTTTCGATTTTTGCAAATGATGATTGTGATTTTTTTTTTCAGTGTTCAGAGTAACATTTTTTAACTTTATGTACCTGTTTTGCATCTCCACTTGGTTTTCTTTTACACCTCGTTTGTTTTGTCTTCGGAACATTCAAGAGACTTTGGCAGCCCTTTTTTTCAGCTTTTGAGTTCTTTTTCTTTTTTTCCCACGCTCTTCTTCCAACTCAAGTTTATATGGGCTTCCTGTTATGTGATTGCTGTGTTCCGTCTTCTCCTATTGTGTTTATTTTGATTTCTTGGTCCAATCACTCGTGGTGGAGGTAGAATTTCTTTGGGTGACATAGAAAGTTGCAGTGAAGGACGATAGTATAGGCCAAGTCCTTTGTTTCCTGTTGAAGTGAACGATTGGATAAGTCCTGCGATTGTGCGAGTGTTATCGGTGCTCCCATCACTAGATGATTCATTCAATACTGTCTCTAGTGGTTGTGAGGACTGCAAACTCTGATGCTATAACTGAACTTGAAGATCCTTCGGATCCGGCCTCATTTTGTTGCAGATTTAAAGCTTGTTGGAACGTCATGTTCTGACTATCCGGCAACGGTTGATCTGTTGGAAGAGAAGGGGCGAAGAGATATTCACAGGAAAGACATCTGGGTTATATGAAAAAATGCCTGTTTTCCTGAACCCATTCACATCAGTTTGGACAAGAGCTGATCGTTGAAATGCTGCGTTGATTTTCTGGGGTTTATCTTTGTAAAAGCCGCCTCTCTAAAACAGATTTTTTTAAAAAACTCAACATTTTTGAATTTAAAACTTAAATTTTCGGTCATAACATTTTTCTGACTTAGTTTTAACCTATAACTAAATTTTGTACATAATTCAGGCCAATTATTTGTGCCTCAAAAGTAAAGTAAATTATTTTGTTTCGAAAATATAATTATTTAAAACTGAAATAAATCGTTGTAATTGACTATACATATTTTATTTTATCACTTATTTCAATTAAACTAAGTTAAACACATTGCCAAAACATTAATGGAAATGGTCGGATAAAACGGGACACATCAAAATTGTATCCCGTTTTGGGCACCCCAAAAGTGTCCCGTTTTGCCCGACCGTGATGCTTTTGACTTTATAAATGGCTGACCCCAGAACCATCACACACTAGCAACAGTTAAATACATGAAATTGTTGTTAAAAGAGCTATGAAAAAAACACAGTACTTACCGGAATTGTTCCGAAGGGCGGAGACGCACAAAGACGGTTGTTCTGCAGTCGAAAAAAGTACAAACTTAGTAAAAATCTCACTTGAAAACTTTTAAAAAATATTTCTTTGCGAAACACGTGGCTATAGCGTTAAAAGATCAACTGAGAATGCTGTCAAGGCGATCGGGTATTAGTTTAGCCTGTCTCCCGCGAGATAGCACACACCAGTCAGGCTTCGAAGCTCAATATCCCGTTTTGCCCGCCTATCCCACTTTGGGGAACTCTCCCCTATCTGCTGGATGTGACTTACGAAAATCTCAATAATGAAACTCAAAAAACCTTATAAATCATGTAAATAGATTGCACGGTTTTTCAGTTTTGTGTAACAACAAATTTTTCAGCGCACAAGTAAAAGTTTCTTTTTTTTTTTAAATTTTATTTTGAAAAAGGATAGAGTACATAAATTATTGGATGGAAAAGACGTAAACTCTTTAAGTGAAAAATGATACAAGTATCTATTCACTAAATCTGTAAAAAATAGGGTAGAGCGGGACCCGTTTACGCGGATTTTTTTCAATGAATTTTCTAATTTTTATGGTTTAACTTAGGACATTTTAGACATTGCGATTTTATGAAGCAGTTAATGGAGTGAAAATTGGTATGTTCAGTTGTTGCTCAGCTTGTGTTTTTAACCGTTAAAAAACTTATTTTTGAGTCCAAGTCGGTTGCGTAAATCTGCCCCGGACACGGGGCAAGTGTACGCATATTTATTTTAACACTTAACGTGGTTATGTTAATGTTTTGAGCATAATGTCTTAACCATCGCTAAAATAAAGTAAATATATTACAGACTGAATAGTGTATAAAGTTGAAGCTCGAGGGGCATGGCATGAAGACAGCACTATATGGATGCTTCACTAGCCAAATCGACTAACTCCATAAAACCAAAATTCGAGAAAAGTTATGAAGAAGATAGTGTTATCCATAGGAGTGAACGGGCCCTCATGTTACATTTTCTGTCATCGCAGGAACAGAAATGTACTGAACCAAAAGTTTAATATAAATTCACTTTCTAAGCATTGATTAAGCACTAGTATAGCCGAAACGAGGATTTTTTTAAAAGGTGGAGTTAATCTATTTGGCAACTGAGGCATCCATATGATTGTAAGCCATAATATACGAATATATAACTTAAATAAAAATTAAATGGAAAATTTCAAAACTAAATAGCCGGAAAATACTAAAAATTTTTGAGACAATGTGGAGCGAAAAATGTGTCAGGGGCACGTTAAAGTAAGACACAGTAAGAACCATCGTAAGGGTGCTCTAATGTTCAACGCGTAAACTTGCCCGGTCGACAAGTTTGGATTTGTTTTTAACGTTCAAAAAAAATTAATAACATTTCAATTTATACAAATACAATTCTGAAAGAAGAATAAAATTCTGCTAATTTTTATATAGTTGCTTTTTCTTAACTAATTTTTATTTATTTATAATAAGCTTCAAAACGTTCAACACAAAATTTACTCAACTTGGTAAAAAACAGATTACTCTTTCTGCATGCTGGACCGAGGCTCGTGTAATGCTCAAAAACTCGTGAGAATATTTGCTAGGGAGTAGCATCAATCTGTTATGACTGTTGGCTCACCAGTTATAATTCGTTTTGAAAAACGGGCACTGCGTAAATATGCCCCGGTCTACCCTACTGAAACTAACACCAAAAAATGAAACAGATTAATTAATTAAAGTCCTTTGGTAATTACTTCTCAAAAATAGAACAATATGCCAAAATTCACCGAGGCAAGATTCCGCCAGCATTTTAACAGTATTAAAACGTATATTTAAAGATTTATTAAGCAAATTGGTAATGAAATTCTAAAATCATTCTTTAAATAATACATACCAAATATTTTTCAAAAAATGACACAACTTAAAAGAAAATTGTGTAAATATAAATGTTAGTAGAAAAAGGAATAAATTTAGAGTACGTCATCTAGTTTCATTTCTGTCAATTACATTGATAATTTTAGTGAACTATTAATTTCGCTAGAGAAAATAGAACATAACGAAGAAGCTAGGTACGTATTGCACTTCATAATAAATTCCTTCTACAACATCGTAAGAATCTGCTTCGTACAAGGAACAAGATAACTAAAAGTTATGAGGATCAGCATAAAAAGATCATAAATGTAATTTTCCTCTGTGTGTCGTTGGCCGCCTAAATTAGAGTTACATTTACACAGGCTCTCGTCGCACACATCAGTACACACTGAAAATAAAGGTCGAACAACTTGCTTCTGAGTTGCGTGTTAGGAAACGCGGAGAAATTTAATGCGGGGCCCTTTATTTGGGGCTGGAGTTATCTCCGAAGCTATAACTAGCTGCGATTCATTGAATTTAACGGGTATTTTATGCGGCTTCTCCAGCCGCTTCTTGCCCTAACTGAATTAACTCTTGTTAACTCCTAGGAAAGCAAATGAGAAGAAAAAAATGGAAAATACTTGATCTTCAAGATAAATTCTGCCTTTCCCTCCAAGGAATTTTCCTCCAGGGTATTCAGGTGATTAGTAACTCAGTAGTTCGACAAGAATTCTACTTTTAAATATCGCTCCGACTATGGCATATATATACTCGTATATAGGAGAGCGTTGGACAAGTTGAGACAAATTTCATGCTTTATTTATTTTTTCAATTTATTTACACATTTTTCTCCGTAAATTGGCAAAACACAGCGATATGCTTTCATTCTTTGCGCATTTAGCTATGCTACATCTAACTTATGAATATTATCCCTTTATTTTATAATGATTTTTTTGAATAAAAGTATCAAGTTTATCAAACTTCGCAACATAGATTTGATACCAATGTGAAACATCTTATAAAATGTAATTAAGGAAATTCAAAAGAACATCATAACCGAAATATTAAAGCTTTCTATTTTGCCGAATGACATTTTACGTGTAAAAAAGAAAAAACATAACTGATAAATGGAAATACAAGGTTGAACAATTAGTTTCCGATTTTTGTCATAATCGGAAAGTACTAATTCATGTCTCCAGTAAATAAATGTATACGTTTTTGAGTCGTTTCTGCATTCAATGTGTGCCCATTTTGTACATGAAATACACTGTATCCAATCGGTTCCTGGTTTTGAATTAGAATAGGGTTTAAAGTAGACAAAACTAGGTGTCATTCTCTTCTTTGGACTCAATTTTGTCCCACATTATTGTTTTTTTTTTTTCATTTATATCTTAACCACATTTTCGTTTTAACCACGTTATTCAACGTTTACTTGCAATTTTTTTTTACACTAATATAATCCTCCGTTTCCTTCTGTGGTGTTTTATTTCCTGTGGTGTTTTATTATTCTGTGGTGTTTCATTATATTTTTTTTTCTTCCCTTCTTCGATGTTTTATCCATGTATCAGTCATTTTCGGATGCATGTTTGCAATAGCCAGTATATCATACGCCAGTAGTTCATCATATTTTGGGAGTTAGTCCACAGCTCATTTTCGAGGGACGTATTATTTATTTTTAAATCTGAAATTTTAAGTTCTCTGAAAACATATTTTAGGCTTAGCATAACAAGTTGTGACAATTGGGTCATTACATTCATTTTTTTTTCTAATACATCCTAAATGGTGTCATACTGTCAATTTTATGAGCAATAGCCGCTTATTTAAAGTCGTCGTTTGTGTTTTGTAATCTTAATATGCTTTAACAAATATCTGAATTAAAATTTTTCCTTGATCCGTCTTCATTTGAAGTTCCGCACCATTTTCCTGTAATAAGAAAAATCAAGTGATATATTTCGATACATTGGGGTGTGTTGATACCATAGATGCAGTAATAACTAGACACACAATGAGAAACCGATTCCATGGGCATCCGAGTCCAAATAGAAAGAGGGCAAGCGTCCTAATAGCGCATGCGAACAAACAACTTTTACCTTTGCTTACGAGAACGCAAACGCTTTTGCACGCTTATTTCAAGATTTGCGCTTTCAGTGGTGGCTTGTGGCTGCCGCTAAGGAGTTCGAATTTATACTAGATCTTTTGTTGATACAATGTATAAATATGTACTAGATCTATTTTTAATACAATGTATCAATGCGCCCATAGCAAATGTAATGACTTGCCCACACTGCACACGTGACGTTTAAGTTAACCTAACTATTAAATTAAGAAGGCTATAAATACGAAGTTATTAATAATTACTCATCCTTTAGTAGATTTTTACAGGATGTGACAATGGACTACCTGGAATTCGTTTTCTTATTCACAAATCCACTCAAAGTCATGTCTTGTAAAGTACTTTTTACTAATAAAAACAAATGTTTGGTCACGACATTCTGGTGAGTGGTTCTATAACTGTAAAAAATATCACGCACTGAATTGAAGTAAACTACAACTTCCTTTCTCAGGGGTTACCTGAGCATGCACCTTTGGTGACTCCATCTTCTGTAGCATCACTATCCTATACTTGTATATATATCTATATAAAACAAACCCTGTGGCACGACAGCATAACAGGGCCAAGGCCTACTGTGCCCAACTCAGTTTTCCTGACAAGGGGCTCTGGGGTGCAAGGCAGTGGACCGTGGTAGCCCGATCGGTAGAGTGTCGGATTCGGGGTCGGAGGGTCCTGAGTTCGAACCTCGATGGTCGAAGATCTACCGTCGTCATTAAAGGGGACTGGGCGACGTTAAATATACTCGTGGTCTCAATGTCCTCCAAGTGAAACGATACCTCTGGGGGTGCTAGCACCAGGAAGCTATTAGCTCCTGGTCTAGTTCTAAATTCTCAATAACTGTTCGATCCGGTGATGGTGCTGCCATCTATCGGTATAAAAAATAATGGAGGCAGGGCACTTAGTATGCAGTCCTCGACATAAATACAGTTGTAGTCAGTTGTGACTAGGAATCGGGTGCAAGGCAGATGTTCCGTTTAGGTGGTCGCTAACGTGGGATGCCAGTGTTTGGTTCCAAAGATAGCTTGGTACTTATTTTATCGACCCACTGAAGGGATGTACGGCTGATTCAATCATGCCCAACCCGGAATAAAACCCGGGCCTGTGGCGTGGGAGCACGAAGTGCTGCAACTGAGCTCTCTCTCTCTCTCTCTCTCTCTCTCTCTATATATATATATATATATATATATATATATATATATATATATATATATATAAAGACACAGGGTCTTTGTTTCTTTGTTTGTACCCGATGGCCGGAAGACCCCATAGCACCTGCAGCCCTGAAACTTGACCTCGTAACGACATACGTCGAAACGTACCTCGTGAGTTTGCTCCTCGAAGTCGAAATTCTAAATTTCGAATTAGTTTTTTCATATAATTAGGCTAAAATTTCACGCTTTTCGCCTATTTAGGGAATACGAAATCCCCCCCACAGCCTAACATTATATGTAGTTGGAAAGGGTTTTCATTTCTCAACAAGAACATGTTTGATACATTTCTCTTAATTAATTAGAACAGGAGATATAAGCGATTCTAGTTCAACCAATTTTCAAGGTTAAACTTGATTTGTGTTTCTGCAGTGACGCCATCTTTGGTATACGGATGAAATGTGTTTCTGTAGTTGCGTACAAAAACCGAACGTGCTCCAGGGACCTGCACGTCAAAGCCCGAATTCTAAATTTCGACTCGAAAATTTTGAATGAATTTTTAAACACATCGTTGAAAATTTCCATCAATTCTTGAGTCGGCCAGCTTGCACAGTACACATGCGCAGAAGACCGGACAAACGAACTCTATTTTTCACTCAGAATATAACTCGAACTGCTTAAAAATCAAATCGACCTTCAGACCGCAGAGAATTTTTACAGACAGGAAAAAAAAATCTATTCCTCAATTCGAGCAATGAATTATCCCGCTTAGAAACATTGCAAAAAAAGGAAGAAGGTGGCGTGATGTAACCCTACGCAATTCGTCAGCAATAAATGCAATTATCATAACAATTTTTGGTAAAACATCTTAAAATACTTACTCACACAATGAAAGACGAAAAGATAAAATATTTCCTTCAAATGAAAGCCGAGACTGAGTTTTAAAAGATGCTTAGACATTTTTGGGAAAAAGGGCCTGCGGCGAAATATAACGCTTTGTGTTAATATAACGCTTTCATCTGCTAGAGCGTCGGCCATCTTGCGCAGTACACATGCACAAAATACCTGAGAAACGAATTCTAGCTTTCACTCAGAATATTACTCAAACGGCTTAAAAAATCAAATCGACTGCTAAACCGCAGTGAATTCTTGTGGAGGTAAAAGCAGATCTAATCTTCAATTCGAGCAATGAATTAAAATGCTTGGAAAAATTGCAAAAAAAGAAGACTGTGGCGTAATTTAATCCTATGCATTAAAATATTCGACCGCAATAAAATGTAGTTCTCCTAGCAGTTTTTGGTAAAAACCTCTCAAACTAATAACTCAAATGGTTAAAGACGGAAATATAAAATGTTTCCTTTTAAATTAGAGCCGATGTTGAGTTTTAATCGATTGTTTGAAAGTTTGAAAAAAGGGCCTGTGGCGAAATTTAACGCTATTCTAAAAGGTTTCGTCTGCTATAAAAAGCTAGTGCCCGCGTTGTTTTTAGTAAAATCTGCAAAATAATTACGCAAACCATGAAATACACTCTATAGCAAGAAAATCGAGGCACCAAGAAGCAATCATCCGATTGCTTTGAAATTTCGTATGCATGAGTGTTTTGATCAGACATGCAAATGATTAAAATTTGGTGCTCAATGAGTGAATTGTTTGATTTCCAGGGCATCGGAACTGCGCATCCCGCAGAAGTATATAAGGAGCAGTTCTTCAACGGTTGTTAAAACTTTCTGTTTGATTGCGATTCAGATTACCTTCATCAACTTAAAAAATGCCTCGCCGCAGGTTTCGTGCTCATTACGAACAACTGTCAGAGATTCGGAGAGGTTGTATCATTGGATTGAAAGAGGCCGGTTGGACAAATCGGACAATCACTTATCATTTGAGTCGAAGCGATGCGGCGATTCGAAGATGCTGTCAAGAATGGGTGGAAAATGGCAGAGCTCAGCGTTAGGATGGTAGCTGTCGACCTAGGGCCACAGCAGTTCGTGAGGCAAGAGTGATTGTCCGATCAACTTTCTCAGCGCCTTCTTCATCTCTATCAACCATCAGACGCTCAACCCAAACATCAGAGTCAATCATGACACTTTACAGATGTTTGAGATAGCGAAACCTACGCTCGCGCCGATCGTAATGCCACCTGCCACTGATGCCTGCACATTGCCGAGCCAGATTACAGCGATGCATGGTTCGATCAGGTTGGAATGATGCCTAGTGGACGTATAGTTTTTAGCGACGAATCCCGCTTCCAACTGAGTACTGACGATGATCGAAGACGTGTTTGGAGACACCCCGGACAGACGGAGGGATTCTGCTTTTAGTTTTGCACGCCACACCGGCCCCCAACAAGGCATTTTGGTCTGGGGTGCCATTTTCTTTGATAGCCGGGCCCCTTTGGTCGTAATTAGAGGTACACTTGCTGCACAGCAGTACGTCGATGACATCCTAAGACCTGTTTTGCTACCGTTTCTTTTGCAGTACCCTAGGCTGGTTTTTCAGCAGGATAATGCCAAACCACATACTTCAGGTGTTGCTATGAAGTGTCAGCAAGATTTTCAAACACTTGCTTGGCCTGCCAGATCGCCAGGTCTCTCTCCCATCGAGCATGTCTCTCATCGAGCATGATGGGAAGGTAATTGCATCTGGCACGGAATGTTGATGACCTCGTTCGACAATTGGAGCGAATTCGGCAGGAAATACCGCAGGACACTGTCCGGGAGCTTTCTCAGTCTATGTCACGCCACGCTTCAGCTTGTATCTAGGCTAGAGCCGGGTCGACACCTTATTGAACTTGTTACTGTAACTCTGACATAAATTATTCAACTGTGCTGAAATTTTAATCATTTACTATTCCGTACATTGTCTTCTAATAAAGCGTTTTTTGTCTCAACCGGACAACTCCTTCTTGGTGCGTCGATTTTTTTTTGTCATAGAGTGTACTAAAAAGGATAAAGGTTTTTTTTCGAATTTGAGGCCCAGATTCAGTTTTCATCGATGATTAGAAACTCAAATCTTTTAACGCCAAAATTATATGTTTTTTAGCATCAAAAGAACTTCCTTGCCCTTCTTCATGCTGGCTGCAGAATGTTTTAGCACGGGCATTGCCGGACCGGTACACCTAGTATATATATATATATATATATATATATATATATATATATATATATATATATATATATATATATATATATATATATATATATATATATGCAATTGATCCTAGAATGCACTAAAAAAAGTTTCTTATAACCCGAATTGTGATTACAGTTTGTAGCATTAACACAAATTTGTGACACTCTAAAGATTAGAAGAAGCACAAATTTGCAAATTACAGCAGACACGTGTACATCCGACAGTCCGACTTTTGTCGGATGTCTTTTCATCCATAAGCTCATTATTTTTTGAAAAAGGCGTTCCCTGTAACGCCGAAACACGTGTCTGCTGTAATTTGCAAATTTGTGCTTCCTCTAACGTTGTTTTGTCTTACTTTACTGTTCAGCAGAAAGGTATTTATTTATCTTACTCTAAAGATGTTTTGTCATATTGTATTCTATTTTACTCAAAAGTACTTCTCTCTCTTTACTCCTTACTTCTTTAAGAAATATGAACTTTTTTTTTCTTATAGTTGAAAAAAAAAATATTTTTTTCATTAATCAAACTTTATTAAAATTATGAAATAATATACCATTTTTAATTTTTTTTTGTAATATGTATGCATCTTGATATTTTCATTTTGTGAAATATTAAAAAGCTTCTGAGAGGAATCTTTCATTTTGTTCTATAAGCCTGGTTTTTATGATTATTTGTTGCATGTTTTCAAGATAATTAATATGCATATGAAATGCAAACATGAAAAGAAGCGCAAGATTTATTCCTTATTCATCAAAGCAACGAGTGTTGAAAGAGGGGAAAAAATGACCAAGAATTCGTGTTACACAAATGATACGCAATTATGCTCCTGTAGTGGCAAAGCAATCACCCCATTTTTTTCTCCGCAACAAGGATTCTCGGATAACAAGCTTAGCTATTGCTTATTTGTGTTTGATCCCACATGACGTCATGCTTTCCTGAACAGCGAGAGTGCGGATCGGTTCAATTGATTGAAGTTACAAGGCTTTAAGCATTGGGTACTATCACCTGTGTGTGTTTCATGGTTGATAACAATGACATAAGTAACAAATGAGAATGTAGTGTCTGTCTCATACACGTTTTTTAATAAATAATTAAAAAAAAAATACTTTACCTCCTATGTAGTTTTCTGAAACTTACAAAAATGTTCCGTAATAAATAAAGGTTAAAAAGAATGAGTTGAGTGCGATAATGTTATGCCTTTACATATACAGTCAAGCGCACTTATTAGAATATCGGTTAAAAGAATATCCCGCTTAATGTAATACATTTTCAATGTACCAAACCATTGATCTCTATGATTTTAATCCCGTTTAATGGAATACCCCCCCCCCCCTGCTAATTAGAATAATTTTCTGTGGAAAATTGGCTATTCCATTGAGCGGGCTCGACTGTATGCAGCTCAAAATACTTTGCTTAATTATGCTTCACATATACTTTTTTCTATTTCTATTTCTATTCAAGAGTCACAACTGACTACAACTGTATTTATGTCGAGGTCTGCATACTAGTGCCTTGCCTCCATTATTTTATATACCGATAGATGGCAGCACCATCACCGGATCGAACAGTTAATGAGAATTTAGAACTAGTCCAAGAGCTAATAGCTACCTGGTACTAGCACCCCCAGAGGTATCGTTTCACTTGGAGGACATTGAGACCACGAGCATATTTAACGTCGCCCAGTCCCCTTTAATGACGACGGTGGGTCTTCGACCAGCGGGGATCGAACCCGAGCCCCTCCGGCCCCGAGTCCAATGCCCTACCGATCAGGCTACCACGGCCCCACATATACTTTTAATACGTTAATTTAACACAAATTAATACATTTTTTTATATTGTACTAAATTCACAACTTACAGTAAAAACATGTTATTGAAATTATTGTTTCGCACAAATTCACGCGCAATATGTCTGTATCAAATGATAGAGAAATTAGAAATAACTAAGTTATTCTCAACATGGCATAAATTCATTAATAAATTAATCGCTGTGTTGAGTAATGCATTTAATATATTTCAAGAGGTCCGAATTTCAGATTTGTAATCAACTCATACCAACCCTACTATTTCCATTGTCATGTGTTTAAGATAAACTTACCCGGATGTCCTAAAAGATTGTCTAGAACTCTGTTGTTTTCTCTATCTGCTAATGTTTATGTCTTTCTCTTTTTTTCCTCTTCTGGTCATACTCTTTGTTTCCCGTCCCCTCTTTTTTTTTCGAATTTATTTTTGTCACCAAGTAAAACAATACTCCAAAATGAATCAGTTCAGAATTTTTAAGTTAAAATAAGTTATGAGTGTGGTAACATCGGTTCATATAGGTACTGAAAATATTTTAGAAACTGAAAGCATATTTTTAAAACAGAATATATGCATATAATGCCAGTTAATAAGTATGGACACTGTGAGAAAAAAAAAATCAACATCTTAAGTTGCTAGAAGTACACTCTTTGTTAAAGCAAATCACATATAACTCTTTATTAATGAAAAATACTAGAAAACACACATAATTTTTCATTTATTGTTCTCATAGTTCCACTACATTGTTATGCAGCAATGTTCTTGTGATTTGTCAAAACAAGAATACCTTACAATTTAGAAAAAATTATTAGTGAAAAATATTATATGTTTGAGATAAGTAGTGTAATTATCCAAATTTCCGGGCGCAATGGAACAGAAGAAAAGTGGCGCTGTAACGACCGATTACGAAAAACAAAAGTAATATGAGGTGTTAAATCACAGAAAGCAACACATTTCATAACTAGAGTTCAATATGTGCACTCATTGTTGCTCGTATCACATATGAAAGGTACTGAAGTTCATCCCGTGTTCCAGACAGTATGAACTGAGGAACAGTTTGTGCTACTTGGGCAATTCCTACCTTTAGATCTTCAATGCTAGCAATGCTACAAAATTTGACACAAATGAACAAAAGAAAAATAATCGTGAACCTATGAAGTATTCTTGTGCAAAAATACCTCATATTAATATTGTAATATATTGCTTTTCCATGACTTTTTAAATGAACTGTCAAGGACTTTCCGGACACCCTGTTTTGTACATAATTATTCACATCCTGATATCGGCTGAAATGAAAGTAGATTCTTTAAAAATCTTAAAAGTTTTATACTTCTAATGAGCAAACGCTTTAGGAGCAAAACTTCTCAGCTTACAAAATTGTAACTAAAGACAGTAATACCATTTGGTGGTTAATGGATACGTAATTTGGAGTACGTACAGTAAGTGATTGAAGTTGACTGTTCATCTCGTTTTAAAGAACTGATGAACGTTGCTTTTGATTGATCACTGATTAAAAAGCGTGATTGAACAAATAAATCTGGATTAGCTCAGTTATAGCTTGCCTAAAAAATGCAGTTTCGCCCTTGTTTTGGTCTCGTAAACCTGAAATAGCTTTAGCAGCGCAAAAAGGCAAAGAATCTCATGAAGATGCAGAACATATTTTCGGACTAATAGCCAATGTATTTACAACTAACGTTTTAATTTATAAGGCTTGTCCTGATGGTATTTAATATCATAAACAATATTACGGTCATCGGAGACAAAATAAATAAAAAAAACATTTGGAAAATAGTTGCGACAAATGACATTACAAAATCTTCGTGGTTAAAAAGAGTCAGTCTTTCAAACTAGAAATTTCTAAAATAAATTCAACCAGCTACAGTAACACTCGCTTATAACGAGCCCCGATTTAACAAAAAACTGGATTTAGCGAGGAAATCGGGAAGATTTGGTTGGTACAATGTTAAGTCGATGGGAGCATAACACTCTTTTAACGAGCAAACACCGCTTGAAGCGAGCAAAGTATTTTTGCTATTCATAAAATATCTATGGATATGACATACAGCTCTGCTGATTCTTTCTTAGAAAAATTCCTTTGACTCTCTGACGTCATCTAAAATTTAGTGATAAATCATAACATCCTGAGAAAAAAATCGAACGGTAATTTTTTAAAATTATTATTTGTGGAGTAGAGAAGTATTTGAACACTTGTTTTCAGGAGACCGAAGGGGGCCAGAGATTATCAAAATGAAGAATGAATACATGTAGAGGCGTAGAGGTAAACAATATGGGTGCCCGGGAAAGTCATTTGTGACAGACCCAAAATTTCTGTGCACGCCCGTGTTGACGCTCATATGCTACCACTTCCTATGTATACTTCTTTTGTAGTTAAAATTCAAACAAATGCAGTTATAAAAAAAATAATTAAAGCGACGACAGTAATGACGAAAGTTAAGAATTTAAAACTGAACCACCTTCAACGTCAAAGACTTTTGATGTGAAGAAAAACTTTTTCGAAGTCAGAGGTGCAAGTGTCGATTTTCTTCGGGTGCACAAAAAAGATACAATCGAACAATACGGCAGTTCAAAGCGAACTAACCAGCAATAATAACAAATAATAATACGGAATACGCAAGTGCATGATTTTTAGAAAATTTTTCTATCTCGTTTTTTTACGATTACTCGGTTTTAACGAACAAATATCGCAGTCCCTTCGCGTTTGTTATAATCGAGTTTGACTGTATTGAATAAGTAAATAGTTTTCGCATCTGAATGGTTATTGTGGAGCATGATTTGGGGAAACAAAATGATGTAATGAAAAGAATATTTAATTTAAAACCTAAATTGAAAATTTATCTTAAAAAACAAAGAAAATCAACGGCATTATACATTTTCAACTGTTAATGGCATTGATGTAATCAACATCATATGGTCATTTCAAGAGGTGAATTGTGATGCCTTAAAGGCATAAAAAACAAATGTGTCAATATAAAAACAATTATTATGTTTATTTAGGCACTATGAGTCAACACTGGTTCTTTAGTGTACTAACGTAAAATAAAATTTTACATTATGTGCCACGTTATTGTTAGTTGCATTGATAACGTTTCTAAGGTTAAACGCACTTAATTGCTTTGGACGTAACATTTGGAAACTTACGAAAGTTTCTTCACAAATATAAAGAAAAAAAAAAGCAACGTTAAAACTTCGTATGCCGGGGAAAAAAGGAAACTGGTTGCTATAAAATCACGTGACCAAGCGAGCCAATTAATGTCACCAAAGTGCGAGATAAGCGGTTTCAGGAAAGGACACTTGAAATCTTCAGACATTGATACTTTAGCTGGCGGAGATAGCTCTTAAAAGAAATTTCTTCGTTTTTATCTTAGAGCAATTACAGGCTTTCGAAGTGACTCTTAAATAAAAGGACTCGCCTAAAGTTTTTAAAGCTCTCCTTTGATCCAAATCCTCTTACTTTCTTGCGCTGCAATTTTATCCTTTTTCGGTTGAAAACAACAAAATAATGACAATTTTGATCTTCCTCTGTCTCTCTCTCAAAATCACCTTAACAAATACACACCCAAAAAATGAAAGTCGATTTTTCAAATCTCACACCCTTTATACGTTGTTTTATGACAAAACAATCAAAAATCATTTTCAAATAATTTTACTAATGCCAACCCATTCCGACGTGCGTATGAAAAAGTTAATTAGAACTGCGTACTAGATTAAATCGAAAAAAAAGAAACTTTTTTTGGAAGTTCGAAATTTTAACTTGATAAAAAGTTGCCGCTATAACTCTGCATGTGCCAAACGAATATTTATCCAATTTAAACAATATATATCTGTCCACAGGAGGTCTTAAATTTATATATTTTTAAAAAAATTGGGGTTTTTATTTATTTTTTTAAAATTACATATGAATTTCAATAAACTTTCCAGTTCAAAAATTATTAGCGAACACATTTTCAAATCATCATTTGCAAAAGAATAATGAAAAAATAACGTACTTAAAGTGAAAAATGTAACTTAAGCTTGAAAAATTCCATATCTTTGACACCTACTATGCGGGAGACTTAAATATTGCTGGAGAGAATAGTGTTCTATTTAACGCTAATTACCTATCTTACTGTTGTTATTTTTCAGCTTGCCAATTTCTAAAAATGTATGCTATTTTTTTAGAGTTGTATAAGAAAAAAAAAACAGTGTTTTTAAGAAAATTATGAATTTTAGGACCCTTGGTAGATATTTAAATATATTTTTTTGATTTTGATATCTATATTTTTGAAGCGTAAGGGGCTATATGGAGCAACGTTTGATCAGCATGAAATTTCGAACTTCCAAAACAAGCTTTTTTTTTCGATTTGGCCACAGGGTTAGTTTATTTTTGTCTCTAAAATTAAAAACGTATAGAAAGATATTATTACTGAATCATTTAATACACTCATGTTTGAGAAAATTGCAACACCAAGAAGGAGTTATGGAAATGAACTGAAATTCACAGGAAATGTATATCAGTATAAGATATGCAAATGATTAGAATTGACAGAGGACTGTCGCAGAGTCCACGCGCATGCGTGGACCGAGTTACGCCCTCTCAACTGCGGCGTAGACTCTGTATATAAAGAGCTGAAAAGGTTTTTTTTTTGGAATCATGTCATGATTATCTGCCGATGGTAGATGTTTCTCTAGTACTCTAGTACTCAGTATGCCTCGTCCAAAACGCGGAGCGTCATACGAACGAGTAACGGAGTGCGAATGGAGCTGCATGATCTGCATGCGTGAGGGAGAACTTACGCATAGAGAAATTAGTGCCCGCGCGTGGCGTAATGCCTCAACTGTGATGCGTATTTGTAAAAGATGGACAGATGACGATAAAATTAGCCGAAGGACTCGTGCCAGCTCACGCAATCATACGACGCCACGAGATTATTGACACCTCACTCGCCTAGCTGTGATGGATCGTAAAGCGTCCCCTCGTACGCTAGAACAACGTTGGAGTATGACTACAAGTATCAAATTTGCTGCACCCACAGTTCGTCCGCGCCTACTGCGCTACCCCACCCCTTGCATGCAAGAATTCCTTTATACAGGATTACCTTTACCCTCAACCATTGTCTCTTCCGACTTCAATGGGCCCACGAACAACCCAATGGCTTGCGAACTAGCAACAGGTCATCTTTTCAGATGAGTCCAGATATAGTCTGTACTATAACGATGGACGTGTACGTGTCAGATGGTACATATGGGAACGTCACCTCCCAGAATGTGTAATCCGACGTCATATCGGCATAACGCCAGGCGTCATGGTCTGGAGCGCTATTGAATATCAAGGGATGTCCCATCTAGTCCGTATTACGGGTAACCTCAATAGCAAGCGCTACTTCAGGGACGCTTAGACGCCGGAGGTACTACCCTTTCTTCAGAGCCTTCCTGTTGCAGTGTTTCAGCAGGACAATGCACGTCCACATGTCGCACGTAACGTTCAAGTGTTCTTCGGTGCACGACAGGGTACCCCACGCATCGGTTACAGTGAGACAAAATTTTAAGTTTCCTTTTCTTACATTATTTCAAAGACTTTAATATGTCCTGAAGTATTTTGCGTCTCAAAAGTTTATATACTCAAGCTGCAATAAAAATCCACCTGAAAAAATTTCTTATACAATCAAAGTTTTTAAAATTCTTGAATTTTGTATTTTTCCTCTTACTCTGCCCCCCCCCTCCCCTACATTCATTTAAAATACGACAAAAATACATCTGTTTCTATGTAAGATATAAAAAACATTAATTTCATCATGCAGAAGCTATTAAAGTATAAAATGTTAAGATTTTGTAATGAAAATTTTTAAAAAAATGGTATAAATTAGGTAATTTTGAAATTCATTGTTAGTTTTCCTAATCTTTACCGTTGACGAATTTCGTAAAACTATTTTATATCTTATTTATTAAATTAAACTTTTTATTGTAAGTTTGTTAAAACCGTTTACAGTTGTCTGGCATTACCTAAAACCGAGAAATATGCCTTTATATTTGGAGAACAAAACTTCCATACGAGTAGCAAAATGTATTAGATCCGTTAAAGTTCAAATCGATGCAATGGCACAATCGATGAATCCCATCAAATGTACACTTTTCTAAGAATTTACTACTTTTAACTTAGGCTATTGGTTTTCACTTTCTCTTTCATTCTCTTCGCTCTTTGTCTGAATCCGTATTGCTATCTTCTTTTATATTATCGTCAAGTTCAAAAAAAAAAAAAGAAAGAAAGAAAGAAAACATGTACTTTCAATTATATTTAAATGTGAAAAGAAAATGTACAATGACTTGTTTTTGGCAAAAAATATGTCTTCGCTTAAAAATACCAGTAAGGACTGGCAGTCTATAAATATTACAGATTTTCAGAATGCATTACCTGCTTAGTAATACTAAGGCTAAACTAATTTATTATAAAATCAATTAAAACCATTTTTTTAAATTAAGTTGTTCTCTAAATGAAATGTTTGCTATCATCATAACTGCTCACATCATTTTATATCATCTACGCATAAGTTGGACATACTATCGTATACGACAGAAATAGATAATATGGATAAATAGAATAAAATAGGTACTCATCGAGTGTAATTGAGAAAAATAGAATGGATGCGTCAAATAAGGCCAGCCACGTATTTCTTTTGTATAGGATTAGCAGTACCCGTACGGCGATGCCCGTGATAAGAAGTTAAAGAAAGTCCATTGAACAAAAAAATGCACGTCCCCGCCCCTCTTCTGATGTTAAATGATCATTTTTCTTCAATTAAGATGCGTGACCACCTTTTCAAAAGACCTATTAAAATCTTTCTGCAATTTAAAAGTTTTCGCCAAAATACGTAAAAAGATTCACAGTCGCTTTAAAACTCAAAATAATGCTTGAACTACCTAGTTCATCGCTTAACGCGCCAAGCAACCGCGCAACCATAACCCTGCCTTTTAGCGAGTGAAGAGGTTTTTCCCCCCGCAATTTAAAGTGTTTCGTCAAATGAACTATGCTATAATAAAAATGTTATAAAGAACAATCACAGTTAAATAATACGAGAAATCACTCACTTAGAAATGTAACTCTTCAACTTTTCGAGCAAAAACAAACGTTGAAGAACTACGGTAAACAAAACCCAATAGAAAAATCCAACAAAAACAAATTATGTACCTGAACATCGAAAAAAAACCGCATTCAAAAATCTGTTTGCTGATTACAATAGCACAGCATGGGCATGGTTCCTCGCAGCTATCGACACTGTCGGCCAGCGCCCTCTCGAAGAGTTAACTTACCCCACCATCTATTAGAAATTCATAGAACTTAATGTACCCCGCCATCTATTAGGAATTCATAGAACTAAAAAGTTAATTAAACATTTAGTTTGCAATCACAAATATTTCGGGCAATCTGATTTTTGAAAAAAAAAAAAAAAAAAACTTATAGCCTTCGTCAATAAATTGACAATTCAACACAAAAATAATTTTTCAATTCGAACCAGTAGTTGCTGAGGTTAGCGCGTTCAAACAAAAGGACGCGTCAGCTTTATATTATTAGCACAGGTTCCTGGTCTTAGTAAGACCAATTTGTCATTTTTTCTTAAACTTCTAGCAAACAAGTTATAACCGAAAATTCTCACATGGATTTTATTTTTTTTTATTTTTGTCAAATGAATAATTGTCTTCAATATTCAAGTAATATTTCATTTCCGTCCAGTTTACATCAACAAAAATTTCAAACTAATTCTATTCGTCTATGACTTTAGCTTCGTTATCATTATTCCTTAATAAACCTCGGATCTTTTAATTTTAATGAAGTTCAACAGCTTTACACTCGTTGATGACTGCTTACAAAGTGCCTACGGACACATACAGGTAATATTTACAACTCAAAAGAAGGAAATAACACTTAGGGCACCGGCGGGAATCGAACACGCGATCTCCAGTTTAGAAGACGAAGCTTCTACCACAGTACCACGGAGGACCATTAAAGCAGTTCTAATTACTGTTTCTGTTGTAGGCCCTATTTTTATTTCGCTGGACTTCAGTTCACAGTTCTTTTAAACACTATTTGTGTCCTAAAAGCACATTTGTTTCAGTCATTTTTAAAATAAATTTTCTTTTTCTTTTAAATTTCCGCCAAAGTTTCAAGTTTTTCAAATACTAGCGAGCAATGAAATTTTAGGTTGTCAACCACAGGCCAAAAGTATCCCTACCGGCTATTTTTAACGCAATCCCCCTAAAGAATACTAATAAGCAAAGCAATGTGATAAAGGGAAAAAAAAGAAAAAGGTTTTTGAGCATTCACAAAATGCTCATTGCATTCACTTAACCGTTGAATGACACCGGTACTTCGATTTTTTTTCTGTATACTAATAATTCAGGCGTCCATGTGCCACGAAATCGAATTATTTATAAATGACCATCTTGAATTTACACAATTCTTTTTCAACGAAAACTGTATCCAGTACGATACAGCCAGCATCCAGCACATATCATTCAGCATTCAGCCCCTGATATTCATTTGAATTTTGACGTCTTGAATTCAAATTATAGTTACGGTAAAAACCATTTGTAGAAACCAGAAACCCAACGATTAGGGTCCTATCTCAATTCGTTAATGCAGGAAACATAATTTAAGGATTCAAGATCTCAAAATTTAAACTAATTTTTTGATTATTTTTTCTTACTTTGGTTGTATTTTTACGCATAAAATGAATAGAAACTTTCGCAAAAGCTTCTACTTAAAATAATTACATTCGAGATATAGAGACAATTTTGCAAACACTAAACTATTTCGGAACCGAATGAAAACTTCGAGATAAAGGAATATTCTTATTTTATCTTTATTTTATTTTGAGTTATCTATTTCTAGTTTATACGCGCGCGTGTGTGTTCATGAACAATATCTGCTATTCGGAGGTTAGGTAAGAGTTTTTGTATATGTATTGAAGTAAGGGTAGGGCTGCTGAAACTTAGAAATATATATGCAGGTGAAAATTTGTTCCTGAAAACACACTTTTTATTGTAAAAATTACGGTAAACGCAAGTTTCAACAGTAAATTTGTCTTTCAAGAGCGAACCTAAATGCAAAAACATATGTATTTAGTATATAGCAAAGTAAACATCTTGAGAACTAATTGTTTTATTTTGATTTTGCTTCTTACAGGAAAATATACAATACATTTCTGAAAGTTGTGTTTAGTGGATGTGGTATGAATTTAGATGTAATATTAAGCTATATTTATTTTTATACGAGTTAAAATTTATTGTAATATACATTGCTCAAGTATAAATTATAAGTTGGATTAATATGTCCATGTGTGCATTTGGTTCATTCAAAGCGAAACCACCCGCACAGATTAAATAAGGCGCGGAAATTTCCCCGCTCCCCAATAGAGGGCGGTGAGAACTCTTCCCTGATTAAAGCCCTCTACGTAAGGTAGTATTGCAGACTATCCTTGCCACGCTGAGTGGTCGGTTAGTCCTTTCGAGCGTATTGACTTCTTGTCTTAACTTTGCCGGACAGTCCGGATCTTTCAAACTTGAAAAGCGTCAAAAGTTTTAGTTCCAAAACTTTTTGCTGTCGCTCTGCGGGAAGTTTTTTGCCTAAAAGACAGCAGAAAGTTCTATACATATGCGTTTTCCTTACTGAGACTGGATTTTTAAACAGCTTAGTATTTGGTGTGAACGGGATAAATTTGAAAAGACGTTTTAAAAAAGCATGCGTTAAAACTTTATGTGGAACATTCTTAATTGCTTTTTTGGCAATATTTTATCGCATAAAATAATTTGATCAGTTCATTTAAACGGCTCACAGATGAAAAAAAGTGAATTTTACTTATCGTTTATGCTGTGGTATGTTTTCTTCCAAATTGATGGTAAGTACTTTTCATTCATTCAGTTTACTTTGATTTTTAATGTGCGTTTGCAGTACTTATTTTGATAAACTGCTGGAGTGTTGAGGTTTAAACATATTTTGAAGATTAGCATGTATGGTTTTTCATTTTATTTTTGACTGATCGCACGCAATAATGATTTCCCTTTTAAGTCTTTCAAACTAACAAGTAAAAACTACAATTTTGATGTTTGGATTTAATTGTTTTCATACTTTTTAAAATGGGAATAAATATGTTTAAAAGTAAACGTAATGCAGCAAATTTCATTTGATTATTTTTATGCCTCAATTCCGTTTTTTCTGAATCATTTAAAACTAAACACTTCAATGTGGATTATTTATTTCCATGCCATAAATGTTATGCCATATTAGTTTTAAGCAAAGTTTGTTGAATATAAGAAACTTTGCAGCAAAACAAACTGAATCAAAACAACTGTTTTATGCACAAACTTTTTTATGCATGTTTATTACATGACGCACGCTTTTAATTATAGTAATACTTGGCTAATCAAGCAACGTTGAATAATAACCTTTCTATGTCTAATATATACTGATATTAAACAAGTGATTGTATAAAAACTAAAACATTTTTACCACTGCTTCCGTTACATTTGAATGCTTAACGTGAATGTGAAACAGAATGAATCTTTTGCATGATGTTTATTTAGTTTTCTTTTTCTTCTTCAGTATCGCATTTACGAAGTTTTATTATTTTTTTATCCAGTACATAGTATATTTCGATTAGAAAATAAGAGTATCAAAATGCGTAGGGTTTTTATCCGTCGTTTTATTTTATATTTGCAATTACTATTATAATCTGCTGGTTTAACTGAATTCCAAAAGATAACCAGACGAGATGGTTGACAAATATGAAATTCATGTCGTTTTGTTGAATTTTATTCTAGTCAATTTCTTACAGTAAATGCATGCAGTAATGTGTACTCCTTGGGGTGTAATTACTGCTTTGTGCAACAGTGGCATTTGCAACTTACCTGCACTGAAAAAGACCCTCAGGAGAACTGAATTCGCTTTAACGCTTTTTTCCAAAAAAAAAAAATAAAAAGGGGCCATAAAGTTAAGAAATAAATGGTATTCTAAACCACTTGTTAATAAGTGTACATCACGAATACGCTGCATAATGTGTTTTTTGATAAAATAACTCCGATAGAAAAACTTTTTTAAGTCCACTACAGAAAAGGTTTTTTTCTAATTACATTTTGTCTTATTCTAACTATTTTACTTACTCAAATAAAAGTAATAGAATAGACGAAGACAATCCTGGAAACGATATTGAAGCGTGAAATAAAATATGATTTATTTACTGAGTAATAAATTGAACCTTTCATTGTATTGTAATTTTACGCGCCATTTAACATAATGTAGCTACTTTTTTTCAATACTATTAAAGCATTCTTCAACTTTATTTTTCAAAACTGTTGGAAAACTTGAACATTAATAACTACTACATCGGGTACAGATGTCGTTTATCATACTTATTCTGGGTTTATCACAAACAATGTACAATTTCAATGTTTTCAGTTATTTCGTCCGAGAAGAAAAAAAAAACGTTTTTTTTTAAATGAAAGTTTTGAGAAAAATAACGCTGGTGCATGAAATTAAAATTTAAAAACAAAATTAACATTTTTTAATTTAAACACTTATGGGGTAAGAGGTCAAAAAGATGAATTTGTGGAAAAAAAACGAAAAAGTAAATTAGTTTCGGACGTACAACGTTTTCTGCATATTAAAAAGGGATAATTTTGATAGTACCAAATGAAAAATTTATAATTCTGGCCGAAAATAGCAGAGAAATTATTTTTAGATTTATAAATACAAATGACTATTATTGTAAAATGTTGATATTACTTTATCATTTTCAAAGTTTTAATAAAATCATTTTTTTAATAAAAAAAGTAATTTGGAAAAAAAAAAAACCCGTTTATTACAAAATATACTCTTAAAGATCATATTTTATACATTTCTGTCTTAAGATTATATTACGAAGAATATCGTAAGAATGGGGGACAAAAAAAAGTTTATTTCTGATCTGGAAACTGTGCTACTTTACCTATTAATAAATCACCATGAAAAAACCTTTTCCACAACAATATTAAGGTTGTAAAAATCTTTTTTTTATTGGGCTAAATTTCTGTATTTAAGAGTTGAGGCAGCGTGAAAAAAATGATTTAAAGATGCCTCAAATCTATAAACAACGAACTGCAATTAGATGATTCGTTCTGGTACTGCTTTTCTCAAAAAGTAAATTTCCTTTTAACACTCAATGGGTATCAATTTAGAATTAATTTATTTCTGATTGATTTTCCGGTATTACTCAATGTATCCAGTAAGTGATTTCATAGTATTTTAATGCTAATTTTAGGTGAACACACCACTTGCCACTTGCAAAAGTGCTGCAAGTTCGATCTTCCGAAACCAGATACAGAAACTCAAAATCTTGCAGAAATTCTACAAATTAAAACGCAATCCAATTTAGTTGTTAGGTCAATAAGTGTTATCCTTAAAAAATTATACATTTTCTAGAAACAATTTAAACTAGAGAAAGTAATTTGTATAAGATTTTTTCCTCAAGGATATTGTTATTATTTTTAATTAACAGCTTAGAAGTATTTGCAATTAACAGATAGGTGTAAAACTGAAAAAACACATTTTATCGTAAAAAAAGTATTTCAGCTTGAAAAAACTCAACTGAACAGCTATGGAGTTGAGGGTGAATCCAGCTTCTGATGTTGTAGGGAGTCACCATATAAATATGATTATGAAATCAAAAATTTTATCGCTGAAAATGTAATATTTGATCATAAATAAGAAACTATAAAGTAACTCTCACAGAGTAATTTCTGAAAATATAAGTGTCGAAAACGGAAATAAATGCTATATTGCCCCCCCCCCCCCCCAATATGTATGAAACTCCAATGAGTCAGAAATTAATAATGGAAATACCTTTGTTTATTACAACACCTTTTTAATTATCAACAGTACTGTTTCTTTATTAACCGGGACTGAATCCGGTATATTTGAAACATTATTAAAATATAATCTGATATCTTATAAATTTAAACGCTTATAAATAATTATATGCATCAATACTCATAAAACGTTTGTAACTTTTGGATACTAACTTAAATACGAATGTCCTTTCAGACAATTTCAGACAATCTTTTTCTTGAATATAACGATAATGGGTAACGATAATGTATCTCTTACTTAAAATTTAGGATCTAATACGCAACATCTCATAGTTTATTATTAAAATATTCGAAATTATCCAGTTTTAGGCATCTTCTCTAACTGGTTGTAACTCGGGGTATCCTGAGTTTTAAGTACTTTAAATAGGAAACAAAACATGTAATTTAAAAAACCTTAAAATTTTCTTTAAAACTTTAATTTTGCTTCGATAGCAAATTTAGAACTGCATGCTATTCAAGAATGCGCATATAAACTTTTACTTTATAGGAAAGAAAAAAATTGTTTCATAGGCAGCAGCCAGACGAAGAAAAACGGAGATAGCAAATTAACTTGGTTGTAGACACGTTAGATAGCATATACCTATGGTACATGAAATACCCGACAGCTCAGTCATTTCCAACCGAGGATTGCAGTTTCGTGCTTATTAGCACTCATCAGCCAGGCAAAGGAAAGTGACTGAGCTGGAGATGGAAAATCTCTTAAGGAAGCCAAGAGTGCCAAACAAACTGGTAGCTAATATGAAATTAGCGCAGACCAGACGAGTGACTGGCTATTAGGCGGTAATTTACTGAATATACCATGCCTTGCCTTCAATATTCGAGTTGAACTGAACCATTGTTTCGGTCACTCGTCTGGTCTGCGCTAATTCCATATTAGCTACCAGTTTGTTTGGCACTCTTGGCTTCCTTAAGAGGTTTTCCATCTCCAGCTCAGTCACTTTCCTATGCCGGGCTGATGAGTGCTAATAAGCACGAAATTGCAGTCCTCGGTTGGAAATGACTGAGCTGGCGGTGTATTTCATGCATTTCTGCTTTAGCTCTGGCTATTGGGCGGTAATTTACTGAATATACCATGCCTTGCCTTCGATATTCTAGTTGAAATGAACCATTGTTCTGGTCACTCGTCTGGTCTGCGCTAATTCCACATTAGCTACCAGTTTGTTTGGCACTCTTGGCTTCCTTAAAAGGTTTTCCATCTCCAGCTCAGTCACTTTATTATGCCGGGCTGATGAGTGCTAATAAGCACGAAACTGCAGTCCTCGGTTGGAAAACACTGAGCTGGCGGTGTATTTCATATATTTCTGCTTTAGCCCTGGCTATTGGGTGGTAATTTACTGAATATGCCTATGGTAGTAACCTTAACCAACATTCTAAACTAAACAATAAATTAAAATTTTTTAATAAAAACAAAAAACCCGACTGCGTAAAAACCAAAAAACTAAAAAAAAAAAAAATGTATAAGCTAACATAAACTTAAACATTCTAAATTAATTGCATTAATTTAGAATGTTATTAAGTACTATTGAATAAATACACCGTTGAAATAGTTTTATAACCGTACAGATAAGAAAAATCATAAATTCAAAAACAGAATAGAAGGATCAACAGTCGGGGTCCATTCAAATTTTACGGGATTCGTTGAATCAGAAAGGGGTGGGCTCTAACTGCTGATCCTTCTATTCTACTTTTGAATTTATGATTTGTCTTATCTGTGTATATGCGGTTATAAAACTGTTTCAACGGTGTAGTTATTCAATAGTACTTAATAACATTCTAAATTACTGGGCTTATACATTTTTTTCTTTAGTTTCTTTGGTTTTTACGCAGTCGGTTTTTGTTTTTATTTATTTATTTATTTTTTTTTACACTTTTTAGTTAGTTTTCACTGACTTAGTTATTATGATCATGAGACGGTATGTTTCGCAATCTTGTCAATTCATTGAGAGAGGTTGTTTGTATCGCGAGGTTTATTAAGTAACTTGCGGTGGTCTAAACTACTGATAATTAATCCCTCTAGCGACCTAAATCGGCTTAAAAATACATGTGCTTTACCTTCAGCAAAAATGCACGAACTTAAGTCAGCCACAGCACAGCTATATAAACAGCCTGTATAAGTCATGATGACGCGAAATCGGAAACGTCGTCAGTAAAATCTTTTCTTTCTTTTGCTTCTGAATTGCACAGGTATATTTTGATGAGGTCTACGATCTGTGTGTCTTGCCTCCCTTACGCATGATATATATATATTTTTTACACATATAAATAACACATGAAAGAATTTACATCACAAAGAAATGAAAGTACAACTGGAGCCAGGGTGGAAGTTGAACCCACCGCCTCAAGTGTGCCAATGTCAAGCAGTCACTCAGACCGCTCGGCCACTGCGGCCCCGTCAAACAAATCTTTCTCGCAAAACTAAAAAAGCCTGTTAAGAAAGTACACGTCGCGAAACTCAGTCACATGAATCACGACAAAAACAAATGCAACATGTTAGAGATGAAAATCGAATTAGTAGACTTTCTTTCTTTTGGTGCTTATTGCACGGGTTTATTTTCATGAGGACTACAATCTGAGTGTCTTGCCTTCGTTACACATCATTTATTTTTTTTTTTTTTTACAGTACAGAATTCGTTTAAAGAGCACATGAAAGACTTTACATCAGAAATATGGGAAAGTACATCCGGAGCGAGGGTGTCTTGACCCACCGCCTCAAGTGGGAGAAGCAATCGCTTAGACCACTCGGCCACTGAGACCCCAATTAGTAGTCTTAGTAAACAAAAAATTCAGGCAGTGAAAACTACCTGCATTTGTCGCACGCAGGTAGAGTGCGACATTGTTTACGACACAAAATTTGCGCCGATCCCAAACTGACAAAATGGCAACTGGTTTTTGAAATAGTACTTTTGATTACTGTCATGTGTTTAGTGACACTCCCAATGTTAAGACAAATCGATTGACGTAAGAATTACTAAATTTGGCGTTTAGTCTGTAGAACGCCACATAGGAACAGACATACATACATTGACAGATAAACACATTACCCTCCTTTGCGTCGCGCACGCGCAGTCGGGTAAAAACAGAAGCCCCTCGTTGTATCGCTCATTTAGATATATCACGGATTCCTTTTGCCTCCCGGAAATAATATATTTAAAAAGAATGTTGCTTTACGTTTGACATCATATTGTCTTCTTCTTTTTTTTTTTAAGAAAGTCCTTCTCATATGGTAATAAATTAGTATTTTTATGCACATGGTCATTCATTTTTACGTTGAGTGAGTTGTTACTTCTTATGACCTAGGCGATG